>NC_133455.1:24631792-25376792 GCF_048565385.1 Saimiri boliviensis | reverse complement strand
AATTTGTATTTACAGAATGTGTTAGTCCATTTTCTGTTGCTTCTAACAGAACATTTGGAACTGGGTAACTTATAAAGAAAAGGAAATTATTTCTTACAGTTACAGATGCTGAGAAGTAGAGGGGTGGTATCTGGTGAGGGCGTTCTTGCTGGTGGGGGCTCTGCAGCATCCAGAGGCAGCTCAGGGCATCACACGGTGAGGGGCGAGCATGCTAATGCGCTAGCTCAGGCCTCCCTTCCTCTCCTTGTTAAATCACTAGTTCCCCACCTCTGATAACCCGTTGATTAATGAATAGATTATTCCATTCATGAGGGCAGAGACTTCATGATCCAATCATCTCTTAAAGGCCCCACCTCTCAATACTGCCACACTGGAGTTAAGTTCAGGACGTGAAATATGGAGGACACATTCTCACAATCAGTACATAGTGTTCTTTCCAACTATAAATGCATGAAATAAATACAGTAATTACAGTTTTTGTTTGAAAGATAAACAATGATCTCTTTTTTTTTCTTTTACTTTCGAAGAGGAAGGCATTGCAACAAAAAAGAAGCCTTAAAAGAAAATCTGTGATGGGGTGTGGTGGCTCAAACCTGTAATCCCAGCACTTTGGGAGGCAGAGGCAGGTGGATCACGAGGTCAGAATATGAAGACAGTTCTGGCCAACATGGTGAAACCCTGTCTCTACTAAAAATACAAAAATTAGCCAGGTGCAGTGGTGGACACCTGTAATCCCAGCTGCTTGGGAGGCTGAGATAGAATTGCTTGAACCTGGGAGGCGGAGATTGCAGTGAGCCAAGATGGCACCACTGCAGTCCAGCCTGGGCGATAGAGCGAGACCCTGTCTCAAAAAAAGAAAAGAAAATCCATTACAAAGGGAGGAATAAAACTAAGGTGTCATTTACACTTAAAGCAGTAAGTAAAACTGTTGCATTAAACAAAACAAAACAAACAACAGCAACAACGACAACAACAAAACTTTAAAAAATTAGAGTAAAAGCTTCAAGATGCTTTCATGTCATGGGCCATGGGGTCTTCCCACATGGCCTGAAGTGCTTTGGGAAGAGTGGTCTCTAAAAGCAGAATCAAAGCAAGTGGAGATGATTAGGAAACAGGAACCAGCGCAGTTTCTCCGTGGGGAGCACCCTGGAAACCCACGGGAGTGGATGCTTGTGGCAGGGACTGGGACCACTGTTGGTGTTGAGATGCTGTGGGTGGCAGGCACTAGGACGCCTGAAAAGTGTGAGGAGTTCTTTGCTTTTTAAAATTTGTGGTCCAGGCTGGAGTGCAGTGGTGCAAACACAGGTAACTGCAGCCTCCACTGCCAGAGTGCAAGTGATCCTCCCAAGTAGCTGGGACCACAGATGCCTGGCTAATTCAAACAATTTTTTTTTTGTAGTGACAAGGTTTCATCATGTTGCCCAGGCTGGCCTCAAACTCCAGGGCTCAAGTGATCCTTCCACGTCAGCCTCCCAAACGGCTGGGATTATAGGCTTGAGCCACCAGAGAGTAAATATTTTAGGCTCCTAGATGATATTCTTGTCTGTCACAACCACCTTAGTGTTGTCACTGTGGCATGGAGCAGCCCTAAGAAACGAATCAATAAAACTTTATTTACCAAAACAGGCAGACCATCAATGAGACCTATTTCCAGACCCCTGAATTCTGGCATTCTGTGATTCGCTGGGTCAGTTTCACTTCGGGGTGGTAAGACGCATGTGACAAAAACTGGCACTAAAGGAGATGTTGGAACCAAGGGGCTGGAAAGGACTGCCCTAGAGGGTAAGCCGGAAGAGGGAAGAGCAGACAAATTCTGGAGGAAATAAAGGATTTCTGTTTTAAGGGGATGGGAGGCACGGGAGGAGGCTGAGAGGGTCTGCGTGTCTGAAACGGGGTCTCTGGGTGGGAAAACCTGCGAGATAAAGTGCAAGGCTGGGCCAGGCGCGGTGACTGACGCCTGTAATCCTAGCTCTCTGGGAGGCCGAGGCGGGAGGATCACAAGGTCAGGAGGAGTTCGAGACCAGTCTGGCTAACATAGTGAAACCCCGTCTCTACTAAAAATACAAAACATCAGCTGGGTGTGGTGGCGGGGACCTAGAATCCCAAGTACTCGGGAGGCTGAGGCAAGGGAATCTGGGGAACCGGGAGGCGGAGGTTGCAGTGAGCCGAGATCGCGCCATTGTGCACTCCAGCCCAGGCGACAGTGCGAGACTCTCTCTCAAGGAAAAAAAAAAAAAAAAAGCAGGAAGCGGGGGTCCACTGCACTGAGTGTGCACATTTGCACGGACCACAGGGGCGTCTGCGGCTGTGGGTGGAGAGAAAATCCTGGACCACAGATTTGGGAGTCGGAGCGTGTGTAACAGCGTGGGCGACAGGTGAGGGGCTCGTGCGTGCAGCTGTGCGTCCTGCGAGTGACATCTCGGACTGAGGAACTGCGTTCAGTGCTCTGGGGTGCGAGTCCCCGCGCAGGAGCCTGGCGCGTCAACCGGGAAGACCCGCACCCGGGCCGGACCCTGCGATCTCTGGCGCCATCTGCTGGTTGACAGACGCCACGACCTGAGAAAGGTCCTTCCAGTCCCCCTCATTGCCCAGCTGTGGACTCTAAACAGGGCCACAACTCAGCATCTCATCCCGCTAACCCATGTCAGCAGAAAAGCCCTGTGGGCCGGCGTGTGTCCACCTCTGCTCCTCTGGACAAAGATGCTCAGGTCAGAAATACCCACCTGACACTCCCTCCACCCCGATACAGCCCCACCTGCACAGCTCAGATTGACACTCTCTCTAGTACTTGGGACCATATCTGCTATTGAAAGAACAAAATAAATTATATTTATCAAGATTGAAGAAGCAAGTCATTAATGAAGGAATTCTTTCATTTAACATTCAATTACGGAGGGCTCACTGCAAACTAGGTTCTCAGTATTGTGAGTGTCTAGCAGGAGGAAACTCTTTAAATGTCAGGTTCTACTGAAATATTGTGAATAGAATATGCTGGAAAAAGAAAGAAACATAGAGATTCTGTGTTTAGTGCTACTGTGTATTTATACAGTACACTTTATAGCATACTGTGATACTGTGAAAAAATAAAGCTGCAGAAGAAATATAGTTGTATTTCAGTCCCTACCCGTGTGGCACACGGCTGTTCTAGGTGGTTTATTTAGATTGTTTCCATTTTGACAAATGAGGAAATCGAGGAGAGAACTAACATCCTCTGTTTTTTAAGCCTTAAAAAACACTGGATTGAGCAGAACTGTGACATTTTATTTTTGTTTCTCTGCTTCTTTGAAAAGAGATGGAGTGATGGCTCAGAGATGAAATAATCAAACCCATGATTAAATCAGTGAAATGAAGGGTCTAACAAACAACTAAATAAAGGTCACTGAGCTGGGACTACAAGCATGTGCCACCATGCTTGGCTAATTTTTGTATTTTCAGTAGAGTCAGGGTTTCACCATGTTGGCCAGACTGGTCTTGATCTCCAAACCTCAAATGATCCGCCTGCCTCAGCCTCCCAAAGTGCTGGGATCACAGACATGAGCCACTGTGCCCGGCCTCACCCACAATTTTTTGTGTGCCAATTCCCTGGAGGTTCCGAACTCTCCTTCCATAACTGAAGTCAGAATCTCCATGGGTCACGCTGCTGCCTGGACAGACTCCTTAGGTGGGGGCTGTTCCTCCCACCACCGTCTGCTTTATGGATTCATCGCTTCCCATGAGAGCTACCAGCACTTTCCCATCCTTGTTCCAGGATTTTTGCTTTTTTACCCAAACCATGACCATCTCAATCCTGGGTGCACCACCCAGAGCCTTCTGCAACACAAATTCTCACCCCACTGCTGTGAGCACTGCAGCAAATACATCATGCATCAGGTTATAGAATATTGTTTTTTTTTTTTTTTTTTTTTTTGACATCTAGTGGGAATCTTGAGCATTTGCTCATTAACATGGTCATCAGGGTTCCCAAATTCCCTACAAGGTAAATGTAGAGGATCAATAAACCGCCTAAGTCATTTCATGCATCCTGTGATAGGCACCAGCCCCCCTTTCTGCCCAGAAATGAGCTAACTGGCTGACAAAATCCTACAAAAACTCAAGGCCCAACTAAATGGCTGCTTCCTATATAAGCTTTTTCATAGCTCCAGAGAAATTGTTTCCACCATCTTTTGTTCTGTCATGAGAAATTGCACACCGATCTCACAGAACTCTGCTCACAAGTTTTAGCTGGGGTTGTGTCTTTTTCAGTTTTATTTTTCCTCCTTAGAGAATATAGAGGGCTGGACCCTGTCTTTATATTTGGGTGTGGAATGTCCTGGAATCCAGAAAAACATAAACTACAAAATGATTGCTTCATAAACAAAATTCAACTTGATCCAATCACTGGAAACCAATATGACTTCCTACATCCCATTTCCTAAGACTTCATTTCCATCATCTAGACACTGAATCACTGAGGCTCATCTCATCCGTTATAAATCATATTTGAATAGGACCAAAATTAGGTATATTTGAAAGTATATATAAAGAATGAAAGCATAGTCATTTAATACGTGATATACTTTTAGGTGGGGGAAATAGTAAGATTATATTTATTCAAGTTATTTAAAATTTGATTCTGGGTGCGGTGGTTCCTGCTGGTAATCCCAGCACTTTGGGAAGCTGAGGCAGGTGGATCACATGAGGTCAGGTGTTTGAGACCAGCCTGAGCAACATGGTAAAACCCAGACTCTACCAAAAATGAAAAATTGGCCAACTGTGGTAGTGCACGCCTGTAATCCCAGCTACTTGGGAGGCTGAGGCATGACAATTGCTTGAAGTGGGAGGCAGAGATTACAGTGAGCTGAGATGGTGCCACTGCACACCAGCCTGGGCAATAGAGGGAGACTTCGTCTCAAAAAAAAAGTTATTTAAGAGTTGAAAATGAAGCTGTTCTTCTATAAATTAAGTACACGTTAATCACTTAAATTAACCTAGCCTCTTCCATGAGATCTGTAGATTCATTATTCCTTTTGCTCAGGATTTGAGTGTCTCTGAGTCATCTGATCCCATGAGGAATCATATTTAAAGAGGGCCAAAACTAGGCCTCTCTTCAAAAAGTATGTAGAAAGAAAAAAGTTATTTCATCTGTGATAAAATGTGAGACGGGAAAAATAGCAAGGTGATATTAGAATAATTTGCATTTTGAAATGAAACTACAAATATCTCAGTAGGGGATTTTTTTTTTTTTTTTTTTTTTTTTTTTTTTTGAGACATAGTCTTGCTCTGTCTACCAGGATGGAGTGCAATGGCACTGTCTTGGCTCACTGCAACCTCTGCATCCTGAGTTCAAGCTGGGAATACAGGTGTGTGCCACCACAGACAGCTAATTTTTGTATTTTTAGTAGAGACCAGGTTTCACCATGTTGGTCAGGATAGTCTCCATCTTTTGACCTTATGATCCACCTGCCTAGATCTCCCAAAGGGCTGGGATTATGGGTGTGAGCCACCGTGCCCAGCTCAGTGGGGGATTTTTAGGCACAGATGGGGATTAAAAAGAAAAGACTCAAGCCTGGTTCTTGGGAAAGAAAAGTGCCATTTACTTCACTGTTAGTGATTTCCACTTGAAAACATAAGCAGCAGAGAAAATGTTCCCTGTTCTTTGACTCTTGCTTGTATCCGAACACTGAAGTTCCTAATACGCAGAGTTTAACAGTCATTCCTCACACTTTAAATTATTCCTGCGACTTATCAGAAATTTTCAGAATGGAAGATGAACAAATGGAAGTAAATAAAAACACTTTAAGATTTTCTCATTGGCATGCATGTGCCTATTATCTTTGAGTCTGATGTATACATAAATTTATAGCTCTTTGTAAAAATGTGAATGCAATCACACTGATAATCTCTTTGAATACTCTGAGCAAAGCTTGAAGTGTATAATCTATAACAGTAAAATTGTTACTGCTAACAAATGCTGGAAGAATCTCTAAACTAGGCTCATAGTATTAGTAGGTCAGGTCTAATCTAATCTAAAGTGATGGCAATTCAATCTTCTTTTTCAAGGTAAATAGTGTCAAGATGAAGGTTTTTACTAAGAATATTGTTGACTGCAGATTTATCACTAACAAAAAGCTTATTCCCCGCTATAATTAAATAAAAACCTGATTAGGTTACAGGGGTGGCAGGGTGTGACCATGCAGGATTAGAGGGTGTGGCAGGGTGTGACCATGGAGGGTGGGGCAATCTCGCCAATAAAAGGCCCTCCTACGCCTCTTCCCCACAGACCTCACTCCTGTGCAAGACGATGGCTAGCGAAGGAGCTCTCAGCAGAAGAGGTAAGCACATCTGTGCACTTTGTTTTCCCTTCTCAGATGTCCAGAATTAGGGTTATAGCACAGGCGATGAATGAGAGAAATTCATGATTCATGCATTCAACAAAGGCTGTCTGAGTGCTGCCTTGGAGTTGAAATCAGTCACCCTGGGTCCCCTCACTCTAGGAGTGGTGGCAGTCAATTTGGTATTCGGTCCCAAGGCTGCAGAAAGGTTGTAGTTGTTTTATTGTTTTTTTTTTTTTTTTTTTTTTTTTGAAATGGAGTCTTGCTCTGTCGCCAAGCTAGAGCATGCTGGCGAGATCTGGGCTCACTGCAACCTCCAACTCCTTGGTTCAAGCAATTCTCAGCCTCCTGAATAGTTGGGATTACAGGCATGTGCCACCACGACCAGCAATTTTTGTATTTTTAGTAGAGACGGGGTTTTGCCATATTGGCCAGCATGGTTTCTGTCTCCTGACCTGGTGATCTGCCTTCCTCAGCCTCCCACAGGGCTGGGATTACAGGCGTGAGCCAAAGGTTGCAGTTCTTATTCTCATCAATCTCTTGCTCGGGCTCCCCTTGGAGAGGTGAAACCCCAGCTCGCGGCTCCTCACATGGGTGCTGCTGTGTCACGGGGTCAGGCTCATCTGCTGGCACAGCTGCTGGGTCACCAGGAGAATCGACCCTTTCTCCTCCTCAGCTCAAAGCACAGGGACCCTTCGGGACTTGTCTTTCCCGATAGAACCTCACCTCTCTAAAGGCAGAACCATGTGCTCAAGTGTTTGTACTCACGGTCTTGTTCTGGGATTACAAAGCTGGAACACAGCAACTCTATGCATGGAAAGGTGGTCACCTGTCACACACTAATAGGCTGTCACTTCATGAAAATTCACTTCCCTGCCCATGTTTCTCCCCCTGGCAGTGAGCACGGATGAACTTTTAAAAGAAGCAACCAGATGTCCCATCTGCACAGCTTACTTCGAAAAGCCAATGACCCTGGAGTGTGAATGCGTCTTCTGTCTCAGTTGTACCAATTCACTACAGAAGGAGCCCCAAGGGGAAGGTGTCTTGTGTCCCTTCTGCTTGGTGGCTTCTCAGAAAAACAACATCAGGCTCAATCGGCAGCTGGGGAGTCTGGTTTCCCACATTAAGGAACTGGAGCCCAAGCTGAAAAAAATTCTGCAGATGAACCCAAGGATGCGGAAGTTCCAAGGTAAGGAATCTATATACCCTGCCCCTGTCCCAATATCAGAAGAGGAAAAAGCAATTGGCTCTCCATACCATCTGGGAATTAGCTGATACCTGGCACCTGACATTGAGATGTTCCTCTGGCATCAGTGATTCTCAACCCTGACAACACATAGAACCACCTGGTTTTTAAATTTTTTGATCTCCTACAAAAAACACCCATGTCTGTGTCTGTGTCATGGATTAGACAAGGGATTATCAAAACTTAAAAGAAATCTGCACATATTTATGGGATACATATGCAATTTGGTTACGTGCATTGATTACGTAGTGGTTAAGTCAGGGCTTTTAATGTATCCATCATTCAAATAAGGTATATTTATTGTACTCATGAACCAATTAATTTCCCATAATCCCCCTCTTCCACACCCACATCTTTCTGAGTCTCCATTATCTATGATCCCCTCTCTGTCTCTATATGCACTTTTTAAATCACCCATTTATGAATGAGAATCAGTGACAATGACTTTCTGTGCATGGCTTGTTTCACTTAAGACACTGACCTCTGATTCCCTTCATGTTGCTGCAAAAGACACAATTCCGTTCTTTTTTATGTCTGAGTAGTATTCTATTGTGTATATGCATACCACATTTTCTTTATCCATGCGTCTGTTGATGGACATTTATTGTAAACAGTGCTGTGATAAATGGGAGAGTGCAGCTGTCTCTTCTATATACTGATGTCCTTTCTTCTGTACACGTACCCAGCAGTGGGATTTATGGATTCCTTGGTAGTTGTATTTTGAGTTTTTTGAGGAACCTCCATACTGCTTTCCATAATGGTCATACTAATTTACATTTCCACTGACACTGTGTAAGAGTTCCCTTTTCTTCACATCCTCACTGGCATTTATTTTGTGCTTTTGATAACAGCCATTTTAACCAGGGTGAAATAATATCTTATTGTGGTTTTGATTTGCATCTCTCTGAGTGTTGCTGAGCATTTTAAAAAATACCCGTTGGACATTCATCTGCCTTCTCATCCTCCAAGGAGGATGCAGGGGAAGTCGTATCTGTTAATGTATTAGGAGTAGGGTGGGGTTTGGGGTGGGGTGGTCATTGCCGTTTGAGCTGCTGATTCTCATGAGTCGCCTTCAAAACTCTCGTGTAGGGTTGACAATGTGGGGGGTGGGGAATCCAACTTATTTTATTTTCAAGTCCATTCTTGGGGCTGGTGGGGAGGCAGGAGAATGCCCCTCCCTAAGCCCTTAGTGTGTGCCGAGCTTGCTTTTTGATGTTGGCAGGGGAGGGGGGGCCTGGGTGGTGACTGAGTTCCCTATATCAAACCCTTCAATGGGCACAAAATTGAGTGCTTGATTTTAGGTTTTATTTTTTTATGGATGTCCAAATCTGTTTCCCCCTGCCCTCCCAGACTGTGTGGCCAGTTGAAAGTGTCTAGTTTGTGTTCATCTCTCCCTCATTTCTGGAGCAGGGCCTGAGACCCTGCCACATCTCCTATGCTCTGCATCCACGCCTCTTTTGGACATTAAAGGTTGACTGATGCAAAAAAAAAAAAAAAAAAAAAAAAAAAAAAAAAAAAAAAGAAATGATGTCTATTCAAATTCTTTGCCCCCTTTTTAATGGGATTGTTTGTTTTTATGCTGCTACTTGAGTTTCTTGTATATTGTTAGTATTAGTTTTGTCAGATGAATAGTTTAAAAATCTTTTGTCTCATCCTACAAGTCTTTGAAATAATCCAGTTTGACAAAAAAAAAGAAAAAAACCCAGAATATAATTTAAAAAATTCAGAAAGCCTATGTGACCAAATATTCAATTTTTTTGGAGTTCCAGAGACAGGCAAAGGCATAGAAACCCATTTAACAAAATAATAGCCGATACCTTATTTTAATGTACAAAATCTATATTCGTAGTCACATCTATCTTTGGCCTTGAAGGATAATATGTTCTGTAGATTTCTTTTTCCAGAATGGTCTAGACAATAAATTTTCCTAGGCCAGATCACACCCCTTCCTTTCTTCCTCTTCCATTAAAATTGGTGACTTCACCTTTCAACCACACACCCAATGCTGCCAAGTGCTTATTCTAATACTGTTCAAATACCTTGATCTCAGCTCTTAAATTTAAGCTCATTAACCTTGTCTTGCTTAAGACCTCAACTCTCCTGTAGGATAAAGAGCATTCTTCCGTCTAGGTCCTTATCCTCCTCTTACACTTAACGTCCAGGAATGTGTCCTCTTAATGTCTGGGAATGGGACCTCTGTCATCGCACTGTCAGCTGCAGAGGTATCCCATCTCCCGTCAAAACTGTGAACAAAATTAATTGGTTACAAATGTGGAGAACAAAAGCCTGGATCCATGCCCTAGACACTATTTAAATTGGACCAATAAAATCTGAAAACAGAAACATCTTTTAATATTGCTAACCTGCATTGTCTTAACTATCACTCTTCTTTTTTTTCTTGAGACGGGGTCTCACTCTGTTGCCCAGGCTGGAGTGCTGTGGCACAGTCTCGGCTCACTGCCACCTCCGCCTCCCAGGTTCAAGTGATTCTCCTGCCTTGGTATCCCAAGTAGCTGGGATTACAGGCACCTGCCACCACGCCCTGCTAATTCTTTGTATTTTTAGTAGA
Organism: Saimiri boliviensis; assembly: GCF_048565385.1. Lineage (NCBI taxonomy): Eukaryota > Metazoa > Chordata > Mammalia > Primates > Cebidae > Saimiri > Saimiri boliviensis. The sequence continues at coordinate 25,366,666 of NC_133455.1, read as the reverse complement.
GACAGGGTTTTACCATGTTGGCCAGGCTGATCTCGAGCTCCTGACCTTGTGATCCACTCGCCTTGGCCTGTCAAAGTGCTGGGATTACAGGCGTGAACCGCGGTACCCGGCCAACTGTCACTCTTTTCACTCATTGGTATAGTAGAAAGAGAGCCGTGGTGTCTGTCTGGAGACCCTCCACTCTAAGCCAAAGAAATACATGGCATAAACAAACACACGACATAATGTAAAATAAGAACTTCTGTGAATAAGGGCCAGGATTGCAACAAGTTTATCTGTGAGAATTTCAACTACTCAGAGAAGTTGTCTCAAGAAAAGCGCTGCCTCCAGGAAGAAAGCAGAGTGAAAGAAACCAAAGTCAATGAGCTGTTTGGGACTCTGTGGGAGAGGAGTCACTTGGGCTTGGCTTCTGTCCATTTGCTGAGCTACTTGTTTTGCTTTTCGCAGTGGAGGTGACCTTGGATGTCAACACGGCTCACAACCTCCTCCTCATTTCTGAAGACCTCAGGAGTGTCCAATGTGGGAGGATCCATCAGAATCGGCCAGATCTCGCTGAGAGATTCAACTTGGCAGGTGCTGTCCTGGGCTCTCCTGGTTTCACCTCTGGCCGCCACTACTGGGAGGTGGACCTAGGAATAAGTGAAGAATGGAACCTGGGAGTCTGCAGAGAATCTGCCAGCCGCAAAGGGATCATCCAAATGATCACGGATCATGGATTCTGGATTGTGAGTTTGAGGTCTGGGGGACTCCACTTTGCTAACACAAGCCCTCCAACACCCCTTTGGGTGAACCCCAATTTACAGCGAGTGGGGATTTTTATGGATAGAGGCATGGGAGACATCTCCTTTTACCACCTTGGAGATGGATCCCACATCTATACATTCACGAATGTTTTTCCTGAGGAGCCGCTGCGCCCATATTTTGCTCCTTCCACTCTCCCAGATCAGGGAGTCCTAAGTGTCTGTCCCGTGACAAACCCAGGCACTGCCCATCCGGTCCTTCCTGGGGAGGGCAAATAAACCCCCACTGCATAGAAATAGGATTGGAAAATTAAATTACTTGGTGGGTAGACATAGGAAGTTTCTGTTGGCAGAAAAATATAGACCGTTACATGATGTAATTAACTTCATAGATTCATTAGCATAGAAATTGAGCTTTAAATATTGATCGTTGGCACCACCAAACGTGTTGAGCTTTGTGTTTATATTTTGTTTCCTAATGATATGTCTTGTATTCTTAAATTAATTTCCAAATGCTTTACCGTTTAGTTCTGTAAGTTTAATTTAATGTATTGTGGAGTTTATAAGTTAATAAATATTTGGCTGTAACCAAATGAATTCTGTGAGTTTCTAAATAATAGGGGGGCAAGACTTTTTATTCATAGTGCAATGTAAGTTTGTGTGCAAGTGTGTGAGGGGGTGTGTGGGTGTGTGTGAACAAGACAAATGTAGATAAATACCTGTGTCATATCCAGCACTGACCAACTTTCCAGCACCACGGCTCCATGTAGCTAATGTTGTCTTGGATGTGAGCTTGTCTACGTTAACAACGGTAATCCCCCACTGTAGAATGCACTGTTTGGTCTCAAGTGCACTCCTGTTAACACCTGACCCTGATCAGCCAATCCTCCCTCCTTCCATTTCTCCTGTGGGGTCCTCAGTGCTGTGCTCCTCCTGCTGACACAGCTCTGGTCACTGTAGAGACAGTTGCTGGGGTCCAGGCAGTCACGCTGTCACCACAAGTCAGTTCCCCACGGAGGGATCTACTGAAACTAGTGCGGCGTTTTCAAGTGTTCATTGCATTTTAAACCATTGGCAACTTTTATATACTATTTTTTTTTTTGAGAGCCTCACTCTGTCACCCAGGTTGGAGTGCAGTGGTGTGATCTCAGCTCCTGCAGCCTTGACCTCTCCAGGTGCAGGTGATCCTCCCACCCTAGCCTCCCTGTAGCCCCAGCTGGGACTACAGATCACCATACATATCCAGCTAATTTTTCCTTTATCTTTTTTGTAGGAAGGGAGTTTCACCATGTTCCCCATGCTGGTCTCAAACATCTGGGTTCAAGTGATCTGCCCACTTTGGTCTCCCCAAATGTTGGGATTGCAGGGGTGAACCACAGCTCCTGGCCTTATATTCCACTTTTAAGAATCATCGAAGATGGCCAAGGGTGTGATTTGTCAGCCTTGTGAGCTGATTTAGAAGAGGCCCTGCCTCCTGGCCACATGAATGTGCTGGGGATATCTGTAATATTGCATGAAAAGTACACTTTCAGCAGAGTCAGGAAGATCCCAGACTCTGACTTCAGAATTCATTTTCAGAGAAACCATTGGAGGGAAAGGTAGAAGCAGGAGAAAAAGGAAGAAGCCAAGCAAAAGTGAAACTTTACGTAAAACTCACGTTTCTAAAATAAATTTATGTATTTATTATTTTCTCAGAGACAGGGTCTCACTATGTTGCCCAGCCTGGTCTGGAACTCCTGGTGTCGAGCTGTTCTCCCACCTCAGCCTCCCTCGTAGTTGGGGTCAGAAGGGGCAGCCACCACATCCTGCCTCAAATATTCTTTATCTTGAGACTTCTTCAACCCATGTGTTACTAAATCTCTAAACATTTTCAGAGAAGAATGTTTAAGATTTTTGAAATTTTCTGTCTTTCTGCTATAGATAGATATTCTGATTTATTGTGATCTGAAACCATCCTTTGTATGATTTATATTCTTTTCAATATGTGAAGGTGTTTTACGGCCCAGAATTTGGTCTACGTTGAATATTCCTTGTGGGCAGACCAGGCACCAGACCTCAATCTCGGGCGCCATCTGCTGGTTGTTAGAACAAACTGCCCGAGAAAGGCTCCCTCAAATCCTCTCATTGCGGGGTTCCCCAGGTGATAAACAGGATCAACGCCAATCCTCTTGACCCGTGCACTTCAACAGAAAAGCCCTGTGGGTGGGCATTTGTCAACTTCTTCTCTGGACAAAGATGCCCATGTCAGAAACACATCCCTGAGACCCTCCCAGCATCCAGGTAGCAGCCCAGACTGACAAGTCACCCTCCACGCCAGATCCCAGCCGTGAAACATATAATCTAATCTCTTCCCCAGCCCAGCCCCTTGGGTCCCGGTTTTTATCCGCGCTCCTTCAACTCTACCACCTCTGAATCATCTAAAACCACAAGGAAACGTTTTTTGAAGGTTTTTTTTTTTTTTTTGAAGAAAGCCATCTTGTTTCAGGGAGGTTGTGATAAAAGAAAAATAGTAAGATTGTAAAAATATCTTTTACTTTTGATACGGTTACTATCAAAGGAAAAGAAAAGAAAAAAGGAAAACAAAACAAAACAAAACAACGCCAGAAACTTGAATAGCCCACGGATTGTCTGGGAAATTTATTCCTATTTGTTTTTAAATCAAACTTCTAAACACAGAACTTAAGAAGCATAAAGGAAAAGCCCACTTGAAGAAGTCATATGGTCTAATGACGGTGATTTTAGGAAAGACTTATGATTAGGTTGAATTAATTTCCTTGATCTAAACTAGATGTGAAGGCTGGGCATGGTGGCTCATGCCTGCAATCTCAGGACCTTGGGAGGCCAAGCAAGAGGATCACTTGAGGCCAGAGCTGGCGACCAGCCCGAGCCGCACAGTGAGACTTCCGTCTCTAATTAACAAAATAAATAAATAAAATAAAATATGAGGGGGTTTTACTTTGTGAGTAAAAAGTACTTGAGACTAACTCCATTTGTTGCATAAGGACTAATAATGATGCCAAATATTTGGCTTTGAAAGTTTTCTGGTCAAATTCCAAATTTTGTCATATGCAAACATGATATTCAAAAGCTAATCCAGAAGAAGGGATATGTCTATATTAACAAAAATACAACCACTTTCAGGACAAATTGCTGTCCTTTTCAGGTGGTGCTTCTCTATATCTTCAGCAAAAACAAAACAAAACAAAACAAAACAAAAAAAAAAACAAAAAACAAACAAACAACAACAAAAAAAACCCCCTCATTGATTCAAAATTGAAATCAATATCTGATTGAGTTAAAGAGAAGGGGCAGGATACAGAAAAAGTGGGAGAGAGGACTTTCTATACAAAGACCCCTTGTAGGTGGGTCTTGCAAGGTTTATTGCCGAGTTTAAAATGAGGAAACTGAGGCCAGTATAAGAAAATGAAAATCCAATTTATTCAGCTGCCGGGCGAGGTTCCATGGTCCCGGGGAAAGGGGCCAGGGAAGTCGTGCCAACTTCCTGGGGCGTGGGGTTTTTACGGCTAGGAGGAAGGAGCAACAGCTGGGTGCTCTGATGGACTCTAGGAGAGCGGGATTGAGAGGGGGCGGGCCGCTATTGGTTGGCGGGTTTTTGGGCGGGTTCTCCGGTGGGAGAGCCGGCCAGGAGCCTTGCATCAGCTGGAGCCTTCCAGGGGAGCCATGCGGCAGAGCTAGGTGCCCAGTGCAGAGCCTGGTGCGGGTGCAGGGGTGGGTGTGTCCGGCCTCCCGGCGAGGCAACCGGCCTTACGGGTCCCACTCCGCATCTCAGCTCCGTTCAGAAGCAGATGGAGCAACTGAAGCATCTTGTGGAAGTGATTATTATTCCTTTCTCACTTCTCAGCTTTCTGTGAAAGACAAATATAAGAGAGCAACATCCAGGGAATGAAGTAGTTAATGCTGCAAGTATGGTCTGAGGCCAACTCAGTGCCACGCGCAGTGGGAGCACTTAGGGACACGGGGTCATCTGCCCAGGAGCTGAAGGCAGAACTAGATTCTCAATACACAGGATGGGGGTCTGACAGATTCTTTCAATCAGACCACAGCTTGGTCTACTCTAGGAGATGATAACTTGAGTTTCCCCCTTTGACTTAATCAACACTTCAGCTCCTGCTGTGGGTCTGTGCCTAGCCAGGTGGGACTGGATGAAGAATTAGAGGGGCTCTGAGTCTAACTAGGGATGTCTCAGAGAAAATTGTGTAATTCAAATATGTAGCTATGCATTTCCTGTTAGCCAAGTTTAACAATATAACAAGAAACAAGATAAATTAATTTTAATATCCAAAGGATTATCATTGTAACATGTAAATCAATTTTCACCTTATTAATGAGACATTTTTCTCATGATGTCTTCAAAATCCGGGGCAGATTTCACACTCAAAGTACACCTCCCTGTAGATAAACCTCATTGCAGGTGACAAGAGCCACATGGGGTTGGCAGCTCCGATACTAGCCCAGTTCCATTCCCTTTCACAATCTCAACACTAAGCTGTGATGAATCGCACCCTTTATTTCAACTAGAATTTCAGATTTAGAAGATTAGAGCTATTCATATATATATTCTCTCTCTCTCCGTACACACACACACACACACACACACACACACACACGTATATAAACTTCTCCCGCCATATATAGTCCAAGTAGTGGAAAGTCCTTAGTGGCGAGTCCTTCGTCCTTCTTGCCTTGTGCTAGGGATGGTACGTAACATATCTATGCATGTGAAGATGAAACAGCCTCAGTTCTTTCATCTCCTGGATCTACATTACTGTTATGTACATTTCACCCCAGCAAAGGCTGCACACTCTCAAGAAGCAAGCAGATGTCCTATCCATCTTCTAACATGGTTACATCTGCTGCCTCCACTGCTTCAACTTACTGAAGTCAGAACCCCAAAAGGAGAGTTGATTGTGCACTTTCTGCTCAATAGTTTCTCAAAAGAATGAGATCAGGACAAATCACCACCCAGGGGAAGCTGATTTCCAGGAGCAAGGAACCGAAGCCCAGCTGAGAGCTATTCTACGCCTGACCTCAAGGATGCTAAAGTTCCAAGGTTAGGTATCTGGAGCCCTCCCCATGAAGGCCCCAGAAAAGCCAGCAGTGAAAAGTGCTCTCCATTAAATACAGAAGTCAGCTGAATTTTGGCCCGTAATATTTTTATGCTCTTTAAGCAACACTAGTTCTCTCTCCTGAGTATGGATTAGAACCACCTGGATATTTTTAAGGACGTATAATTATTTAGGTCATGCCCCATACCTGTGCCATCCAACATGATCGCCACTGTGACCACTAAGCACTTGAAATGTGGCTAGAGCCAAGTATGGAAATGAGAGCACTTTTGATCAGGTTAAATAAAAACAGTATTAACATGAATTCACCTGTTTCTTTTTATGTTTGATAATGTGGCTACTAGAAACTTTAATATTACACATGTGGCTGGCATTATGTTTCTATTGAGAACATGACCCTGGATCATGGATTTTCAAAGTGGATGTGCATTAGATTACCTGGAGGTCTTGTTAAAATGCAGACTGTAATTCTGCAGCTCTGGGCTGGCCTGCAAATCTAGATTTCTCTCTTGGGTGCCCAGGTGATGCTCTTGCAGCTGGTTTCCAACCACACACTGAATAGCAAGGGCCTTACATCAGCTGCATCCGCGCTTCTCTCTGCCCATGCAGCTCGGGACTCTGCAATGTTCAGAAGCACTCCGGTGATTTTTAATAACCCACAATGAGTCTTGTCAACCACTATGATCAATGAATGTATCCCAGGGCTAATGCCCCCAAGCAAAGAGTGATAAAAGTGCATGTGGTTATTGATCCTGTATATGTAAATTTGGTTGTGACTTCCGGCCCAGAGAACTACATCATGTGCTAACCACACGTAGCAGGCACTAAAGGAAATAACACCCGATTCAATATCGCAACTTAACTCCAAGTAATTTTTGTGACCCAATTTGGTGGAATGTATGTAGTTAAAGTGAATGATCACAACTCAGCTGCCTGTATAATGTGCTAAAGTCAGCATGCCAGCCTGTACCTACCAGATTCCTGAACACAGATTCATGTGAATGTGCTAAGTCTTCCTACTTCTCTCTCTTTTCCTAGTGTTTGTTATAATGTGGCGTAGAATGAATAGTGGCTGTGATGGGTTTGAAGGCAATATGTGCTGCCCACTTGCTGAGCGGCTGATTTTTTTCTTCCACAGAAGATATAACCTTGGATGCTGATGCAGCTCAGGAGCTCCTTGTCATTTCTGATGACCCACAAAATGTCCAGTGTGGGCACATGGAACAGAAGCTGAAAGAGCATGCTGTGATTTACCTTCAGAGTATGGGCTCCCCTCAGTTCACTTCCAGTTGCCATTATTAGGAGGAAGATGTGGGAACAAGCACAGAATTGAACCTAGGAATTTGCAAAGAATCTGCTCACCAGCGAGGAGCGATCAAACTGTACAGAACGTGAATTCTAGCCACTGAGTTTGCGAAAGAAAAGGTACTTCTCAGCCAGCACTGTGCTTCTGACTGCACTGTGGGTGAATCCCTGGTTACACAAAGCAGGGGTTTTGCAGGATACTGGCATTTCAAACACTACTTGTTGTTACCCTAGTGATGGATCCCATATCTTTATATCGACCACTGCCTCTGCTTCCCAGCCACTGTGCCCATTCTTTTCTTCTTCATATCCAAATAATGGTGAGCAAGGCTCCCTGAGTATCTTGCCCTGTCTGTGAATCTGAGCATCTCACTCTACCAGCATAACCCAGGATACACTGATAAAACCAAGAGTACAAATAGCTTTCATCAAAAAGTACTTTGTACTCATATCTACGACCTTTTCTCTTGGCATGCGTGTTTTACAAAGGAATCATAGAAAAATTACAGGCCATTTTATTTATCATGAGCAGAAATAAATTAATTAGAAAATAAGTTACATTAAATATAATCAAAGTCATCCTCTTTTGGTCTCACATTTCTATTTCTGTTTCCACAACCGTGTCCTAAACTCCCAGATCAATTTTCAAATATTTTTATTTCTGTAAGATCAATTTAGTGTGTTATGGAAGTTATGAATTAAATATTAGCATGTGACCAAACGGATTGTGTAATTTTCTAAATTGCAGAGAAACAACACCTCTTACTTATAGTGAAAGTGCATGAGTGTTTAAACAGAGAAATTGAGAAATTCCAGTATAATATCCTAAATTGAAAAGATAACTTTTCAATACCACTGCATAGGATATCTAACATTTTCTCGGACATATGCTCATCTAGGTGAACGTTACTTCGTCTTTCCGCAGTGAAAATCCATGACAACTACCATTCTACTTTGTCTCTGTGAATTTGGCTACTCTAGGTACCTCACATGAGTGAAACGCAGTATCTTTCCTTTTGTGAGTGGCTTATTTTACTTAGCATAATGTCTTAAAGGTTCATTCATGTTATAGCATGTGACAGAATTTCTTTCCTTATTGATGCTGGTTAATATTACATTGTATGTATATGACACATTTTATTGTCTATTCATAGCTGATGGACAATTGGTTAGTTTTCCTTTGTCTATTATGAATAATACTGCTGTGAATGTGAGTGTACAAATAAATATCTATTTGAGTCCTTGCTTTCAATTCTTTTGGAGATATATCCAGAAGTAGAATTGCTGGATCATATGAAAATTCTATTTTTAATCCTTTGAGGACCCACTATACTGCTTTAAACAGAAGCTTAACAAATGTACATTTCTACCAAGTCCAGTGTGCCCGTAGAGACCCCCACCCAGGCTGAAAGCATTAAGAAGCAGACTCCCAGATAGAACAGGAAAGCGGGACTATCTGGGGACCATCAGGCTTGCGAGCTGGGAGCCTCAGGGGCTGACGGCGTTCCGGGCTAAGGGTCTCGAGCAGACTTTGACCCACGGAGTTACTCTCTCTGAACAGGTGATTATTATTAACAAACAGGTGTTCTGTGTTTTCTCATAGAACCAAGATAAACTAGGTAGGCAGCTGGTGCCTGCTCACCACTGATCACAGACAAACTGGAAAGTATTCTCCACGAGGGAGCCACGGGGGCAGGCTCACATATCCCGTGCTTAAAGAATTGTTGTAACCGGTGTATGATATACATATACTGTCTTGCCACTTTAGAATGCCCAAGTAGTTTTCCACTGGGGCAGGGGTCTAGGTTTTCCTTGCCACTGTTCTTAGCAAACAATGTATTTTATCATACACTCAGCATTTCTCAGCACGTTTTCACCAGAAATACACAGGGTTCCAATTTCTCCACATACCCCTAATATTTGTTAATTTCTGCTTCTTCTTTTTCTTTTTTTTTTTTTTAAATAGCAAGCGTAATGGGTATGAAGAGATACCTCATTGTGATTTTCATTTGCATTTCTTTAATTAGTGATGCTGAGCACCTTCTCCTGTGCTACTGTCTGTTTTTATATTTCCTTTGGAGATATAAAGTTCATCACTGTAGCTTTCTGGTCCAGGACTTTTCTTTATTGGGAGGGTTTTTTTTTTAAATGTATTCAATATTCTTACTAGTTATAAGTATATTCAGATTTTCTGTTTCTTCATGATTAAGTCTGCTGGGTTTTGTATTTCTAGAAATTTGTCCATTTCATCTAAGTTATCCATTTCTTGGCATGTGGTTGTTCATAGTCTGTTCTATAATCCTTTTTATTTCTGTAAAATCAGCAGTAATGTCCCCAATTTCATTTTTCATTTTAGTAATTTGAGCTTTATCTCTTTTTTTTTTTTTAAATTAGTAATTCTAGAAAAAAGCATGTCAATTTTGTCGATTTTTCAAAGAATCAGCTCTTGGTTTTGTGTCCTCCTCTCCCTTCCCCTTCTCCCACTTCCTTCCCTTCCTCCTTCCTTCTTTTTTCAGGGTCTCACCCAGGGTGGAGTGCAGTGCTGTGATCTTGGCTCACTGCAGCCTTGACCTCCCAGGCTAGAGCAATCCTCCCACTTCAGCCTACTGAATAGCTGGGGCTACAGGTGTGCGCCACCACGCCTGGCTAATTTTTGTATTTTTTTTTTTTTTTTTTTTTTGCAGAGAATGAGTTTTGCCATATTGCCCAGGCTGGTCTCGAACTCCTCGATTCAAGCAGTCCACCTGCCTCAGCCTTCCAAGTTCTGCAATTATAGGTGTGAGCTGCTGTGCCAGACCAGATTTTCTCTAATATTTTCCTGTTCTCTATTTTATCCCTGTTTTAATTTTTAATGTTTCATTCCCTCTGCTAGCTCTAGTTTTAGTTTGTTAATTTTTTTGTCCCTTAATGTATGAAGTTAGGTTATTGATTTAGAATCTTTTTTCTTTTATAATGTAAGCATTTATAGCTAGAAACTTCTTTCTTAGCACTGCTTTTGCTGGATTCCACACATCTGGTATGTTGTGTTTTCGTTTTCATTTGTCTCAAGAGATTTTCTAATTTTTCTTATGATTTCTGTTTTGACTCATTAGTCACTTTAGAGTGTTAATTTCCACATAGTTGTGAATTTTCCATTTTTCCTTCTGCTATTGGTTTTTGGTTTTATTCCATTGGATATAAACTACAGGGCTGATTTTTACCTAATTTATATAACACCCTGTTTACAGCTAGTCTCATATATTCTCTCTTTATCCACAGAAAAATCAAGAATTTCTTATTCTTGTCTCTGGTTTGGCCTTCCCTGAAGCATTCAAAGCCTTTTTTTCCCACTGTCTGGAGAGGCAAAGCTGGAAAGACCCATGGCTCAATTCTCATCCATCCATAAAGTCATTTAGACCAAGAGTTTTCGCAGTGAGCTCTGTTTTGGCCCAGTGAGTGAACCATATGTGGACAGTTGCATATGGAACACAGGCAACGGAAATAAAAGTCCAGTTCTGGACTCAGTAATGATTGGCTATATACAAATAACATGGTTTGACAGAACAAATGAGACCTTGTATTAGGTAGGTCAATCGGGTGGCTGTAGTTTGCAATCATCTATGGTACATTTCAAAATAGCTAGAAGAGAGAATTCAAATAGTTCTAGTATAAAGAAAAGACAAATGTTTAAGGTGATGGATATCCCAAGTATACTGATCTGATGTTTACAAATTATATCAGTGTTAAATTGTCACATGTACCTTGAAACTATGTACATCTATTATGCATCAATAAAAACAAAATGAAACAAAACCCTGTATGCCATTCATGAATTGAGTTCACCTTTACTAGGAGGTTCTGCATATTAAAAGAACACAGAGAATGTTGATTCAGGTCAGGTCCGCAGGGCACTGAGGGCGGTCTGCTGCTCTCTGCTGATGTTGTTTTCAGCAGAAAGTATGAATGTCCTACAGGAGCAAATTAACCCAGGCGTTCACCTGTCCAGTGAAATAGACGTGGAGGAAAGGGGAGGTCTCTAGGCCTCCAGGATGAAAAGATAGAGTCCCATGCACCTGGACCCTGAGAGGCGCAGGTCTGATGATGCAGGGGCGGCAGAGGTGACCGTGCGTCTCCACCCCAACCCTCAGTAGGTTCCAGTCAGGAGGTTTACACATTATAAGTGGACAGTGACCTGAAGCTGTTTTCTTTTTCCTCTAATATTAATTTTCCTATGTAACAGAACCACCAAACTTGGCCTATGTCTTAATTAACAAAAAATTATTATACTGTAATGATAAAACCATAAATCTTACGGTTTTAGTACATGCCAGTGGAAAATGATTATAGAAGACACAGTGCTATAAACTGAATGTTTGTGTCCTCCTAACATTTATGTGTTGAAAGCCTCACCTCCCATGTGATGGTTTTAGAAGGTGGGGCTTTTGGTAAGTGATTGGATCACAGGCATGAGCCACCATTCTCAGCCTTTTAAAAAAAATGCTTTTTTGGGCAAAAGCCAAATAAGACAACCAAAGCCATGTATCACTACTGTGCTGTGAAAATGAGCCTCAGTAGTGCTTCAATATAAGCATTCCTGTGTAGAATTAAGTAATGCAAAGGACCCTGTTCCAAAGCCAAAAGGAATTTGACTTTTGAATTATTTTTTTAGTAATTAAAATTGGAGTTATTTTAAAATTCTTATTGTAAAAATAGAGAAATTACCTAAAAAATACAGCAGTGGATAAAAGAGAGATTAAAATTTGAAATGGATTTTGCAAGTTAAGCACTGATTAAGGGGAGCTATCCGTTTGTAAGGGATTATACCTGGGCCTAATTGGCTGAGGACACGCAGCCTTGTAGAAAACGGGCAGGGCAGACAGGCTGTCTTAGAACACCTGTGTCAGGGGGAGCGTGGAAGGCTCTTGAAGACGAGGGTGTTTGCTTGTGTTTCTTTGAATCCCCACTAAATGTGATTTTTCTAGTGGAGTCATTGGTGTATGGGCACGGTTCTTAGCATGGTGCTAATATCTAGGGAAAACGGTTAAAACCAAAAAACTTACATTGGCAGGCTGAGAACAAAGCCACAAAACCGTCAGTGATTTGGGGGCTTTCTTCAGCTTCACATCTACCAGAGAACTTCTTACCTTGAGAGTTTTCTTATCTATCAAAGGGTAAGTTTGCAGTGGATTATCATTGCTGTGAAAGTACCCCAAATCTAATTTGCTTTTATTCTTCTCCCTGACCTTTCTCCTGCAATTAAAAATGATGAACTGTTTCTGGATTCTGAATTAGGAGTTTTTCATTTCTGTATAATTCTGCCGCTGATGTCTTTTGCAGTTTTCTCTGGCTATGTGCCATTAAAGGAAATTTGGATTGCGATTTGGCTGCTTCTTAGGAGAGCAGACAGAATATCATATCATTTTGTTTTTTCTTCTTGCAGCTTTTCATTTATGAAAGCAAGTTTGGAGTTTGTGCAGTTCCGACACTTCTCGCTCTTCTGCAGACACATGAGGTAAGCGGAATGACAAAGCAAGCTTTGGAATACATTTGGTCTAACAGTGAAAAATGATCCATGCTACGATGACATCCGGGTTTCTTGTGTGACCTGGGATAGTTTCTTTTGTGTTGTTAATCCCAGGTTTGTTGCCATAATCACAATCACAGAAGTGTGTGGGGGAGGAGTGTTCCTTGTGCTCCCTCTGCACTAGGTAAGAAATCTGACCTTCCATTCTGTTAGATGCTTTCTGGTAGTCTTTCTATTTTTTTCATAATTGATTGACTTAAGGATTGACCACTCACCAAGCATTGTTGGACTGATGGAGCCATTCAATTCTGATGTAGGCCAGGCTGAGTTCCACATGACTTGCTAAACCCATTCGTTTTTCTGTAGCGGGAAATCATTAGACAATGATGACATCTGTTCTGGGTGTCCCCTCTGTGGATGAAAAAGGTTACCGTAATGATGTTGTGAGCACAGGTAGGCACAGGAATTGTATGATTTTAGTGCAGAATCATCTACTTTTCACAAAGGTGAAATACAGTTGTAAAAACTTACTTTTTTGCTCCAAAGTAAAGTTGTAAAAACAATTATATTTTTAATTGGGTGGAAATTTATAGGACAATATTCTCTTTTTTGTGAAGTCATGGAGGTGGAGACTTTTTGTTCTTTTCCAATAGCAAATGGAAGGAGAGCACAAGAAAGTATTTCAGAACAAATACAGCTTTCAAGTCGACATAGAATTCGGCATAGGATTTACTAAACAACATTAACACATGGTAGAAATAAAGGTGTTTTTACTGAAGCTGGTTCTATGGATTCGCCAACCTCAGTTGGGTCCCAAGCCCTCCTCCTTCCTTCTTTTATCCTCCCAGAGAGCCTGCTCCAAGGTGGGAGGTTAGATAGGAATTTTGTGCATTGTTGACTAGTCATGAATACTGCAGATCAAAATCTGCACTTGCTTTATCAGCAAATCCTGGAATTGCAAATAATAAAGAAAAAAAAGCTATGAAAAGGGCTTAGAAACAGTTGTTTTTCTGGTTAGCTGATGTGGTTTGGATTTGTGTCCCTGTCCAAATGTCCTGTCGAATTGTAATCCTCAATGTTGGAGGAGGGACCTGGTGGGAGCAGATTAGATCAGTGGGTGGGTTTCCTCTTTGCTGTTCTTGTGATAGTGAGTGAGTTCCCATGGGATCTGGTTGTTTAAAAGTGTGTAGCACCTCCCCCTGTTCTCTCTTTCTCCTGCTCCAGCCATGTAGGACATGCCTGCTTCCCTTTCACCTTCCACTATGATTGTAAGTTTCCTGAAGCCTCCTCAGCCACGCTTCCTGTACAGCATGCAGAATCGTGAGCCAATTAAACCTCTTTTCTTTATAAATTACCCAGTCCTGAGTAGTACTTTATAGCCATGCCAGAATGGACTGATACGTTAGCTTTTAGGAGAAATATGAGTTTGGTAAGCCCTGAGCTCCCATGATAAGGACTTGGTGCTGGTGAGGATGTAGACATTGCTGCGTGACAGCTGTTTCCACTCTGCTTAAAAACACTCAACTCCCTCCTAAGTCCCATATATTAAGGGTACATCTCATGGTAATGGATCATGTGATTCTGAGAGTGGTTACAATAAAGTGAATTTCTGTTAAAGGATTTTTTCCCATTGAATTTTGATGTGTTTTTCTTTGAAAAACTTTCAGTGCTCTTGTATTTTTCTCTCCAGGACACTTAGGAGTTTTTCTTTAAACTCTGATTTTTACTTTCTTGGCCAAATTATTATAACATGACACAATAAAACCATCTTGTTACAGAAATTGGGAAAAGGATGTTTTGGGGGAACAAGTTGGATACGTTTCCAATGCACCTTCTTATTGGCAATGTTGATAATCAAAATGCAAGGAGAATCTTTCAATTAAGTTGAATTTTATTTTCCACTCGGATTCTTTAATATTTCTGCCGAGGGAATTGCTAAGAGGCCAATTAGTAGACTATTCTAAGTGAACTTGATGATTTTGGAGTAGGGTTTGAACTTAATGACAATAGCATTTCATTATTTTTTACTGAATTCATTCAATGAGAGCAAAGGACATTTAGAAACTTGGTATTTTCATGTCGAGTTTTATGGAGAACAGCTAAGACAGCCACAGCTTGCCAGCCAAGATCAGATACTGGAACACCATTATCTGTTTTGGAGCTAAGAGTTTTTATTCCCCCTGTTGATAGATAGAAGGATAAATTTGAGGTACTTTTTTTTTCCTTAAAAGAAATGGAGCAATTCAGTTAAAACAATCAAAATAAACTTTTGAATGACTAATCTTCGTCTGAGATCAGACAGTTTCCTTCAACTTCCAAATTCACAAAAGGCTCTGCCAGTCTGTCTTTGCATTTGAAGCCATGGGAAACTTTGAGTTTCACTTTCACCATTTAAAGGAGACCTGTGTCCAGTTCTTCTCTAACTGGATCTTATTATTTGGTTTATATTTCTATTAAGCGACTACCACTTCATGTGCATGCATACATACATAAATACATATATATATCTTTTTAAATTGCCTTTCAGAATTAGGATAGACTATGTTACTTTACAAATTATTATGTTTACCTGAAGTGTTGCTTTTTGGAGGTGTCTCAAGGATTTTTTTCAGGCTATCGTATTGTTTGTGTGGCTTTGCTTATTAAATATTGATTTGTTTTGGAGGAGGTGACATTGGTGTAGACTAAGCCCTGTGACTACCATTGGAAATAAGGTTACTATTTGGGGTTATTGATTTTTCTTACTGTGGCAAAATTTGCATAACATAAAATTGACCATGTTAAAGAGTACAATCAGTGGTATTGAGTGCATTCACAATGCTGTACAACCAACACTTCTATCTTGTTTCACAACGTTTTCATAACCCTCAAAGGACACCCCCATACTCGTTAGAAGTCATTCCACGTTTCCCTCATCCCCAGGCTCTGGAAACCACTAATCTGCTTTCTGCCTCTATAGATTTACTTACTTTGGACATTCCATATAAATGGAATAATACAGCATGTATTTTTTTTTTTGGTCTAGCTTTTAAAAAATAGTATGTTTTCCAGGTTTATCCGCATTGTAGCATGTACCAGTACTTGCAGTGGACTGAATGTTTCTGTTATCCCCAAACTCATATGTTGAATCCTAACCCCCAACATGATAGTATTAGGAGATGGTGCCCTGGGTAAGAAATTAGGCATGAGGGCAGACTCCTCATGAATGGGATTAGCACCCTTATAAAAGTTACCCTAGAGAGTTCTGGCATCCTCTTTCCACCATGTAAGGACACAATGAGGAGTCAGTAGTCTGCAATCCTGAGAGGTTACCACCCAGAACCTGACTGTACTGGCACCCTGATCTAGGATGTCCAGCCTCCAGAACAGTGAGAAATAAATTTCTATTGTTTGTGAGCCATCCAGTCCATGGTATTTTGTGATAACAGCCCAAACTGACTAAGATGGTACTTCATTCCTTTTTATGGCTGAGTAATATTCCACTGAATGCATAGACCACATTTTGTTTATTCAGTCTTGCAGTGATGGATATTTGTGTAGTTTCTGCCTTCTGTCTTTTGTGATTAGTGCTGCTATACACATTTATGTACACTTGTTTGTGTGAATACCTGTTTTCAGTTCTTTTATGTACATACCTAGGAGTGTAATTGCTGGGTCATACCATAATTCTACACTTAACTGTTTGATGGACTTGTCAAACTGTTTTTCACAGCAGCTGTACCCCTTGACACTCACACCTGTGATGTGCAAATGTTCCGGTGTCTCCACACCCTTGGCAGCTTTTGTTATTTTCTGTGATTTGGGTTTGGGCTGTCTTAGTAAGTGCACAGTGGTATCTCATTGCAGTTTGCTTTGCATTTCTGTAATGATTAATGATGGTGAGCATCTTTTCATGTACTTCTTGGCCATTTACATATATCTTCTGTCAAGAAATGGCTATTCAATTCTTTGTCCGTTTAAACAATTGGGGTTTAAATTGGGCCGCTGGTTGTTGAATTATAAAAGCTCTTTGGAAACTATTATAGAAGTCTTTTTACTTGTAGCTGTTTTTCCACTAGGGCCAAGTTTGAGCCTGGCAGAGGAGTCTCACGTTCCCGCTAGATAGCTCTGGGCCTGGGAGCTCTCAGAAGAGTTATCTACGGGAGCAGAACCAGTCCTGTGAGCCATAAACTTAGGTTTCCCCTCCTTTTCTTTCTTCCTCAGTTTCTGTTCCTCAGTTAGTTACTGCCAAGGCTTGGCATCAGTGGCTGTTAGAAATCTGAACCACTATCTACCTTTCTAGGAAATGTACAAATTTGCCTTATAGGCTAACTGCCCTCTTGATATCTACCTTATAATTTTGGTGTAATCATTAATATTTGAATAAGGATGATAAGTTTTACATTTTACAGATGACGACCCAGGTGACAAGAGCTCCTTCTGAGTGTTTTTTGAGCAGCAAATCTTAACTCGCTTTGGTCAGTATTCTAAACGTGTAATAATGGCCCTGGGCAGCTTCCTTCTTACTCTGCTAGATCTAACTCAGCTATTACTGATTCCGACTCCCTGAGATGAGGAAGCCATCCTTTGGGTTTTCTTAGGAGCCTGTCTGTACCACCGGCTCCACATTTCTGGTTAGGCGTATGTCTGTGTCTGTGCATATGTGTACGTGTGCACATGTGGAAATTGCGCAATAATCAATGTATGTTATTTTAAATTGCTAAATTTGCGATAATTTGCTATACAATCATCTGTGGCAATGATATTAAATAACCTGTGAAAGGCCACCCCACTCCTCAGTGATGGTGCTGTGAAGAGTGGCAGGAAGGAACCAACACATTTGTTGGAAGATTCTCAGCCACTGAAACTGAAAGGCAAAGGGTTTTCTGATTAGCACTCAAATAATTGGACATTTCAATGAATCAGAGCCTCTCATTCCAGGTCCTAAGATTCATTAAGGGTCTCTGGTTCGAAATCACGGTTTCTGTAGCAATTGGGACAAATACTGGGGCTACCTTGATGCAACTGAGAGGTACGGTGACTTTAGAGTTGGGGGAAGAAAGTTCTACATCAGATGTTTACAATGACCTGATTCAGAACATCTTAGTTTTTCCATTTTGGAAATGTGATAGAGGTTTCTTGTTGAGGAACAGCAATCTGACTTTGTGCCTCTGCTATATTTCTCTCCATTAACCATGTGGGCTGAAAAATTACATCTCTGGGCTATGACATATTCCTTTTAACAATAAAGAATGACTCTGTGTGGATGGCCACCACCACGATGACCAAGGTTACAATAGCAGTTCACAGTCATTCCAACCTTTCCTGGATCTGACACAGAGCCCACTTACGAGAGCCATGGATTATCTGGGCAGGCTCATAATTTGGCACCCTTTAATCATTATTCTGCAGTATTTACTTGTCGTGTGTTTATTGGAGGTCAGGAAAATGAAGTTGCTATTAATAAAGTCATGCACCTTTTTGAAACTTAGAACTTGGATTAGATTCTCCGCTCAAAACAGGAAACGAGAGTAGGAGAGGAGAAAAAGCAGAAAAGGAGAAAGAGTTGCGTCTAGTCCCTCTCACCCAACAGCCCAAACAGAGAACAACCTGAAAGTATGGGGCCAAGTATTCTCTCCTTTTCTCAACTCCATTTCCACACTTCACTTTGCCTTTGTAGTTTCTTAGGAGACAGATTAAAAGGACCAACATTTGGATCATGAAATAATCTACATTTCCAGGAGAAACCTCTGGATTATGCATGAGTGCAATGCAAATCCTCAACAGACAAGAGTTGATGCTAGTGACGAGACTCTTCCATTTCTCTTTTTCACTCGTGTGTGCTGCTTTGTCTGGAAGAAGTGCCTGATTCGCACTGTGCCAGTTCTGAGTGTGTGGAAACCTGAGATAACCGTCTACACATTGCCAGCCTAGTCCAGGGCTGGATTTCACGCTCTTCGCCTGAGTGGCCTGTAACCCTGCCAGTCTCTGCTGAGCACTTTGAAGAATTCACCTCATGTTTTCCTTCCTACCTTTCTCTGAGGCAGGTACCGTTGCTGGTTGGTGCGATTGCCCAGGCTCACTCAGCCATGAAATGGCAGTGCTGAAGCTTGAATCCAGCACAGACTGCCCACAGCCTGTGCACCACGCCAGGATTCAGCATGTCCTAGGAGCTCATTTAGTGTTTGTTGAGGGGTGGCCACGTCAAAGGTAAACCCCAGTGTAGCTGGTATGAAAGCAAATATGAGCTACTTTGTTGGGAGAACAAAGCAGCAAAGGTGTGGGGAGATGCACATCCCCTGAGCCTCTGTCACAGGTGACAGGCTCCCTAGAGGCTGAAGAACCAAGATGTTAGCATATCTCGTATTTGGACAATACTCATTTGTTTTTATACATTCAACTGATTCATTCATTCAATAGGTATTCGTTGGGAGCTCAGAGAGCTCTGTGAGGGTCCCACTGACTCCAGCTCCCTCTTCCTTCTCTGAAAATGTCCCTTTACCACCTGGCTGCTTCCTCCTCCTCCTTGGATTTCCAGCTTCAATTTCAACTTCCCCAGCCTTGGTTGGTGCTCCCTCTAGCGTGTATTCCTCAAGTTCTCATGGGTTCTTCCTCCATCTCTCCCACTAGATTGTAATTGTCCTGAGAAAAAGACTTGCCTTTCAACTCTCTGCGCTCAGTGCCCAGCGTGAGGTCTAGCATAGGAGTCATCACTTGATACATGATTTAAGAAACTGATATAAAGCATGTGCCTCTTTCTACCATATGTAAGATACCTTTCCTGGGTGGCGACATGTTTTACAAGGGTTACATTTTTAGCACTTGGGTGGAGTGGAAACACAGCCTGGTCTTCGGGGTCAGCTCAACTTGTGGTGGAATTTGTAACATTTGCGGTTTAGACTAGAATCCAGCTTATCTTCTGTACCCAAGACCTGTTATTAATTGCTTGGGTGACTTCAGGCTAATTATCTGAAATCTTTACGCCTGTCCATTACCTGTGAATGCGTACTTTATAGGGTGGGAATGCATTTTAACCCTTATTTTAGTTAAAATATCATAAATTTTATCTTCTCTTTCTGCAAACAGTTCTCCATTCTGAATCTTGAAAAAGAAAGATACATACTTAGAGGTACTCTGCTGCTTTTAGGCAGAAGTTGATTCTTTTAAGATGAAAAGAATTAGTCTGAACTATGTCATGTTCTAAACTTAGGATTAAACTTTTTCCTTTTCTTTTTTAAAGATTTTTAAAAGTTTCCAGCTTTGCTGTTCAGCAGTGTATGTGCAGGTTTATTACACGGGTAAACATGTGCCATGGTGGTTTGTGGCACAGATCATTCCATCCTCGGTATTAAGCCCAGCATTCATTGGCTGCTCTTCCTGATGCCCTCCCTCCTCCCACTCCCCACCCTCTGACAGAGCCCATTGTGTGTTGCTCCCCTCCATGTGTCCATGTGTTCTCCTCATTCAGTTGCCACTTGTAAGTGAAAACACATGGTATTTGGTTTTCTGTTCCTGCATTTGTTTGCTGAGGATGATGGCCTCCAGCTCCCTCCATGTCCCTGCAAAGGACCTAATCTCATTCCTTTTTTTGACCGCCTAGTATTCCATGGTGTATATGTAGCACATTTTCTTTATCCAATTAGACTTAATTTTTTTCTTGATCACATTAGTGAGTTTTCTCCCTTGTTTGCCCCAGCCCAGGAGACTTGATGCGGGGCCTGTGTTCTCCAGGTGAGATGTGAGTACGTGTAAGTGATTTGGCCAAGAATGAATTAAAAGCAAAAATTTTGCAAAAGTAATGCACATTAAAAAAGACTAAACGTGTAGAGTCTGGACTTCTAGAGGTGATTCCGTCCACTCCAAGCCAGAGAGCTGTGCTTACAGGCAGGGATGAGTCCCCTTGATTCTGGGCTTAAACTCAAACCATCCCTTAAACCCCAAACACTATTTGATATCCAGTCCTTATAGCCACTGAGCTGTGCTGCTTTCCAGGAGACTTGATGCTGGGCCTATGTTCTCTGGTTGAGATGTACACATGGGTGATTTGTCCAAGTTTGAATTAAAAGCAAAAATTTTGAATTCTTATTGTAGAGGATCAATAACAAAGCTTTTATTGTAAATTATACAGAAGACATACAAGGGTTCTAGGGGGAAAATGGAAGAGGAGAGTCAACTGTAGGCAGCAGGGGGTATCCTACCTGCTCCAGGACTGGAGTGAAATAAATCAAGGGCCCTCTGTCTATTGTTATGAGGACTCTGATCATTGGGATAGGACAATTTAAGAGCATGGATGGTGTCGTATACAGTGTTTTTAAAGTTACTTAAAAGAAGAATCCCACATTGGCATTGTGGAGGTTTCACACTTAAAAGATTAATTTTAAAATGTCCTAATGCCACATGAATCCCTTGCTGTGGTTTGTCAAGAGTTCCTGATTCTAGGCTTCTGTTTCTCCCTCCGCTTACATGAAAGAAAAGATGTCGAGCCCTGGCAAACTGGCTTTGAAGATGCCAAACTCGCTTTAGAGATGAGGAAGGCACTGCTGTTGGAAATGCTTGTAAAGAATTTGAGTTAAAAAAAATTGTTTTCTAACCAAATACTGCGTGTTCTCACTTATGAGCGGGAGCTAAACGTTGAGCACCCATAGGCATAAACATAGGAACAATGGATACTGCAGACTACCAGAGTGGGGAAGGAGGAAGGAGGGGAACAGGGGTGGAAAAACTACCAACTGGATACCTGGCTCACTACCTGGGTGCAGTTTACCCATGTCACCACCTGCACATATGCCCCCTGTGTCTGAAATAAAAATTGAAATTAAAAATAAATAAATAAATAAATAAATAAAAGATGGTTGGCTATCTCTGTTAAAAAAAAAATACATTGTTTTCTGGCTGGGTGTGGTGGCTCATGCCTGTAACCCCAGCGCTTTGGGAGGCCGAGGCAGGTGGATCACCTGAGGTCAGGAGTTGGAGAGCAGCCTGGCCAACGTGATGAAACCTGATCTCTACTAAAAATACAAAAATTAGCTGGTGTGGTGGTGTGTGCCTGTAATCCCAACTACCTGGGATGCTGTTCTGGTCTCCATTTAGAAGTTTAGTGATGTTTTTGTGGCCAGAAATATGCTGTAGGAACGTAACTCGAGTTTATATCCATTAGCCTATGATAACGCTGGTGTCATAGTACGTTGTTTCACTGAAAGTTGCAGTTTCCAAGAATCTGTCAATGACATTTGGTGAGGACTTAACATATTAGTAAAACTGACACTTGACAAGATTTTTAAAAATATTTTCCATTGACAAGTAAAATTGTATTTACTTGTGTGTATTTTAATAAATCAATAGGAATGAAACTAATATCTGGTACCAATAATTTAACTTTTTAGTGTTCTTATACTGACTGTAAATGATAAATATAACAAAGAAATTTCTATCAACATATAAACGCTTTTCTCAGAAATAGTGGGCTCTTGGCTCCTCCGGTTGATTGTGCTGATGCAGATGGTAGTACTGGCTTCCATTTCTTGAGTACTCACTACTGTGTGCCTGTCCTGTTGGTGATGATGAAGATGGGCTCTGGGCCATACATCAGTGGTAAATAAAGAAGCAAATATTCCTGGAAAACATAGTCTTAAACCACAAGTCATAGGTGGCAGCACTGCAGAGCCAGAAGGGACCATAGTAGTGGCTTCTATTTCTTGAGCACTCACTACTGTGGCCTGTCTTGTTGGTGACGATGAAGATGGAAGTAACGGCTTCCATTTCTTGAACACACACTACCGTGTGCCTGTCCTGATGGTGATGATGCAGACGGTAGCAGTGACTTCCATTTTTTTAGCACTGCTGTGTACCTGCTTTGCACTTTACTTGAGTTCTCCCATTTACCCTTCACAACTCTGTGAGGGACTTCTACCGGGGCCTCCACTGCAGAGGAGGATAGGGAGAAAAGGGAGATGGAGAAGGGGCAGCACAGTGCCCCTCCTTGCTGATTCAAGTGGTTGGAATGGAGGCTCAGAGGAAAAATGGGCAGAGCCAGACATTCCAGGACCTGATGTTAGTGGGACATGGGGCTCAGGTGCCAACCTGTGGCCCAGAGCAGTACAGGATGCCTTGGGTGTGCCCTGGCACACAGCCCTCTCCTGCCCTGGCATCTGAGCACCGGGGACTGTGGCAGTGGAGCCAGTGCCCTCAGTTGGACACAGACAGAGCAGAACTTGAGAAATATGGGCCCCTGAGCCCACAAGACCCAGAGACCCAGCACCCAGGGAGCCCTGGGAGAGGGAGAGGGATGCTCTCAACTAGCACATGGGAGCTTGAGGTCCTGTTGACTTCTAAGGAACCTCATCTGATCCCCCAACTGGATACACCCAGCAAGTGTGGTCTTCCTTCCCGGCTTCTCTGTCAACCTTTGTCCCAGCCTTCAAACTTTTTCTTCCCAACGCCATGGTGTCACTTCATCAGTTCCCCTTCTAGTCCACTAGATGCTGCTCTGCACCCAGCTAAGCACCACCATTTCTCATTCTGTGGATCCTAGTTTGGTAGAGACAGTTGAGCTGCTCAGCCCTTCAGATTTCCCAGGGGCAGACTGAAGACCTGAGTACTTACCGGGGCTCTTTGCCATATGGTAATGATTGAAACTTCAATCACTGTAACTCGTGGAGCTCTTTTCACAGATCAGCTCCTGTAACCCCCACAGGCCCTCATGATATATGTTCCCATCCTACATGTGAGGAAATAGTGTCTCAGAGATGATGTGACCTGCTCAGGGTCACACAGCAAATACCTGGACAGGCTGTGATTTGACAAAGCTTTGTGTCTAAGTTCAAATGCCAGAGACATAATATTGTGATAATGCCAGTAGAAGTTGCCATCTATTAAGCTCCTACTACTGGGTGAGGCTTGCAGAACATAGAGATGAATTATGACAGACGTATTCCATGGGCAGGTTGTCATGTGTCCACTCCCCTAGGAACCCCGAGGGCAGCACCCATGTGTCCCCAGCACCGAGCACAGAGCATGGCATAGAGGAAGGTCTCAGCTAATATTGGCTGAATCACTGAATGAACTGCTACAGGCTATACAATAAGCACTTCAGTCTTGTGACAAAAAGGGAAGGTGGAGGACAGATTCTCCCACTTGTCCCATCAAATGGCCCATTTTTGGGTATGTCGGCTCAGTTACACAGGCCCATCCCAAAGGTCCCTTCTGGTTCTGCAGTGCTGCCACCTGTGATTGGTGGTTTAGGACGGTCTTTTCCAGGAGCACTTGCTTCTTTATTTACCACCAGTGTATGGCCCAGAGCCCTCTACTGCCCTGGCATCTGTGCACTGGGGGCCTGGGGAGCAGGGGCAGAGCCTTTAGCTGGACATGGACAGATGGAGCAGAACTTGAGATTTCTTTGGAGCCTTATAACGCTGTAGAGAATACGATGAGCTCTATAGATGCTTCTCTTAGAAAAACACATTCATGTCTACATTTTACACACAATTTCCGGCCTTCCTAGAGCCTAAGTTAGCACCTCCACTGTAGAAGATTCTTGAAGACCATAAGATATCAAGAACGAAAGAATCATATTTCAACTGGTAGCATTACCTGTTCAATCAACACATTCTTATTGAATTGCTACTAAGTGCCTTAGCATCCAGATCAGTCAGGAGGGAGCTCTTGGGCAGCAGGGAGTCCAGTGAATGGACTCTCAACTCTCAGGCCACACTGGCTGATGGGGCTTCTGGGTGGTTTTCATAGCTTCTCACCTCTGCAGTGCACTTGAAACTTTTTCTTCTTCCTGGTCCCTCTCTTTAGAGGCCCTTAGAGCAGGCATATACAAGATGAGCATGGAGAATCCTGAATCATCCTGGACTTGCAGCCTTGTTTAGTGCTCATGGTCCAGAGTTTATCCCAAAGGTTCGCAACATCGGCTGTCCTCAGAGTTATAAGTTCAAAGTCACCCTCATTGCAACTTCCTCAACAAAATGTCAGAAATATCTTCCTCTCCATTTTTATTAATAATAATTTTTTAAAGCCTTAGCGCTTCACTGGGCACATACATATTGAGAACTTTGGGGGCACCTGGGACTATGGGGTGAAGGAGATTGTATCTTTGGATGAGTCATGGTGGATGGGGGCAGGATGAGCTTATGTCTTCATGTGCCAATCCATATTTCATAAAGTTCAAAGCTGCCACAATTTTTGGACTGCTTTAAGGAAAAGATAAAAATTATAAAAACAAATTTCAGCTCAAAAGTGAATATTTAGAATTAGAGAAGAAACTGCAAAAAGCCTCCAATTTAAGAAAACCGAGAAACATGACTGAGTAACTGACATCACAAAATTTGGGAAAACAGCATTTAAAATAATTGTCTGTAATACTTTATTCCTGATTTGTTTATTTTTTGCCTTCATAGTCTTTGATTACTTGTACATATAACACTAATTTTATATTTGGTTAGAAAGCGTAAAAATGTAGTTTTTCTTCCATAATGAAGGATAAAAATCTGTTCTCTATTAATCTGAGTTTAGGAAAAATACTGGTGTCACATATAATTATTTGTAATGTCATGTTAATTTTGAGGATTGTTGTCAAAATTAACATGACATTACAAATAATTGGGCAAGCCCTATATCAAGATTCTTACATATGTGAACTGTCAGATTTCTGGGGACTTTGAGGTGTGTGTGTGTGTGTGTGTGTGTGTGTGTGTGTGTGTGTGTATGAGAGAGAAAGAGAGAGAGAGAACTGGTTAAACTTAAATACTTCTGGAAGTAATGATACTCATTAATCCATCACTGATATAAATATGTAATGAGTTTTATGTTATCTTCATTTTATGTTAAATCAGTTAAATCGGGAACTTTATATAATCCTGCAATATGTTGATAAACTTTATTTCTCTTCATTAATTTGATTATCAAATAATCTAAGTGCCTAATCTTTGATTCTATTTGAAAAGTATTTCTTCCTTTTTATGAATTTCTGCTTTTGGTATAATAGGAAAGGTTTTGTTATAACTCTCATTGTTTGGTGCATTTATAATTACATACACTGCACTATCAAGTATATTCCAATAGAGAGAAATTCTGTTTTCATTCACTATTGATCAGATTAAAGTCTGCTTCTTGTGATTTTATGTATCTTAGCATGGGAACAAAAAATGAGGCCTCTGGTGCCACTCATTTCAAAATTCATTTCTCCTTCACTTCCCACATGGTTCTGGTGCAAGCACTACAAGATACATTCCCATCACGGGATTATATCTGGCCCTGCCCCTTTGTGTTAACACATAGAGAGCTGAACTGAAGCAGTATCCCTGGAGGTTACTCCTACTCTAGGATGATGAGCAATAACTTACCTATGTATCAAAGTGGCTGCTTACCACATTGATATATCTCACAAAACCTCATCAGGGTAATCCCTAACTCAGCTGTTTCTTACCCACACAACATGGGGAGAATTAACCCATGGGAAAAATCAGAATGCAAAGAAAAATATGATTGCTTGGTAGGCTATTAATTACTGCCTCAATTTCAGAACTTGTTTTGTCTTTTCATGGATTCGACTTCAGATGGATTCACAGCCAAATTCTACCAGAGGTACAAAAAGGAGCTGGTACCATTCCTTCTGAAACTATTCCAAGCAATTTAAAAGGAGGGGCTCCTCCTTAACTCATTTTATGAAGCCAGCATCATCCTGATACTAAAATCTGGCCGAGACACAATAGCAAAAAAACAAACAAACAAACAAAACAAAAAACAAAACAAAACAAAAAACAAAAAACGAATCTTCAGGCCAATATCCCTGATGAACATCGATGCAAAAATCCTCAATAAAATACTGGCAAAACGAATTCAGCAGCACGTCAAAAACCGTATCCTCCATGATTATGTCAGCTTCATCCCTAGGACGCAAGGCTGGCTCAACATATGCAAATCAATAAACCTAATCCATAACATAAACAGAACCAAGGGTAAAAACCACATGATTATCTCAATAGATGCAGAAAAGACCTTTGATAAAATTCAACATCCCTTCATGCTAAAAGCTTTCCATAAGCTAGATATTGATGGAACATATCTCAACACAGTAAGAGCTATTTATGACAAACCCACAGCCAATAGCAAATTTGAATGGGCAAAAGCTGGAAGCACACCCTTTGAAAACTGGTACGAGACAAGGATGCCTTCTTTCACCACTTCTGTTCAACATAGTATTGGGAGTTCTGGCTAGGGCGATCAGTAAAGAGAAGGAAATAAAGGGTATTTAAATAGGAAGAGAGGAAGTCAAATTGTCTTTGTTTGTAGACAACATTATTCTATAGTTAGAAAACCCCATCGTCTCAGCCCTAAAACTCCTTAAGCTGATAAGCAACCTTAGCTTAGTCAGGATACAAAATCAATATGCAAAAATCAAAAGCATTCCTTTATACCAACAATAGACAAGTGCAGAGAACTCTCATTCCCAATTGCTCCTCTTCAAAGAGAACTGCAAACCACTGCTGTAGGAAATAAGAGAGGACACAAATGGACACTCCCTCCTCATGGATAGGAAGAATCAATATCATGAAAATGGCCATACTGCCCAAAGTAATTTATAGATTCAATACTATTCACATCAAACTACCATTGACATTCTCCACAGAATTAGAAAAAGAAAATTAAATTTCATATGGAATCAAGAAGACCCCATATAGCCAAGACAATCCTAAGCAAAAAGAACAAAGCTGGAGGCATCATGCTACCTGACTTCAAACTATACTATAAGTCTACAGTAATCAAAACAGCATGGTACTGGCACCAAAGTAGAGATGTAGACCAATGGAACAGAGCAGAGGCCTCAGAAATAACACCACACATCTACAACCATCTGATCTTTGACAAACCTGACAGAAACAAGCAATGGGAAAGGATCTCCTATTCAATAAATGGTGTTGGGAAAACTGGCTAGCCATATGCAGAAAACTGAAACTGGACCGTTTCCTTATACCTTATGCAAAAATTAACTCAAGATGGATTAAAGACTTAAATGGTTTTACATACATTTAAGTCTTCCCAAAACCACAAAAACCCTAGAAGAAAAACCTATGCATTACTGTTCAGGACATAGGCACGGGCAAAGACTTCATGGCCAAAACACTAAAAGCAATTGCAACAAAAGTCAAAATTGAAAATGGAATCTAATTAAACCAATGAGCTTCTGTACAGCAAAAGAAACCATCATCAGAGTGAACAGGCATCCTAGAGAATGGGAGAACATTTTTCCAATCTACCCATCTGACAAATGTCTAACATCCAGAATTTATAAGAAACTTAAATTTATAAGGAGAAAAAAACCCCAAAAGACCCCATCAAAAAGTGGGCAAAGGATATGAACAATCACTTCTCAAAAGAAGACATTTATGTGGCAAAAAAAAAAAAAAGAAAAAAAAAGCTCAACACCACTGATCATTAGAGAAATGCAAATCAAAACCACAAGGAGATACCATCTCACCCAAGCCAGAATGGTGATTATTAAAAAGTCAAGAAACGGCCGGGCGTGGTGGCTCAAGCCTATAATCCCAGGACTTTGGGAGGCCGAGGCGAGTGGATCACGAGGTCAGGAGATCGAGACCATCCTGGTCAACATGGTGAAACCCCGTCTCTACTAAACATACAAAAAATTAGCCAAGCACGGTGGCGCGGGCCTGTAGTCCCAGCTACTCGGGAGGCTGAGGCAGGAGAATTGCCTGAACCCAGGAGGCGGAGGTTGCAGTGAGCCAAGATCGTGCCATTGCACTCTAGCTTGGGTAACAAGAGCGAAACTCCATCTCAAAAAAAAAAAAAAAAAAAAAAAAAAAAAAAAAAAAGTCAAGAAACAATAGATGTTGATGAGGCTGTGGAGAAACAGAAATGCTTTTGCGCTGTTGGTGGTAATGTAAATTAGTTCAACCACTGGGGAAGATAGTGTGGCGATTCCTCAAGGACCTAGAATCAGAAATACCATTTGACCCAGCAATCCCATTACTGGGTATATTTCTGAAAGAATACGAATCATTCTGCTATAAAGACACATATACACGTATGTTTATTGAAGCACTATTTATAATAGCAAAGACATGGAACCAACCCCAATGCCCATAAATGATAGATTGGATAAAGAAAATGTGGCACATATACACCATGGAACACTATGCAGCCATAAAAAGAAATAAGATCATGTCCTTTTCAGGGACATGGATGAAGCTGGAAGCCATCATACTCAGCAAACTAACACAGGAACAGAAAACCAAATACTGCATGTTCTCACTCATAAGTGGGAGTTGAACAACAAGAACACATGAACACAGGGAGGGGACAACATATACCAGGGCCTGTTGGGGGATTGGGGGCACAGGGAGGAAACTTAGAGGATGGGTCAATAGGGGCAGCAAACCACCCTGGCACATGTATACCTATATAACAAACCTGCACGTTCTGCACATGTGTCCTGGAAATTAAAGTAAAAATTTTTAAAAAGATAATTGCAATTGAAATATTAAAATATATTGTTTCTATATACTGAATACACATATTTCACATCTATTTTGTATTTTAATATGTATTTGAATAGTACTCATGGAAATTAGAACGAAAACAAAAACAATTTTGTCCATGCTTTTCAAGAAATGATTCCGGGTTAATTTCAGATACAGAAATCTTCAACTCAACTTCACAATTATATCCAAAAATCAGTTCAAGATTTATTTTGGATCTAACTATGCCAGATAGAACAATAAACTTTTAGAATAAAGGAGAATATTTTTATGACTTTGGGGGTAGGTAAAGATTATATAATTAGAATAAATGTGCTAACCATGGAGTTTTAATGGACTCCTTTAAAACAAAGAACTCTTCATCAGTAGACACCATTAAGAGTGTGAAAAGAGAAGCCACAGAGGGAAAATGCTTCTCACAATACACATATCCAACAAATACCTTGTATCTAAAAAAAAAAAAAAAAAAGAGAGAGAGAGAGAAAATGGCCAAAAGATGTGAATAGGCACTTTGCAAAAGAGGATATCCACACTGCTAAAAAGCAAAAAAGAACAAAAAAAATGTGCACAGCCTCTTCACTTTCCAGTAAAATGCAACTGACAACCCAATGAGATACTAACACATTTTAACTAGAATGACTAAAAAGAAAATTCTCAATATCTACCATCACTAGAACACCAGGGAGCTGAAAATCTATTCATTGCTGATTTTTGGATAAGTAGATATAAAACTCTGAAAAATAATATACTAAAATCTCCTAAAACTGAATACACCCTTAGACTTTACAGTTACCCATCTCTATTGTCCCAACACCGATATGTACTTAGGTTCATAAATACACATGACTTGGAATGTTCATAGCATCCCTATTCATAACAGCGGCAGACCTGAAACTCTTCAAGTGCCCATCAATATTACAGAATAAAGTGTGTGGTACAGTCTTTCTCTCTCAGTCTTGCTTTCTGAAGTTTCAGTTACCTATGATCAACCTTTGTCTGAAAATAGGTGAGTATAATCACAATAAGATATTTTGAGAAAAAGAGAAACAACATTCACATAACTTTGATGACAGTATGCTATTAACTTGTTCTATTTTATTATTGGCTATTGTTGCTAACATCTTACTGTGCCTAATTTCTAAATTAATATTGTCTTTGGTATGTATGTATAGAAAAACTAATAGACATAGGGTTTGGTATGACTGTGGTTTCAGGGATCCCTTGGGGACCTTGGGATGCATTCCCTCATGGAAAAGGGAGGATTACCATATATTCACATGGTGGAATATTACAGTGCATTGAGAATGAGCGAATGATAACAGCATGAAAGGACTAATCTCACACAGAGGGAAAGAAACCAGACAAGAGAGTGCCTAGTACTTGCCAGATAATGTGATAAGTAAATTACACACATTACCTAATTCATTCCTTACCACAACACCCTCAGTCACTATATTTGTTTCATTTTACAGATGAGGACACGGAGACCCACAGAGGTTTGGTCTCTTATCTATGTCCATTGTCCATAGCTAATAAGCTTGTGTAGCTGGGGTACTTGGAGTTGCATCAATGTCCTGCCCCTTCCCACTGAGGTCCTCATCCCAGGGCTGGGAGGCATTTCCAAACTCTCGGAGGTCCCCACTTCTTTGTCTAAAGTGCAGAGAGAGACTTTACTGTCCCAGGGTTCAGAGGATAAATGGGATTATCTATGTGAAAGGGCACATTTGTTTTTGGCTAAACAACAGTGTTGTTTCCAACAGCCAGGAGAGAAAATTCTGTTCCCCCAGTGTCATTCTTTCTCTGGTTTCTCTTCGCTTTCTAATATTCTGGAGAGAAATCCAGACTTGGACATGGAGTGATTTGATGTCCGATCTTTTCATTCAGGATGGGTGGGTGCAGTTGTGATGCACAATTTTTCATCAGTGAGCTGTGGGTACTGAAGACTTGTGTGGTTCCAGAGGAGCGTCTCAAGTGTGGTAGCACATCTCCCTCATTCATTGATTATTCTTGTCTTGTGGCCTCCAGACCTGGAATCCAGCACTGTTCAACAGACACATAACATGACCCACAAATGGGAAGCACATATGTAATTCTGAAATTTTTAATAACCCATATTAAAAAACAGACAACACTAATTTTAATAATGTATTTTATTTTATCTGGTCCACTCAAAATGTTATTTTGATATGGAATCAATATATAAACAGATTAGCAAGGAGATATTTTATATTCTCTTTTTCTTAATCTTTAAAGAATATTTTACAGTACATAGCACATCTCAGTTGAGACTTTCAAGTGGTCAATTACTGCATGGCAGTAGTGGCTACTGAACAGGGAAGCTCTAGTGTAATCAATTTCATACAATTCCCTAGATAAGGTCCTTTAACCTACACCTAGAGGTAACATTTATGGAACATCTGGTGCATGCCAGGTAGGATGCTCAGCACTTTATATGCCTTCTCTTATCATAACTCTAAGAAGTAAGTATTATTGCCTTCTTTATTTTACCTACGGGAAACTGAGACACAGGCCAAGACAAGCGCAAGGTCACAGAGCTTGTAAATGACAGAGTCAGAATTTGCACCCAGGCCGTCTGGCATTCCAGCTCAAGCATATAACCGTAAGGCTTGCCAAGTGCATTTTCACTATATGTAATATTAAAGTTGGTGCAAAAGTATTTGCAGGTTTTTGCCATCACTGGCAAAGCCCGCTGGCAAAAACCTGCAAACAATTTTGCACCAGCCTAATAGAACAACATATAGGACTTCTTTATAAGACTTATATAAATAGTATTCAGAAGTTTTGATTATTTCAAGAATCCAGTTCCTAGTTTATTGAATAGCATTCTGGCAACAAGGCATCTTTCTCCTAAGACTACTTATCCCAGTCACTAGAAGGAGAATATATTTTAATGCATACTGCAGGACACAATCAAGGCAAAAACCTCAGGTTCAGGCCCCTGGGGTCACCTTGCACATTTTAATGAAACACTAAATGGAGCAAGGTGCAGGTATACCCTGATTGATACAACAGACCCGGTACTGAAATTAGGGTGACGAATCCTCCAGTTTTCCCAGAATGGAGTTTTCCCTGGCATGGGACTTTCAGTGCTAAAGGTCCCAGATAAACCAGGACAAGTTGCCTTCCCCACCTGAAACAGTGCAGGTGGGTGAGGGCCTTGCAAGACATCGCACCTGTTCACCAGCTCACCAGAGCACTACGCAGGGGAACCGATTCTTTTCCATTCTGGGTTGTTTTCCTCTTGGCAGGACCCTGAACATGTCAGCTTTCAGTTCAAATGTTGGCCTTTGTCCATGTGACTGCCTGTTAGTATCAGGTCGGTACCATCCAGTGGACTCCTAGTCTGTCTCATCTCACTGACTGTAGCCCCTCTGACCTCTTCTCTCTTACTGCAGCAAGGGAATCTTTAAAAATGGAAACATATCAGGTGCAGTGTAATCCCAGTACTTTGTAAAGCTGAGACAGGTGGATCATGAGGTCAGGAGTTTGAGACCAGCCTGACCAACATGGTGAAATCCTGTCTCTACTAAAAATATAAAAAATTAGCCAGGTGTGGTGGCGTGCATCTGTAGTCCTAGCTACTCAGGACGGAGGCAGGAGAATGGCTTGAATCTGGGAGGCAGAGGTTGCAGTGAGCTGAGATCACACCATTGCACTCCAGCCTGGCAACAGAGCAAGACTCCATCTCTAAATAAAAAAAAAAAAAAAAAAAAAAAAAAAAAAAAAAGGCAAACACATTTGATCAATGGACCCCCTCAAGTGCCTGGGGCTGAAAATCTTTCAATGGTTCACCAGTGTTCCTGAGATAAACAGCAAGCCCCAGCCAGGCGCAGTGGCTCACACCTGTGATCCCAGCACTTTGGGAGGCTGAGGCAGGCGGATCACAAGGTCAAGAGATTGAGACCATCCTGGCCATGGTGAAACCCCATCTCTACTAAAAATACAAAAATTAGCCATGTGTGGTGGCACGCACCTGTGGTCCCAGCTACTCCTCAGGAGGCTGAGGCAGAAGAATCGCTTGAACCCAGGAGGTGGAGGTTGCAGTGAGCCTAGATTGCGCCACTGCGCTGCAGCCTGGCGACAGAGAAAGACTCTGTCTCAAAAACAACAACAACAACAACAAAAGCAAGCCCCTGAACGAGTCCCACAGGACGAGGCCTAGCTCCTGTCTTGCTTCTGGAACTTTGTCTTATGCTGTGTCCCCTCTGCTTGTTCTGCTCCAGCCCCACTGGCTCTTGCTCTGGCCTCAGATGCGTTTTTCTCCCTTCATCCACAGAACCTTTGCTCGTGCTCTTCCTGAGGCCTGGAATATTCTTCCTGTTTCTGTCCTGATGCCTGTTTATCCTTCAGATCTCTGCTGACAAGTGGCTTCCTTGGGGAAGGCTTCCCTGACTTCCCAGTCCACATAACAGCCACCTCACAGCATGCTCCCCACCTTCCCCTCATAGTTCACAAGTTCACGTTTGTGTGTGGGTGTGCATGTGTGTGTGTATATATATTTGATTCATTCTCATCTCTGCCAGTAGAGTGTAAACTCCTTGAGGGAGTAGCTGTGCCTCTTTTGCTTAACCTTGTATTTCCAGCACCTAGCACCATGCTTTGCACAAAGTAGATGTTCAATAAGCATTTGTTATTGGAATAAATGATTCATAGTAAGTGCTCAACGTACATTTGGACTTCTTTTGGGAGTGGGGTAGAAACATTGCTAATAATAGAAAGTTACCAACCTAATTTTGTTGGATTAGTAGTGAATTTCCTCCAAGCTCAGCACTATATCTTGATCATCAGGAGAAATGTTCTCCTGATTTTGAGGGCTTAGAGGGTGGGAGGAAAAGACATTAGAATAGCAATTTTAAAATGTTACTATTACTTGAGACAAGATCTCGCTCTGTTGTTCAGGCTGGAGTGCAGTGGACGGTCACAGCTCTCTGCCACCTCAACCTTCTGGGCTGAAGTAATTCTCCTTCCTCAGCTTCCTGAAGAGCTGGGACTACAGGCACCTGCCATCATGCCAGCTTAATTTTTTAAAATTTTTAGTAGACAAGGTCTTGCTATGTTGCTCAGGCAGGTTTTAAACCCTTGAGCTCAAGCAACCCTCCCACCTCAGCTTCCCAAAGTGCTGGGATTACAGACGTGAGCCACCACGTCTGGTTCTTTTAAAAAATTATTATTAAGGGCAAGAAACAACCACAACAAACACATCCGCCGTCTCCATTATTTAACAAAAGAAATACCATTTTAATATCTAAAGAGTAGGAAGGATGTAACTTCAGAAAAAAAAAAAAAACAAACAAAAACAAAAGTTACCCTGGGCAGGCAGAGATAGTTGGTATCTTTGCATTTTTGCAGTGACGACTTCCGACACTAGTTGACGGATTCGAATCTTGTCTCCATGGCTTCCTAGCTGTGTGACGTTGGATAATCAGCTTCGCCTCTCAGCACCTCTCTGCCTCCTTGGAGTTGTCGTTGGAATGAAATGATTGGATGTTCGTGGAGCACTGCGTGTCTGACTCCATAAATCGCAGTGGTTCCTGCACACAGCAATAGCACCATCCTTACTAACCAGAGGCAACAGCGCCGCTTAGTGGTTCTTTGCCCCAGCTGCAGACAAGCTGAGCCCGTGGAGCAGTAATGAGGCATCCACAGGCGGTGAATGGCAAACGTTGTATCATGGCCAAAGCTGAGACCAGAGCAGAGAGAAAAACCATAAATATTCATGGAAACATTCAGGGTTCAGGCACGTCTGTCTCCCTGAGAATAAAGTTCGTTTCTGGGAAGCTACTGTCCAAGCTGTCAGCCCCATAAGAGGGAGAAAAAACAAAGTCTCTCTTCCTGGCTCCCCGACCAGCTGCGGAGCTGCTCTGCTGGGGTGGGGGAGCGCTGTCTGTCCACAGTGGCTGGCAGGGCAGTGGGGTTTTGGCGCCGTCCCCCTGGGGGTGGGTGCTGAGAAGGTGGTGGCTGTCAGCCAGAGCCCTCCGTGCCTTTTGCTTTCCTTCGAGGTCTGAAGAATAAAAAAGGAATGTGGGAGTGTTTTTGTGCTGGTCAAAAACAGCAACAAATATAAGCTCTGTGCAATCCCTGATAAGGGTTTTGCACGGATGGAGCCATTAACCATTGCAAATAACACTTTGTCCTCAGAAAAGCAGTAGCAGGAGAGTCGATGAGACCTGAAAGTAGACGTGAGCTCTCTTTTTACCTTCCTGTCCCAGTGTGAGAGATGAACAGGGAGTTTTCTTTCCTGTCTCTGCTTGCAGGCTTTTCTGCCTGTGGTTGGGAAGGAACCTCAGTGAAGGGCAGAGGAGACTGGCTCTGGAGGTAGCTGGCTGGCATTCAGACCCCGGTTCTGTCACTGTGCTGTATGACCTTAAGCAAGTCACTGTCTCCTTGACCCTATTTCTGTATCTGCTGGGGATGATCAGGGTGTATCCCTCAGTTTGATTTGATGAGATGGTTTGATGTTGAGTGACCTAATCTATTCTACAACCTTGGATGCCTGTAGGGGCCAGGCAGATGTCATGAATGAGGGAAGTGGGTCAGAGGCAGGGCAGTCGGGAGTAGTGGGGACTGCAGTAAACCAGGCAGCATAAGCCCCATGTAACGGGTGCAGCTGGGCAGCATCATCTGACCCGGGCACTCTGGTATTTGATCCAGGGCATTACAGACAGCCTCAGAATCTTAGGGTCTGTTTCTATGTTCAAGAGTCTCTTGGTAGGCTTTGGTATTGTTGGGCTCAGCTGAGCTAAGAGACTAGATTTGGTAAGTAGTGAGTATGGCAGAAAGAAATGTGAGCTCAGTGCTGCCAGGTGTTTTAAATGCTCAAGAGAAGCAGGAAATCAGCTCCATTTAAAAATTCTGCCACTTCAGCAACATTTCTTTAAAGAGACAGGGTCTTGCTCTGTCACCTAGGCTGGAGTTCAGTGGTGTGATCATAGCTCACTGCAGCCTGGAACTCCTGGGCTGAAGTGATCCTCCTGCCTCAGCCTCCTGAGTAGCTGGGACTATAGGCATGGACCACCATGCCTGGCTAATTTTTTATTTTTTATTTTTATTTTTAGAAGTGAGGCTCTTGCTATGTTGCCCAGACTGGTCTTGCATGCCTGTCCTCAAGCAGTCTTCCTGCCTTGGCTTCCCAAAGTGCTGGGATTACAGGACAAACCACCACATCCAGCTCAACATTTAAAAATGAATACACAACAATCCAGACAAAAAACCTGGCTAGCTGTGTAACCTTGGGCAAGTCCTTTAACATCTCTGAGTTTCTATTTCTTCATGAGTAATAGGGACAAGAATGCATCTAGCTCTTGATCTTAGCAATTCACATTTAACTTTTACCTTTATGTGATGAAGTAATGTTACTATTACCTCTCATTTCACAGTTGAGAAAACAGAGGCACAGGAAAGCTAAGTAACTTGACCAGGACCCTAGAGCTAGTGACAGGACTGACTTGAGGCTTTAGAAGGAGATAATGCAGGCAAAGTGCTCAGTGCATATTAGTGACTGCTGTGTGGTCCTCAGGTCATTATTACTGTTATTAATAACTGAAATGGTTCAAGGCCAGTACTCACACTTAATTCAATGTTTGAAAGAAACTGTAGGACTTTGATATGTCAGACAAAGATGATGGCTTTAAATTATGTGGTACGTACTTTTGTAGGTGGCTCTTGGCTATTTTAATAGCTCCTTTCCACAGAGGCATTGGACAGCCTTGCCAATGGGTTTCCTGGGACAGTAATTAGATTTAGGCCCCTGGTCAAGTCAATAGATTCTCATCTCGGGATGACCAAGCTGATCATGACCAGTAATTACAGCTTGAGTTGTTCTGAAATCAATATTCATTTGCTTTTCATTGAGAGGGCTGTAAAACATGGGTGACAGGCAGCCCCCAAAAGCAGCTGACATGGGAGTGGAGAGCTAGCAGAACCCGGAGAGAGGCCAGACAATTTAGAGGGAGATAAAGCGAAGGGTAGAGGAGGCTGACCTCTGTCCAGTGGGCTGTGGTCACAGCCGGCCAGAGTTCCCACTGGGACCTGCTCAGGACAGTCTTGGTGAGAGAGTAGATTTGATTGACAGTGAGGTGTGGTAGAAAAGGGAGTAAGTTTTGGAGTCAGGTAGAACTGGATTTGTATTTCAGCTGTGCAATTTTCTATGCTGGGGTGTTGGGCTCAATTCTTCAAGGGTTGATTTTTCTAATTAGCAAGGTAAGCAAGTAACTGAACCTGTTGCACAGATGTAGGTGAAATAAAGCTGTGTTTGTAAAGTGCTGATTCTACTGCATGTGAGGCTGGCGCTGTCAAATGCACTTGTTAAAAGGAAAGGGCTGCAGAGTCGGGTGGACCTGGGGGAAGATTCTGCTTTTACCTACTAGCTGAACAAACTTGGGTAAGTCATTCCACCATTTTGAGCTTCAGTTTCCTTATATTGGAATAGCAATAGAAACATCTGTCCAGGATGGTTGTTATAATTAGATTGGATTAGATAATGCACATAGCGTTATATTAGCAAACTGCATGGAATATAGCGTGAACTCAACAAGAAGAGGGCATCATTTTTGTCAATTTGATTCTCATCCATCCCAAACGGGGCACAGAGGAAGCTCTCTGTTAAAATCAGCTCAATTGCATGATAAATTAATGAGTTTTTAATATCCTTAAATTGGGTAATTTGAGGAGAGTTTAATAAAATAATGACACCAAAACATATTTAAATAATAAAACAGCCATTAAAATTACACATACATAGTCTACTTACACATAGGTGGATGGGGGTCTGGAAAACCAAGATACATGCTGACTGCCAGGGATACACAAGTGGGCAGCCATTGCCACCATGGAGCCGATAAGAGCATTGTTCTACCACTTTCTTTCTGAACCACTGCAATGCCTCCCAGTAGAATAGAAAGAATGAACATGCCCACCCCATTTGTTATGGGCTTGACCATATGACTTGCCTGAGTCAGTAGAATATAAAGTAGGAAGTGATTGGAGCAGAGGCTAGAAATATGCTTGCACAGCTTGGCTCGCCCTCTTGTGCTTCTGTCCTTTGCCATGAGAAGATCGTGCTCCTGGTATCTGATGGTCCCAGAATGAGGAGACCCATGGAGCAGATCTGAAGTCAGCTGGTAGCCTGATGAAGATGAGCTGAATCCAATAGCACCAAAGACCTACAAATCCCTGAGCAAAGAAATAAATGCTGGCTCCTGTAGCCACTGAAATTTTGAGGTTGTAATGTAACTAATACCTGCCCCAGATTAGAATGGGTTCAGGGAGGTGAAGATACTGGATTGGGTTGTCTGAGAGGAGCTATGGCTTTCAAGGGGGGAAGTCAACAGTTCACCCACACTCCCTTCCCTCCCTTCTATCTCCTCCGGATGCTTCCCATTGGCTGAGCTCAACTAGAAGTGGAGAGGAAGGGAGTCAATGACAGAACCACTGAAGACCAGCTCCGTGGGGTACAGCATGGGGTAGAGAAGGATGGAGAGTGATGTGGAAGGGCAAATGGGAATTTTCCTGTATTAGTCTGTTCTTGCATTGCTGTAAAGAAATACCTGATTCTAGGTAATTTATAAAGCAATTTATTATCATTTAATTGGCTCATGATTCCATAGGTTGTACAGGAATCATGGTGGCATCTGCTTCTGGGGAGACCCTGGGAAACAATCATGGAGGAAGGTGAAGGGGAAGCAGGCATGTCTTACATTGCCAGAGCAGGAGCAAGAGGGAGAGGGGGCCGGTGCCACACACTTTTACACAACCAGATCTCGCGAGAACTCAGTCACTATCACGAGAACAGCACTGAGCAGATGGTGCTGACTCATTCATGAGAACTCTGCCCCATGATCCAGCCACCTCCCACTTGGTCCTACCTCCAACTCTGGGGATTACAATTTGACATGAGATTTGGGTGGGGACACAGATCCAAACCGTATCATATCCAGTGCAATTAAGGGGGAAGGAGAGTATGTGGGACTCTCATATAAACAAATTACTGTGTTAAGACCTTTGCCCAGGGGCTCCATCTACGGCACTTTGAGTATCTTCTTCTTCCCAATTTTTTCCTTGGCCTCCTGAATTTCCCTTGTTCTGTTTGGTCACCAGGAACATTCTTTGGGATGTGAAGTTAGCCAAGAGGGCTTCCTTGAATAACCCAATTATTTCATAATTTTTGCCCTTCTTAATCCATCAGTCACACAGGAAGTGTTTCCAAAATTGTCGTGGCTGAGAGAGAGATTCGGGGAATATTTTCTTCTGTCTGTTCCCATTACTTTTTCCTCCTGTTGACTCCCAACATCTTTAGCAAAACCTTATGTTCTAGGCTATCATTCACAGGAGTTCCAGCTCCATCCTGTGCACTCCAGTTTTTTTTGCTAGTCAAAAACAATTTGACTTTGACAGGAGCAGTTTAG
This sequence comes from Saimiri boliviensis, assembly GCF_048565385.1. NCBI lineage: Eukaryota > Metazoa > Chordata > Mammalia > Primates > Cebidae > Saimiri > Saimiri boliviensis. Next base: position 25,327,126 of record NC_133455.1, on the reverse strand, counting down.
CACGAAAGAGCGGATAAAGAGTTTTGAAATCAGATGTAAGTTATAAAGGCCAACTTATCTTCGTAGCAGCTGGGTGACCTTGAAAAGAGGACCTAGTCTAATTTCTGAGCTGGGAGAGATCATTTCAGCACCAGATCCTAGAGCCGCTATGAGAGTTAAATGGGATATCCATGAATGCCCTTAGCACAGTGCTTTGTTAATGCTTAATAAACTCATTACCATACACTTCCTAAGTGAGGTCAGGGGTAAGAATGACTCTAGAGTGAGGCAGCACTGAATGTTCTAGCTGATGCCCCAGGACTCAGCTACCCACTCCTGGTATTGGGTGCGCTATGCACAGTTCTGCTGTCAGGGGCATTCCATTAGCTCTTGGAAAAGCAAAATTCTTCTTTCCAGGCAGGTAGAAGCTGAGGCAACTCTCAGTCTTCCAGGACTTTGGGCTGTACTGGGAAGAGGATTTCTGCTAGAAGCAGCCTGCTGGTGGTCCCTCTTCTGGTGCCATCCACCTATTAAGCAGCCGTTCATTTCACTCCATTCTAGAGAAACAAGTATTTGCCAAACCCTGCAATATCCTGAGATTTGTGAATTCTTAGATCTAAATATAGATTTATATGTCTCAATTCAATGGTGAATTTGGGTCAGCCTGACTCCTGTAGATAAGTGATATGTACAATATGAGATGATTGCAGAAGAAAAGTAGAGATGATTCTAGGAAGCTATTCAAATGTGAGAGAAACCATTATCTGTTTCCACTGTCACCTACCTCACTCCCCACCGTATCGACCACCAATCTAGCCACTCACTCATCTCTCCCCCTACCACCTTCCCCATTTCTCACCTGCTATCCACCCATCCATCATCCATCCATTCCTCCATCCACCCCATTCCCCTTCAAGCCCAGATACCCAGCTATTTATCCATCCATCCATCCATCATCCACCCATCCATCCTTCCATCTATCCATCCATCCATCCATCCACCCATTTACCCACCCACCCATCGAGTATGAAACCTCTATTCCATTCAGTCCTCTACCTGCTCCATCTGCCACCTTCCCATTCAGTACCCACCACCCAATCTCACAGCCACCCATGCATCCATTGCACATTCATCTGTCCATTCACTCACTACTCACCCACCCAATCTATCACTTCGTGTCATCCATCTATCCACTGACCACCCATCCTAGCCCCAATCCCATCTATTCAATACCCACCAACTGTCCCCTATGCAGGCACCCATCCTATCCACCCAGATGTCCAAACATTCACCACCCACCCACCCACCCACTCCATTCATCCATTTTACAAATATTTATTAATTACCCACTATGTGCCAGAGATTCTGCTATGGACCTGGCACACACCTGCCTAAGAAATGACTTTTTTCCCCCAGGAACTTCTACACCCAGTGTGAATGAGATATACTCTGAAATAAAAAAGACAAAATAAAATGTAGCTGAGTTTTAATAAGACATGACAAGCAAGAGGCAGCGTCTAGCAGTGATGGTGCACATATGCTTTGAAGCCAGACCTGTTTGACTTTGATTTGAGCTTTGCTACTTGCTAGATGGATTTCCTCATATCACAACACTTCGTTAAACCTGTTTCCCCACCTACTAAGCAGGAATAATTGCATTTACTTCAGAAGATCATGGTGAACCCTAAGGAAGTTCATGTTAAGTAAGTTAACACATTGTGAGAGGGGACCGTTAACAAGGAGCAGTGGACATCCTCTGCCAACCTAGAGCGGCCCAGCTGACAACTGACAGGACAATGGGAAACTCAGTCCTAAACTTCGGGGAACTGAACTCTTCCAGGAAACACGTGGACTTGGAAGGGAACCCTGGGCTCAGAATAGAGGCTGCTATCACTTCAGTTGCAGTGTTGTGGGACCTTGAGAAGAAGACCCAGCGAAACCACACCTAAACTTCTGACTCAGGGAAACCGTGAGATAATAATTGTGTGTTGTTTGAAGCCACTTAGTTTGAAATAATTTGTTATGTGGTAATAGATAACTAACACATGGGGTAACTTGCCAAAGGCTGCATAACTCCTCAGTGATGGAACCTGGATTCAGAACAGGAGCCAACCACCACACCTCTTGAAAGATAACCAGCCAGAGCGGTTAAAAAGCTCAAGATGTTTTGATTAGTGCTCAATTGACCAGAACATTAATTAATCAGAATCTGTAATTCCTTGGACCTTAAGGTTAGTCAGGGATTTTCTGGATTTGAAATCAAATTTTCCATGGCAATGGCACCGAATCCCATGGCTGCTCTGATGCTGCTGCAAGAGCAGCAACTGTCGAGTTGTGGGGAGGAAGTTCCACTTCGGATGTGATGCAAAGGTCTGATTCAGAACACCTAAGGGTTTCTATTTTGAAAACGTGACGAGGGTTGCTTATTGAGAAGTAGCCATCTGGTTTCATGCCTCCGCTGTATTCCTCCCCATTGGACCACATGGGCTGAAGAAATTAGATCTGTGGACACAAGACTTACTCCTTTGAAATACAGAGAATGATTCCGTGGGGGCAGTGGTTTACCAATCAGACAGACATGACCACCACCACTACCAAAATGACGACAGCAGCTCACAGTCATTCAGAGCTTTTCTGAGCCTGATGCGGAGCCCAGCCGTGAGATCTGTGGGTTACCTAGGCAGGCTCATGATTTGGCACCCTTTGTGTCATTGCATTTTAGTATTTATTCATCATCTATTTATTGCGTGTCAGGAAAACTAAATTTCTATCAATAAAATTTTATGGTTTTTTTCTAACTCCAAATGTGGATCAGATGTTTCACTCACAGTAGGAATGGAGAAAAAGACAAGTTTACTCATTCACACCCTGGGCCAGCATGGAATCAATGACCTGAAAACATTGGGCAACATGTTTCTCCCTTGTCTATCTTACCTCCTCTCACTTCAGTTTTCTCTTGTAGCTTCTTAGGAGACATATTAAAGGGATCAACATTTAGATCATGAAATAAATCTCCTTTCTAGCAGAGAGCTCTGTGGGCTGCACAAGGGCAGTGCTAAATTCTCAACAGACCACAGTCGATGCCAGTGACCAGACTTTTAAAGCTTTTTCACTTGTTCATGCTGTCTGCTCCAGAGTGAGGGCTCTGGATTGCATTTGGCCCATTATGAGTATAGCCTGGCATTGACTGGCCCCTCATTCTAAATCTAATCCAGGGGTGCTTTGGCACCCACTGCATGGCTGGTTTGTCCCTCAACCTCATCAGTCTCTGACACTTTTTGTTTTTAGACAGGATTTTTGCTCTTGTTGCCCAGGCTGGAGTGCAATGGCACGATCTTGGTGCTCACGGCAACCTCTGCCTCCTGGGTTCAAGTGATTCTCCTGTCTCAGCCTCCCAAGTAGCTCAGATTATAGGGATGCACCACCATGCCCAGCTAATATTTTGTATTTAGTAGAGATGGGGTTTTACCATGTCAGGCAGGCTGGTTGGGAACTCCTGACCTCAGGTGATACATCTACCTCAGCCTCCCAAAGTGCTGGGATTACAGGTGTGCACCATTGTTCCCGGCCTTCTGCTGAACACTTCGAAGAAATCATCTCATCTTTTCTTCTTTATCACATTGTGAGGCAAGTACTATAATTTGCCCCATTTTCCTGATGAAAAAAACTGAAGATTAGAGAGGTTAAGTTTTCCCAAGCTTAGCCATTGGCAGAACTAAGATTCCACTCCAAGACAGACTGCCCCAAGAGCTTTTATTCATTATATCTGATGCTCTAATCCAGCACTTCGCAGGTGCACATTTGTTTTCATGGAGAAATGACTATACCAAGGATGAGTCCCACTGTAGCCAGCATGAGCTGCTTTGTAGGGAAACAAAAAGCAAGCAAAAGGAAACAAAAAGGGAAAAGGTGTGGGAAGGTGCACACGCACCTGAGCCCCTGACACAGGCGTCGGAAGTACTATGAGTTTGAAGACTCTCAGCTCTAGCACACCTCAGATTTGGTCAGTATTCATTGCATTCATACATTCCATTCATTCATTCATTTGTTCGTTTATTCATTCATTTATTTGAGATTGATTGAGAACCCACAGTGACAAACACTGCTTTATGAACTAGCTGGTGAATTAGACAATGTCCCTGCACTTATGGCTTCCATTCTAACAGGAAAGTAAAAGAAATAAGAAAATTGAGAAATAAAATACTTTCAGAAAATAATAAGCACCATGAAGGAAACAAGATGAGTTGCGACAGAGCAACAGTGGGGTCTGTGTAAACAGTCAGGGAAGACCTTTCTGAGGAGGTGACAGCAGAGCTGAGAGACGAACGGTGAGAAGGAGGCGGTGAGGACAGGACCCTGGAGGAAGAGCATTCCTGGCACATGGTAGAGCAGATGTAATGACCCTGGGCTGGGTGTGAGCGTTGCTTAGATGAAGGAGAGAAAGGATGCCGTTGAGGCAGAAGCACAGGGCAGGTGATAATACACAGGGAAGCCTGTGTATTATCCTGAGGACCTCCTGAGGTCAGGAGTTCCCAACCAGCTGAGGTGTGGCTGAGGTCAGAGAAGTTGGTAAGGGCCCCTAGGGCATTTTAGGCCAAAAAAAAAAAAAAAAAAAAAGGAACTTGGATTTTGGCCTGGTGGCAGCAGGGAGCCATAAAAATGAGCAGCAGGACCCAAGTACTATTTTTTTCAATGATTTCTCTGAATGTCATGAGAAATATAGAAAAAGAGGTCCAAGATGATGATAATAAGGATGAGTGGGAGACTGCCGTGGAAGGCCTGCTCCATATAGAAGGCACATCTGAGAGATTTCATGTTTCATTTCACTCCAGCCAGACTGGAACCCTTGCCAGTTCCTTTAACTCACCAAGCTCATTCATGCCTCAGTGTTCCCCCACCTGCAATACCCTTTCAGCCCCTTTCTTTAGCTAGGTCCAGTTCATTTTTAGGCCTGAGGAAGGACCTCTTATCCAACGTCTTTGCATCTAGGAAGGCTTCTCTGACCCCAAGTGCAGGTGAGTCCTCCTTGTTACTTCTTCCTACGGCAACCAGCTCTTCCTCTTAATGGTACCCGCCTGGCTTGCAACTACTTAAGCAAGTCGGTTTCCCCTCTATGGGCCCCACAAAGGCAATAATTACATCACAATAATTACCGAGTGCACAAAGAAGGCTCTTGGCAAATATTTATTTCATGAAATAATTTTGAAGTTTGTGGTAACTTGAGATTTATGCTACTGACCCTAAATGATTTTTAAACAATTAAATAGGTCAGCCTTTCAAAAAAAATTTTTTTAGAGCAATAACAATGATTGGCTACATGCCTTGTACATGCCGGGATCAATATTAAGCACATTAAATTCACTCATTTAATCATCTCAATATGGGAACGTTTACCACGGTTTTTCAGATGGGCAACTGAAGATGAGCATGGTTAAGTAGCTTGCCCAAGAAGGCATTCCGACTATGTGATGGAGATAGCAATTTGAATTCATGTCCATTTGGATGTAAAGCTCGTGCTTTCTTAACTAATCACTCCTGAAGATAGGCACAACCATTCCCTCAGCAAGTATTTACCGAGTGTCCGTTTCAGTGTAGGAGAAGATATGATGTTGAATTAACCAGAGTTCCTGCTTTCTAGGAGATTAGTGTCTGGTAGGAGAGCTGAGATCTGGAGTGAAGAATCCATGTAATGTCTGTAATGTTGGAATCCATACAGCCCAGTCTAGAGAAAATACAGTCTAAAAATCTTGAAAACAATTTAAAAGTAACTCACATTCACTTATTATAATTCTCTCATGCCATGAAGAGGACTCATAGTCTACAGAAATATTTCTTAAATCTTTTCCCTTTTCCACAGCTTTCCACATACTACAACTTTTCCCAAACCCCTCAGTCCTAGCCTCACTCCAAATATCTTTCTTCAGTTAACTGATGCACCACTTTCCCTCATTCCTTCTGTTTTTTGTTTTCTCCTTAAGATTCTGTAGTATTGAATGTCAAAACCCAAGCCAGCCCTTTTGACAAGCCTATGAAAACCATGGACTTTCTTCTAGAGAAATACTCAAGTGCATATACATGCAGACCACCCCCTCCTGCCCCCCCCACAGGCATACACTGATTTTACTGGTTTGCCTGTAATTTTAAGGGTTCCACAGACCTTCTGAATCTTATCCACAGTTTCTGGATGATAAACATTGCATTGGTAATCCAAAAAGCCATTAGCTACTTAGCATTTGCCAAAGCAGGATAGCTCTTCCTCTTTCCATGTGCATGAGAGGACTTCAGAAATTTGTATAAAAATAGATGCAGCCCTAACCAACCAAACCCCATGCCTGCTGCTTCAGATGGATGTCTTTCTTCACAGTTTCCCGCTTTAAGCGGCTTTATCTTCCAGGGAGCAGGAAACTCTGTAATTAAGATAGCCAGACAACAAGGGACTTAGCAGCTCTCCAGCTGCTGACATTCTAGCTAAAACAGCTGGACTCAACTTTCTCCTTTTTTAGTCTGGGTTTGATACCAAGTGGTTTTAATTAACTCACATGATATGGGTCTGGAAACCAACTGTTCTCAGCCAATATATTGTGTCACTAGTGGATGACCAACAGTTATCAGAAATGTTGGAAAATAATTGAACTATTGGTTAAATCCTAGAGTTGAAACATCATTTGCTTAAAAAATAAATTTGTGGAGACTTACAATTCCAAAATGGCACTGTAGAAGCAAGCTGGCTTCACTACCCCACACAGAAAACCAAAACCATGTATGCAGTCCTGAGGTTATCACCAGCAATATTCCAGAGCTCAAATATGAGGATGAGACATTTCCCAGAGCCACAAAGAACTGAGAAAATTCTGAGCAGATGGTTAGAGAATTGGATTTCTATATCTGCAATGCCCCTACACTCAATCTGCCTGGCACTAAGTACATGGAAAATTTCCTCCCATCTCTTGATGTCTACATTGAAAACAGTGAGACCAAGGGGACAACTAACTTACCCACTATCTTACATTTCCTGGCAGGAGTCCCTGCCTCAACCTACAAGAAGCATCAGGAACACCTGAAGGAAGAAATATCTCTGAGGACAGGCAGAGACAAAGCAGGGAGGCAGGAGTACAAACTGTAGCCCTGAAAGCTCTGCTCTGTTACTTAGCCAAAGGAGATGCTAAATCAGAGTGGCTGTTCAGCTGCACCACACAGAAGGAAGTTTGTTCCACAGGTCTACTGGGCATGAACCCCTAGCCAGCCTTTCCACACTGCTAGAATATTCCCTTTGGTAACTCCTCCATTCAGGACAGGCAGCACTTGGATTATTTACCAGAGCTGGGCTTGGGCACCATCTAATGCTGAAATGGAGGCAACTTAGCAGAAAAAAGAATAAACAAATAAATTCAAAGACTCTCTAAGCAAACATACCCAGTAAAAATGAAAACAGGCCACACAGAGAAGAATAGTATCACTAACTAATCATTCAGTGCAACTCTCACGCACATCCACAAAAACAATAACAAACAAGGAACCATGATCTCCCCAAACAAACCAAGGAAACTGTGATGAACCCTAGTGAGATAATGATAATGTGAGCTCTTTAACCAATAACTGAAAATAGCAGTTTTAAAGAAACTCAGTGATGTGCTGATAACAGAGAAAAGCAAATTCAGAAATTTATTGGAGAAATTTAGCAAAGAGATTGAAATAATAATTAAAAAAAAACAAACAAATCTTGGAACTGAGAAATACATTTACTGAACTGAAAAATTCACTGGAGGCTCTCAACAGCAAAGGGATCAAGCAGAGGAATCAGTGGGCTCAAAGACAGCTATTTGAAAATACATAGAGGAGAAGAAAGAAAAAAGAATGAAAAGGAACAAAGATCATTTACAAGATACAGAAAATTACTACAAAAGGCCAAATCTAAGAATTATTGGTGTTCAAGAGGGAGTTGAGCAAGAGCAAGGGGTAGAAAGATTATTCAAAGAAATAATAAACATTTCCAAAACTTGAGAAAGATAAATATCAAAGTACAGGAAGGTCAGAGAACACCAAACAGATTTGATCCAAAAAAGACTACTCCCAGGCATAGACTAATCAAACTCTCAAATGTCAAGGACAAAGAAAGAATTCTAAAAGCAGCAAGAGAAAAGAAGCACACAGCATGTGAAGGAGCTATAATTCACTTGGCAACAGACTTCTCAGTGGAAACCACACAGGCCAGGAAGGAATGGAGCAATCCTTTCAAACTGCTGAAAGAAAAGACCTGCTGTTTAAGAATACTGTATCCAGCAAGGCTATACTTCAAATATAAAGGAGAGATAAAGTCTTTCCCAGATGAACAAAAGCTGAGAGAATTCACCACTGCTAGCCCCATCTTATAAGAAATACTAAAGGAATTTATTCAATCTGAAAGAAAGAAGAAAATACTGATGTCCAGAAAGAAAACAAGTGAAGATACAAAACATATTGGTAAAATTAAGTATACTCTAATACTGTCATTGTAGTTTGCAATCTATTAATAACTCTAGTATGAAGCCCAAAAGACTAATCTATCAAAAAACAATAATAGTTATAGCAACCTGTTAAAAGATAGACAATGCAAAAATATGTAAATTGAGGCAACAAAAAAGTCAAAATGTGAGGGGGATGGATTTAACATGTTAGGGGTTTTTTTTCATTTTTTCTTTGTTTTTATTATTTTCTTTGTGATCTAAGTTGTCATCTCTTTAAACTATTTTGTTATATCTATAAGATATAAATCTTGTTGTAAGCCTCATAGTAACAACAATGCAAAAATTTTATAGTAGATTCACCAAAAATAAAAACCAATAAACTAAAATATATTATTAATAATAGAAAAAAATCCCTTAACCACAATGGAAGGCAATAAGAAAGGAAGAGAGGAGCTACAAAATGATTAGAAAACAAGCAACAAAATGACAGTGGTAAGTTCTTGCTTACCAATAATAACACTCAATGTAAAGGGACTCAGTTCTCCAATTAAAAGGCGTACAGCAGCTGAAGAGACAAGAAACAAGACTCAAATATATGCTGTCTACAAGAAACTAACATCACCTATAAAAGACAGATAGACTGAAAATACAGGAGTTGAAGAAAATATTCCATGTAACTGGAAACCAAAAGAAAGCAGGAGTAGCTATTCTTGTATTGGATAAAATAGACTATAAATTGAAGACTTTAGGAAAAGACAAAGAAGGTCACTATATAAAAATAAAGGAGCCAATTCAGCAAGAGTATATAACAATTACAAATGTATATACACCCAGCTCTACAACTCCCAAGTATACAGCAAACATAAATTGATCTAAAGGGAGAGATACATTGCAATACAACAATTGTAGGGGATTTCAACAAACAACTTTCAGTAATGAATAGATCATCCAGACAGAAAATAAACAAAGAAACAGGCATGAAACTATACATTAGATAAAATAAGCCTACTTGACATTGACTGAACATTTCACTCAACTGATGGAGAATACACATTATTTTCATCATCACATGGAACATTGTCAAGAGTAGGCCATATATTAGACCACAAAATACATCTCAACAAATTCAAATAGTAGAAATCAAATCAAGTATTTTTTCTGACCACAGTGGAATAAAACTAGAAATGAAAATAATTGGAATGTTTCCAGCATAAAGACAAATATTTAAGGTGATGGATATCTCATCTTAACAAAGTTTATGAATGTATAAAATTATCACATGTGTACTGAAATTGTTCGTCTATTACGTATCAATTAAAATATTTAAAAACAAATACGTTTGTGAACAGTCAAGTTAATCTTTGTAATGACACTGCTTTCAAGGCCTTGTTTTCAGATGTGCTTTCCTGCAGCTGGGGGATGGGAGGGAATGGGCAGTGAGTGCCATTTGGGGAATTCTGAATAACCCTGAGATTCCTGCGTGACTCAATCTTGCCCTTCATGGTTTCTGATTTTACAAATATTTAAAAAGGTCTTTGGTAACCCCCCACTTTTTATTTTTTATTTTTTATTTTTTAATTTTTTTTAAATTGCATTTTAGGTTTTGGGGTACATGTAAAGAACATGCAAGATTGTTGCATAGGTACACACATGGCAGTGTGGTTTGCTGCCTTCCTTCCCCTCACCTGTATCTGTCATTTTTCCCCATGCTATCTCTCCCCACCCCACCACCCCCCATCCCTGCCCCATTTCCCCCCAACGGACCCCAATGTGTAGTGCTCCCCTCCCTGTGTCCATGTGTTCTCATTGTTCAACACCCACCTATGAGTGAGAACATGCGGTGTTTGATTTTCTGCTCTTGTGTCAGTTTGCTGAGAATGATGGTTTCCAGGTTCATCCATGTCCCTACAAAGGATACAAACTCATCATTGTTGATGGCTGCATAATATTCCATGGTGTATATGTACCCCAGTTTTTATGTTACCATTTTTCTCCTCCCAGAATGGTGCATCCCAAACCCTAGGTATTTTAACATTATCGGCAAGATTTTTTGCTCTCTCTTGAGTTATGCCTCTTTATTTTTCAATTTAAGATTTGTTCTAATAGTCAATCCTCTTTAGCCATATCCAAAGCAATAATAATTGTGAAATCATGGGATTGATGTATTTGAAATATATTTAGAATTTGTCGTGGGAGAAATGGGACATAAAAAAGTCACAGGAGAAGGACCTGGACAGTGGGGAGGTGGGTGGCAAGTGAGGAGCTTGCTCAGGCACAATGTGAAGGGACAACCCAAAACCTCAGTAATCAAGAAAAATCGTGTTTTAATGCAGTAATTTTTAAATTACTGCAAAAAATCAATGGAGAGAAAAATAACAAAATTCTAAATAAGATGGATATATTTGAAAAATAAAAATCATCGTTCATGTACCATCAAAAATAATTCTCTACACTCCCAGTGATGTGGTTACCACACTTGGAAGACACACTGTTCTAGTAAGTGCTCTCATGATTTGAAAACCTTATCTTTGATCTACTTATTCATTTGTAAATTCCATTTCTTCTTTTAAAATCATCTATTAGGTGCTTACTGTGTGCCAGGCACTGGTCTAGGCATGTGTGTTGCTTATTATTTTATTTAATTCTTTGAACAATACGTTGAGGTTGTTATTGCTATTCCCATTTTACAAATAGTGAAAAGGAGTTTCAGAGACGTCTGCGGGTCTTGCCTAAGCTCACACAGCCTGCTCTTTTTCCAGGAGGACAGAATGAAGTAACTACATGTGAGAAACCAGTAGCAGTAATGGGGAGGCTTGTTGACCCCCTCAAGAATGCAGGCACTGGGTTTCTAAAACGGCCTCAGCTCCTTTAAACAGTGAAACCACAGAGGGAACATTTGTTTGTGAAATACGTCACAGTGTTCCAGCAGCCTAGATTCTTTCCAAGAGTTTCTCAAAAATCCAGCAGAATAAATATCAGATTTTTTATTGCCCACCACATAATAGGAATGTAACTTATTACTGCTGGAGTGCCAGGCTTTCAGCAGCCTCCATAAATCTGGCGCTCCAATTGACTCCATATGCATTTAAGCAAAACTCAGTCCACGTAGGAGAGCAGTGGATGTAATTGGAATATGGAATGGGGCTTTTGGATTAATCACATTCTGAATATTAACTGTGTATTATGCTGATTTCCTTGTGAATATATTCAGAAGTCCCAGCATGTGTACCTGACTCAGGCTTATACAATCAGAATAGCAAACGTCCTGATTGTGAGGTTGGAAACAGTTCCAACTGCAGTGTATGAGGCTGAATTTCATTTCCTCTGAGAAAAAGAATATTTCAATACTCTCCCGGAGGCCTCAAAACACCATATATGGTTTTTCCACACCAGGGGAGAAAGCGGTATTTGTTTTCAACTGCCTAGTTCAGAATGGATTTTGTCAAAGAACAAGACCAAGTTTTGTAGTGAATTCTTGGAGAATTTTTCTGACCCAAGAAATTTTCTCTCTCTCTCCCCACCACCCCCAGCCTCTCTTTTTTGGAATAAGCACTGTGTGATTGTCTTTAGCGGGTGGAGGAGGCAGTGGGGTCAGAAGGTGGTAGAGGAGGGAATAGGAAGGGGAGCAGTGCGACGAAGGATTAAGGTTTAGAGGGGAAAATTCTAAACGACTCCCTGCTCTGCCAAGGGCATTGCTGGGATGACCTTGCTTCATGATGACAGAGAACATCCTATCCTAAACAATTCATTCACAAAGCAAGGCTGTACCTGCAGAATCTTGTCTAGTACTCACAGCAATTCTGAGAGGTAGGTGGTATGATTCCCATTTCACAGATGTAGAAACTGAGGCTTGGACAGTTTCTGCCTTGAACAAATGTGAATAAAAATGTCATGGGAGAAGGACCTGACTGGGGAGAGGAGTGGCAAGTGAGGCACTTGCTTCAGGCACAATGTGAAGGGGCACCCAAAACCTCAATGATCGAGAAAAATCGTATTTTAATGCAATAATTTTTAAATTACTGCAAAAAAAATCTATGAGGAGCAAAATATCAATATTCTAAATAAGGACAGGATTAGTAACAGTGCTTTGATGAGCCATATTGGAGCCTAAGGCAAAAGGAAAAATCAGCAATTCTGATCAAGTCTTCATTTATTTCAATGATGTAGTTTTCTTTCTTTTTTTTTTTAGATTTCCTTTAAATTTTGTGCCTGAGACAAGTGTCTCACCAGCTTCACCCTAGTCCTATCCCTGCATGGGAGCCAAAATTATCTCACTAAAGCCTACATCTGCTCAGATCAGACCTCCAATCAAAACCTTCCAGGGTCTCCCTATTGCCTGCAGGAGAGTCCAGATGCCCAAGCTTGGCTCTGGGAGCTTCTGAAATTGAGGGTGTACAGATTGCAGGATCTGAACTGGGCTCTGCAGTTTACATACATGAAATGGGCTAACAGTTCAGGCCTTGGACTTAGGGTCTAAGACTGCCTGGGTTTGGATCTTGCTCTATACTCAGTGTGACCTTGAATAGCGAACTGAAAGTCCCCAAGCCTCAGTTTTCTCACCTAAAAAGGGAGATGGCAATGATGTCCAGCTTATAGAGCTGCTGAGATTAAATAGTAAAAACAACAAGAATAATGAAAACAAGAATAATGCCATTTATTAAGTACCAATTTTCCCAGCGTCTAGCACATAGTAAATGTTCAATTAATCCACCCAACAAATATCTATTGAGAACCTACTGTATTCCAGGTTCTGGAGCCTTTGAGACTCAATAAATGCTAGTTGTTGTTACTATTATTTAATCTTAACAACAGTCTTATGGAATAGGTACTACTGTTTTCATCCTTATTTTACAGACAGGGAAACTGAAGGTCAAAGAGATTAAGTAGCATACCAGAGGTAAGCCAAGAATTAAATTGAAGAGCCAAGAGTGGAGTCCCTTTAATTTTGGCTCCAAAGTCAACAGAATTCTTTGTGAGCTCTAATGAAGCCTTTCAGAGTATATTTGTCTTTCCCACAGGACTGTAGGCTTCCAGAGGGCAGACCTCATGGTGTATTTATCCTTGTGTTCGTCTCAGGCCTCGCAAGGAGTTTTGTACACAGCAAGTGCTCAACAAATAGCTGATAAAAGAAACTAAATACTGTCTTGAAGCTTTCTTGAATGTGATTTGTGGTTTGTGCCTGAGGATTTACCCCTGCGATGTTGAGTGCATATGGTGTTTCTCTAGTTCTTTGCAAGGAAAGAGAACTTGGCTTGGTGGTGGAGATGATGGGTGTCCAAAGTGAAACTCATCTTCTTCCTCCACCCACCTCTCCTGCTGAGGTTCCATTCTCTGTGAACACGACACAGTCAACCCTCTACTCACACAAGATACCAGGCATTGTTCTTCTCCTGCTCTTCCTTCTCCCTCTTTGTTGATAGCCACTCAACCGCCATGTGCTGGGGATCCCTCTCCTAAACCTTTCCTCTTCAGCCACATCTCTTCACCCCCGTCTATTTCCAACTTGGTCTAGTCTGTCACCAGATCTCGCTTGGATCCCTGTAACCCCCTTCTCACTGCTCTGCCTGCTTCTAGCCACCCACCTCCCTCCCTGCCCCATCCCCTCATCTCATTCCATTCCCTACTGGGCAACTAGAACCATCTTTTTCAACCACAGACAGATGAGACCAGCCTATTTCCTGCTTCAAACTCTGCCATGGCACTGGTTACCTAGAGCAGTAGCCTCCAAAATAGGGGACCCACAAACTGGGGGCAATCAAGAGTGATCCCCTTGAGTATGAGAAGAAGACATTGAAATTTCTTTTCTATTTTCTACTTTATCCTTTAAAATTCTTTTTTTCTGTACATATTTTACATATTTCATTATATTTCTGTGCTTAGTTTAGGTTCAGCAGAGCCTGAGGCAGGGATTTGGATGCATGGGGCTTACTGAGAAAGTGAATACAGGAGAAACCTATGAGAGAATAAGAGGAGTGGGACGGAGGCTTATACCTGTAATCCCAGTACTTTGGGAGGCCAAGGTGGGTGGATCGCTTGAGCCCAAGAGTTTGAGATGGGCCTGGGCAACATAGTGAGACCCTGTCTCTACAAAGAAATACAAAAATTAGCTAGGTGTGGTGGCTCATGTTTATAGTCCCAGCTACTCAGAAGGCTGCAGTGGGAGAATTGCTTGAGCCAGGGAGTCAGAGGGTTGCAGTGAGCCAAGGTCATGACCATGCCACTGCACTCTAGCCTGGGTGACAGAGAGAGACCCTGTCTTAAAACAAAACAAAGAAAAACAAAACAAGAAAACAAGAGAGAGAAGCAGGATAGGTTAGAGGAAAATATAGGTAAACAAGGGTGTGGCCTCACCTGAAGTCTAGTTTCAGCCTGAACCCAGGGGGAGCTCTGGAGTGTAAATTGCACTACAGGGAGTTGACTTTTTTTGTATACCTGTGTCAGCCACCTGATCTTAGGGTGGTGAGGGGTGTCAGTTTCCAACTGAGGCCATTCTCTTTGGCCAAGGGAAATTCTTTGGATAGGAGGACAGCTGTGAGCAGTGAGCAGTAACACTCCTGCATATAGCACTTAGTGCATGTCAGGCGCTAAGTGCTTGATATATATTCATAAATTACCTTCAGAACAACGCTGTGAAGTAGATAATTTTATTGTCCCCAGGAAACTAAGGCACAGAGAGGGTAAGTCTCTCTTCTAAGGCCACCAAACTGATAATCCAGAGCTGGAATTCTCACCCAGGCCTGTTGGCATCTGTGATCTTGCCTGGGAATGTCCTTGAGTTTCCTTGTCTGAGGGCAGCAGTCAGCAGAAGGAGGTTGGGTGGTGCCTGTGGGTGGCATCGGGATGCAGGCTGGAGGTGAAGGGCCAGGGGACTCAGAAGCAGGACTAAGGAGGGGCTGAGGGGCAAGGAGAGTCTGGCAAGCAGGAGGAGGGTCCAGCAGAGTGGTAAGGATGGGATCCCTAAGGAGACAGACCAGGTGTGAA
This sequence comes from Saimiri boliviensis, assembly GCF_048565385.1. Lineage (NCBI taxonomy): Eukaryota > Metazoa > Chordata > Mammalia > Primates > Cebidae > Saimiri > Saimiri boliviensis. The sequence continues at coordinate 25,311,722 of NC_133455.1, read as the reverse complement.
GTCTAGCTGTTCCTCATTGGCTGCGTGTCTTTTGTCAAGTCACCTCTATATTGGGAAATTCATTCTCTTGGTTTTTAAAACAGGCCTCATAATCTGAACTCAGGGTTACTGCTGTGAGACTGTCCTGCCTCTGATCCCCCTAAATGGCTCCTGTTGCTTACCCACCCATTCATTGAATGAATGAATCAGTGCAGCCTTCGATAGCTGTTTAAATCTCTTGCAGTAGTATTACCTGGTGCTGGCTACTGCTTGAAATCTACAGGTTTGAGCAGGATCTGGTGGCTATTTTGGTTTGAGAGAGGTTTTTTCAAGGATTCTTGAAAATGAATCTTTTTTTTCAAGGAGGTGCAATGGCATGTATCTTGGGGGCTCATCTCTCAGCATGTGGAAGGGACATAAGGCTTGCTTCTCTTCAGCTTCCTCTGGGGTTGGCAGACACTTTGGTTCTCACTAGGCCAGGAGAGTGTCTTGGTTGACAGTGGCAGCTCTGGGTTCAAACAGACAGGTTCAAATTTTGGGCCACTTCCTACGCACTTGATCTTGGTCAGCTGATATACCCTCCCAGGGCCTCAGTTTTCTCATCTGTAAAGCGAGGATAAAGAAACATATGCCAACCCTATTGTAAGGATTAAATGAGGAAATACATGTGAATACAGCTTGGACAGTTCCCAGCACATGGTGGTGCCTAGTAAATGCACACACACCAAACTCCTTTCACATCAGGGGGTGATTGTGAATATTTTCAGATGTGTCCTCACCCACACCGAGTAGATACAGATCATCTCAGAGCTCTGTCCACAGTGGAGGAACTGTCTTCTCATCATATGGAGTACGAGTAAACACCTATAAAAAAAAATTGCTGTATGCCAGGCAGTCTTCCAGGTACTTCATTTATATTACCTAATTTAATCTTCACAAAAAATCCTAGGAAGTAGATACTATATTACCTTATTTTTCAATGAGGAAGTAGAGGATCAGAAATATTAAGTGACTTTCCTGAAGTCACACAGCTATTAAGCAACAGAGATGTGTTTTAAACCCTGAGCATCTAGCTCCAAAGTCAGTGAACTGAACCAAAATGCTATCCTGCCTCTCTAAAGCCAGTGAAACTCGGCAGGAGAAGGATAGAGTAGCTTTTTGGCTGGCCCCTGTTTTTTTATCTTCTTCACACAGCAGCTGGTTCACCTGTAGTCTCAGGAAAGAGGAAAGGGCCCCATAAAGGGGTGAGGACAGCATCATTTCTGAGTAGAACCTCTAGGTCTCAGATGCTGAGCTACTACACTTCTGGACTGAGTTGATATCTCTGGAGCAAGACGCAGAGAAAGTGAAATGGGCAGAGTTGGTGAGCCATGCAGAGCATATCTTGTGTCGTGGGCAGAGCTGAGAGTGCTTGGCTAGTTCAGATCAGAGTATAACATTTCCCATTGTTTACTTCTCAGTATAATTTTTTTAAGTGAGCAGTATGAAAGAGCAGCAGAAGGATCGTTGAATATGAGGGTGGAGGGTGGGTGAAGACAACCAGTGGAAAATGGGCAGGAGGCTGAAGGTGAGACCCATCAGGGTGGCACTGGTGGAAAAGACAGGTGGGGTAAACTGGCCAGAAAAACAACAGTTGGCCAAACTCTTGAGAGACCTTGTAGCATGACTCAGAGGAACAAACTGAGCTTTGGAATTGGAAAGTTTTTAACTTGCCACTTCCTGGGTGGGTAATCTTGGATAAATGACTTCCTCTCTCTAACCTCAGTTTTCCTATCTGTAGCGTGGGGAAGAGGGTGGTTTGATAATCTCTATGCTCCCTGACCTAACTCTCTTGTTTTCTGAGTGTCACCATATTTTGGGACATGTTTGAAGACATTAGGGATGGCAAAAGTGGCCTCCCTCAAGCCCTCCAGGGATAGGACAGGCCATTCTGTGTCTGTTAGAGTTCCTTGCTTCAGTTGGCACATGTGGCTGCTGAAATCAGGCCTGAAATTGGTCCTCTTGACTAGCAGGAGCCTGAAGCTTTTGCAACCAAAAGGAGAAGCCTCATTAGATCTTGCCAGACAGCAGTGTCCCTGGAATAAATAGAGGGTCCAAAAGTGCCCTGGAATCTTGAGCCTGCAGAAATGTGGACAATGGATAGGCTGGGAGGAGCCCAGGAAGCCTCAGGTAATGGGCTTGCCCTAGCGTTCTGCAGAGGTGTTGTGGAAGGTGCCTAAGTGCAGGGAGGGAAGCCTGGTCTGAGGCTCTGGCTACAGCTGGTAGGATGAGAAAAAGGCACCATGGAGAGCTCCTCAGGGAGCCATGGTCTACGGGGTGACTTGGCCTGAAGCTTTGCCCAAGAGGACCATATCATACTGAATGTAGCAAACTGGACAAATCAGAGCCTCTGTATAAGTAAAATTTCTAGGTGAGTAAAGAGAAAATGAATCTCTTGGGTCAGACTGTGACTCATGATGTTGACATCACTCTATCAAGCTGGAGGTTCACCTCTGTTTTGGAAGCTCTGGGACTAACTGCAGTGTGTGAGGCTGAATTTCATTTCCCCTGAGAAAAAGAATATTTTAACACTCTCCAGGAGGCCTCCAAACACAATGTATGGTTTTTTGACACCAGGGGAAGAAGTAGTGTTTGTTTTTAGCTGCACATTTTAGAATGGGTTTGCCAAAGAACAAGACCATGTTTTGTAGTTAATTCTTCAGGGTTTTTGTAGCCCAAGAACAACTTCTTCTTTTTCTCTTCCTTCTTCTCCTCTTTATCCTCCTCCTCCTCCTCCTCCTCTTCTTCTTCCTCTTCTTTTTCTTACTATTCTTTTTAAAAAAGGAATAAGCACTCTGTGATTGTCTTTAGTGGGTGGAGGAGGCAGTGGGGTCAGAAGGTGGTAGAGGAGGGAGGAGGAAGAGGAGCAGTGTGACCAAGGATTAAAGTTTAGAGGGCAAAGTCCCGAATGGCTCCCTGCCCTGACAAGGGCATTGCTGGGATGACCTTGCTGCATGATGATAGAGAACATCCTATGTTAGTTACACAATTCATCATTCACAAAGTAAGGCTGTGCCTGCAGAATCTTATCTAGCACTCACAGCAATTCTGAGAGGTGGGTGGTATGATTCCCATCCCACAGATGTAGAAACTGAGGCTTGGACAGTTTCTTCCTTGAACAAAATTGAATTAACAAATCACGGGAGAGGTGTTCTCTGCCCACAGGTCCTGCAGTAAAAACCTTCAACTGCAAAGAATCTGAGGCCCAGAGAGGTTAAGTGACTTGTCTGTAGTTACACAGCTGGTAAGTGGCAGCGAACAGTAACCTCCAAAGCCTGTGCATTTAACTATTATGTTACATTGTGCTCTGGTTGATCCTTCCATCCATCCATGCATCCATGCATCCATCCATGCATCCATCCATTTTTAAATTTATTGAGCACCTCACTGTGTGTCCAAAATGTGATTCTTCCTTGACTGTCAAGAGCTAGCTTTCTTCTATCATTCTCCTTCCATCCACCCATCCACCCATTTATCCATCCTCACATATACTGAGTTCTCTGCTAGGTTGCAGGCACTGTGCCAGGCAACCGTGACCTTCCCTGATGGGTTAACAGTCTATAGGGGAAGACAACAAACAAAGCAACAGATGATTACAACCCAGGGTAACCCACAACGGAATGAATTTGAGGATAAGAAGTTCTCTGATTAGGGAACACTCAGGAAGAATGAAGAACAGATAAATGAAGAACAGGTAGGAGTCAGCAGAGTGACACAGTAGTAAGAGAATTCCAGGCAGAAAAAGCACGTTCCCAGCCTCTGAGGTGGGAAAGACCACGGAGGCCAGTGTGGCTGGAGCAGAGTAACTGTAGGGGAAAGTGGCTGGGGATGACATCAGAGAAATATGCAGGACCAGATGTGCAGGGCCTGGTGACAATAGTACGTGTGATAGAAAGCCAGGAAATGTTTTATCCGGGCAGAATGACATGAATGGACCTGATGGCTACTGTGCCACTCTCATGCCACCTCCACCTGGTTCCACTTGGTGGTTGGGTACATTCCAATTGCCTTTGAGGATGGTGCTGAAAAAAAAATGTTAGCTGTCATTTGTTAAGTGTTTACTGCATGTTTCGTGTGTTTTTCCTGTATTGTTAAATTTATCCTTACAACATCCTATGGACTAGGTACCGTTATTATTTCCTTTTATAGGGAGAAACTGAGGCTCAGAGAAGTTAAAACATTTGCTCAAGGTCAGCTTGAGGGGGATTAGAATAAAAGCTCATGTTTGCTTGACTTCCTTAGGGGTATATACGAACTTGCATACATGTCAGTCCTAAGCCGCATGGCTAGAATGAAATCATTCAGAGAAGCCAGAGCTGGGATGAGAAGCAATGCATCTCAAGTAGCTGAAATTTGACAATAGAGGGGACCAGGCTTATTTAGCTTGGAATCCAGCATTAGAACGCTTTGGTCCTGTGTCTTCTGGGTGTCTCATCACTCACTGGGAGGGTGAGAAGGGAATGCTTGCACCACGGGGAGTTGCTGCAGCTGTTGTTAGAAAGCCTGATGTTTCTGACCTCTTCCTACCTCCTCCTATGCCTCAACCCGTAGTGGCTCCTCGGAATGCTATGAAATCCACAATCCATCTCATCCTCAGCTAAGAACAGCAGCCAGAGGGGAAAGCCCCATGGGACCAGAGAGCCAACAATTCGAAAGTGATCTGCTTCATCATAGCAGGGGCTCTTGTTCTGTGCCTGGCTGCCCTCAATGCAAATTACTCTGATCTGAGCCATTGGGCCTGGTGCTGGGAGATCTGAATTCAGCTCACATCTGGAATAGAGTGTAGCGAAAAAGGAGACACTCAAAAGTCAGATATAGCTGGGATCCAACCTCACCTTGGCCAAGTACCAAACCTCCTAGCTGTGTGACCTTGGTTAACTTAGATAATTTCTCTGAAGTCAGAGTCATTACAACATCAGGTCAGTTTCTCAAGGCCAAAATCAGTACAGTGAGCTGTGAGCAGAATACTCATAACTGATAATGATAACTGAGTACTTGCTATATGCCCGGGACCGTGCCAAATGAGATGTGTATGTATTTGAGTAGACAGGTAGAGTGTGTATGCATATGCATATATTCGTACATATTTTAATTCTTAACCCTATTCGCTGCACATATTGTCCTTATTTTATAGATGAGAAACTGAGTCTCAGAGAGGTTGAGTAATTCGTCACAGTTTAGTAAGTGGCAGAGCTGAGATTTGAACAAGGGGAGCCTAACTCTTCCTCATCTTCTTTCGTTGCCTTAAATATCCCCCCTTTTCCAAGTTGTTAGCACTTCAAGTGCAAACTCCAAAGCCTTCTGAGACGGCAAAGGAAGTCATAATTAGAAAGTGGAAGTCATCCTTACTAAATTCCACATCGTAGTCAGTTGGGTGTGGAAACTGCACAATTCCAGTGGTTTGAATGTCTTCTTTATCCCAGTTGGTGCCTGCCCTAAATTAAAATCCCCTGAAGGTACTGCTGTCTTAATTAACTGTTTGCCTTGTTAGCACTGTAAACATTTTCCTTGTTGTGGAGTGGGTCACGCCAATTAAAGGCGGAGTTGATGCTGAGCAGGAGGGCAGTGTATCCAAGCCCGCCGGGAAGCGGAACCTCCTCTGGCCTGCTGCGGTTTTTGCATTTCTACTGGGAGGTCACAGGACACAGATCCCTGGCATGACTGCTCCTCCCATTCAGCAAGCAGCTACCGCATGTTCTGGGCTATGTACGGAGGTTGGGAACATGGGTTTGGAGCCACGGAGACCTTGGTGTGGTTCTGGCCTCTTCCTGTGGCTCAGTTTTCTTAGCAGTAAATGGGATGGGACAGTATCTCTCTCACAGTGGAGATGTGGCTTGAATAGAGATATGTGCACTTAGCATTGGGCTGACATTTAGCAACGAAAGCTCTTCTTCCCTACTCCTTCCATCTGCTCTAGTTCACATTTCTTACGCTTTTTGACCAGTCAGCATCATTAGAATGTTCTCCCTAGGTGGAGGAATTTCCCCATGTTAAGAGTCCTACCTTCCCGAGGAAAAAAGCCAGGAACTCACTTTGCCATCCTTTCCAATCTTGTGGCCCAACCCTGGAACCCAATTCAGATGACCTGATTTATTTTTTAAGGAAATAGTCTTATTGAAGAATAACAGATAGTAGAAAACCATACGAAGCATTAATATACTCCTCGTTAAATATTTACAAAGTGAACATATTCCAGTAACGAGTGACTAAAATAAAAAAAGAGAACACTACTGGCTTCCCAGAAGACCCCACCGAGCCCTGTATTCCTTGTCACTAACTACTATCTTGACTGTTGAAGCATAGGCTAACTTTGCTAATTTTTTTTTTTTTCTAAAAAAAAAAAAAAGGAATACATGTGCAGAACGTGCAGGTTTGCTACGTAGGTATACGTGTGCCATGGTGGTTTGCTGCACCTATTAATAAGTTCCCTCCCCTTACTCTCCACCCCTCAACAGGCCCTGGTATGTGATGTTCCCCTCTCTGTGTCCATGTGTTCTCAATAATCAACACCCACTTATGAGTGAGAACATGCAGTATTTGGTCTTCTGTTCCTGTGTTAGTTTGCTGAGGATGATGACTTCCAGCTTCATCCATGTCCCTGCAAAGGACATGATCTCACTGCTTTTCATGGCTGCATAGTATTCCACGGTGTATATGTACCAAATTTTTGAACTTTATATAGATATGATTAAACAGCATGTGTTATTATTAGTATGTATCATTTTGCATCTGGTTTTTAAAATCAGTATTTTGTTGTCGCTGTTGGGATTTTTTGTTTGTTTTTGAGACAAGGTGTCTTATTCTGTTTCCTAGGCTGGAGTACAGTGGCACAATCTCAGCTCACTGCAGTCTTGAGCTCTTGGGCTCAAGTGATCCTCACACCTCAGCCTCCTGAGTAGTGTAGACTACAGGCATGTGCCACCATGCCCAGCTAATTTTTGTATTTTCTGTAGAGACAGGGTTTTGCCATGTTGCCCAGGCTGGTCTCAAATTCCGGGGCTCAACTGATCTTCCTATCTCAGCCTCGCAAAGTGCTGGGATTACAGGCATGAGCCACTGTGCTGGGCCTAACTCAACACTTTGTAAGATATATCCATATTGTTGCATGTAGTTCATTCATTCTCATTGCAGTGTGGAGAGTACACAGAGCAGTGTAGTGACATGGAGCTTCCATTGTTAAGCACCAGCCCTATAGTAAGTGCATACATATCTTCATTCAAGCCTCATCTCCAACTGTGAGGCAGATACTGTCCCATCCCATGTCACATTCACTGTATGAATATACCTGTTTATTTTTCCATTCAACTGTTGATGGACATTTGGGTCATTTCTAGTTTTTAGCTAATACAAGTAGGGCTGGTATGAATATTGTTATACATGCTTATTGGTGAACACATTAGCATTTCTTTTGGGCATATACATATGAATAGAATTGTTGAATAGAATTCATAGGTTATGTATGTGATGGCTTTAGCAGATACTGTGAACCATTTTATAAGTGTTTATAGCAATGTATACTGCCACCAATAATATATGAGTGTTCCAATTGCTCCAACACTTGGTATTAACTATCTTTTTAACATTAGCCTATTATGGTAGTGATAGATATTGCATTGTGGTTTTAATTTGCATTTCTCTGATATCCAAATAACTTTTCATGTATTTATTGGCCAGTTGGATACTGACTCTTGTGAACTTCCTATTTATGTCTTTTGTCCATTTTTTTCTCTTGGGTTGTCTGACTTTTTCTTATTAATTTGTAGGAGTTCTTTTTATACTTTGGAAAAAAGTCCTTTTTGATTTTGCAAACATTCATTTTCCCTCTACTTGCTGCCTTTTCATCCCTAGTAGATGATATCTTTTGATTACTATTAAGAATTGTAGTTGTAGTCCAATTTGATATTTCCCTTTAGTTAGAACTTTTGTGATCTATTTAGGAAACTTTTTCCAGTGTCAAGGTCATGAGGATATTCTCTCATGTTTTTGCCTGAACGCTTTATTGTTTCACCTGTCATGTTTAGATGCATGATCCATCTGGCATTGATTATTGTGTATGCTGTGAGGTAGGGTTCAAGATAAATCTTTTCCTCATATGGATGTCCAATTAACCTGGCACCGATATTTGAAAATAACACCCATTCTCTTCTGTTTGCAGTGATACTTTTGTTATAAATCAGATGGTTATATATGTGTGAGTCTGTTTCTGGACTTTATATTTTGTTCTGTTGGTCTCTTTATCTAATCTTCAAGAAACTTTCATTTGGAAGAGAGATTTGTGAAGAAGGGGGTACCCCGAGGAAACCATTTTTTTGGTGATGATTGTGGGAGAAGCATAGAGAAATCTGTTTAGCTTCTAGAGGCAGCTGTGGCCCAGTCCTAACGTCTTAGCAATTTGAATTACAGTATCTAGAGCCTCTGTGGCACTGATCATAGGTTTTCTTGGAGCAGTCCATGGGTATAAAATGGGCATTGCCTTTGGCTGTGCAGGCTTTAGGCTTCATTCTCTGTTCCTTCCATGAAGGATGAACACAAAGAATTTGAAACCTCTGTGCTTGCCTTCCCCTGAAACCAATTTGCCACTTCATGCTCCTTTCCCAGTAAGCTGTGAAATACAAGGTCTCCTTGTAATACTTTTATACACTGCTCACTGCAGTTTAATATATGAGACACTGCATCATAGTCTGGAGGTTCAAAATTACCTTGAAGTAATCATTTCCTAGAGGGCTGGTAGCAAACATTCTGTCACATAGCTATAGATTGTTGCCTGTTGCCATCAATCAGCCCCCCAGGGAGATATTAGGGAGAATGATACAGGAGTGAACTGAGAACTGGTGAGTGTCTGCAAGTGGCTGCCAGGTCTCTGCAAAGGGAGATCGGTGTGGTGGTCTGTGGCAGACTGGTTTTGTGGGGGGTGGGCTCCTTCAGCACTAAGGAGCTAGAGGTGTGGGTCTGGGCCCTTAGTGGCCTGTTGGCCTAACTCAGCTTCAAGGTCATGGGATCCTTCATCCCTAAACTTGGCTCTCTGATATCTTCCCTAGTGATTTGGACCAAACCCATCACCTGTGTTTGTAAAATAATAGTAGTTGCCATCAATAAGCACTCACTCTGCCCCAAGACATCTTCTAATCATTTTCATGCATCATCTCAATCTTCAGAGTGACTCAAGGATGGAGTCACAACTTTAGCCCTATTTTAAATTTGAGAAAACTGAGGCTTGGCGATCTTGGCTGACTTGCAAGAGCATGAAAAAGTCAAGATTTGAACCTGGGGTGTTTTGCTTCCAGAGGCTGGGTGCTAAGTCACTGTGTACTCACTCTCTTAGACATCCAGCTCTGCACCAGGTCCATTAGCCCGTAATCTCACTAAATCTTTAAGGATGCTGCTTTTGTCCTCATTGTATAGGTAAAGGAACTGAGACTGTGAGAAGTGCAGCTGCTCATCCAAGTTTAGGGAGTAGATGGCATTACTGAGGTTCCACTCCAGGGCTCTCAGGCTATACATCTAAAACTTACTTCTTGGGTAGGCAGCTAAAACATCTCTGTCTGCAGAGTGAAGAATGTGTGCAGGTTCATCTCATGAACCTAATGTCTTGGTGAACTTAGATCTATGTCCTCAAAAAGGGCAGATCAGGTTTTGGCAAACTGACATATAAACAACTTAAATGACCCTATTAAAACAGAAAATTATTAATAAAATGTAGGTATGGTGGACATATATATTTATTTGGTAGGTGCATTCAAGTAAGGGGCTCTGAAACTTATACTTCGTAAACTTTATGGCAAATCCATTCTAGTTTCCAGTCTTCAGTGGAGTCCCACATTGGATGCTAATCTCCAAAACTCGGAAGACTTTTCCTGCACCAGCTCAACTTTTAGAAATCTGAGCGTGAAAAGAAGCACAATGTGGAAGAAATGAAAGTGTTCAGCATCTCAGCATCATCTGTGGTCCCAGCCCAGGACTGGAGCTGCAGGGGGTGAGAACTGTGATTGACTCTAAGCTAGTTTCATTCAAAGTGTGATCTCTGAGCTGTGGGCCTATGAGACGTTTGTTACCAGTCCAGGACAAGATCAGTCAGGCACCAAGAACTGGCATTTGAAAACTTTTACAGCAATTCAGTACTGCAGAGGGTCCAAGTGTCCTGTTAAACAGGACATGGACAAGTTTGCATCTGGCGTTTTGAAACACTAGTCATGCACAGTAGAACCATGTATCAGTCCATGATATATTGGGAGAAAAATAAAGCTGGTCCTTTATCATAGACAGTTTGAGAAGCATTGGTCTAAGCCTTACTGGGGATGTCATTGTTTTGAATACACTCAGACATCAATCAACGTTTCACTTCGCAAACAATCAAACCTCAAATGAAACAGCAACAAGAAAATGATAACAGCAACAAGAGAATCCCAAATCTGACCCAGTCAAAATCTGTTTGTGGTCTGGTTTAGTTTTGATCTGGGTAATCTCATTGGCCTCCGTTTTTGTGCAGACTTTGAAGGTAGTTCAAGTGCCTTTCAAAGGGTACCTTAAGGACAACAGCCTTTATCCAAATTGCCTGGGAAGCTATGTTAGTTCCTATTGCTTTGTAAGAAATCACCATGTACTTAGCTTAAAACAACATAAATTCATCTTGAGTCCCGTGCTTAGGATCTCATCAGGCTAAGATCTCATATTGGCCAGAGATGGGGCTTGAGGTCCTTTTCCAAGCTCACTAGTAGGTGGCAGAATTCAGTTCCTTGAGGTTGTAGGACTGAGGTCCTCAGTCCCTAGTGGCTGCCCACTGTTCTCTGCCATGTGGTTGTCTTCGTAGTATAAAAGTTTTCTTCTTCAAGGCCAATAAGAGTGTCTCTGTTACCTTGACCTTCTCAGTGTCTTCCATCTTTGACCTCCACATCCTCTTTTGAAGGACTCAGATTACATCAGGCCTGTCAAGGATAATCTTCCCTTTGATTTACCTGTTAACAGGTTAGGGGCCTTAATTACATCCACAAATTCCTTCACCTTGGCCACATAAGGTAAGCTCATCAGAAGAGTGGCAACCATCCTATTGACAGGTCTCACCTACACTCAAGGTGAGGAGATTATACAGGGCATGTATAGAAAGAGGGAGCTATCTTGGGGTCCATTTCAGATTCTGCCTATACAGATGTCAGTTTAAAAGGTATGTTCTTGGTTCCAAACCCAAGAGAATTGATTTGTAGGCATTGTGGGGCCCCAGAACACACCTTTTAACAACTTTCCCAGCTGCTTTGAGACTCTGAAGTTACAAAAATCTGGGCTTGAGTGTCAGATTTGCTACTTGCTGGCTGGGAGGCCTCTAGATAATCATTCCTTGTCTATGACATTCAGCTTCTTTACCTGTAAGGTGAGGTGGGCAAGCCTACCTTGCAGGATTGTAGAGAGGATTAAATGTGATGAAGATTGGTGATTTTTTCATCCTAACTGCACAGAATCATTGGCGAGGTGCCCTGAGTCACCTCAGACCAACTTAGTCAAAATCTCTAGGACGGAGTCTAGGCATCGAAATTTTTTTTAAAGCTCCCTACATCATTATTGTTATTATCATTATTATTATTATTTTGAGACAGGATCTTGCTCTGTCACCCAGCATGGAGTGCAGTGGTGCAATCACAGCTCACTGCAACCTCAATCTCCCGGACTCAAGCAATCCTCTTGCTTCAGCCTCCTGAGTAGCTGAGACGGCAGCACAAGCACACCTGGCTAGTTTCTTTTTAAGTTTTGATAGAAATAAGGTCTTACTATGTTGCCCAGGCTGGTCTCCAACTCCTGGGATCCAGCAATCCTCCTGCCACAGCCTCCTAAAACGCTAGGATTACAGGTATGAGCCACCACATCCAGCCTCCCCAAGTGATTCTAATATGCTGCTGATCCGTTGGTCAGTTACAGCTACGGTAATGCTATGCAATGAATAACTCTGAAATCTCAGTGCCTTGCAATAACAAACATGTCTCTCACTCTTATGTCTACAGATGGGCTAGGGTTTGATTAGTCAGGCTTCACTCCAGGCAGGGTGTGTCTGCTCTGTGTTTCTCATCCCAAGGCCAGCAGTTCTGGGGGACATGCCCTTATTATGGTGCTGACGGCAGGAGCATTGGTAATTGGAAACGTGCCACCTCTTGAACCTCAGCTTATGTAACTGTCCCCCCGTCACTTTCTCTTACATTACATTGGCCAAGGCAAGTCACATGACTAAGTTCAACAACAGCAGGGCAAGGAAGTAGACTCTGTCTACAATGGGAAACACTGCCAAATCACATGGCAAAGAGCTCAGATGGATGAGTCTGCTGAGAGAGGGTGTGGCGTTGGGACCAGTAACCCGATTTACCACAGCCGATAACCTCGGATGCTAGGAAAAGCACTTTGCAAAGGTGCCTGGCCAGAGTGGATACTCAGTAAACATTGTGCATTCCTCCGGAGCATGGACTCCCACAGCTTCCTCTGAGGCTCTCGAAGGGGAGCGATTCTCCTTCCGTGACAGGGTCCAGGGATGAGGCACTTTCCCTCACTGGCGTGAAGTCGAAAGAGAGGAGCTCGCCGTAATGCACCAAGTGGTTTGAATTCCTGGGAAGAGAGATCCCCATTGGAGGCTGCAAGACCTGTGATTATCTACTTAAATATCCATTTTCCCATCCACCACTCACAAAGTGCTCTATTTATTTGCACACTCTCCATAATATAGCAGCGGAGGGAGAATTCATTAAGGCAAATAGTGAGGGTAGCTTTCAAAAAAAAAAAAAATTCATTGCTCTGTTTTATGCAGTACATAGTTCCCTGTTTAATGAGAACTCGGCAACTCCATTTTCCTTAAGGGTTTAATAAAAGTATAATTTAAAAAATTAAGACAGACGGGGAAAGTGCCGAGAGAAGCTATTTTCCCCATTAACGCGCAGAGTAGACCTTCTTGGTACTGCATGATGGGTGGGGAGAAGAAAAACTCCAGGAGCTATCAAGAGTTCTTTAAGGTTACATAAAACTCCGGCGGGGGTTTATGTCGCCTAGGGATTTTTGCTGAACAGATAGGAATTAGATTTATGGGTTGAGTAATGGGACTGTTACCAGTTGGCAGTTTAATTAATGCTGATATAGGAGCTTTGCTTTCTCTGAACTACAGAGCACTGGAGGAGGAGACATTTACATTTTTAAAATTTTCTGAATACTCTTGATTGCCTTTGGATGTAAGAGGGAGGGATATTCTTGGGGTGGCAATGGCCAATGTCCAGGTGATTCTCAGCTCTCTGCATGTAGCATGTCAGGGGAAAACTGTTAACCACAATTTGGTTTCCTTCCATCTTGCTACTGATAATGGCTTCTTGGAGCAGGGAACAACCTGAGAGAGTGAGTCATTTTAATAACAGTGTTATTAAAGAAGCTAAGAATTCGTATTGCTCACATTTTTGAGTGCTTATTTTATTAATTTTCACTGGGAAACTAGTGTGGTTATCATCATCAGGAAACCAAGGCTCAGTCACGCAGACAAAAAAAATACAGAGCTGGGATTCGAACACTGTGTCCACATTTTAAATTCTGTGCTGCCCTGTCTTATGTGACAAATGGTCCAACTGAGGCTCAGAGAAGTGGGGTAAAATTCTCAAGGCTGAATAGCAAGTGAATGCAGAGTGGGAACTAGATTTCTACCTAGCAGTCTTCCCTGGTACAACTCTTGAATTTAATGTGGGGATTCTGACTTACTATAATATTAATCTGCATGACTCTCATTGAGAAATATAAACAGGCTTTCCTTCCTCATCTAGAACACAGTAAGCAGAGCTCACATTGATGGAGGGCTTACTACGTTGCAGGCACTCTGTTGGGTGCTTTGGGTTTATTGTTACATTTAATCCCCACAATAAAGGATAGGAAGGTATGTAACTACCTCCAACTTAGAGATGAGGAATCTGAGGCTCTGGGAGGTGAAATGACCTGCCCAACATCACAAATGGGGAAATGGACCAGATCAGATTCTGACCCAGATCTGTCTGAAACTCCCCAGTCTTTGCACTGGTCCCCACAAAAAACATTGCTTGGCTTTTCCACTACTTCATTTTCCTGTGTTCCAGGCTGGCTTCATCAATGATCACTGGGAGTTGACTAATGCAATTCAGACTGACACATTTGGGAATTATTTTTAGCAACTTCCCATACAAATCCGTCCTCTCAAAAGATAAGAAGGGGTCTGCTTTCCTTCCCCACATTCCCTTGTTGGCATGTGGTTCTAGGCCTCCTTGATGTGCTGTGTTATAAATCAGGAGCTCTCTGACCTTGAAGAGATGAATGGGTCTCTGAGTATGGAGTAAGTGGGTCAGCAGTTTGGGAAACACACTCATCTCTGTCTCTCTTTGGCTGCCATTTATTGCATGATCCTTAAGAGAACCACATTTCTTTCCAACCAAGAAAATGTGTATGGTTTTCCTCTATGTTTGATTTAAAAGCAGTTAAATTTTTTTTTTTCTTGATCATGTTGTCAAAGATATTTGAGTTAATGACTGAAGGTCAAGAGGTAGATAATATCCAGAGAATGGAGAGAATGATTCCTAAATTTATGTTCATGTTATCAAGGTTGGTAACTGACTTTAAGTATGTTAAAGTCGCCTTTTACATTGGCCAAAGAAAATAAGCTTTGATTTTGCAGGGATTTCCTATTTAGGACCAGCAGAAGTGACTTTTACATCACACAGAACCCTGCTCTCCATGCTCTCATCCACGCCAGACATCACTAATAGATCATGGCACTATTGCCTGCTCACAAAAGTTGTGATCTTAAAATCCTTCCCAGTAGAGGGCTCCTGGTAGCCACTGCCACTGATTAAAACTGTATTAATGGTCAAGCTTGGTTGGATGTTATTATATATCCTTTTTGAGTTTTCCTGCCACACAGCCTCAGCTACAGGCCAAACTGGATTGAGATAAGACGCTAATCAAGGCATCGTGTGGGAAATTAAATGACGCTCTAATTCTTAAATAATTAGAGATGAAGGCTTAGAGAAGTGAGTCATTGACCATCACATAGCCAATAAGCAGGGGAAGGAATTTAGTAGATTTGAGAGTCAGATAGACCTAGGTTCAAATCCTATCTATTACCACTTCCTAATTTGGTGATGTTGGGAAAATCACTTCAATTCCCTGAGCCTCAGTCTTGTCATCTGTAAAATGGGAGTATAATCTACTGACCTTATTGAGCTATTGTGAGAATAAAATGAGGTAACGTGTATAAAATGCCTAGGGGAGGGCATGGTAGATAGAGGAGGTACCTAATATCAGAAGTTACTTTACCAGTGTTCTTAAAAATATCTTGTGAACAAAAAGCTTAATATATATTATTACAAGATCTGAAAACTTTGTGAAGTGGGCACCACTATCATTTACAGATCATGAAATGGAGACTCAGAGAAATAAGATGGCTTTCCCAACATTATACAGTAAGTAAAATAGCAGAACAAGACTTGAAATCCCAGACCTGACAAGACACAAGTTTTTATCAGCTTAACCTTATTTAGGTATCCTCATTTCAGTGAAACTTACTCTGACCATCCTTTAAAAATTTCTTTCATTTTCCCTCTCTCTCTCTTTTTTTTTTCTTGAGATAAGATCTTGTTCTATCACCCAGGCTGGAGTCCAGTGGTGCAGTTTTGGCTCATTGCAACCTCTGCCTCCTGGGTTGAAACCATCTTCTCACCTCAGCCTGCCAAATAGCTGGGAATACAGGTTCAAACCACTATGCCTGGCTAATCTTTGTATTTTTTGTAGAGACGGGGTTTCACCATGTTCTTCAGGCTGTCAAACACTTGAGCTTAAGCAGTCTGCCCATCTCAACCTCCCAAAGGGCTGGGATTACAAGTATGGGCCACCGTGCCTGGCAATCCTTGATAAATGTCAGCATGTTTATCTGCATGACTATTTTCCCTTACTCTTCTTTATTTTTCTCTCCAAAGCAATTTTTAACTGTCCAACGTACTATCTTACTAAATAATTTACTTATTTATTATGCATATATTTTACTCTCTATCTCTCTCCTATTTGATCATAAAGCCCACAGGGTAGGGAATTTTATTTTGTTAACTGCTATATTCACTGATCCTAGTACAGAACCCAACACACAGTAACAAATATTTGCTGAATAAATGCATGAAGTATATACCTGGCTCAAAAGCTTCCATTGTGCCACACCATGTCCTAAACAATTTATAATCAGAACTATCATTAATTGAATGCCTACTATATTCTAAGCATCATGAAGACATCAAAAATATATTGTTGCTAAGTCTGACCATAACCTTTCATGGAAGAGATGTTTTTCTAGGCTTTGCAGTTGAGGAAACTGACATTCAGCATGGTTATATGACTTGGTCCCATCAGACAGCTATTAAGGAGCAAGTGGGGAGGTCTAGGTCAGCTGGTCAACAAGACCTGTTCTTCTTCCCCAGCTCACATAGTACAGGAGACATGCTTCACTCACAGGGAAAAGGAATGTGCCTCAACACCTGTAAATGTATGTACGTATGAATAAATTATATGCAGGTATCCCTCTACTAAAGTAATATTGGTTGTACTACTTGTCTAGGGCCTTTGTGATAAAGTGCTGCAAACTGGGTGGTTTCAGAACAGAAACCTAGTCCAGACACTGTGCCTCATGCTTGTAATACCAGCACTTTGGGAGGCTGAGGGAGGAGTGTTGCTTGAGCTCAAGAGTTTGAGACCAGCCTGGGTGACATAGGGAGACTTTGTCTACTACTTAGTTAACAAAACAAAACCAAACCAGAAATTTATTGTTTTATAATTCCGGAGGCTAGACATTAAAAATCAAGGTGTTAGCAGGGCTGGTTCCGTCCAAGGGCTGTGGGGGAAGGGTCTGCTCCAGGACTTTTCCTTGGCTTGTGGATTGCTATCTTCTCTCCGTGTCTTGTCCCACTCTCTGCTCTAGATGCCTGTTTGCCTTCGAATTTTCTTTCTTTCTTTCTTTCTTTCTTTTTCTTTCTTTCTTTTTCTTTCTTTCTTTTTTATAAAGACACTGGTCATATTGGATATGGGGACCACCCTATACCAGTATAATCTCATCTTAACTAATTACTTCTTCAATGAGCCCATTTCTAAATAAGATCATATACTGAGGTACTGGGAGTGAGGACTTCAACATATAAATTTTTGGGAAGGACATAATTCAACCCATAACACAGGCATGTTATATATAAAATTATGTAGATATAATTTTTAAACGACAAGATAAATAGGAAGATGCTAGCATTTTTTCCCTGATGAATTAAAATCTTAGCTTTATTGAGACATCATTCCCATACTATACGATTCACCTATTTAAAGTGCATTTCAATGATTTTTAGTATATTTACACAGTTGTGCAACCATCACAAGAATCAATTTGCTAACATTATTATCACCCCAAAAGAAACCCCATGCTACTTCCCTATCCCCTGGCAACCACAAATCTATTTTCTGTCTCTACAGATTTGCCTGTTCAGAATGTTTTGTATAAATGGCATCTTATAATATGCAGTCTTTGGTCTGTTTTCTTCCACTTAGCATAATATTTTCAAGGTTCATCCCTGTTGTAGCATGTATCAGTACTTCATTCCTTTTGATAGCTGAGTAATATTCCATTGCATGAACATACCACATTTTATTTAACTGTTAATCAACTGATGGGTATTTGGATTGTTTCCTCTTTTTGATATTGTGAATGGTGCTGTTATGATTATTTGTGCACAGGCTTTTATGTGGACATATATTTTTGTTTCTCTTGGTAAAATAGCTATAAGTGTAATTGTTAAGTCATACAGTAACCCTACATTTAACCTTTGGAAGCAAGCTACTTTCCAGACTAGTTGCCCTAATTTGCATTTCTACCAACAATGTATAAGTGTTTTACTATATCCATGTCCTCCCTAACACTTACTATTATTTGCCTTTTAAATTAAAGCCACTCTTGTGTGTGTAAATTGTGCCCTAGTGTGGTTTTAATTTGCATTTCCCTGATGACTAACAATGTTGAGCATAATTTTATGTGCTTATTTCATATCTTCTTTGGAGAAATGTCTATTCAGATCCTTTGCCTATTTTCAATCGGTTTATTTATCTTTTCACTATTAAATTATAAGAGTTCTTTACATATTTTGGGAATAAGTGCCTTATCAGATACAAGATTTGCAAATATTTTTTCCCATTCTGCGGTTTGTCTTTTCACATTCTTGGATGACATTCTTTAAAGCAAAAATATATTATTTTTGATAAAGTTCAATTAATTTACATTTGTTGTCACTTCTGCTTTTGGTGTTGTATTTAAGACATGAAACCTGAGGTTATGAAGATTCTGCTTTCTTCTAAGAATTGTATGATGTTAGCCCTTACATCTAGATCTGTCAAACATTTTGAGTTAGCTTTTGTGTTCAGTGTAGTATAGGGGACCAGTTTCATTCTTTAGCATGTGATTATCCACTTGTCTCAGCACTCTTTGTTGAAAATATTATTGTTTTTCCATTGAATGGCCTTGGTACTCATGTCAAAGATCAATCAGCCATTTTCAAGTTTACAATATATTAACTATAGTCACCATTATGCAGGACAAGTGAGCCCCCAAATTGGGGCATAGTCCAGGAAGGTTTTTGGCTTTGCCCCCGAAAGAATTCAAAAGTGAGCTGGTAGTGTCAGGTGACAACTTTTACTGAAGCAACAGTGCACAGCAGCAGCAGAGGGACTGCTCCTTGTGGAACATGGTTACCCCATAGGCAGTGTGCCCAGAGCAGCAATTCAGAGCCAGGTCTGCAGTCACATTTACACCCGTTTTAATTTTATGCCAATTAAGGGGTGGATTATGCAGAAATTTCTAGAATATGAGTGGCAACTTCCTGATTGTTGGGTTGTTGCCATGGATGGGGGTGATAACTTCCAGGTGTTACCCTGGCAATGTTAAACTGACATGGGACTGGTGGGTGTGTCTTATCGAGACGTACTTTTTTTTTTTTTTTTTTTTTGAGGCAGGGTCTCATTCTGCTGCCCAGGCTGGAGTGCAGTGGTGTGAACTCGGCTCACTTGAGCCTCCAATTCCCAGGCTCAAACAATCCTGCCACCTAAGCCTCCTGAGTAGCTGGGACTACAAGTGTGTACCACCACACCTTGCTAATTTTTGTATTTTTTGTAGAGATGGTGTTTCGCTATGTTGCCCTGGCTTGTCTCAAACTCCTGGGCTCAAGTGACCCACCTGTCTTGCCCTCCCCAAGTGCTGGGATTACAGGCATGAGCCACCGTGCCCGGCCTGGAGACGTACTTTCACTTCTTTTCTCTTTCAGCTAGTCTTCAATCTGGTTCAGAGTCCAAGCTCCATCTCCAGAATCAGTTGAGTCCTGCCTCCTACCTCAATTAGGTACAATAAATCTCTTGAACTTATTCCAATCAATTAATCAATCAATAAGCAATCACTTGGCCAAAATATATGAGCTTATTTCTGGATTCTCAATTGTATTCCACTGACCTACATGTCCATCTTCTGCTACTACCCTGTCTCAGTTTCTGAAGCTTTGTAGTAAGTTTTGATTGGAACTTGTGAGTTCTCCAATATTGTTCTTTTTAAAGATCATTCTCTCTATTCTGAATTCTCTGCATTTCCATATAAAATTTAGTATCAGCCTGCCAATTTCTGCAGGAAAATAAAGCCAGCTGGGATTTTGATAGGTATTGCATTGAATCTGTAAATCAATTTGAGAATTACTGCCATCTTAAAAATCATAAACCAACATGAGATATCTTTCCATTTATTTAGGTTCTCTTTAGTTTCTTTCAACTGTATCTCACAGTTAATGGACTATCTTTTGCATCCTGGGTAGATGCTCCCTGCTTTGATAATCTCTGGTTCAGGGATTTAGGCACACTCCCAACGCTAATCCTGTTACTTGCTGTACGATATTTTCTTTGGCCTCCCTTTACATGACAGCAACTATAATGTCTCTTGGTGGGTATGAAGATGAGCTGGGCCCTCTGCTGGGTGTGCTATATTTCTTATCTATCATTACTGATGATGATGATAAGTCCTGTGCTAAGTGTTTGTTTTTGTTTTTTAATCCACGATCTCATTTTATCTTCAAAACATCCCAATGAGGTATGAATGATTATTTCTGTTTTGCAGGTGGGAAAAGTTGAGGTTCAGAGAAGCACACATCTAAAAAGGAGAGAGCATGTAGTTGAACCAGGTATCTTGACATCCAACTTTGGCCACTTCCAGGCCACCCCACTATGCCATCTCCCAGGTGGGCATCAAATTTTGCCAATGAACTGTCTTTCCCTTCCCTTTCACTTGTACTGAAGACATAATAGTTAAGGAGTACAGTGCATATAACTTGGCCCTGACTTGCTAGAGTCTCTTCAAATTACCAAGATGGAAGTTGGCTTTATTCTCAGAAGCTGCTTTATGATTTCCATCCTTGGACCAAAATTTTTGTTCAAGAACCAAAAACTTGTTAAATTCATAAAACTCATCAGACCTCATGGGAGGATTGGAATATATATATGTTCCAGGATGGAGCCCATGAGAATTACTGAAACAGAATCCCTGGGGTGACCAGGAGTCAAAGGGAGTCTAGGATTTTAAATTTTAATAAGAACTTCAGGTAATTTATGATCCAGTGAATCTGGAAAACATAAGTAATGGAATCCACTCACCCATCTGTTGTTTTTTTTTTTTCCCTTCATCCATCCATCTCCTCATCTTTAAGATTGGGATAGTACCAGAACCCAGCTTATATGGTACATGAGTTAAATGTGGGACATGCCTAAGAGTTCCTGGTGTTATGAGAGCTGATTAAGACTTACACGTGGGCATCTCCTATGGTCCTGGCCTTTTTCTGGTTATATTAAGGATGCATTAGAAACAGGCAAGGCCTTGTCTTCCTGGTGATGACCACCTAGCTGTAATGAGAACAAATTTGGGTATCAGATCAAACTGGGTTAAACTCTTGCCTCTGCCACCCACACTTGATGTGGACATACTACTATACTTCCCTGGATCCATTTTCTCAAATGTAAATTGAGAATAATGATAGAGTTATTATTTAATAATAATCAGAATTAAATAAGATAATATATAAAGTGCCTCACTATATATTAAGAGACACCTTATTTATTTTTCCTTTTTCACTGATAACTTTAAAAAAAAGAAATCCACATGGTGTGTACTGTGGAAGTAGGTAGTAATAACAGTAACAATGATGTCTGCCATGGATTGAATCCTCACTATGTGCCAAATCCTTTACATTCATTCTCAATGTATACAAATAAGAATAAGAAAGGAAGGTCTTGCATGAGGCTTATCACACACCATGCATTTTTTAAGCACTTTATGATATTAATTAACTCACTGCATGCTCACAACTACCTTATGAAGCAGGTATAATTATTATCCCTATTTTATAACAGAAGAGGCTGAGGCTCAGAGAGGCAAAGCAACTTGCTTAAGGTCACATAGCTAGTAAGTGGCAGAGCTGGAATTTAAATCCATACCTCTCTTTAATCTGGGAATGTTAATGTTTAACTGCCATGTTATGTGGCTTCCCACAGAAAGGTGGCTAAACACTCACAGGAAATTGGAGGAAAGGATTCCAAACTGAGTGAGGGCTTAATCACCACATCTGCAAACTGAAGCATGTTCTACTGAGTCCTGGTGGAAATTCTCTTGTGACAAAAAGATATGTCCAGACGTACCTAATTCCCTTCAATTTCACATAGAGCCAGCTTTGCCAAGTTCTCCTGCCACACAGGAATCTAGAGAGCCCCTTGGAGAGACTTGATTTCCCTAATCTCGCCAAGCACAAGGAGAGGCTGCGAGACATGAAAGGCAGCAGTTATTTATTTCATGAATAGATAACGGCAAGCCATTTAGAGGGAGCAGTGGCAGGAAGATGAAAAAGCTATTAATGCAGTAAGAAGCTCATTTCTTTCAGAGTGGTCAGCAGCGGCAGAGAGGACAAAAATGAGAAAATATTGCAATGGCTGCTCAAGACAACACAAATTATTCAGGAGATATGAAAGTGCATTGTTCACCATCGTAAACATTTTTTAAATGTTTATGAGCTCTGTTCAAAGGCATCTTGATGGATGAAACCCAATAACCTTTATGGGGGTGTGCATGTACAACTCTGTGTGTGTGTGTGTGTGTGTGTGTGTGTGTGTGTGTGTGTGCTTGCATTTCTTTTGTTCTAGTATCCTAGAATTCTTTGTAAATCCTTTCTTTGAGCAGATGCACTCAACAGTGAATAGACTGGGTCTTGATAATGCAAAGAAGTCCGTGCTCCCTAGTTCCCTGAGCAATTGTCCTATTCTTGGTGTCTGTTGTGCTACAGATGAGGCTCTGGGAAGCTGGGAGTTGATTTCAAGCAGACTAATGGAAGGGAAAAAAATTGCTCTGATTCTGGGAGGAGGGAAACCAGGCAGAGTGTAGAGCTGAGGTGTGGCAGTATTTCCTTGCATGTGTTGGGACCTGTATGTTCCTATCCAAAGAGGAGCCAACAAGGACAGGACTTAAGGAATCCTTGCCCCACTGAGCCCTATGGGAGATTCACAAGGTATGGGATTTTTTTCTTTGAGGCTGTGTGATTCTTGAAGAAAAATGATCCCTTTGACATAGCTCAGTCCACTTTCTCCAACCACTGATCATAGCGCAGCACCTGTAAAACTCTAATTCCTTAGAGAATTCTTTTTGAAACACTACCATTTTTTTAAAGTGACAAAATTGGGGAAAGCTGCTAAGCATGGCAATTAAGCCATACTATCATTTCCATATACAATTATCAGCTCAATTACTTTGAATAAAATGACTTGTTTAGGTTAAGTAACTGACCAAATTAGGCAATTTATTGGTTTGATAGCTTTTTTGCCCCCTACTTGAATTGATTTACTTTTGATCTGGGACTCATGCACATAACCAACTGAATTGTTAGGGTTGGATTAATTTTTGAATCCACTAACCAGTTTTGCAGACAGGTTAAAGACACCAGTATGGGAGTCAGATGCACCAGGGTTAAATCCTGGCACTTTCACTTTCTAAAGGTGTGGCTTTGTGAAAGTTACTAAACCTCTCTGTTGAAGCTTCAGTTTCCTCATCTGTAAAATGAACAATAATAATTAGACTTATTTAATTGGATTGTGAGGTCTTATGGAAGTAATTCAGATAAAAAGCTTTGCATGGGGTTGGCACACACTGAGTTTTCAGTAAGTATTGGTTATCATCATCATCATCATCACAATTATTGTCATCATAATTAGAAGGAAGGTGCTGAGGATAGCAGGTGAATTGTAAGTTTTTCAGCCCCAGGAACGCTTGAGGAAAGTTGGACTCTTGGTAGTATCACTAAAAGGAACGTATCCATTAGAGATAAATGATGGTCTTGCTGGGATGGCTATCTGCTGATCACTGACCCAGAGATGTCCTGAGCACACTTTGTTTCGGGGTTCTTATTTCTTGGGTGTAATTACAGGTGATGCAATTATGGGCTGCAGGTGCACTGAAAAATGGAAGCATGACATGCACCCTTCCCATTTTCTATAGAACATCCTAGGTTCTGTCACTAGCAAGATATTCAAGCTCAGAGACCTGAGATCCTGCAGCTTCCCTGTGCTGATGTGACCCACAGCCACGCCAGTACTCATCCGTAAAGACCAAAATGGTGACTGGGATGTAGGACATTGGGTCTGGGTGTCCATGGCCTTCATGATACTGTTAGGTTAACATGCTACACTGCTTCTTATTCTGTATTCCTTTTTTCTTTCTTTTTTTGAGACAGGATATTGTTCTATACACCAGGTTGGAGTGCAGTGGCATGATTATGGCTCACTGTCGCCTCGACCTCCTGAGCTTAAGTGATCCTCCTGCCACAGCATCCCTGGTAAATGGGACTTCAGGTTTGCACCACTATACCCAGCTTATTTTTTAAAGTTTTTGTAGAGATGGGGATCTCATTTTGTTGCCCAGGCTGAAACTCCCCGGCTTTTAAAGTGAAGCAAACCTTATGCCTGGTAATTCTATCATGTCTTGTGAGTTTCAGTGACAATCCAAACCTGAAACTTGTTCCAGTGGCCTTGAAAGTGTTATGTAATTTGCAGTTAAAAATATCTGGACTTGGGCTAGGCGCAGTGGCTCACCCGTGTAATTCCAACACTTTGAGAAGCTAAGGCGGGAGGATCACCAGGTCAGGAGATTGAGACCATCCTGGCAAAGATGGTGAAACCCCGTCTCTACTAAAAATACAAAAATTAGCTGGGCGTTTTGGCACACACCAGTGACTCAGAAGGCTGAGGCAGGAGAATCCTTTGAACCGGGGAGTTGGAGGGTGCAGTGAGCCAAAATAGTGCCACTGTACTCCAGCCTGGTGGCAGAGCGAGGCTCTGACACATAAATAAATAAATAAATAAATAAATAAATAAATAAATAAATATCTAGACTAGGATTAGCATTGTTATTTATTCACTGAGTAACTTTAGGCAAGTTACTTAATCTCCCTAAACCTCAGGCTCCTCTTCCGTAAAATGGGAATAAAAATACACACCACATAGAGCAGTGATTACTTAAACAAGATAATATATGGCAAATCCTAGAACAATGCCTGGCTCAAAAACTGAACAATGATTATACAAAATGCCCAGTATAATGCTGTGAGCTGAGTCTGGCCAAGGGGATTTTCTGCAGGCTTCTCTTCTGCTTATCAGGAACCATTCTGAGCCTGGCATCACATCTCCAATTAGTTATAAAGTTGCACCCTGCCTGGCATTTGGCCTTCCCTGGACATTGACTAGGGGTGTTTTAATCTACAAACAGAGCATGAATTCTGTGAGGCCAGAGAACATCTCATTCATATCTAGTTCCACCCCTCCCCCCAGCCTTTGGCAAAATACATTATTTTATGGCTGAAATGTAGGACACATGTTAGAGGGCTAAGGACATTTACCTGGTCTGGTTTGATGATGTCATGTAGTAAAGGCCGAGCTAAGGAGTTTGAACCCTATCTTACAGGCAGTGGGGCGCCATGGAGGCTTTTCAGCAGGGAAGTGCTAGGACAAGATTCATACATATGACTAATAACAATGATGATAATAATGACAATGGTGCTGATGATGAGAAAATTTGGGCATCTCCTTTGTACCAAGAACTGTGGTAAATGTTTTACACGTATCATGGCACTTAGTCCTGACAATGACCCTGTGAACTTAGGATATTGGATAATTGGCTGTGTGCTGGACAGATTGAGGGCAGAAGACTGGAGTCTTTTAAGACTTGATATAGACTTCCATTATGGAAGGACAGTGAAAATGGAATTGACAAGCCCTCAAACACATAGCACACATTTGTCAATTTTACTGGTCAGCCAAATATCCCCTTAGTTCAGTAAAATGTTTAACCAAATCGATTTAATCCTTTATGTCAGGACAACCAAAGTAGTCATGGCTGGTATAGAAAGAACCTTATTAGGTTGAAAGGGATGTTGTGACTCATTTGTAGCTAGGTCATAACGTCCCCCAAGAGGATATTCTAGGGAATGTCTGTGGCAGAGGTTTTCATGGTCTAATGCATGAAGTCACTGATTTGGGGCAATTTTCTCTTAGCTAGAGGCTGTGCTCTCCTGACTTGAGACTTCCTTATCTCTTTAGTGAAAAGCTCTTCTGGGACTGTTCTGAGAATTCTGATTGGCTGCTGGTTATGTTGTTTGTCTTTCACAATTCCAGTCTGTATGTCGCCACTATTCCCTCACTTACTTAATTCAGAAACTCGTGTCATCCTAGCAGCCCTTTCTGTCTAGTCTTGTTAATCACCAAGCTTGCCAGAATGAATTCCCCAAGAGCTCTTACATCCATTTCCATCTCCCCATCCCCTTTGCCACCTTCATTCAGGGCACCATTATTGCTCATCTCAGAACTGAAACAGCTCTTAACTGGTCTTCCTGACCCCTGTCTTGCCTCGCCAACCTGTTCTTCACATTGCAGCTGGAATGCTATTTCCAATATTCAAGTCTCATAGGCCATTCTCTTGCTTCAGAACCCAAGCCTTGTGTTCTGCCTTTCAAGGCGAATAGAAACCTGGCCCCTTCCCAGCTCCCTGTTCTCAAGTGACAACTCTATGTGTGCCCCAGCCCTGCCACATCTTCATGTAGGTCCCCAAAACACCAGGCACTCTCAAACTCTTCCAGGGAATCTAGTTCTTGGCCTGACACTGCGAAGCCACAGTAGGTGACCCCATTTCCCCTGCTGCTCACTCCCTTTTTCATGCCCCCATCAGCATGGGGCTGGGGGAGTTGGTAAACGAGTGCTGTATTCCCCTGGGCGGTTCCTCTAGGGCTGTATCTGCAGTTCCAGTGGAGATTGATGAACTTTCAAATGATGAGATTTCTGGGGGCATTTATTGACATATAAATCAAAATCCAATTTTTATGAAGGAAAATCCCAGCTGGTTTACATGGCAGGATTATGAAACAGTTTTTGCTTTGTGCACAGCCTCCTGTATGATGTAAAATGATTTCATCTTCCACAAAGGAAGCCTGGCTTTTTAACTTCTGCGGGTGTTTTCCTGGGGTAATTCTGGCACTGGTTTCAGTTTGAATACTTCTTACATGGTTGGCATCCTGGGATTGCCAACTGATTTCGAGAGGAAGAGAAGTGAAATTTACTGAGTGCCTACTATGTACCAGGCTATCTCTACAATATCCTATTTTAACCTTCACAATTAGCGGGACCTTACTGGCAATCATGTGATCATCTTTCCATCATCTTCCTGAGAAAATGTGTTAATTACCTATCATTACATAACAAATGGACACATACTTAGCTGCTTCCAACAGACTCACACTTACTACCTCACAGTTTCTGTGGTGAAGAGTCTGGACGCAGTTTAAGTAGGTCTTCTTTTCAGGGTTTTCCATGTTTTCAATCCAAGTTTTGGCCAAGGCTGTGGTCTCATCTGAGCCTCAACCGGGGGAAAGATCTGCTTCCAAGCTCCCATCGTTTTTAGTGATCCATTCCTAGTTGACTGTAGAACTGAGGACCTCAGTTTCTTGATGCTAGGCCAGAAACCCTCAGTTCCTTGACACATGGTCCTTCCCAACATGGCCATCTACTTCTTCTGATCCAGTGAGAGAAAGAGAGTCTTCAAGTAAGAGAGATGTTATAATCTTACAAAACATTATTCCAGAAGTGACATAATTCCACAGCCTTTGTCATATTTGTCAGTGGGAAGCCAGATGCAGGTCTAACCCACACTCAAGGGGAGGGGATCACACACAGTATGAGTACTATGAGGTGGGAATCATGGGGGCCACCGTAGAGTCTGTCTGCCACAGAAAAATTAGGATACTCAAGGTCACTCAGCTACGAAGACTCAGGTTGTACCACTTTGCTGTTCCGCCAACTGATTTTTCCAAAGACCGTGAATGCCAAAGCCAAGCACTGCCTGGGAGATTTACCCTGGATGCTGATGCCAAAGTCATTTGTTCATCCTTGGAGCTGCTGTGTTGATTTTAAACCTGAATCATTAAAACAGTGAGGGGAAGTGAAGCAATTCTTCAGAAGACAACTGGGGTATTGTTACCCCAAATGGAGAAGGGATCCTGAGTGTGTCCACTCCTGCTGGAAACAGTCCTCTACGGGCAGATGTTCTGTGATGGAGCCCAAGTGACCATGATGCACCACGACCTTTGGAAAAAGCACACGTGGCTGCTCAGGGGTAAATGCCAAACACAGGCTCTTTCCTTCTGGTCACCCTTCACAAAAGAGGTCCATGCCATCTGGCTTATTTAATAAAGTCTTGCTGCTCTGTTTTTTATTTTCCCACCAACACTCACAACCACCAGTTTGATGTTTGGAGCTCTTCCAACTCTTGAATTCTGACCAAGACTTTTAAACCCTACATAGCTGTCATATGTCATTGTATGGGTTGTGCACTGCATAAGAGATGCCTGGATGAGAGGGTGAATCATACGGAAAATCAGCACACTGAGACTGAGACCTTGTTTCCAGCAGCAAAGAACACTCTCATCATTTCCTCACCTTTTAATAACACCCCAGTTTTGTTTTGTTTTAGATGGCTTCTCCCTCCACTCTCCAGATTTTGTACTACTTATTAAGCCAAGGAGTGTCTTCTGCCCGGGGGAAGAGTCGCCTTTCTCCAATTCACATACACAGACGCATCTAGGCTTGCGGCAACCTTGATGACTATTTTCAGGATAGTGAGCCTTCCACTGAGTAGGTAGTGACATAATCCGGCTAACCTGACTTTGAGAGCAAGTGACTCACAGTTTCTAAAACCAACTGACAGCTACCCAATCACGGTGGAAATTCTGCTTTCAACACACTTGCACCTAAACTCCTAAGTCCGTATGTAGAATCATTAAGCTGAAGAACGTGCAGCTCCAGCTGTCATGTGCCTTTAAATAAGCCTTAAAATCGACAGCCAAGATTGGACTCAATGCTGATTTTCAGACATAAAGGCTGTGCTAGGGGAGTGAGTACTGAAAAGCCACATTAAAAAATATGCAATCAACACCAGCTGTGGTCCAATTAAATTCAACCCATGACAGGTGTTTATAGAGATTACACACATACACTTTACCCAACAAAGCACTTCCTTCGAAATGTGAAGTTTGGTAAACACAGCAGTGGCTCTCATAGTGAGGTCCACGGACTATTCTCATCAGAATGAAGTCCTTAATGAAAATGCAGACTTTTGGTCCCCACCTAAGACCTACTGAGTCCAAGTATCTCAGGAGAGGGTGGTACAAGAATCTGATTTCTCACACACATACACACGCACAGTTAAATTGCAAAGAAGAAGTAATATACAAAACACAAATTAATAAGATAGCTGAACAGCAGGGAGAAATTCCTGTGTGAAATCACCAAAATATTCCTTAAAGACATTTGCGGCCCATGTCATCCGCCGTTTTGTGAGAAGCAATGTGGCCTCCACGTTTCCTGAGCGTCGTTTTCGCTTCTGCCTCGACCACCCCTTGACCACAGACGTGTCTCGGGATCAGTTCCGGAGTCGCAGCGGGGGCAGCCTCCACAACTTCCGGTCCCCGCCCGCCATGGGCCTCAGTCAGAACCGCGGCCTCAAGCCTCGGATCCCGTCACCACCTCCACACCGACAGCAGCAGCACCCACCGCCACAGCAGCCGCCGCCACAGCAGCCGCCACCACAGCAGCCACCGCCACAGCAGCCGCCACCACAGCCGCCACTGCCACAGCACCCACCGCCACAGCAGCTGCCACCACGGCCGCCACCGCCACAGCAGCCACTGCCATAGCACCCACCGCCACAGCAGCCGCAGCCACAGCCGCCACCGCCACAGCAGCCGCCGCCACAGCTGCCACAGCCACAGCAGCCACTGCCACAGCAGCCACCGCCACATCCACAGCCGCAGCCGCCTCAGGACTCTTCCAGGCCCGCCGTTGCTCAGGGACCCGGCCCCGCTCCCGGAGTAGGCAGCGCCCCGCCAGCCTCCAGCCCGGCCCCGCCCGCCACTCCGCCGACCTCGGGGACCCAGCCACGGTCTGGGCCGGCCCGACCCCAACCCTGCCGCCCGCAGTCACCTCGGCTCCTGCCGGGACGCCGCCACCCACCCCGCCAAGCAGCGGGGCCCGACCACACCTCCCCAGGCCCGGGCGGTCCCAAAGGCGGCGAAATGCCTGGCGGCCCAAAGCCACGTGGCGGCCCGGGCCTAAACACTCCCAGCAGCCACCCGAAGCCGCCGCATCGCCGCAGCGGGGAGCCTCGCGGGGGCCGCCAGCATCACCCGCCCGACCACCGGCAGCACCACCAGGGGCCCCCGCCCGTGGGTCCTGGCGGCCGCAGCGAGGAGATAATCTCAGACTCGGAGGGGTTTAGAGCCAACCTGTCTCTATTGAGGACACTTACAGCGATGTAGGTGGTTTGTTGGGAATCTACCTGCTGATATCACGGAAAACGAATTCAAAAGACTGTTTGCTAAATATGCAGAACATGGAGAAGTTTTTATCAACAAAGGCAAAGGATTCGGATTTATTAAGCTTGAATCCAGAGCTTTGGCTGAAATTGCCAAAGCCGAACTGGATGATACACCCATGAGAGGCAGACAGCTTCGAGTTCGCTTTGCCACACGTGCTGCTGCCCCTTCTATTCCTAATCTTTCACCTTACGTTTCCAATGAACTGTTGGAAGAAGCCTTCAGCCAGTTTGGTCCTATTGAAAGGGCTGTTGCAATAGTGGATGATGGTGGAAGATCTACAGGGAAAGGGCATTGTTGAACTTGCTTCTAAACCAGCAGCAAGAAAGGCATTTGAGTCAGTTTGCTGAGAATGATGGTTTCCATCATTCTCAGCAAACTGACACAAGAACAGAAAATCAAACACCGTATATTCTCACTCATAGGCGGGTGTTGAACAATGAGAACACATGGACACAGGGAGGGGAACACTACACACTGGGGTCCGTTGGGGGGAAATGGGGGAGGGACGGGGGGGTGGGGAGGTGGGAAGAGATAGCATGGGGAGAAATGACAGATACAGGTGAGGGGACGGAAGACAGCAAACCACATTGCCATGTGTGTACCTATGCAACAATCTTGCATGTTCTTCACATGTACCCCAAAACCTAAAATGCAATAAAAAAAATAAAAAAAAAATAAAAAAAATAAAAATAAAAAGGCTGGCTAACATCAAAAAAAAAAAAAAAAAAAAAAGAAAGAAAGAAAGAAAGAAAGGCATTTGAACGATGCAGTGAAGGTGTTTTCTTGCTAACAGCAACTCCTCGTCCAGTCATCGTGGAACCTCTTGAACAACTAGATGATGAAGATGGTCTCCCTGAAAAACTTGCCCAGAAGAATCAAACGTATCAGAAGGAGAGAGAAACTCCTCCTCGTTTTGCCCAGCATGGCGCATTTGAGTACGAATATTCTCAGCGGTGGAAGTCCTGCTGACCTCCTTAGGAGCCGATTCATCTTCTGATTTGTTGTTCTTCCTCTTCAGCCATTTCTCTACTCTCTCTGCACTAACACTTTCAGATACAAATTCATCTAGTACCCGGAGGTGAAGAGAAAGATATGCCTTCACTTTTAAATCGGTCAAGCCTCCATCTCGGAGCTGTGGCTGTGCTTCTTCTGCACCATGTCCTCGGCCTCCAGCATGCGCTGGGTCAGCTGGGGCGAGTACTCGGCTGGGGTCAGCTCGCTGTCATAGGAGCCCAGGATGGCCCGCATGCTGTCTCGCTCCTTATACATCTACAGCAGATCCAAGAAGAGGATCAGCTTCTCCACCACGTCATTCTCCTCCTGCCTACCCTGTTGTGCAGCCTTGATGGTGAGCAGAGTGAATTCCACAGACAGGCCTTTCAGAGCCTGCTTCAGGGACTCCCACATGCTGCTGCTCAGAGTGGCCCAGGAGGGCAGCAGGGTCGTGTCAGACCCTATGGCACTTAGCTCCTTCCCGAATATGAGAAGATCTGCAGCATTGTCCATGGCCCTCGATGCGATCCGCTCAGCTCTGTCCCGAAGCTTGTGAAAGCTGTTGTAGATGTTCCAGGTCAGCTCCTGGCTGATGGCAAACTGAGCTTGGATGTCAGCTGGGAGGAAGTCCTTGGCCCTGATAGCCAGCTTACAGTTCGTAAATTCGTCCCCAACACACTGTGCTGATTCCTTTAACTTGTTCTGCACATCCTGAACAAGCCTTCTAATCAGGAGGCACCCAGGAGATACAAAGGGAAACCCTAATATGCAGCTGTTCACGTATCCAGGAATTCTAGAATTTCAGAAATGCCTGAAACATCATCTGACTCGACTCTCATTTTACAAAACAAAACGAAACAAAACAGAGCAAAAAACAAACAAACAAACAAACAAACAAACAAAAAACACCTGAGGTCAAGTGTGTAGTCCCAGCTACTCAGAGCCTGAGGCAGGAGGATTGCTAGCCTGGGTAACATAGTGAGTATTGGAGTTTTTATGGAGTTGCATTAAATGTATAAATTAAATAAAGAGGATTGATTTTTTTATGTATTGATCTTATGTCCTTGCCATTTTTACTTCTTAGTTCCAGAAAATTTTGTAGATTCTTTGGGGCTTTTTCTTTTTTCTTTTTCTTTTGAGGTAGAGTCTCTCTGTAGCCCAGGCTGGAGTGCAGTGGCGCGATCTTGGCTCACTGCAACCTCTGCCTCCTGGGTTCAAGCGATTCTCCTGCCTCAGCCTCCCAAGTAGCTGGGATTACAGGTGCACACCACCATGCCTGTATTTTTGTATTTTTAGTAGAAATGGTGTTTCACCATGTTGGTCAGGCTGGTCTTGAATTCTTGACCTCAAGTGATCTGCCCACCTTGGCCTCCCAAAGTGCTGGGATTACAGGCGTGAGCCACTGCACCTGGCTTCTTTGTTTTTTTTTTTTTTTTTTCATGGACAGTGATGTCATCTGTGAGTAAAGACAGTTGTTAGATATAGTGAACCTTAAGTTTCTCTTCAAATAATCAGTATGTCATATGTTTACCTCTCTTATTCTTTAATTCTCCATTTTAAAGTTTAGCTTTCTTGTAGTTTCAGTAAACAACCTTTTCCACCAGTTTTAATCAGTAGTTCACATCTGTTCCCGGCTCCCTTGCTGCGGTTACCTGCTTTGACCTGGCTCATCCTAGTCACCTGCCCCAGTCACCTGCTCTGACCTAGGTCACCCCTGGCTACCTGTTCTGACCTGCCTGTAACTGTCCTTCCCGCCAAACTACCCATCCCACCACTCGGGCTTGTACCCCTGTTCCCTTTAAAACAGTCAATCTGAATTAGACTAGACTGTGTGGTCTAACCCTAGCCAACAAGGGAGTGACACAGCAGTAGGGGCGACCTCCATCAGGAATAAGAACCCCTTCCCCTCCCTTGCCCAGGTGTGCACTCACCATTGTTCCATCTGTGAGCCACAGCCTTCTATAGAAGTAAATTGCCTTGCTGAGGGAATTTATATTTGAGTGCTACTTCTTTTGCGACACTGAAAATTTACATATAACAACAGTTTTACTTCTTCCTTCTCAATCCATATAGCTTTTATTTCTTTTTTTTTGTGTGCTTTATTGCATTAGACTGTAAGAGATGACATCCTCGCCTGGTTCCCAAGCTTAAAGGGAAAGGATCTAGTTTCTCACCATTAAGCATAATGTTAACTGAAGATTATTTGTAGACCTCCTGGTAAGACCATCTGGTCTGGCATATAGTAGAGAATGTATTGAATGAATGAATGAATGAACAAATGAATGAATTAATGAAAGTGTCTATAAAATAAAGTGTTGGGGGAGTGGGGGAAGACAGGCAAGGAACTAAAAATTAGGAATGAAATTAGGCCTGGTTTTTAAAGGTCTTGAATGCCTCAGAGCTCTCAGCCAAGAGGCTGAATCATCGAACAAGAAATAACCAAATGAAACTGAGACCAAAGCCAAGTGCTGCCAGTGGGTGCCATACAGAAGACCCCAGTAGCCACTGGGTGCCGAGTCCCATGCCTGCTCTGGTGGCCTCTTGCCTTTAGCAAAGAATAAAGAGAACCGTGTGTG
Source organism: Saimiri boliviensis (assembly GCF_048565385.1). Taxonomy (NCBI): domain Eukaryota; kingdom Metazoa; phylum Chordata; class Mammalia; order Primates; family Cebidae; genus Saimiri; species Saimiri boliviensis. The sequence continues at coordinate 25,278,154 of NC_133455.1, read as the reverse complement.
TGTGTGTGTGTGTGTGTGTGTGTGTGTGTGTGTGTGTGTGGCAGTTTGGCCCTAAGAGCCCAGGATTTCTGTCTGTGCTGCTGGCTTTAGGCTGGACACAAAAGAACGACACGTCACTGCTCTACTTCTCATTCCCTAGGGGATCTTGAGAAAGCACACACCCACTCTGGGCCTGTTTCCACATCCATAGACTACGCATGGGGATAGAATTATAGGGGAAAGAACCAGCATTAAGGGCCCACTGTGAATTGCTCTTTATATTAATACTTCTTAAAGAGCTAGCATTTTTGAGTGTCTCCTATTAAGTAGGCAACCTGTGTGTATTATTTCACAGACAAACAAACAAACAAAAAGAATCTGATTTCTAACAAGCACTATGCAAAACAAGGCACTATTTTAAGGCTTCTAGGCGTATACTGAGAATACATCGCTTTTAACTCGCAAGTCAGAATAAACTGTTTTAATTGTATCAAGGTTTTGAGCTCCAGGAGAAACCTCTGGAGATGCCCTTAGTAGAGTAAATATCTTCCATTTTGGGCCTTTGGAAACTTTGTAAGAAGATATTCCCTAAGCCTTTGCTCCTGTCAGTTCTCCCAATTCCCTGACATCTCCAAATGACTACATCAGAAACTTTAAAATTCACTATGTTTCAGGACCTGTAGAGAACATTGAAAAGTGACACCTACCTGAGCCCCATATTTGCAATCAGTTGATGCATCCATCTGGATATGTTTGTCCATAAGTAATAGAAAAATCCCATAGTGGTTCAAGCTGTAAGTGTATTTACCTCCATGAAGAAGAGATCTGGCCAGGTGCGGTGGCTCACACCTCTCAGCACTTTAGGAGGCCAAGGTGGGCTGATCATGTGGTCAGGAGTTTGAGACCAGCCTGGCCAACACAGCGAAACCCTGTCTCTATTGAAAACACAAAAATTACCTGGGCGTGGTGGTGCACACCTGTAATCCCACCTCCTCAGGAGGCTGAGGCAGAAGAATTGCTTGAACCTGAGAGGCAGAGGTTGCAGTGAGCCAAGATCACGCCACTGCACTCTAGCCTGGGTGACAGAGCAAGGCTTCATCTCGGAAAAGAAAAAGAAATCTGTAGCAATCCCATTAGTAGGGTATGCACTCAAAGGAAAATAGATCATTATACTAAAAAGACACATGAACTCATATTTATCACCATCCTATTCACAATAGAAAAGACATGGAATCAACCTAGGTGCCCACTGGTGGTGGATTGGGTAAAGAAAATATGGTACATATACGCCATGGAATACTACATAACCATAAAAAAGAATGAAATCATGTTTTTTTTCCAGCAACATGGATGGAGCTGGAGGCCATAATTCTAAGTGAATTAACGCAGGAACACAAAACCAAATACTGCATGTTCTCACTGCATGTTTAGCAAATACTGCTAAACATTGAGCACCCACAAACATAAATATGGGAATAATAGACACTACTAGAGATTGGCAGGAGGGAAGGGGTCATGGGTCAAAAAACTACCTGTTGGTACTATGTTCACTACCTGAGTGCAATATACCCATGTAACAAGGCTGCACATGTACCCCCTGTGACTGGAAAAAAGAAGTGGGAAGATTCCAGGATTCACTTGGGACTCTGGGCTGCAAGATGACGCTATAATTCTTCTACCACTCCCCAGCCCCCTGCCATATAGTCATGAGCTGACTGCAATAGTACCAAACCTCACGGCCTCACACAACTCCATTCAAAAGGTAGAAAGTAGGGGTTGAGGAAGCAACAGGGAGTTGGAAGCCATGGTGGTAAGAGAGCTCTCCTGAGACCTGCTGTCTTTCGACCATGGAGGAAAATCATATCTGGAGAGCATCTAGAAACCTTTACTCTATGACTCACTGGCAGAACTGTGTCACATGACTCCCCTAGCTGCAAGGGAGTCTGAGAGAGTGAGGATCTATTGAAGAGAAACATTGGCTTACCAAACATGTTTTATCTGCTAGGGCATATCCAAACAAAACTGGGATTCTGCTACTAATAAAGAAGACAGAATGCTCCAGATAAAATGGAGCAGGCCAAGCTCTCTAGGTGAGTCTAGTAACACACCAGCAAAGACAGAGAAACACTGGATGAAATGCCATTCATCATTCGTGGCCAAGGTCAGATTATCATTTCTGCCATGAAGTCTCTTCTAGATCGTTTAAGCTAGAAGTAATCTTTCTCTTTGCCATTCCCCTATCATGGTTGGTCACAATTCTGACTGCACATCAGACTCACTTTTTAAAAAATCACCAATGCTTTGGGCCCTACCCAAGACTAGCTGAATTGGAGTCTTTAGGGATAGGGCCTAGAACTTTTATTCTTGGAAATATCTTCAGGGGATTTGAATGTAAAGCAAGAATTGAGAGGCATTGTCCTAAAATGTTTTATCTCATCTCTTTTTTTTTTAAATGGATATACTCATTGGTAAAATTAGGTTATGCTGCAGCAAGAAGTATCTTCTAAACTCAGTAGCTTAACACTCGTATATTTATTTCTTGCTCGTGCTCCTTGGTCACATGGGTTGGCTGGTATCTGGTGTTCTGCTGATCACTTGGTGCCTCAGCTGCCAGAATCTTTATTGCCATTTGTGCTTCTACAATCACCTCAGCCACGGGAAGGGAGGGTTGACATTGAGCACTGGTCTTTAAGTTATTTCACATGGAAGTGATGGATCACTTCTATCACCATTTCATTGGCCAAAGCAAGTCTTACGGCCACCTCTAACTTCAAGGAGATAGAGAAATATAACTTTACTAGGAGCCTGGGAGGTAGGAACCTGGAATTTTTCATAGTAGTTTTGGAGGCTGAGGTGGGAGAATCACTTGAACCCAGGAGTTTGAGACCAGGCAGGCAACATGGTGAAACCTTGTCTTTATAAAAAATACAAAAATTAGCCAGCTGTGGTGGTGCGCGCCTGTAGTCCCAGCTACTTGAGAAGCTGAGGCGGGAGGATCACCTGAGTCCTGGAGACTGAGGATGCAGTGAGCTGTGGTTAGGCCCCTACACTGCAGCCTGAGCTACAGAGAGACCCTGTTTCAATAAATCAAGTTCATGAAGTATGAATAGGTATTTTATGACTCTTTCACAAGAATGTGCTCATATATAATACATATAAAATTTAAAGAAAAACAATATGCACTCATGAAAATTCAATTGTGCAGAAATGTGGAAAGTAAAAAACGTATTTTCTGTTTTCTGCTTTTGCCCTCATTGTCTGATTCTCCTTTCCTTAATGATTATAAATTCTCCCAATGGTTGGTGTGTATTCTTTCATAGATTTTCTGTGCGTTATAAACACATACACACACACCCATACACATACGCACCGAGTTTCTCTTTTCTTTAAGTATGGGATTTTCTACGACTGCTCCATGTTTTTTTTTTTTTAACAATGTCCAGGTGATTCTAACATGGAACCCAGGTGTTTCTAATATGGAACCCTGTGAGATTCATAATGAACACGGAGATGAACTTCAGTTTGTTCCTGCTACAAACATCCTAGCAAGTGAGATTCTCCAGGACAGACACATGTAGTTGAGTCTGTAGTAAAATGAAACAGCTCTTGTAGCTGGCTGAGCATCAGAATCTTAGCACTGTAAGTACTTAATGAGCAGGAGCTACTGGGCACCCTCTCAAAGAGTTGTTTTAAGAACTGAAATTAATAAACATAAAGTAACTGGCAACCAGTAAGAGCATGTAGAGACATATATTACTAACTGGCATAAAATAATTAGAATGTCAAGGCCAGTAATGGCAAGTGCATCTTGCACAGATAGTGACACATGGTAAGTGCCCCAAATATGCGGATAGAAGAAAGGAAGGAAGGAAAAGAGGAGGATATTATTCCAGAGAGCAGGATAAATGTAAATGCTGACTGGTGTGAGTTAGAAGATTTTAAGATTTCCTACAATGGAAAAGTGTGACAAAACAGAGGGAGGTGGGTCATGAACTGAATAAAGGAAAGGAGAGGGGTGGATGCCAGGAATGACACCAGGCAACTGGGTAGGTGGTGGATAGAACACTTTTGTGGAGCAGGAAGTGTGTGTGTGGTAGAGATGTTTATTGCTTGGCTCTGCTTGGCTTTAAGTGACATATTTAGTTGGGGGTGGCTTTCAGGCAAGGAAAACTACATGGATGAGGGAGCAGGAAGTGGTGGAGTTTCCAGGATTGTGGAAAAAGTAGCTAGTTTATAGTGAAGTCTGGTTAACATGAGGGAAAATGGGAAAACAATACTAATCTTATCTGTAGAAACCAGTAGAGAATGATTGCACTAATTAGCCACATTAAATGCATATAAAATGTTCACTTCTTCATTTTTACTAGCCTGGTGGCAGGAAACAGAATGTGTGCGTTTTGGCAAGAAATGTGCACTGTGGATCATAATCTCAGAAAGAAAGTAAAACTTTGTTTATTGATTGGGATTCTGTTTACTCTTGTATTGACCAGGCTAATCATTTAAATGTGATGCTTATCTTGATCTGTATTCATAAGTAAACAAAATATGTTTACATTGTGTAATTTTATTGTATATCCCATATTCTACATTTTGTAGCAGGGGATCAGGTAAGAACTATGTAGCCTACGCTCAAGCAACATTTTACTTAACCTAATTCACTGGCTGAATGAACTTGAATGAGTTACTTAACCTTTCTGTGCTTCTGCATTCTCATCTGAAAAGGGAGGACTGTGATAGAAATGACTTTATTGGGTGCCTAAGATAAATAAGTGAGCTAAGTGTAAAACCCTTAGTGCAGTGCCTGGAACAAAGTTAAGTATTTAAGAAACACTGGTGCTTATTGATTCTCTGCAAATTTCACCATTAACAACTGAAGTCTATTGAGAATGACCAATTCAGGAATTTGTTACATGTCTGTGCCTGATGCAGATATTAGTTCCTGTTCACTTCTAATCCACTTCCAGGAAAATCCTGTAACTGGAAATAGTTACTTCTTTACCTAACCTGGAAATGGGAACTGGTTCTTCCAGTGCGCTCTCTCTGATTACCCTCAAGTCTGGTTCATTATCAGGAGGTGCTGCTCAAAGTCTCTTGGTTAGCTTTCTTCATTCATTCATTCATTCATTCAATCATTCAGTCAATCACTTACCATAGATCATAGTCTGGAATGGACATGGAGATGCAAGAAATAGCCCCTGCCTCCCAGAGCTCATTGTCTAGTGGTAGAGGGAGGGAAGAGAAAAACAGTGACATCTCTGAGATCAGAGAAATAGGCAAGAAGCTGAGATCAGGAAAAGAAACTATGCCATCTAGGGGAAGATCTGAAGAGAAAGGAAATAGCCAAGCAGTAGAACACTGCCTTGGCTCAAGAATGTCCCAAGCCTGGGGACTGCAAGTAGTTCAGTATTGCAGGAAAGGTGTGTTGAAAGAAAAACGTGAGCTGAATTAAACTTAACAGGGTATAATTAAGCAAAGACTGATTTGTGAATGAGGAAGCCTTTTGAGCCAGGGTAGCCTCAGAGAGACTCCAGCAGAGCCATGTAGTGGAAGATTTATGGACAGAAAAAGGAAAGTGATGTAAAGAAGATGGAAACGAGGTATAGAAACAGCCAGATTGGTTAAAGTTTGGCATCTGCCTTATTTGAACACAATTAGAACAGGTGGGCACCTCTGATTGGCCAAAAACTTGGTGAATGACACAAGAGTATGCTACAGTCTGTTTACAGCTCCATGTAGGTTATAGTTCACGATGTATAGAGAAACTTATAGGACAAACTTAACATATGTAAGGAGGAAACTTTAGGCTAAACTTGATCTAACAGGTGTATTCCGGTGAAAACAGGGAACAGGGAGAAGTAAAGGAGGAAAGTCAGCAGGGAGCACACACAGACCAAGAAAACCTGTTGAAGAGTCTGGTCCCAAGGGCAATGGGGAGCCACTGAAGGCTAGCAGTGGAGGAGTGATCAAACTTGTTCTTTGGAAAGATAACACTGGCTGCTTTGGGGACAATAAATTGGAGGTTATGAGATTAGTTCGGAGTTTAGGAAGCTGAACCGGTCATTCAACTCTAAAGTAGGGCAGTGGCATGAAGTGAATAGATTGAGATATATTTAAGGGGCATAAGCAACAGGACAGGGGGACTGAGTGAGGGAGAGGAGCAGTGTGGCTGCTAAAAATGACCCTAGTAACTGGGCAGATGGTGAATGGAGCATTTTTGTAGGGCATGGAGTATATGCGGTAGAGATCTTTGTAACCATTAGCTAGCTTTTCTCCACCAGACCACATATCTCTTTAGGTCAAATTTAAGGAGTGCTATTGATCTTGCCAGTAATTCTTACTGAAGCTTGAACCAGGGTGATGATTACCTAAAGAAGTAAATTAGGCAAATTCCCCTGAACATATATTCTTGAAAGATAAGAAATAAGTCAACTGCCCTTACCTACTCTTAGAGCTCTCTTGTGTGATTACTTCTATATCTGGTAACAATTAGGAGCAGATGAGTCCTTGGAGTATACATTCCGAAGATGCTTAACTTTCTGCACAGTCTTGACACTCAATACAACAAGATGCATTCATCCCCTGCTCTGTATTGCTTGCTTCTCTCAATGGGTTGAGCCAGGTAAACATGGCTCTTGCCCTCATAAAACTTACATTCTAACATAGAGTTCTGGTATCTTCTCATCAAAGTACTAAATCCTCCTTTCCTCTAGGGGTGCCTGAACAAGAATAAGAGTGTATCAGTTAGGTGTTACTATATAACAAAATCCTCAAAACCTAGTGGCTTAAAATAACAACCATTTCATTGGCTTAAAATTTTTCCATTGACAATTTAAGCTGGGCTCAGCTGGATGGTTCTTCTGATCTTGGCTGGGCATATTCTTGCATCTGTGTTCAATTACGTTGGGTAGGCCACTTTACTGATCTGATTAGACTGTCACACGTTTGAGGGCTTCAGCTGGGATAACTGTTCTGAATGGACTCTGGTGCACATGTGTCTCATCCTCCCATAGGCTAGCCCAGGCTGTTCATGTGGCACCCAGGAAAGTATCCCAGAGAGAATGAAAGTATACACAGTCTCTCGAGGTCTAGGCTTGAAACTGATATAATATCATTTATGGCATGTTCTGTTGGCCAAAGCTGATCCCAGGTCCAGACCAGATTCAGGTAGTGAGGAAATAGGCTCCATTTCTTGATGGGAGCACTAGCAGAGTCTCATTGCAAGGGCCATGGGCACAGGGAAAGGAAGAATTGCAGTAATGTTGGCAATATGCTCCAAGGACTCATCTGTCCCTAATTCTTAACAAATGCAAAGCTAATCACAAAAGAGAGCTCTAAGAGTAGGTGATGGCAATGGATCTATTTCTTATCTTTCAAGCCAGAAAGGAGACTTATTAAGACCTGCTCTTTCCCATAAGAGAATTTACAGTGTCCCTTTTGGTAGCTGGGTCAGTCAACATTTTCTGTTTTAGTTTTCTGACTGTAGCCATCCTCTCCTTTTCAACCCCCAGGACAACAGCAGACTGTTCTCAGCACAGATGTCAAAGAAATGAAATGTCAGCAGAGTTCACTGTGACCCTGGAGGCCACTGCTCTCCCTGTCTCTCCCATCTCCTCACAGTTGCTTTCGGCAGGGCTGGTCTGCACTGTTAATAAACCTTCCCCTCAGCACTTTCTCTCAAGGGGACAATATCAGAAAGGCTCCATTTATCTTCTAGCCTGACTCCTGCCAGGCTGGTGAGAAGGTCTTCTGACGTGGAGATAAGAAATCCCAGACACTACCGCCATGTAGGGGAAGCTCAGGAGTTCCATTTTCTTCATGAAAGGTCAAATCACTTCTTTTGCAGTGTTTGGAAAGAAAAGAGCTAACATAATGTGCTTTCTAAATGCCAGTGATCTTGACGTCCCTGATAAAGAGAAGCCAATGAAGGAAGAGAATGTCTCAGTAGGAGAGCTGACTTCTAAGTCCCAGTGGGAGAAGTAAAACATTTATAATAACTCACGTTGCAGGCTGTGGTTAATGTGATCCTGGGTTGTGGTAATGCAATTATTGCTGCTTTAAAAAAATCTTGCATGTTTGCAGTGAATATGTTATATTTTATTGCAACAGTAATAGTTCTCCCTCAAGAGGCTTAGGAGGCAGGCAGGCCAGTTACAAGCTGGCCCTATCAACTTTTCATTCCTTCTTTCTTTCATCACTAATCTGTTGAGTAGTCACTATGTGCCAGGAACCCAAGTTGGGATGCAAAAAGAGACAACCAGCACAGCATTCTGCTCTTAAGGAACTCACGGTCTAATTGGAGAGCATAACAAGCCAACAGACAATCCTATAGAAAGTGATGCATGCTACCCCAGGAAGTGCAAGATGTTATGGCAGCATCCCCATTGGAGGGTATGGGGAATCATCTCCTGCAGTTCCTTCCTCAAGCAGTAGAGGCTCCATGAAGGTATGAGCTAGGTCTGACACATTTGTTACTGGTATCCCTGGTGCCTGGGACTTAGTGGGGGCTCATTCCTATTTGCTGGTTGATTTGCTGGTGTGGATCCTATATTGTCATTCCACAGAGCCATCAATACTTCTGCAAACATTCCAAGCAGTTTTACAAATGTGACTTGGAAAATACTGTTGTTTCTGTCTGGAGTGTTGTTTTCACCATTTAGCACCTGGAAAACTCTCATGCACCCTTCAAGACTTAGACAAAATGCCCTCTCTTCTGCAAAATGTTTTCAGATTTACTGAGCAAAATTTATCCTTTCTTTATAATGGCTCTAAGCATCTTGTTTATATATCAAGTTTGGGCCTTATCAAAGGACTATCTTATTGTAATTATTATTTTTCCTTTGGAATACTTAAGATTGCATTTTATTTTCTGCCTCTATAGATAGTAACTTATGCCTTTTTTCTTTTATGATTATTTTTAATTGACACATAATTGTGTATATTTATGAGATACAATGTGCTATTTTAATACATGTATACAATGAGTAATGATCAAATCAAAACAATTAGGATATCTATTACCTCGAACATTTGTTATTTCTTTGTGTTGAGATCATTTGAAATCTGCTCTTCTAGCTATCTCAAAATATATAAGAAATTGCTTTTAATTATAGTCACTTTATAATGCTATAGAACATTGGAACTTATTCCTCCTATCTAGCTGTATCTGTTACCCGAACTTTAGCCACCTCCCCAGGCCCCCTCCACTCTTCCCCACCGCCAATAACCACTATTCTACTCTCTGCTTTCATGTGGACAACTGTTTTAGCTTCTGTATGAGTGAGAACATGCAGTATTTATATTCATGTTCCTGGTTTATTCCATTTAACATGATGTCCTTCAAGCTTATCCATGTCCATGTTACTGTGAATGACAGAATTTAATTATTTTTTATGGCTAAATAGTATTCCATTGTGTATATATCACATTTTCCTTGTCCAGTCACCCATTGATGGGCACTTGAGTTGAGTCTATATCTTGGCTATTGTGAATGATACTGTGGTAACCATGGGAGTGCAGACATTTCTTTGACATACTGGTTTCCCTTCCTTTGGATATATACCCAGTAGTGGGATTGCTGAATCATGCTGTAGTTCTTCCTTTAGTTTTTTGAAGAATCTCCGTATTTTTGTTTTCTATAATGGCTATATTAATTTATATTTCCACCAACAATGTATAAGGGCCCCCCTTTTTCTGCATCCTCCATTTGCTATTTTTGTCTTTTTGATAATAGCTATTCTAACTGGGGTAAAGTGATATCTCATTGTGGTTTTGATTTGCATTGTCTTGATGAAAATTGATGTTGGCATTTTTTCCTATACCTGGTGGCCATTTGTATGTCTTCCTTTGAGAGATGTTTATTTAGATCATTTGCCCATTTTTACATTGAATTATTTTTTTTCTTATCTTTGGTGTTGAGTTTCTTATATATTCTAAATATTAATTACTCGTCGTATACTTGCTAATATTTTCTCCCTTTCTGCAGGTTTTCTCTTCATCCTGTTGATTCTTTCTTTTGATGTGCAGAAGCTTTTAGTTCGATATAATGCCACTTGTCTGGTTTTGCTTTTGTTGCTTATGCTTTGGAAGTCTTTATGAAATTTTTGCCCAGACCAATGTCCTGAAGCATTTCCCCAATGTTTTCTTCTAGTAGTTTCATAGGTTCAGGTCTTTAAAGACATTTAGGTCTTTAATCTATTTTGAGCTCATTTTTTTGTATAGCAGAAGATAGGGGTCTGGTTTAATTTTTCTGCATATGAATATTCAGTTTTCTCAACACCATTTATTGAAGAGACTGTTTCTTCCCTAGTAAATGTTCTTGGCACCTTTGTTGAAAATCATTTGGCTGTAAATATGTGGATTTATTTCTGGGTTCTTGATTCTATTCCACTGGACTCTGTGTCTGTTTTAATGCCAGTATTGTGCTGTTGTGATTACTATAGCTTAGTGGTATATTTTGAACTCATGTAGAATGATGCCTCCAGCTCTGTTCTTTTGCTAAGGATTTCTTTGGCTACTTGGGGTCTTTGGTGGTTCTATGCAAATTTTAGGATTTAAAAAAAAATTTCTATGAAATATGTCATTGTTCTTTTGATAGGAATTGCATTGAATCTGTAGAATGCTTTTAGTAGTATCGTTATTTTCACCACATTAAATCTTCCAATTCATGAATATGGAATGTCTTTCCATTTTTATGTGTCATCTTCAATTTTTAAAAAATCAGTGTCAGTGTCTTATAGTCTGTTTAGAAGAGAGCTTTCACCCCCTTGGTTAAATTTACTTCTAAGTATTTTACTATATTTTTGTAGCTATTGTAAATGAGATTGCTTTCTTGATTTCTTTTTCTGCTAGTTGGTTGGTGATGTATAGAAATATTATGACATTTGTATGTTGATTTTGCATCCTTTAACTTTGCTGAATTTCTTTATCAGCTCTAAGAGATTTTTGGTGGAGCTTTTAGGGTTTGTTAAATATACAAGACCATGTTGTCTGCAAACAGAAATAATTTGACTTCCTCTTTTCCAATTTGCTTCTTATTTCTTTCTCTTGCCTAATTGCTCTAGCTAGGGCTTACATTACTATGTTGAATAAATATGATGAAAGTGGGCATCCTTGTTTGTTTAAGTCTTAGACAGAAAGCTTTCAAGTTTTCCCCATTTAATATGATGTTAACTGTAGATTTGTCATATATGGCCTTTATTATGTTGAGATATGTTTCTTCTATAACTAACTTGTTGAGAATTTTTACCATAAAGAGATGTTGAATTTTATCAAATGATTTTTCTGCATCTATTGAGATAATCATATGGTTTTTGTGTTTCATTCTGTTGATGTTATGTATCACATTTATTGATTTGCAAAAGTTGAATGATTCTTGCACTCCAAGGATGAATTCCACTTGATTATGATGAATGTGTTGCTGAATTCATTTTTCTAGTTTTTTTAAAAGGATTTTTGCATGTATGTTAATCAGAGATATTGGCCTAGACTTTTCTTTTTTTGTTGTGTCCCTGTCTGATTTTGATATCAGGGTAATACTGGCCTTGTAGAATGAGTTTGAAAGCATTTCCTCATCTTCAATTTTCTGGAAGAGTTTGAGAAAAATTGGCATTTGTTCTTCAAATGTTTGGCGGAAATCCACAGTGAAGCCATGGGGACCTGGGCTTTTCTTTGATGGGAGATTTTAATTACAAGTTTAATCTTATTACTTGTAATTGGTCTTTCAAGATTTCTTTATCTTTTTTTGTTCAATCTTAGTAGGTTGTATGTACCTAGAAATGCATCCATTTATGTTAGGTTTTCTGATTTGTTGGCATATAGTTTTTTGTAATAGTCTCTAGTGCCCCTTATATTTCGTGATATCAGTTGTAATATCTCCTTTTTCATTTCTGATTTTATCTCTTTGGGTGTTTTCTATTGTTTTCTTGGTTAATCTAGCTAATGGTGTGTTGATTTTGTTTATCTTTTCAAAAACCCAACTTTTCATTTTGTTGATATTTTTATTGTTTCATTTAGTCTCAATTTTGTTTATTTCTTCTTTGATCTTTATTATGTCTTTCTATCTACTTATTTTGGATTTGTTCTCACTTTTTAAATTCCTTGAGATACATCATTAGGTTGTTTATCTGAAATCTTTTTACTTTTTCGATATAGCCATTTATTGCTATAAACTTCCCTCTTAGTACTGCTTTTGCTGTATCTTACAGGTTTTGGTGTTATGCCTCTATTTTCATTTATTTCAATAATTTTTTAAAGTTTTTTCTTAATTTCTCAGTTGACTTTTTGGTCATTCAGGAACATATTGTTTAATTTCCATGTATTTGTACAGTTTCAAAGTTCCTCTCATTATTGATATCTAGTTTTATTCCATCAGGGTCAGAAAAGATACTTGATATGATGTCTACTTTTATAAATGTGTTGAGACTTGTTTTGTGGTCTAGTATATGGTCTATTCTGGGCAATGCTCCATGTGCTGATGGGAAGATTGTATATTCTGCAGCAGTTAGATGGCATGTTATATAAATGTATATTAAGCCAACTTTGTCTAAAATTCAGTTTAAATCTAATGTTTCTATATTGATTTTGTTTAGATGATATTTCCAGGGCTGACAATGGGGTCTTGAAGTCCCTAACTTTTATTGTATCAGAGTCTATCTACTCCTTTAGATCTAATACTATTTTCTTTATATATCTAGGTGCTACAGCATTGAGTGCATATATATTCATAATTGTTATATCTTGCTGAATTGACAATTTTACTATTGTATAATGACCCTTTATGTCTGTTTTTACAGCTTTTGACTTAAAGTCTGTTTTTATCTGATATAAGTATAGCTATTCTTTCCCACTTTTGGGTTTGGTTTGAGTGAATCTTTTTTGCCATTGCTTCAGTTTCAGTATATAAGTGTCTTTACAGGTGAAGTGAGTTTGTTGTAAGTAGCACATAGTTGGGTCTTGTTTTTAATCCATTCAGCCAGTTCATATCTTTTCAATGAGGAATATGATCTGTTTATATTTAAGATTATTAATAATATGTAAGGACTTATTCCTATCATTTTATTAATTATTTTCTAGTTATTTTGTATAGTTTTCCCTTTCTTCTTCTCTTAATGTTTATCATTGCTGTTTTGTGGTTTTCATTAGTGATTGGATTTGATTCTTTTTCTCCTTTGTGTATTTGCTGTACCATTGAGTTTAATACTTTTGCATGTTTTCATAATAGCAATTATCATCTTTTTGCTTCCAGATGTAGGATTCCCTTGAGTATTTCTCATAAGTCCAGTCTAGTGGTGATGAGTTCCCTCAGTTTTACTTTGTCTGTGAAATACTTTATTTGTCTCTCATTTCTAAAGAATAGCCTTGCTGGCTATGGTATTCTTCACTTGCTTTTTTTTTTTTTTTTTTTTTTTTCTTTTAGTGCTTTGAATATATAGTACCATTCTCTCCTTGCCTGTAAGGTTTCTGCAGAGAAAATCTGTTGTTAGTCTAATAGAAATTCTCTTATATGTGACTTGATGCTTCTCTTTTGCTGTTTTTGTCTTTGACTTTTAACATTTTGATTATATGTCAAAAATCACTTGCGGTGAACTTTTGGTTGATTCTTTTTGGGGATCTTTGAGCTTTCTGGGTCTAGGTGTCTATTATCTCTCCCCAGACTTGGGAAGTTTTCAGCTATTAATTTCTTAAATACATTTTCCCCTTCTCTTATTTTTAAAGAATTTTTGCAATACAAAAAATTTGTTTGCTTAATGGTGTCTCATAAGTCTTGTAGGTGTTCTTCACATTAAAAAAAAAAAGTCGTTCTTATGTCTTTTTTCTCTGACTGGGTAATTTCAAATTACCTATCTTCAAGTTCAAAAGTTTTCTTCTGCTTTCAAGTCTGCTATTGAAGGTCTCCCTTGTATTTTTTAAACGTCTTTCATTGAATTCTTCAGCTGTAGGATTTCTGTTTGATTCATTTATTTATTATTTCTATCTAGCTTTTGAATTTCTGATTCATATCATCATTTGTTTTCCTGGTTTTCTTGAATTATCTATCTGTATTTTTTCTCATTGAGTTTCCTCAAGATCATTATTTTGAAATCTTTTTTCTTTTTTTGGCAAATTGGGGTCTGTTACTAGAAAATCATTGTGTTCTTTTAGTGGTGTCATCTTTCCTTTTTGTTTCATGTTTCTTGTGTTCCTGCATTGATGTTTATACATCTGGTAAAACAATTGCCTCTTGTAGAGTTTCTAGAGTGACTTCCATAGAGAAAGTCTTTCACTTGCAGCTGGGTTTTAGTGTGTTAGTTGGGAAGGGTGTGGTAAGTCTGTTTCCAGACAGGTGCAGTGATATATTCTCTGTGCAACTTCTTCAGCTGTGTTCAATGTCAGCAATAACTGTGGGTGCCTCAGCAGCCTAGGCTGCAGAAGTTTGTGGCAGTGGCAGTAGTGGCACAGATTGATATTGTCCTCTGTGTCAAGGATTTCTGGAGTCTTACTATCCTCTTTTTCCCTACAATGTGGAGACTAAAATAAGGGAATCTCTCTCGGTGTCAGATTTGATACAATCTACAAACCATTACAGAAGGATTGGGTTCTGGGTGCAGGTGTTTGGAGCAGCTGTGGAGGGGATGATAGGCTCAGGGTCTCATGAATCTATTGTGGCACCTGGGTCTTGGGGTGCAAGTTTTCTCTTTGTGGCAGGGTTGGATGTAGGTTGCCCACAGAGCCAGGATCTGTGACTCTGAGGCACTTCCTAGCATTTGGGCCCAGGGAACTTAGTTGTAGCTGTGGTTATACCTCTGGGGGTAAGAGTACAGCACTTGCCTGGCACCAGTGAAGAAGGGGTGCTCTGCAGCCTTAGGCTTAAGGAGCAGAGCATGATTACACTTTAGGAAATGGAGACAGTAGAGCTTAGTGGCAACTCAAGTCCCAGGAGACGAAGCACCACATAGTAGTAACTCTATACCCTAGGATGGCAGAGTTGGGAAGTACCCCAGACTCTGTGGGGCTGGTGCAGTGGCAACAAGTACCCTTGAATGCTGGAAACAGCTGTTTGGATCCTGATAGGGATGGGGAACTGCACAGTGATTCCTCCACACCCCAGCTGAGTCAGCAGCTCCAACTTTAGGAAGCAAGTCCAGCTCCAGGAAAGCAGGGTATTAGAGCTGCTGGGCCTAGAGGGTGGGGTGTCTCAGATCAGCCACTATTCTGTTTCCCTGGGATGCAAGGTACTACATCAGCTAAGCCCTGGGATGTATAGCTGCTCAGCTTAGCCAGGGCACCAATTCCCCAAACGGGTGATGTCCCACTTCAGCTGAGGTCTCAGGTACCATTTCCCCAAGATTCATGGCACTGCTTCAGCTTAGGTACTAGGTATATAACTACTTTGGTTGCCAAGGCAGAATTTCCTGGGATGTAAGGTGCTAAGGAGGCATGACTGCTCTGAATGGCCAGGATACTGTTTTCTTAGGAGACACAGTGCTCCTTCATCTCTGGCCCAAGGGAGTTGGGGAAAGGATAGGAGGAGTGGCTCCACCTCCTCTTGGCCCCCTGGGGAAGAGTGTAACAGCTGCTTGCAGCTTGGTTTGGGGATGTGCCACTGAGCTGTAGTGTTTTGGCAATGGTTTGGCCTCAGGGATGAAGGGGAACCATTATCTATCTGTATTTTTTTCACTCTCAGAACAAGACATGCTCTAGCTATGGTTACAACTCCAAGATGGCATAGTGCAGTAGCCATATGGGCTACAGGGAGCAGAACACATTGCTGGCTCCTTCTCTAGGGGAATCCCAGCCATGTGGACTCCAGGTACTTTCCTCAGCTAGGCTTAGTGCCTGTGAGGATGGCTGGGAACCTCAGTGATGAGGTCTGTGTCGAAGGTGTTGATAGGAGTGACTAGGGTCCTCACTGCAGGGAGAAGTTCTTTCTGGTTCCCAGCTGATCCTGGTTGGGGAATGGGGTGGTGGAGGCCCGAAATTTCTCTCTTTTTTATGTGGCCATCCCAAGTTTTTGTGTTCACCAGCATTTCTGTTACTCCTCTGATGCACTGTAGCAATCTCCCTCAGTTATTTTCATTAAAATATACTTGTTTGTCTATTGTTCTGGCTACGTCTTTGTGACAAGAATGAGTACTAGGGGCTTCTGGTTGTCCATCTTGCTGATGTCACTTTTCCTATAATTATTCATTTTTGATAAGTTTCTGTCTCCTTCACCAGACCATGAGCTTCTTTGGGGAAGAGTCTATATGTCAGGAATCTCTGTATTATCTGTGACTGGTCCACATGGCAGCTCAATAAATGTTTATCATATGAATAAAAGAATGCATGTAATAATTGGGAACACAGATCAGTGGATGCCATCAAAATGGTCATATTTTCTTACTCATGAGGACAATGGGATAAAATATGGTACCTAGTGAGGAGTACTAGAAGGATCATCAGTTTATTTTACTATCTGCTGCTTTAAGGATGGCATCTATTATCTTGTCTAACCTTAGGGACAGAGTGGAGGTCAAGGCTCATGTCTTAGTGCCATAGCCCATGTTCAAAGCAGATGAAACATTTTCCTCTGCAGAAACTGTGGGGAACCCTTGATCGAACACACCAGACCTCCACCCCTTAGCCAAGCACAGTGGCAGGTGGTGCGTGCTTTCTGTGCACGGTTCTCACAATGCACATTAGAAAAACCTACAAGCCCTACATTCAAAATATTAGGCTGGTGCAAAAGTAATTGAAATTTTTGCCATTGAAAGTAGTATTTCCAGAATCTCAAAACCTTTCACCATTTCCACTGATACTTCCCTGATCTAAGCCACCATCATGTCTTGTTGGAATCATTATAATAATCTCATAACTGATTTCTCTACTTCTATCCATATTCCTACCTCCACCTTACCCCCTTCCAGTCTAATCTAACCCCAGTGCCAGAATGATCTTATGAAAATCACATCCTTCCTCTGCTCAAAACCCTCCCATGCTTTCCATCTCACTCAGAGGAAAAATCGAAGTCCTTATGGTGGCTCTCAAGGTCCTACAGGTTCACCTCCCAATTGCATCTCTGACCATCTCCTCCTTCTTTCACTTTGTTCCAACCACATGATGGACCTTTGTGCTGCTCCTCTTTTCCAAATGTGCTCCTGCCCCAGGGCATTTGCCCTTGCTACTGCCTCTGCAAGGATGATCCTCCCCAAGATGTCCACATGGTTCATTTCCTCATCTCCTTCAGGTCTTCCTCAAATGCTGTCTTATCAGACAAGCCTTCCCCAAGCACCCTATAGAAAATAACACACAACACATTCCCAGAAATTACCAATCCTTTTATTTTGCCTTATTTTTCTTCATAACACTCATCACCACAGATATATATTTTATGTGGTCTTCCCTGTATCCTCCTGCTAGGCATAAAGTTTATGAAAGCAGCAGCTTGGGCCATGCCTAGCCACAATTGTATCTCTGATGTCTGGTGTGCAGTAGGTACTCAGTATTTGCTCAATGAATAAAGGCGTGAATGAATGGGCTCATTAAACACACTCGCCAGCTCTGTGAAGGTGATATCAGGAGTATGATCCTCTTTCTTAGATGCAGTGGTGGAAGTTCTAGGCCAGGAGAGGCTTGTGAAAATTGCTCTCTTACTCAACACAATACTTGGCTACGGGATGGTAGAGAACAGTTCCTTTGGACTGGCTGGAATAAACAGCAAGACTTTACAGGGAGGTACTGCATTCCTTATAGAGCCCCCAGAAGGACTGGGAGCAGGAAATGAAAGACTGTCAAGAGCTGCAGTGCAGGGATGCCACTAGGGTGTGTGGGTCCCAAGGTAAATGCTTACTGTGGATCTCCTTCCTCGTAAACAATGTGCATCAGCCTACAGCAGTATGCTGGCACCATTCTGTGGGCCAATTGCACCCAGTGGTATTAAGGAAATACCACATTGGCTAGACTATCAGCTTACTAGGCCATAGGACCCAGAACAAGCTTAATCTTTGGAGCATCTGGTTGACCCAGTACATAGAGAAAAGGGTCAGAGAGAATTCTGAAGGGTAGAAGCAGAGATTGGAGTTCATATACCTGGTCTGAGTATGGAGAACCCTGCCTGGATGGGTACTGACAGACCCAGCAGGTTTCAGGCTCTAGAGACAAGACTTAGAAAGTTTCCAGAAAGAGAACTAGCTCCAAAATGTTAATTCTGCTGATATGTGGGGCCTGGGAAGAAGCCCTGCTATCCCAGGTCTAAGGGACACCTCTCTGTTTGTCTAGCAATAGCTCTAACACATGTTCTCTGAGCCCCAGCTCTGTTCTTTATTTTATTCTTTTTCTCTCTTAACCTGTCTGAAAACTGGCTTGTCTAACAAAGGCACTCTTTTTTTCCTCCCTAGCTACCATGTTTATACCATTGCCAACAGACAGCACAGACTGACCAGCACCTCTCAATCCTAATTCCAAATTTCTGAGAAAGGTGGTTTGATTGGCCGTCAGGCATAAGTGCCTGGCCAATCACTAGTGGCAGGTGGAGAGCTATGTTGCAGGAGAATAACAACACAAATGTAGTTCTCAGAGGAGGGGTGATGGGTAAGGGGAAATGCCTTCAAAATATCCACTGTAGCTCCAGCTGATTGCAGGGGTTGGGGGTGGGGAAAGCAAGGATTAATCCTGGATATTCCAACATCGAAAGTTTGTATCTAGAACAACAATGGTACACCTCATTGCCACCCTTCTTAACTCAGTTGAGGAGCTGACAGGGCCACAGAATTCTGGTGACAGCTGCAGGATTTTAAGAAGGGAGAACCACATACTGGATTGTAAATCTTCTCCATTTATTTCTGCAAGTTGAGATGTGGGGGCCAAAGAAAGTGGGAGCATTCTGCCTGTGGACAAGCTGACATAAACAGCAGGCTATCCTCTGGATACCAGGGTGCTGAGTACATGCACATGCACAATCATAAAAACTGGCACATTGCACTGGGGTGAAAGCAGATTAATTGCGTTGCTTGATCCTCTGGGTCTACTCAAGACACTTACTGCAGACTGTAACTGAGAAGGGCTTGGGATTGCTTAGAACTGAATATGCAGATGCTAGCATTAGCCAAAACTTCCATCTCAGCAATTTTACCTCCATCTCTATACGCCACCTGATGCTCAGCTGGGATACACTGAAGCAGTGCTAATAAAAATTCAGTGTTCATTGATTTTTTTTTTTTAGGACCACGGACAGCAACATGTGTTTACACCTCCCCCAGAAACTCAGGTTAGGCTATATCTATGTTGTCAGGGGGCATATTTAAGCAGAAGTTGTGTGGCCATCATAGTTCATGCATTTGGATTCCTATTTATCCATGTGTTACATTAATTTGTTCTTGTATTCCTTTCTTCTATCACATAATTACAGAGAGAGGGAGAGAGAAGGATAGAGAGCATAGTCACCTGATGACTTCTGATGAGATCAACCTTTATCCACCTGTCAACTCCTTTTACCTGGGTAATATTAGAAAGTATTTATTTATTTCAACCAAATGACTTCTTATAAAGATAGCATTATTGGATGCTAGCATGAGAGCTCCCACCTCATCTGAAAAATGACCAGTCTTACCTCTACCCCATAGGGCTTTGGGCATAGCAGGCTCTATGATCCAAATGTTAATATCATGGGTGAAAGACAGAGCTTGGGACTCGCCCTCATGGGACAAGTGTTCTAGCCACAGCCAGAAATGGGCTCACTCTCTCTGACCACATGGGCCGAGGCAGTCCCCATCACTTTGGGGAAGCAGATATCAAGAAGCACCAAAAAATTAAACCCCAGTGGTGCTTGCTTTGCTGAAGCACTCAGTTTAATGAGTCTTTCTTTGACACACAAAATTCTGCTTACTACTTCAGCAAATATGACCTGTTTGGTGTGAATAATTCAGTGTTTTGCAGGAAGCCTGACTTCCACTGAGAATGCGGCACTGTCAAAGATTGTTAACTAATCCTATGGAGCTGAATCGAGCTCTGGTCCACCTCTGAGCCAGAAAACACTTGGGAAAACAGTCTAAAAAGAGAATAAAAAAGAAAATACTTCCCCCAACTAACAACAGAAACCACCCTCCCCCAAATTCTCCCAGCACACACATATCAGCTCTTCTCTCCTCAAAGCTTCAAACATTGCCTGGGGAGAATTTGGCCCAAAACAAACTTCCAAAGATGCATTTCCATGCTAAATAAAGAATTTTAAATGGAGAAGTTCAGCTCTGGATGTATATACTGGCAGTCTATGCCCAGAGAAAGCGAGGGGTCTGGGAGAATGAGAAAGACCTGACCACTCACATTTCAAAGAAGGGGTTCTTTTCTTTTTGTTTTATCTATCTAATTTTGGGCAAGTCACTTCCCCTCTCTGGGCTATTGTTTTTTGTTTGTTTTTTGAGACAAAGTCTCACTGTGTTGCTCAAGCAGGATGGAGTGCAATGGTGCCATCTTGGCTCACAGAAACCACTGCCTCCTGGGTTCAAGTGATTCTCCTACCTCAGCCTCCCGAGTAGCTGGGATTACAGGTGTGCACTATCACACCTGGCTAATTTTTGTATTTTTAGTAGAGACAGGGTTTCAACATGTCGGCCAGGCTGGTCTTGAACTCCTGACCTCAAATGATTCACCTGTCTCGACCTTCCAAAGTACTGAGATTACAGATGTGAGCCAGTGTGCCCAGCTCTCTGGGCTCATTTTTAAAACTAGTGCCTTGGATTAGAGATCACAGATTCTTAACCCAGAACTCTGGGAGTGGTCCATATGTAGTCAATGAAATCTCTGCAATATTGAGCAAAATTATGTTCATATGTGCACTTGGGGAAGGAGAGAGGCCATGTAGCTTCCATCAGATTTTCAAAAGTGTCTCTGAACTCCAGAATTACAAGACCCTTGGGCTAAGATGATTGCTCAGTCTCAGTTTAGTCCCAAATCAGGATGTGATTGTGATGTCTTCTGTGAATCTGAACAGTTGTGTTCTGCACTTGGAATCCTTATGATGGGGGCACAGGGGTCCTGTGAGAACTTCCACTTTTCAAGCTTGAGGACCAAATTAGGGAGCCCAACTGCTGGATGCAGCAAGCATGTGGTTTGTGTGGGCTTCTATTAGGAGAGAACATATTCATTCATTCATTTAGTCATTTATTAATTCCATAAATCTTCATTTATGTATGCCAGCTGCTACCCACTGCCCACCTGGTGCTCATAGTCTAAAACACAGGAAATGGAAAAGCAATCACAAATGACTGTGATCATAAAGCATGACAAGGGCTCTGAAGGGTCGCTAAGCATTGTAGTGAGAGATTATAAGAAGAGCGTCTTTTTGCCTCACTGCCACATCCCATACATCCAATGAGTGGGTGACACATTGGTCCACTTCGTCAATTGCCTTGGTCAATACCGTATTCCAAATCCGCAACACCTTGCACCTGAACCCCTGTGCTACCAGAAAAACGTCCCAATCCAGACCCCAATGGAGGGTTCTTGGATCTCCTTCAATAAAGAATTTGAGGTGAATCCATAAAGTGAAAGCAAGTTTATTGGGAAAGTAAAGGAATAAAGAATGGCTACTTCATAGGCAAAGCAACCCCAGGGACTGCTGGTTGCCCATTTTTATGGTTATTTCTTGATTATATGCTAAACAAGGAGCGGATTATTCATGCTTCCCCTTTTTAGATTGTATAGAGGAACTTCCTGATGTTGCCATGGCATTTGTAAACTGTCATGACGCTGGTGGGAGTGTAGCAGTGAGGATGCCCAGAGGTCGTTCTTATCACCATCTTGATTTTAGCGAGTTTTGGCTGGCTTCTTTACTGCAACATGTTTTTTTTTTTTTTTTTTTTTTTTTTTTTTTTTTTTTTTTTTTTTTTTTTTTTTTTTGAGAGGGAGTTTCGCTCTTGTTACCCATGCTGGAATGTAATGGAACGATCTCGGCTCACCGCGACCTCCGCCTCCTGGGTTCAGGCAATTCTCCTGCCTCAGCCTCCCGAGTAACTGGGATTACAGGCACGCACCACCATGCCCAGCTAATTTTTTGTATTTTTAGTAGAGATGGGGTTTCAATTTGTTGACCTGGATGGTCTCGATCTCTTGACCTCGTGATCCACCCGCCTCGGCCTCCCAAAGTGCTGGGATTATAGGCATGAGCCACTGCGCCCGGCCTCTACTGCAACATGTTTTATCAGCAAGGTCTTTATGACCTGTATTTTGTGATGATCTCCTGTTTCATCGTGTGACTAAGAATGCCTTAACCTCCTGGGAATGCAGCCCAGCAGATCTGTCTTATTTTACCCAGTCCCTATTCAAGATGGACTTGTTCTGGTTCAAATGCCTGGGACACCTACAGCTCTCTTCTTGGTTGCATCCTTGCCTATTGACTGAAATGGGGAGATCCTGCTTCAGAGAGTGGGGGTGAGTAGGATCCAGTCATGTGCTATGTGTAAGAATACAAAGTCAAACCAGCATAGTCTCTACCCTGGAAGAACCCTCAGGAGCTCAGGAAAGGAAGTGGGAGGAGGGGTGCTGTAGGGGTGCTCTGGCTACTCAAGGCAGAGGTGTGGGGGTGCAGAGAATGTACCTTCTCAAGATGAGAACTTTGAAGGACAATGTTCACTTGGATACGTAACTTACAGTATTGCAAAAAACATCATTCATTTGGCATCACGGTTGGTATTGTGCAGAACAAAACATAATAGAGCCAGTGCCTACACACTTACATCTGACGCTGTTGATTCTCAGCCCACAACAGGATCCAAAACAGTCTAAATAAAGCAAGCAAGCAACTCCAAACCCACAAACCAGGCAAATTAGGGGGTGATTACATCCATTTGTGCTTCAAAGTGCTCCTTGATTTACAAAGGACTGTCTTTAAATAGCATCCCTGGAGTGTTTACAGACCTGCAGCTGCTTGTTTGAAGGGCTGCCGGTAGAGAGGAAAACCAAAAACGCAAGTTGTAGAGACCCTTGCCAGTTGAAGCCATCCTGAGGAGTGTATAACCTGATTGAAATCTATAGACATAGAGGGATCTATTCACACTGTAAAGAGAAGCAAACCGGCATCCATCAACCCTGCGGAGCAGGCTGGCGTCTGAGTTCGTATCTGAGAAAATGCACGCGAAAGATTTGAATGCACATGGCACATACTAAGTGCACAGTAAATGTCAGTCGTTGTCATTGTCATTCCCTATGTTCCAACACCAGCTGGGTGTCCTATATTCAGTTCAGTTCTGACACTAACTACCTAGAGTTAGCACAGGTCCCATAGGTTAAGGGACTCAGTTTCACAAGTCTACCCTCACTTCAGGCAGTAACAGGAAATCCCAGGTGTCCCCAGGCTGCCTATACTTCTGCTCAGCCATTCACTAATTTGGGAGTTCCTATGACCCCCTTTCAATTTCAGTAATTTACGAGAATGACTCACAGAATTCACATTCACTATAAGCATTATATTTAACAATAGCAGTTTTAAGAAAGAGGGCAATGCAGAAATCCCCATGTGGAAGAGATGTATGGGTCAAGATCTGGGAGTCAATGCAGGGAGAAGGAGCGCAGAGCTCCCACACTATCTCCCATGGAACCAGGCTGTGGCGCTCCTCCAGCACATCAATGTGTTCATCAACCTACAAGTGACCCTAAGCCTTGGTGTCCAAGACTAGTTATGGAGGTTTCATCATGTAGGCACAATTGATTAAATCATTAATTATGCAATTAAACTCAATTCCCATCCCATCCCCTCTCCTCTCCCCAGAGGTGGAGTGTGAGGCTGAAAAGTTCAATCCTCTAATTACGTGCTTGATTCCTCCAGGAACCAGCCCCTATCCTGAAGCTACCTAGATCCCCACCTCTCCTGTAAGCTGTCTCATTAGCCTAAACTCTGGTATAGTCAAAAGGTGCTCATTATGAACAACAAAAAATACTTCTATCACTCAGGAAATTCCAGGGTATTTTGAAATACTATGCCAGGAACTGGGAATAAAGCAGATATATTTTTTACTATATTAGATTCCCTTAGCCATGCCACATCCTGCAAAATAAAGCTGAAGGAAGGTCTTAAGACAGGCGTCCCCAAACTACGGCCCGCGGGCCGCATGCGGTCCCATGAGGCCATTTATCCAGCCCCCCCGCCGCACTTCAGGAAGAGGCACCTCTTTCATTGGTGGTCAGTGAGAGGAGCACAGTATGTGGCAGCCCTCCAACGGTCTGAGGGACAGTGAACTGGCCCCCTGTGTAAAAAGTTTGGGGACGGAGACTTAAGAGGTCAAACAGTCCATCCCTCTGCCTCCAGGTGAGCCTGTATTTTAATTACTGAAGACAGTTGATTATCATTTTTACACACACACAATCTAACAAAATCTCACAGACCAGAAAGTTTCCCAGTCAATTCACTGTGGCCATACATTTCCAGATTTCCAGAGAAACCTCACAGAGGAAAGCTTTGCAATGGGACTAGCATCTCCTTCCTCCATCTCTTCCTATGTACTTTTAAACCTCTCAATTCTCTTCCATATTCAGAAAGAGGACTGGCCACCAAAGTGTTAACTCTGGCCTGATCCAAGACAGGAGCAAGGGCAGGTCCCATGTTCCACCACATTAGGATGCACTTTCCCATTGTGTGTGATTTTGGATGTTCCTAAAATACTTCACACACATAAAGGTCTGTGTCTGGAAGATTTTTCAGATTTATTACTTCTGCTGAAGGAGTCTTATCATGCCTAAAAATGCACTTCATGCTCTTTCTCTGCAATGATCCTGAAGTTACATAGTCAGTAGTGCATGTCATCACAGGCACTATGATCCACAGTCTCCTCCTGACATTCTCAAAGGCTTACTCATTAGGACCTCACAAAGACGACACTAGCCTCTCTCATTGGCCATGTTTCTCCATGAAGAATCTTCTCATGTTATCTTCATTCACTCAATCCATCAATTATTATTATTATTTTTTGAGGCAGTCTTTCGTCCTGTCACTCAGGCTGGAGTGCAGTGGTGCAATTGTGGCAAGCCAGGTCTCACTAATGCAGGTCTCCTTAACAACTGTTTCAGCACTAATTGAGTGGTGAAGTTAAATATTGAAAGTTGAAAGAGCCAGTGTCTTATACAAAGGCTGGAATGTAACAAAAGCCCGCCAAGAGTTTTGCCCAGGCCTTTCCTGGGCCTTGAAGCATGACAAGATAATGATGGAATTCTTAACAGGCACCATCTAGGATTAAACAAGTTTTATTGGGTGTCTGAAGAAACTCCCCAGGCCTCCACAAACAAGTTTATTGGATGTCTGAAGAAACTCCCCAAACATCCACGATTTAGCAAGAGACAAGGTAACCATCCCAGCACCTGGACCTATTTAGATTAATTAAATTTACTGAGGTTCCAGAGGAATATCTTCAGGGCTTAAATCTTAGTTACAGATGAAAAGAAGTGAATCACTTATGTCTTTATATAAATGCACACTTACACCTAGATATATAGCTTAGAAGGTATATAGGTTCTGAAAACCTTTGTAATTTTGAGTTGGTCTGGTGAAATTTTTCAGGCCTTCTCCCTGTAGACAGTTACAGAAATAAAACTCTCTTCCTCCTCAGTTCATCTGCATCTCTTTATTGGGCCACAAGAAATATCAGCCTGACCCTGTTTGGTCCAGGAACACAATCACAGCTCACTGAAGCCTCAAACTCCCCGGCTCAAGCAATCCTCCCCGCTCAGGCTCCTGAGTAGCCAGGTGTGAGCCACCAGACCTGACTTTTTTTTTTTTTTTTTTTTGGTAGGATGATGTCTCACTATATTGCCCAGTCTGGTCTCAAGCTCCTGGGCTGTAGTCATCCTCCTGCCTCAGCCTCCCAAAGTGCTGGGGCAATCCATCAATTATTTATTCATTCATTTCTGCCTTTCTCTGGACTGCTCTCTCCACGGTCTAACTGGTAAACATCTCAGCATTCACAATCCAGCTCAGATGTTACCTCCTCTGAGAAGCCTTCCCCAGTTGCCTTCAAGCCATACATGAAATGTAGACATTGATCTGTGTACCTGAATATATAATGTAGATATTGATCTGTGTACCCATCATAGTCACTTACTATGTTATTTTCTGCTTCATGTAATGGTCTTTAAAAATTTCCATATCCTTTTCCATTAAAGACAGTTTTCATTTTTCAACTGGGCCAGTGGTGCCTTTTCATCAATGATATAATGCATTATCACTCAAAGATAATCCTGTTTGTAACATTTGTTTCCAGCATTATATTCATTTCTCATAATTGAATTGCTACAATTAAATATTAAACTGTAGTTTATATCCTCTATTTATAAAAATGAAATTGTCTGGCTCATGCAGTTCCAGAGCCTGCTTTTTTTAACTTACAACGTCATGAGCATCCTTCCATGCCATTAAGCATTTCTTTTTACAGCATCCACTTTAATGCTGCCTAGAATCCCAACATCTGGATGTATCTTAATTTATTTGACAAATTCCCTGCTGCTGGATGTTCAGGAGGTTTCCAATTTTTCAGCACTGAAAAGATGTCCTTGTAACAAATCTTTTCCCATATCAATTACTTTTTCTTTAGAATAAATCCCTAAAAGTGGGCTTCTCCAAAGTGTATACTTGAGGCTTCCTCTTTATTGGTAACTTGCCTTTTCTAGAAAGATTGTACCAGCCTACATACATGTAAGAGTGTTCTCTTCTCACTCCTGTTCGGTAGGCAGAAACTGAACAGGGGACAATCTAATGCTCAACACATAAATCTCCTTTGTGTAGGCTTTGTGTCTTATGATTAATGCTCAGCAGCCAGTTGATTCTATTTTATTTCTTTTATTTTATTGAATATATTCTAAAATAAATTCAAAGAGATTTTTAAGTAGATTGCATACATATTTCCCATGGTTTTATTCCTTCATTAGTTGCATCTTTTGACTCTCATGGGGGACTTGATTTCTTAATGTGCTCTATAATTTTTAGCTGTGAACTCATCTTTAGTGGAATTTTTCTTTGGGATTTTCAGGGGCTCAAGACTGGGGACACTCACAGTACAGGCTTGATGTTTCCATTTCTCTCAGGGGATCTTTTCCCAACTTCAGTCTGAGGTGATCAACCCACTTGTATGCCATGAGCCTAAGCCAGTAGGTAGAGCTTTCTAGTGCCACTTTCATGAATGGAAAGCCCTTTATGGTTCCTGCTTTGAGCTTTATAGATCCCTTCATAAGGATGCAACTCTGCTCTCCAGGCATTGGTATTATGACTCCCTAGGTGTATAAAATTCTGTTATCTCATGGACCATTTGGCTCATTTAGTTTTCTCTGCCTTCATGACATCTGGGCTTCTCTTTTCTTTTCTTTTTATTTTTGATCCAAGCTATGTATTTGAAGCTTTTGATGCTAAATTTTATCCAGGTTTCCTATGTGTTCAGAGTATGAAAGGGCTCTCATGTCAGCCCAGCTACTATATTGGCTGGAAGTCTCTGAGTTCTTCCTATACCCTTAGGGGTGATTTGACACTCTGTGATGATGGCCAGAAGCAGAAGAGCAGTCAAAGCCACAATCACTGCAATCGCTAACAATTCAACACAGGTAGGACACTTGCGACTACATGAATTAATGTACACATGGTTTGCTTGCAGGAGTTACAGCCATGTTATTGGGGGAAGAAAAGAATGCCCCATGTCAAAAGTCATGCCTGAGCTCCTGGTTCAGTGTATACTTTTAAAACCAGAACCCTAGAAATAAAAACAACAGTTAATATAGCTATTCATTGCTAAGCACCAGGCACTGCTGTAAGCACATTGTATAGATTAACCCATTTATACATCACACAAAATCTGTGAGATAAAAATTGTTATTCCCATTTCACAAATGAAGAGACTAGTTCAGAGAGGCTGAGCAATGTGCCTGAGATCACAATTGAAATAGCAGAGATGGGGTTTGGATTCAGAAAGTTCAAGTCCTAACCACTATGACACTTGATACGATTTTTCCTTGTCTTTTGCAAAATATCCTTCCAAACTCCACTCCACTCTGCAACCTCCTTTCTCCTGAGATGTCCTTAGTGCTCAGTCTCTGCTTTTTCATCATTATACTCTTTCATCTAATTCTACCGACCCAATACATTCTATTGCTGCCAACAGGAGAAAACTTATACAATCACCCTCTTCTTTTCTCTTCCTTTCTCTCTGCCTCTTCCTCTCTCTCTCTCTCCCGTACAAAGCTACATATGAGGTACACGTACCATGGATTCATTTTATTCCTGCATTCTCTCCTTTATATTATGTTAATTCTTCTTTCTGAGCAGTATCACCATTACCTCTCTGCAGCAGCTGGGTGAATCTCAAAAGGCTAAATTATCAAACAATTTCTAAGTGTATTGGGTCCTGGCTACTCTTGCCACACAGTCTATATGAAATACAGACACCAGCTCCTCCACCATGTCTATATAGCACAATCACAAGAGGAGGTTTTAAGAAAGCATGAATTCATTGGTTCCATCCCCAGAGATTTTAGTTTCATTGGTCTGGCGCGTGGCCTGGGCATTAGGAATTTGAAAAGCTCTCCAGGTAATTCTAATGCATAGCTAAGGCTGAGAAACGCTAAGAGGACAGAAGTTATGCTCTATGATTCTGTCCTGATTTCTTTCTAGTTGGATTTTGGCAGACATCTCACCTTCCCCCCCCCCCCCCCCTTATTACCTTAGAACTTGAGCATGCATAGAAATGTCTGGAGGACTTGTTAAGACACAGATTCCTGGGTCCCACTCTCAGAGTTTCTGATTTAGTAGGTCTGGAATGGTGCCTGAGAGCCTGCATTTCTAACAAGTTCCAAATGATGCTGATGCTGCTGATCCAGGGCTATCCTTGGGAGACCATTGCCTTAGAACTATTCTTGCTCTTTCAATGCCTCATCTAGGCACTGTTCACTGCCATTGTTCACAGCGCCATGACTCCTATTCCTGTTTTGCTGACTTATTTTTCAAGGTCACATTCAAGTCCTTCCTCCTTCAGGTCTTCCAGGTCTAGCCTAGCTGGGTGGCATCTTTTTCATTCTCCACACTACTGAGGCTTCTTTTCTTCTGTACCACTAATTGTGTTTGTTGACTAGAGGTTACAGACTTTACAGTTAGCAAGATTCTCAGAGTCTAGCAATTCAAGACTTTGCCTTTAAACTGAAGGATTCTTTTTCTTACAAATAAAATCTTATTTCAAGTGGAAATATTTAAAATACATGGATGGCGTGAGAGCAGGAGACTAAAGACATTACTATTTGTACTTCTTTCTCTCTGTGGGATCTTGAGGTGCTTTGAGAGGCCACTTGGTTCCTGGGACATGTAATTTGGAAACCACCCACAGCCTGAGTCTTCACTTTACAGATGAGAAAACTGAGAGTTTCTCATCTCACCCTAGAGAAGGTGAATAATTTCCCCATGCATCCATGTGATATTGTTGATCACTGACTCTGTGCCAAGCCCCTGCAGGCCCTGGGCGGGTGGTGAGCAGGATGGGCAAGCCTCTACCCTCATGAGCTTGTGTTCTAGCTGGGGAGACAGACAATGCAGAAATAAACACACAGATAAAATGATCACAGATGTGATAATTGCTTAGAGGAAACCCAACATTTGCTAGAGTCACATGAGTTCAAGGAAGGTTTTTATGAAGTGATCTTCATTCTGAGTCCTGAAGGATGAGAAGGAACCAGGTAAGTAAAGAGCTCAGTGGGGTGGAGGAAGCTTCTGCTGAGCCTTGCTCATAGGCCAGTGAAAATTCTGGGTTTTATTCTCAGTAAGATGGAAAGCCAATGAGAATTTTTGAGCAGGAAATGGCAAGAGTTGACTTTGTTCCTTCTGATATTTGTCTCCTTGAAGACTTGGATGGATATTCATCTTTGCATTTTTTTCACTGCACCCCATGCAGAGTAGGTACTGAAAATGCATGTTGATCACTGATTGCTTCCTTGAAGTCAGCAAATATTTATCAGATGCAGTTTCTCCCCTTCTAGACAAGTATTTTTTAATGTATCTTGGGTTTAGAACACCTTCAAGTGTCTGTTCAGAGCTATGGATCATTCCTTAGAAAATATTCCCATGTACACGTGCACGCTATGTTTTGTGTAATAATTTATGAATGCCCTGAAGTCCAGCTTGGGATGTTGTACCCTGAGATACCTTGCTGTAGAATCTACTATCTTGATACTTTTCCTCTGAAGATCCCTGATTTGGATGGAGATGATTACTATGTTAGATTTAGAGTCAGATTATCTTAATATTTTCAAGTCCTAGCTGTCCTGCCTGTAAAATGGGCAAACAAATGTATATGCCACAGGGGGAATTTAAGAATTAAATATGATAATGTGGAAAGGTATCTAACACATAGGTATGCAGTAGTTATGAATTACTTCCCCTCTCTTTTTGGAAAGAAATAAAGTATTTCCTTGCAAGGCAGAATCATGCAATTGTTAAGAACCTAACTGTGTTGATGAATAGACGAGAATTGAATCCTAGTTCTGTTTCTTACTCAATTTTCTCATCTGTAGTATGGGGACACAGATAGAAAGACATTTAGAGTAGTGCTTGGCACCTGCAAGAATTTTTGATAATTCATTTCTGATAATTTTGATATAAATGGCGATGCTAACATTGTTTATTCCATGTCATTCTATGTCTGCTTGGGTAAGGAATAGGAAGATGTCTAGGACGAATTCAAAACACAGACCTGATTCTAAGCAGGTTGGACTTGTGAGAGTTTGGCTGGTCTATGAAAAAGGCTTTCAGAGTGTTTCCCTGTGGGAACCACCTCGGCTAAAGATGAGCTGATGCTCATCCCTTACACAACTCTGCCAGCTTTCTGAACCCAAGCAAATCAGGGTGGGGAATAAAATTCTTCGGGTGTCAGAAAGGGAACTGCTTTTCCCTGGGAACACTTGGTAATGTGGAAAAAAATGCAACACCAGGAGAGCCTAAAACCAATGAAATGAGGCCAATGCATATGCAAAAGCCTGCTTCCTCCCCAGTTTAATTCCATTTTGTTAAGTAATGATGGAATAAATATTCAGGACGGTGGAAGATGAGATTTGCAGCTCTATTTGATCGAATGCCTATCGCTGTTGCTTCAAGCCAAATGGGTTGCTTCATAAACAGATAAATAAATCAGACATCAATGGGAAATGAAAAGTCACGGCTGAGAATGAAATGAGATAGAAATCATTCCCAGCTATGATGTTTGTTTGGGGCGTTTCTGATGGGGAAGTCATACCTAGGCTGCAGTGGGAATCCCAAAGTGCCCCGTGGAGGATTATTATGGAGTGGGGATTCAACCTGATAAGCAAACCCTTATTACAGAGCACCACCTACCTAAGCCAGCTTGTCCCAGGGAATCGTGAAAGGCCAGCAATTGATCTTTCACTATTAGGGCTCCATTTGTGAAATTAACTAGGCAATGTGGATAATAATTTATGGGGAATCATTAACCTAATTATATTTGTTCTCTATAAACTGCTTAGCCTGTCTCAGGGGAAATAGATTTCATAAATCTAGGTGGAAAATTCCAAGTGACTCATGGATGGCTTATCAGCAGGGTGGGGATGGGTCATTGGACAGCGGAACTCTGCACTCTTGGCTTGGTTGAAGGGCCTTGAAGGTGGCTCCTTCACCTTCTTTTCTCTGCTAGCTCAGGGAGTCACTCAAATTAAGACAGGAAGTGTCCAGGATTGAAAAGCTCACAATGGAAAAAGGTGTGTTGATTGTCTTTGTCTTGAGTTTTAAATCCTCCAAGGGACCTGCTCTGGAGATTCTGGCAAAGTGGAGAAAGTGACATCCTCAGTGTAGGAAATTTCTGGGCTGCAGAAACTGTATCTTTTCTCATCTGGAAAAGAATCCACCTTAAAGCTTTAAACAAGTCAGCTTCCATATGGGCCATATGCCAGTCAGGGAGTTCTACCACCTTGGATAGGGATGGTGGGGAAGCCTTTAGAAGGTGACTTAAGGCACTACATGATGAGATGGAGCCAGCATGCCAGGGCTGGAGGGAAGGGCACTTAGGGGTAGAATGGATAGCAAGGAAAGCTCAAGGTCCCTGAGGTCAGAGAAAGTTTTGAAATCAGAGAATTCATTACCATAATAAGGTAATATTTATCCCCATTTGTGAGATGGGAAAACTGAGGCCCAAGGAGATTAGGTAGATAATCCTCATCCTATACTAAAAGATGGGCAAACTGGGATTTTGCCCACAAGCACCAGGCTAGTTGTTAGCAAGCTAGGGCTCCTGGGTCAAGGCAGGCCTCCCTCTGTTTTTGGAATAAAGTTTCATCAGAACACAACCATTTGTTTACATATTGTTTACAGCTGCTTCATTGCTACAGGCAGAGTGGAGTTGACACTACTAGCCTGACAAGCCTGAAATGTGTTCTATCTATCCCTTTACGGATTCTATTTGTCCATTCTTCCACTAGACAGGGATGCCTTTGCCTTTCATGGAAGCGAATGGCAACCATATAGTCTCTGGGAATATGTATCATCCAGCTCATTGCGTGGATCCAAGAAGGAAAACAAGGAAGAGGACAGGAAGGAGAAGAAAATGGACACATTTTTCAGAAGGGAGTGGAGAGTTGTTTGAGAGAAGAAACGTCCCTTCCGAGTGGACGGAAGATACTGATATCCAGGAAGAAGCATTTGATTCTTTTTTTTTTTTAATTGCATTTTAGGTTTTGGGGTACATGTGAAGAACATGCAAGATTGTTGCATAGGTACACACATGGCAGTGTGATTTGCTGCCTTCCTTCCCCTCACCTGTATCTGTCATTTCTCCCCATGCTATCTCTCCCCACCTCCCCACCCCCGTCCCTCCCCCATTTCCCCCCAACGGACCCCAGTGTGTAGTGCTCCCCTCCCCGTGTCCATCTGTTCTCATTGTTCAACACCCACCTACTAGTGAGAACATGCCATGTTTGATTTTCTGCTCTTGTGTCAGTTTGCTGAGAATGATGGTTTCCAGGTTCATCCATGTCCCTACAAAGGGCATGAACTCATCGTTTTTGATGGCTGCGTATTATTCCATGGCGTATATGTACCACATTTTCCCTGTCCAGTCTATCATTGATGGGCATTTGGGTTGGTTCCAGGTCTTTGCTATTGTAAACAGTGCTGCAATGAACATTCGTGTGCATGTGTCCTCATGGTAGAATAATTTATAATCCTTTGGATATATACCCAGCAATGGGATACCTGTGATGCGAACAACATAGGGATGGCTGCTTTAAATCATATCGGATGAGAAGCAGCGTTTGGGTTGAGAACTCTAGCGGGTGTCTTCACCGGCAGCAGCTAGGCCTGAGTCTCATTAACGTGCGGGACACACATCTTGGCATTTCCCCAGATACCGTCAGGGGTTGGAGCACATGTCAGAACCAGCCCAGGGTGATAGGGAAGTTGTGATGGTTTTCTCCAAATGCGTGGATTCAGAACTGGGTGGAAGGTATCTTCCCCACAGTGAAGCCTTGTTTAAAGAGGATTCTCCTTCCCACCTTCTGCTGGCATTACAGCATTGCATAGGGAAGGAGCACTCCTAGCATTAGAAGTAAACCCTCTGGGGTTCGAATCCTTGATCTATCGACCATGTTAGATCATCTAACTGATTTAAGCAAGCGACTTACCTCCTCTGAGTCTGTTCCTTCATCGGAAATGTACAGGTAATAATAGCACTTGCTTTGTCGGGTGTTGTTAAGGTTAAGTAAGAGAAATAAAAAACATGTGGCACTTGGTCGTTTAGATTCTTGTTCTTGGTGGCAAAGGCTGCTAATATTGTCTTGTTCTCCATGCTCCGTAATCCACGTCTTCTTAGTTAGGGTGGGGAGTTTAGGGTTAGCCGAATCGTCTTCTGTAATAAGAGAATCTCTGATTTTGAAACTGGGCATAAAGTCTACATTTTCCAGTCTCCTTGGAGTTGGATGTGGCCATGTAGGCAAGTTATGGGCAATGACAGAAGGAAGAGGTGGCAAAATAATCGAGGTCATTCCTGTCTTCATGCACCCCCGAATACCCAGAGCCATGAGGTCCTGTCCACCACAGACAAATGCTGCTATAATCTGTTTACTGATTTGCAAGTCAGTCTAAAGTAGGCTGCATTTATTCCATTTTAAGGAGTAAATGCTCTTGTAATATGTATGTATAATAATAATAATACAATCTTATTAAAAAACATAATGCTGCATATCATCAAAGCCTTATGAGTTTATATTCTTCTGTTCTGTTAAATATGAGATGATGTATTACCAAAAAGAAGAGCGATTTGTATCTAAAACTTCCACTTCCTTTTCTTCTTTTCTGTGGGCTGGAAGATGAGCATGATGGCTGTAGCTGGAGCACCCATTTTGAGCCATGAGGAGGAAGCCTCATGTTGAGGTGTCAGAGTGACATGCTAGAAGGAGCCTGGGTTTCTGAATTTCTTAACTCCAGTTTTTTATTCCGTTAGAGAGAAATAGACTACTGTCTTGTTTAAGCTACCTCTAAATTTTGCATTTTCTCCTAGAGTGGAATTTATCCTGGCACACTAGTTGCGTGGGCATGAGTAAATTTTCTTGAATTCTCTGAGCCTCAGTCATCTTATCAACAAAATAGTCCTAAGCTCTAACCCCTCGGAAGTGTTTTGAAGATTCAAGGACACAACGTGGTGTTTTCTGCTGCCTCAGTAACATTTTATAATGCTCTTGAAATACAGATCTTCAGACCCCACTTCTAATACCTGGTCTTGTGATGGGATCAAAGAATGTTCATTTGTGTCAAGTCCCCCAGCTGACATCACACCAAACCATGTTCAGGAGGTGTGGAGTTGAGAGATTCATCCTTTCTTCCTTGCTTTCAAAGTTGGAGTGAACTTTAAGAGATGTAGGCCGGGCGCAGTGTCTCACACCTGTAATCCCAGCACTTTGGGAGGCCGAGGCGGGTGGATCACTAGGTCAAGAGATCAAGACCATCCCATCCAACATAGTGAAATTCCGTCTCTACTAAAATTACAAAAATTAGCTAGGTGTGGTGGCATGCGCCTATAGTCTCAGTTACTTGGGGGGCTGAGGCAGGAGAATCGCTTGAACCCAGGAGTTGGAAGTTGCAGTGAGCTGAGCTCATGCCACTGCACTCCAGCCTGGTAACAGAGTGAGATTCTGTCTCAAAAAAAAAGGGAGGGGAGGGGAATGTAGTCTGCACATATCCCATATCTCAGCCTCTCAAAGAGGGCCTTCTATTGCCTCCTGCCTGCTCCAAAATACCCTGCGATAAACACCCCTCATCCCTCACTCTCTTCCTCCTTACTGCACGTGTGCTCCCAGCAACCACCAGCTGCTTCATCTCTTACTCTGAAATTCTGTTTAAAAATGCAGCAGCGTCAGTGGATTATGGCTTGCTGGTTTACATGCTCATGATGAATCTTTTAATCTAGTTAAGGAAGGCAAGATTTTCCCTGGATGCTTTCAGCTGCACAGAGCTCTGGTTTTTAAGCATAGTATATTGGCTGAGAGCCCTTGTTTTAGGGCCAGGGAAACCTGAGCTCTAATGCTTGCTGTGTAGCCCTGAGCAAATCACTTAACCTCTCGGAAGAGTCAGTTTCCTCCTCTAGGAGTTAGGCTTTGGGCCAAGTGCTTTGCATGCATACAAAAATCCTCCAACCACCCAATAAGTCAAGCATCTTCTTTATCTCCATTTTACAGATGAGGGAACAGAGACTCAGAGAGGTTAACTACATTGCTCAGCTCACACAGCAAGTAAGTGGTGTGAATTTAATAGAAGAGTAATATCTGACCAGTGGTCTAAGGACAAACTAGCTGAAGTCCTCTAGAGAGTTTAACGTGGTTGTTATCTAGGGAGTGCACCACTGTACCAATGGCTACTCTCACTATTACTACATTTATCAAATGTCATTATTACATGGTTGCCCTCAATGGAGGAGGCAGGTTCCCAGGAGCAAGAGGCCAGGCCGTGGAAAGCAGTATTCGTTCCTGTTGCAGGTGGAGGAGCCCAGGAGGTGGAACGAGACCAGTTGGTGTATTCACTAGGCCCACAGACCCATCTGATCTTGATGCGAGCTGATGTTCCAGGGTATGGACGCCTTGTCAGACATGGTCTCTTGGTTCTGAAAGTCTTGGTGGTGAAGACCCTCGTGTTTCGGTGAATGCCTCAGTTACCTTCATTTTAGCCACATTGGATTCCCTAATGTGCCTGAAGCC
Organism: Saimiri boliviensis; assembly: GCF_048565385.1. NCBI lineage: Eukaryota > Metazoa > Chordata > Mammalia > Primates > Cebidae > Saimiri > Saimiri boliviensis. The sequence continues at coordinate 25,242,016 of NC_133455.1, read as the reverse complement.
AGGCGTGTGCACTCTCTCCCTTTAGTTTCTCTGTGAGTCAGGATTCTTAGGGGAGGAGAAGAGAAACACTGGGGTGGCCAGGGGAGGTGAAGGAAACTGAAGAGATAGAGTAGAAACTGCAGAAGACATAGTTACAGTCTTTTTCTGATATTTGATTCGGAAAATGTCTAAAGTTAAAAGAACACCCCAATGATCGCTAACCCTAACCCTAAAATCTACCAGCAGCATTTCACTGTACTTGCTTTGCTGTGTCTCTTCATCTATGATGAATTTACAAGAAAATTTCAGATGTTTGAAATAAACATTTCAGCATTTAAAAACAATTCAGAATCTGTTGTGCCAGTGAAACTCGTCCTGGCAGCCCTGTGTGTGTGGTTCAGATAGACTTGGAACCTCTTTGGTGGAAATGGAGGTGGTAATCTGGGCCCTTGAATTCCAGAACTACCTTCTTATCTGAGCGGATCCTCAAGACGCTGGTACTCTGAAGAGTATAGTCTGAATGTCATTAATGTGGTCCAAGTTACTTATTTTAAGGAAGAGTAAACTGAGGCGTGGTTGGGTAAGGGAGATTTATCTCATGTTGTTTATTAATTCGTCAAGGATCTGTTAGAAACTGACTCCAGAATTCTTACACAACCCCTTTGATAATTTGATAAATGTGGTGAAACTTTCCCCAGAAAAGTACACATACAGAAGATGGGTAGGAGTCACAGATCTCTGAATCCATTCATGTTTATGATTTCTGAATCATTGAGGTTCATTCATGGACACTTCAGCCATATGATCCCCATAAGGTGCTGGGGGCAGTGGTTGTCCCTCATCTGGAGGCCTCTCAGACTGTTAGGCCACATTGTATGACCTTGCTGAGAAGAATATGAGAGGAGAGAGATGGAAAGATGACTGGGAACAGTCAAGGAAGAAAGAGAGAGTGGAGAGTAGAGAAACACATGGAGAGAGAGAGCAAGAGAAACCTCCATCAGTAGGAGACTCAAGGCTGGCACAGAGAAGCAAGACTCACTTGGAAAGCAGCTGCCTGTTGGCCCTGCCCTCTGGCAATCTTCTAAACTGCTCCCACCCTGCCAGCTCTCTGCCAATGCCAAAGCAAATATTCTCAGATAAATGCTTGGAGCCTAGAAGGTGGGAAGGGATTGCCATCTCCAGCAGCAGCCCAGCCATTGCTGGCTCTCAAAAGTATAATCAATTTTACTACCTTCCTCCTTACACTCCTTCATCCACTGCCTCTGAATTTAGATGTTCCCATGGGGAGCAGGCTCACTGGGAGAAACACTGACTGACACTTGGGGACTATGCTCCATAGGGCAGGGGCTGGAAAATAAGGAGTTTCTAGGAAGTCTTGAGTGGACTCTTGGGGTGAGGGGGTTAGGGTAGAGTGGTCTATGATTCCAGAGAGTTTGATCAGTTCCCAAAACCCAGAAGAGCAAGTGAGGACAAGGGCAGAGAATGGGTCTCTGGTCTGAGCTCATCAGCTCTCTCAACCTTCAGAGCACAGGGAGGGTGGTAGAAGGGGTTGGAGTCAATAGACAATGAGAAAGCAAGAAAACAGGGAAGCATTATAATTGGTCAGGGAGGTGGTTAAGAACTTGGTCTGTGGAGTCTCTCCCTCATTCCAAATATCCATCCGTCTGCCCATCCTCCACTCACTCATCCATCATTCCATCCATTCTTCCATCCACTGATTTATTCCTTCTCTCATCATTCATCATCCACTCATCCATCCATCTATTCATCATCCATGCAAGCAGCCAGCCATCCAGCCATCATCCACTCACTCATCCAGCATCTAATCATTCACCCATTATCTACCCATCAAACATGTAACCCATTCATCCATCCATCCACACAGAATCTGCTCACTCATCCATCAATTCATCCATTTTCCCGTTTACTTATCCATTCTTTCTCCCATTATCCATCATCCACTTATACATCCATTCATCCATCATCCATGCATGCATCCAGTTATCTATCCATCCAACCATCCATCCATTACTCACTCATCTACCCATCATACACCCATCCATCCATCCATCCATCTACCCATCACCTACTCACTCATCCATTTCCCATCTGCTCATCCATTCTTTCTTTAATTCATCCATCACCTACTCAGCCATCTATCATCTATTATCCATGCATGCATGCATGCATCCATTCATCCATCCATCATCCATTCATTCATTTATCCATCCATTTGTAATTTTTATTTTCATCAAGATAATTCATGAACATAGTTTAAAAACTAAAATAGCATACAAAAGCTTATAATGAAATCCAGAAACTCCTGCTCCGTTTACTCTTCCCACATCTCTCAAGGAGTAGGGAAAACCTTTCAGTCGAGAGAGGATGGTCAGGGAAGACCTCTCTGAAAAAAGGAACATTCCAACACAGATTTGAATAAAGTGATGAAGCAAACCAGGCAAACACCTGAGAGAAAGGTGGGCTACACAGAGGGAACAACGAGGGCAAAGATTCCAGTGCTCTGAGTGACCCTGCAGAAGGGACACAAGACTGCTGTGGCTGAATTTCAGGGCATGACAGTGAGGATGGTGGGGCATGAGGAGGGGTGGCAGGGGCCAGAGCACAGAGGGCTTTATTAAGCCATGATAAAGGCTGGACTTTTCACTGTGATTGGAAATCTAATCCAAGACTAAGTAGGAGAGGAATGCACTTTTATTTGTGTTTTTATTTCTGTCCACTGAGAGGGGACTGATGTATAAGGCAAAGGAGTGAAAGCCAGTTGTCCTGGTAAGAGATGTTGATGGCTTGGACTAGCATGGTAGAAGTGGACATGGAGATAAGTGGATAGATTCAGAATATGTCTTGGGTTTATTGATAATAGAATTTAGTGCCTGATTAGATCTAGGATTGAGAGAACAAGAGGAACAGGGATAAATCTCAAGCTTTAACTCGAGCCATTGAGTAGAAAGTGAAGCCGTTACTGAGACGGAAGACTCTTGGATGACTAGGGTTCTTAGAGAAATTGTCAGACAGACCTGGGTTCAATTCTTAGCTCTACCTCTTTCTAGCTGTTTTATCTTGGGTAGGTCACTGCATCTCTCTAAGCCTCAGTTTTCTTACCTGTTAAATGGGTATAGTAAACATACCTACCCCATGGAGGTATTGGGAAGACCAAATGAAGTTTTGGATGGAAAGTGCTCATCTTAGTGCCTATCACATAATAGATAGCCAATAAATAATATCTGTCTTTATTTAAAAATGAGAGGGGCTTTGGGAGGTGAGAGAGAGAAGAGAGAGAGAGAGAGAGAGAGAGAGAGAGAGAGAGAGAGAGAGAGAGAACAGGTAGATAGAGTATATGTTTTGTTTTGTCCTCACATTCGAAAGCCAGGCAACCCTATCAAATCTATTCATGTAACCCACCCTTCTGAAAAGGTTTCCAGCTTTTAGTGGTAACTGGTACTTTTTCTGCTACCTTTACCCTTACCCTTGATGAGAGGGTGGGCAGAATGGGTAGACAGAGCCTCTTTTTCATCCACCTGGATGGCATCCTCTATGATGCTTAGAGAAAACCCACTGAGTCACGTCCTACCACACATACATTGGTGGGAAAATGCTGCCAAGACCATGCCTTGGGTCTGTAGATTCTGCTCCAGCTCATCAAAGCAATTTTACATGTTATCTTATTTGATCCTCACAACGACCTGTGAGGTAGGAATTATCAGTCCCATTTGACAGATAAAATGGAGGCTCAGGGAACTTAAATAGATGTTATAAAGTTACATTCTTAGAAAATATTGGGACTGAGTCCTCTGGGCCTTGGCTTTTATATGGTCTACATATATAAACTGTGGACCTAGTGATTAATCCTAAGGAAATCATCTTGAATGTGTACAGAGATTTAGTTACAATGATGTTACCACAGTGTTGTTTATAAGACCAACAAGTAGGGGGAAAAACCCTAAATATCCATCAATAGAAAATTGGTTAAATAAATAGAGACAAAGGGAATGTAGGCATGATACTGTTATCTATCTCTCTATCCACCCATTTATCTTGAAAGCAATACAGATCTTTACTAAAGCCTCTCAAGGGACATCAAATGCAACTTTGTAATCCTTAGCAAACATTTACAAAATTATCTTTCCCCATTCCTGTTTTCTTCCATTTTTGTCTTTTTTTGCAGACAGGGTATCACTTTGCTGCCCAGGCTGGATTGCAGTGATGCAATCACAGCTCACTGCAGCCTTGAACTCCTGGGATCAAGCGATCTCTCATCCTCAGCTTCCCAAGTAGCTGGGACTACAGGCACATGCTACCACGCCTGGCTACTTTTTCTGTTTTTTGTAGAAACAGGGTCTTGCCATGTTACCTAGGCTCATCTCAAACTCCTGGGCTTAAGTAATTCTCCCATCTCAGCTTCCTGAGTGGCTAGGACTACAGGCGCATGCCACCACACCTGGCTAACTTTTACATTTTTTGTAAAAATGGGGTTTCACCATGTTGCTCAGGGTTATCTTAAATTCCTGGTATTAAGTAATCAGCCTGCCTTGACCTCCCAAAAAGTTCTGAAATTACAGGCTTGAGCCACGGCACCGGGCCATCTTTGTTTTCCTGACACTTCTCTCTGAATGACTTTTTCTGTTTTAGTATCTTGCCTTTGTTCCCCTCCCCATTTTCTCCTGCCTGTATTCTTTTTCATCTTACAAAAATAAGAATTCCCTGTCCTCTATCATCTAGTTATTTCTATACCAAATATTATATCATAAAAAACTCAGGAACCCAGAAGGTTCAGAGTTCTCTCTGTTGGGAGGAGAAGGGGAAATATCAAAGGGGCAATCACCAAATTGTTTTTAGCAGGTGGAGGAGAGTAAGGAGATGTCAACAGTCAAATGTTATATTTTATTTTTCCTTCATCACACTTACATCTTAAAAGCTTTGTTAGTTTTGGACAAAGTTTCTTCCAGAAAATACATGCCAATGGCAGCCCCACAAGTGTGCCTGAGAGCATCAGGAATCCTCTCTGACTGTACAAGTCTTCAGGATGATGTTTTTGAACTAGGGAAAGAAGTCTGAAAAAATTCAAAGTCAGTTGTCCCACTCTGGTCATCGGCTTTCAGAGAGGCAGAAAGAGCTCTGCCCCAGGCGTTGCTCTGGACTCTGAGAATTGGATCGGAATCAATTTCCTGGTTCTAGCCTATAGAGGAGTGAAAATAAATCATTTTCCTTTGGCACCTGCTTCAGGAGGGAGGGGATCCACAATCTTGTCTATATTCAGAATCAATTTAACAAGGTATTGACATTCCTTGATGGAGGGATAGCAGCCAAAGACAGATTGACTGGGCAAGCTTCAGGAACACGTGGAGTTTATATTTCAAGGGACTACTGGAAAGGGGCATTTAGCAGGCTCACCCACACCTGACTGGGGAAGGTCTGCAGTGTGGAGTTTTGAGATGCATTCCTGCTGGAAACTTCCCAGCCCTCTTCTCCTGGAGTGCAAACCCCTCTTCCCTGGGGCGAACCCACTTTAAGTGGCTTGGCTTCCTCCTGCCAGCCAAAACTGTGGGCATGAAGCCACATGTAGTTAATCAGAATATCTCCTTCTTCAGGCTACAGTGATTGGGCCAGTGGTGCAATCATGAACCAAGCCATCAACAGGAGCTCTCTCTAGGATTTTTCTGCAGAAGCTCTTAGGAAATATGATTTTCCTACTGACGTAGCTTTTCAGGACCATGTGACTCCAGGGTTGCCAATGGCTGTGTTTCCAGTTATATCATGAGAGTAAGAGGCAGAGTCCCTGGACACTGTCTAATTTGAACTCCTGGATCCAGCTATATCTGAATCCCAAACTTACTTTGAGATTTCCGATTTCTTGTACCAGTATATTCCAATTTTTGTTGAAGCTAGTTTGTGACTCAAAAGAATTCTAATAAAGGGCTAATATGCAAGGGGTTAAAGCATTTTGTGTGGTCTTGCTGATCCATAATCTCAGTCTTCACCTACCTAGTGGCCAGAGTTCAATTCAGTTTAATTTAATTTTATTCCATTCCATTCCATTTGATTCCACCAACTCTAGTCAATTAGATTCAGTTCAGCTCAATTCATCTAATTTGTTTTGAGCACCTGCTGTATACTAGGAGTGCAGAGATGAAAAAGTGTCCATCTTTACTCTTCGGGAGTTTAAATTGATTTATAAACAGTCACTGACCAATGTGATGAATGTTCTTATGCACCAAGTGCAGTAGAACCAGAGAGAAAAAATGGACTTTCACGATTTCGATTTTTAAAAATTTATTTATTTTACTGTGATAGGAGCCAGTGCAGTTTTGTGCTCAAGAGCAAGAGAATTGGGACTGGGTAAATTTACCTTCTACTGTTTTTAGCTGAGTGACTTTCAGTGAAGAGGCTTCACCTATCTGAGCCTTACTTTCCTCATTTGCAAAATGGAGAGATAATAGAATCTCTGCAGTCTTGTGAAAAGTCAGTGAAGAATGAACAAGTCAAATGCCGGCACATAGCAAGTGCTCAATGAATTATCATCACCTCCAATGACTCCTCTGCCCATCAGGAGTGGTGGTGGCAAAGAGGAGTGGGAGGTAGTGACAGAACTTTCTCTACACTGCCTTTGACACACAGCCCTGAGGCTTTGCATACTTCTTAGCACATAAAACGTGCTTAAAACAAGTTTAATAAACATGTGTTGAATGAAAAGTTGTGAGTTGTGGGTGGACTGAAAGAATTGGAAGCAGACAGAGGTCCAAGCCCTCAGCAGGGGCGTGAATGTTAATGTTAGTGAATTTCTCCTATGAGGGCAGTTCGGGGTGCAGTTTGCCTGGAACCACTGGCTGGAGGGATTGGCTTGGAGAGGCACCGTGGGCAAAGCCCTTGATGTAACATTCAGAAAATGTGAATTTACATCAACAAATGCAGGCAGGTGATGGAGATTCTAGGAGGGGTGTCTAAATCCACTGAGGATTTACTCTGTCCTTCCTCAGAACTCAGAGAGCCTCTGGTTACTCAGCATCCTTCTTGGGACAAGTGAACTCAGTACAGTAGCCTCATTTTACAGAAGGGGAAACTGAGGCATGAAGGAACTCATCCATGGTGATCCAAGAGGCTAATGACAGAGCCAGGCAAGAACCCATTTGTCCTGCTACTCAGCTGGGCGCGTTCCACCCCACCCTCACCCCAGAGATTTTCATGAGAGCTCATTTTATTTGCACTAGACCTGGAGGGATACAGAGGCAGAGGTGGGATGGGGCAGTGGGACAGCTTGAGTGGGTCCCATACTCACTGACAGGTCTTTCTTCTTCCTACCTGCATTTCCTCACTTTCCTTTAGGGGCAGCCCCTTTGGTCTCAGTGGTCTGCCAGCCATTGCTCAATATCCTCCTCCAACACTTCTTTAAAAATTATATATATAATTTTAAAGAGGCTACATGTGCAGGTTTTTTTTTACATGGGTGGCTTTCATGATGCTGGGGCTTAGACTTTTAATGATCCTGTTGCCCAAGTGAGCATAGTACCGGATAGGTAGTTTTTCAACCCTTGCCCTTCCCCTATCCACCTACCCCACGTTGGGAATCTCCAGTGTTTATTTTCCCATCTTTGTGTTTGTGTGTACCCAGTGCTTAGCTCCCACTTATAAGTGAGAACATGCTGTATTTGGTTTTCTGTTTCTGAGTTAATTTGCTTGGGATAATGGCCTCCAGCTACATTCAAGTTACTGCAAAAGATATGATTTTATTCATTAATGACTGCATAGTATTCCATGGCTCCAGCACTTCTTTTTTTCCCCAGAGATTTTCTGTTTGTTTGTTTGTTTGTTTTTTTAATTTACTTTGAGTTCTGGGATACGTGTGCAGGATGTGCAGGTTTGTTACATAAGTTTATATGTGCCATGGTGGTTTGCTGCACTTATCAACCCATCATCTAGGTTTTAATCCCTGCATGTATTAGGTATTTGCTTTAATGCTCTTCCTCCCCTTTCCCCTGACCCCCAACAAGCCCCAGTGTGCAATATTCCCATCCCTGTGTCCATGTGTTCTCATCGTTCAACTTCCATTTACGAGTGAGGACATGCAGTGTTTGGTTTTCTGTTCCTTTGTTAGTTTGCTGAGAATGATGGCTTCTAGCTTCATCCATGTCCCTGCAAAGGACATGAACTCATCCTTTTTATGGCTGCATAGTATTCCATGGTGTATACGTGCCACATTTTCTACACTTCATCTTAGCCAAAAGGCTGAGAAGTGATGTGTGCCACATTTTCTTTATCCAGTCTATCTTTGATGGGAATTTGGGTTGGTTCCAAGTCTTTGCTGTTGTAAACAGTGCTGTAATAAACATAAGTGTGCATGTATCATTATAGTAGAATGATTTACAATCCTTTGGGCATATACCCAGTAATGAGATCCCTGGGTCAAATGGTATTTCTGGTTCTAGATCCTTGAGGAATTGCCACACTGTCTTCCACAATGGTTGAACTAATTTACACTCCCACCAACAGTGTAAAAGTGTTCCTATTTCTCCACAGCCTCGCCAGCATCTGTTGTCTCCTGACCTTTTAATAATCATTCTTCTAACTGGCATGAGATGGTATCTCATTGTGGTTTTGATATGCATTTCTCTAATGTCCTGTGATAATGAGCTTTTTTTCATTTTTTTTTTTTTTTGGCCACATAAATGTCTTCTTTCGAGAAGTAGCTGTTCATATCCTTCACCCACTTTTTGATAGGGCTTTTTTTTCTTGTAAATTTCTTTAAGTTCTTGTAGATTCTGGATATTAGACCTTTGTCAAATGGGTAGATTGCAAATATTTACTCTCATTCTGTAGGTTGCCGATTCCCTCTGATGATAGTTTCAGCAGAAGCTCTTTAGTTTGATTATATCCCATTTGTCAATTTGGGCTTTTGTTGCAATTGTTTTTGGTGTTTTAGTCATGAAGGCTTTGCCCATGCCTATGCTCTGAATGGTTTTGCCTAGGTTTTCTTCCAGGGTTTTTATGAATTTGGGTTTAGCATTTAAGACTTTAATTCCTCTTCAGTTAGTTTTTGTATAAGGTATAAGGAAGGGGTCCAGTTTCTGTTGGCTGCATATGGCTAGCCAGTTTTCCCACATCATTTGTTAAATAGGGAATCCTTTCACTATTGCTTGTTTTTGTCAGGTGTGTCAAAGATCAGATGGTTGTAGATGTCCAGCACTTTTTGTAACGAGTCTTGCCTCCTCCAATTCGACTCCTATACCAAGGGACAAACATTCAAGTTTTTACAGGGGCTAGTCCCATAAAACATGAGATAGCCAGGCACAACAGGAAGGAATGGATAACTGGAGAGTTCCCACCTGTTTAAAAGGAAGAGCTGCTACTCAGTTCCTATGGATGCAGCTGCATGAGGAAAAGTAGGCTTGGTGTAGCTAGATCTTGCAATTTTCAAGTGAAGCCTTTTGTATACAAAGTACTGTTTAGAAAAATGACACATCTGCTGTGAGAATTGGCCCATGGCCCTCAGTTTGTAACTCTCAGCAGTGTCTCCCATCCATTGCTGACCCAGGCCTCAGAGTGTGCAGAGAAGCCCTGTGGATAGAATGGGGAAAATGGAGCCAGCCAGAAGCCTTGGCATTGAGTCAGCAGCTGAGAGGAAGGGGCCTTCACAAAGTTGCTGAGTTTCTGAGATCCCATGCACTCCATGGTGTGATTTTTTTCTGCTACCCGTAACAGCCCTCCACCAGGCTCCTGGATGCTGACAGCCCTAGATGTGGAATTTACTTTGAAATGCTAATCGTGGGGAAAAAGTGATATTGATGTTGCTCGCTAATTAAGGGCTGGCCTATTTTAAACTTTGGAGGGCTCTTGCCTGTCTCCGGTCTTGGCAGAAGCCAGGGAGGACGCTATTTTTATTAAATCAGAGAGATGAATCAAATAGCCTAAGTGGACAGAGAAGGCAGAAGGTGGAATCACAGTGGCATGGAGACCCGTGAGTTCTTCACAATTCATTTACAGGGATGGCAGGGACACGGGTCTCTGAACATTAGCACCAGCACCTTCTCCCTTCCAGGGTGGCTAATCATGGTAAGGGGACAGCATAATGGGTCAGGTGACAGGGCTTGGCTTTATTGGAACTGAAAGAGGCACAAGCAGACTGATTAGAGTGGTCAACTGTGATTTATGGGAGGCCTCATTTGCAGATCCTCTCTGCAGGATCTGAGTTACGCTTGGAAACTGTTCAGAATTAGTAGCGGCCAAGACGGCTGGCATTCACGGCCTCTGAAGACCTAGCAGGGGGCACCCCTGCTAGGAAAACAGGGGCTCACGGCTGTCTCCCCACTTTCCTGTTTAGAATTTACTGGTCTCTGGATCCCTAACGACAGCCGATGCTTACTGCAGACCTGGCAGATGGTGCTCTGTTTGTTTCTACTTTACAGAAAAGGAAACTGAGACCTAGAGTGTGTCACACAGCAGATGAGCAAAGCTGGGCTTTAGATCCAGTCTGACTTCAAGTTTCAATGTCTTAGTCCCTTGCTGCTGCATTTCCTTGGTCTCCTCCAGTGCCCAGCACATAGGAGATGCTGGATATGTTTATTCATTCACTCATTCATTTACTCTCTTCCTCACTAATGCATTCATTCACTCACCAACCTTTATTAAATGCTTCCTTATGTTCTCTTATTAGATCCCACAAAAACCCAGCCAGGAAGCATGATTCCCATGTTACAGATGATGACATGGAGATGGAAGCGTGTTAACTGACCCTGCTCAAGGCCACAGAGCTGTAAGCAGTGAAGGCAGGAATCTCATCTAATCTTCTGGCCTTGATTCTATCATTTCTGCTACTCTAGAGCTTTGCACTAAAATTTAAGTTCCTTAAAGACAAGAGAGGGATGTCATATTAATATTTCATTCCCCAGGGTGCCTAGTGCCAAGCTGAGCATGCTCACTTACTCATTTATTCAACAGACATGGATATAAAATGTTTCTGTGGCTGCGTCATTATCTGTAACGTGGGGATCTTGCTTCTTGGCTGGCTTCTTGCAAGATAGGGATAGAGCTGTTACCTGGTGGGCATGGTCCTGCCCTTTGGAGCCTGCGTCCTGGCAGATTCACAGACAGGCAAGCAGACAGTGATAGAAGCAAGGGATGGAGGTGGGAGGGGGCTATGATACCCCAGAGAAGGGGCTTTTAAATTTGTGTTTATGTCTCTCACACCAGTGCAGTGGTGAGTGGGAGGATGGCATCAGGCAAATTGAAACCTGGGAAGAAGAGGTAGGGTCTGAAGGTCACGGAAGTCCCCTTCGAATATTGGAGTGATTACAGGTATAGCCCTTGGATCCAGACAGGTTTGAGTTGGAATCCCATCTTTTTGATTTAACAACTCTGTGTCCTCAGGAAAGCCACATCACCTCTCTGAGGAATAGGCATCACACAATACCTACATTCCAGGACTAAATGAGAAACAGTATATGACATGCTAAGGACAGTGGCTGGCATGTCAGTTGAACTATAGCTACTGTTACTGTTATTGCCATCACTGGACAACTATGACCATCTCTATCAACTCTGAAGGCCACCAGCCACATTTGTAGGTCTCTGCCTCTCTTGTTTTCTTCTTCCAGCTCTTTCCCTCCTTGGCTAACATTGACATATGCTCTGTGTCTGATGCTGGGTTGGCTCCAGTAGAGGCCAAACAAAGAATAAGCTGAGAGCCTAGGCCTTGACAAACCTGTTAGATCGTGCCTTAGTGACGTCTTTGTTCACCAGGAGTATTGATTAAAGGAATATATAAAATAAATGGAATACATTTCTCAAAAAAACTGCAAAGGAGGTCTCTGACCCTGGGACAAAATGAGCGGTTCAGATTCTGGAATACAGTGGATGTCTGGATATTAGCAGCTCCCAGTGAACCAGGCCTACCAATACTTACACCCTTGTGATGTCCCCTCCCCTTGAATTTGGTCTGGCCCTGGGACTTGCTTTAACCAACAGCATATGGCAGAGGAGATGCTGTGTCATTTCCAGGCATAAGCCTTGCAAAGGGCTGGCGACTTCCATTTTTTTTTGGTTTTGGGAGCCCTGAGCTGTAGCATCAGATGTTTGGCTATCCTGCTGGAGATGCTACATAGAGAGGAATAAACTTTGGAAGTACACAAAGAGAGAGACACCTGTTGCCCCAGCATGCCAGCTAGGCTCAGCTGTCCCATCCCAGCTGTCCTTGCCAAGGCACCAAAGATGTGTGTGCACCATCTTGGATATTGGAGCCCAGTCAAGCTCCCAGATGACAGCAGCCCTTGCTGACCTCGTGAGCCAAGTCAGCTCACAAAATTGTGAGAGACGACAGAATGCTTGTTTCAAGCCCCTACATTGTGAGATGGTTTGTGAGGTGTGCAGTCAGGTAATGGACACAATGCTCTGGGCCTTCAGAGAAAAGAGAAGGACCCAGGATGTGAAGGAGAAGAGTTGGGGGTGGGAGGACATTCTAGAGGGGAGGAGGTACAGAGGTGTGGGCCTGACCAGGGAAGAGGGCTTTTGCTGGGGAATATGGGAGGTTCTGAAGGTTCAGTAAGCCAAGGTCAGATCAAAGGGGTGTTGAGACCCAGGCAGACACATGGACAATGGAGATGATAGTGAGTGAGCTAAATCTCTAACTTCCAGGGCAAAAGGGTCAGTAGACAATTCTAAAGCTGATAAATCAAGAAACTGAGGTATACTTCTGCTGTTTAGGGGTGGGAAATTAATGACTGCAAGAATTAAAATCCTTTGGGAATTTTAGAGGTGAGGGAGGCGATGACAGTGTCTCATCATAAGTTTCCTACACTATTTTGTTTACCTTGTATGCATATTACTCTAATAAAAATTTTAGAAAGTTGAGCACACACACACAAATTATTTATTTATTTATTTTTGAGACAGGGTCTCACTCTGTCTCCCAGGCTGGAGTGCAGTGCACAATCACAGCTCACTGCAGCCTCTGCCTCCGGAGCTCAATCCATCCTCCTGCTGCAGCCTCCTAAGTAGCTGGAACTATAGATGTGCACCACCCCACCCGGCTGATTTTAAATTTTTTTTGTAGACACAGGGTCTCACTATGCTGCCATGGCTGATCTTGAGTTCCTGGCCTTAAGTGATCCTCCCATCTCAGCTTCCCAAAGTACACAGGAGTGAGCTGCCAGGCTTGGTCCCATAATAGGCTCTTCTCCACATTTCCTGGGAATTTTCTCTCACAAACTGCCTGTTTCTCTTTTCATATTTCTCATTAACCCATTCTCTGAGGGCAGGGACCACATACACTCTCATTACATCCTCATGCCTGGCATCATTCTTGGCACACAGAGAATGCTGCATACATTTTTTGCAAAAAACAAAAGTAAGGGGGACATGTCTACCATATGGGTTCAGGTCTTTAAAATGAGGGATCGGCCTAGGTCAGAGTCTTTTAATGATTTCACTATTTTTGCCATATCCATGTATCACCTGAAACTTTACTAGTCAACATTTTTCTCTGAGGTGATTCACCTTTTGAATACTCAAAGACATTTATTTAAAAAGAAAACAATATTATCAATACCTTCAGTGGAAAACAGGCATCACTTGCCGTGAATGGAAGGTTGCCATAGAAACACACAAGAGGAAAACAAAAGAGAAAAAGAGAATTAGTGAATTCTGGCTAGAAACTATGGCCTGCCCAAGGGTCTTACCTGGGGCCTGATGCTCTTGGTTAAATCAGGACAAATTAGCAAGTGTGAGGGGTGAAAGACCTAATCAGAAGGATGAGAGGAAATTGAAAAGGGAATGATTTTCTTACTGCTATTTAAGATCCCATGGGGGTGGCTTTCTTAAAATATTATTTCAAGCCCTGTCCCCAACCCCAGCCAGGTAGGAGTGACTATTGCTCTTTGAGAAAGATTTGCTCAGGCAACTGGCCACAGTTTCCTGTAAATTCTGCCTAATCATGGAGTCTTGCATCCTATTGGAAGTGGTTCCCTTGGATGTCCCTGATTCTCAGGGCTCTGGGAAGGACAGCGTTTGCCCATTATCTGAGTTCTCCACCCGGAATTCCATGCCTTGCCCCTGGACTTCTGGTCAGGTGGTAGAAAACAGTATTTATGGCTCAGCAACCAGATAGAGCTGGAGTGTCCTGTATCTGAATAGAGTGGTGAATGAAAAGTCAATGGATCTCAAGCCGGGGTCCATCAAGTGTGGTTGAATTGCAGTTTTGCTCTTGTCCTAGATGGGATATTTCCATTTTGTGACAATCACGTCAGTTTCATGTTAATGCACTCACCGGCCCCTGCAGGCAGGAAAATAATTGGTTGCATAGAAGGGGGTGGGCTCATGACACTTTCAAATCAGAGACTTAACCAACCATAGCCACTTGGAAAGGACGTGGGGCAGTTTGGTTTGTGTGCCCTCCTCCTTCCTTACCCCAATTTCTGACAATTTTCTGTTGAAATTACATACAGGATATTAATAACGATGCTGATTATTCCCCTGTCTTCCTGCTGCTTGGGCCAGAGACCTTTTAGCTCTCAGCAGTTAGAAAGTTGTTAACTTCAGATGGAAATTTAATCACAAGGCATCCAAAGGTCAGCTTTTCAGGGCCATTGGGGATATGCTAGGAGTCTGACTGGGCAAAAGTGTTTCTCTTTCTGGGTCAAATTCCTTAACATCTCTTCACCTTGGTCATGCTTTGAATTGACTTGACTTATTTTCCTATAAACAAAATTATTTCATGCCGACGTGGACTTTAATTTGATTGACAAGCTGGGATCTCTACTTGATCCTGGAATATGACCCCTGCTGTCATTCAGGAAGTCTCAGTGGAAGCCTTCAGGGAGAGAATTCACCCTGAGGGAAGAGATGGCCTAGCATGATGAGACTATTCTGACAGCAGAGCCCAAGCTGTGGGAGAGTGAGAATCCTGAGTATGTCATGGGGACTGTTGCCCAGATCTAGCCCCAAACCAGGCCATCCGGAGAGGAGCAGCTTCTTGAAACTCTGTAGCACCTTGATGCCCAAGCAGCAGCACCGAGACCCCTCCAATATGGGTGTCATACATAGGGGAGAAATCCACTCACATCCTCTTCTGCCTAGGCCAATGGGCAACATCAGCACAAAGAACGTTCAGTATATTGGAACAGGTTTCTAGTGTTTCAGTGGAAGAGATGATGATGCCTGTGGAAGATGAAATAATGCCTGGTGGTTGCTGTGCCCAGTGGAGCCATTTAGGGAGGTGACATGCCTGGGGGAGATTTTGGGGTACACTGATATTTCTCCAGTAAGAATGGGTGAGAGAGCCTGTGTAGTGGCCCAACGACCTGGATATCTGCACTAAGCTCAGGGGAGAAGAAAACTAAAGAAGAAAGATAAAGAAATGCCTTGAAGAGAGTGAATGGGCTTGCAGATCAGGAAACTGATGGGCTGCTCAAAGTCAAGGCACTACAGGGGTAGCCAGAGAGAGGCACATGATAGGGCTCAAAAAGAGGCCGAAGCTTCCTGCAGGGAGCAGCCAATTAAGAAGGATCATTTGTTTTCAGCCAGAAAGTTGATGTTCAGTGAACAATCAATGTCTCATCTTAAGATTGTCTCAGAGCACAATCCAGAGAGAAAGAGACCAGTTCACAGGGGTCCTTGGACAATAGGCTACAGGTATGAGAGGCCGTTCAGTCATATGGCAGGGGTGGTGACTGTTTCCTGGTCCCCAGGTGACTACACCTGGTGAGCAGCCCAGAGGGGGCATTGCTTTCCCAGGAATGAGGGTACCTTAAAAGAAGGGCTTCTCTTTCAGATGTTGAGGGGCAAGGTAGAGCTATAACATCAAAGGAGGAACTTAGCTTCTATCTGGAGATGACAGACCAAAGGTTCAGAGTGAAAAATAAGACAAGGCACCAATAATTGGGAGCCCTGATCTAATCTGTGTCAGGGAAATTATTTCTGCCTTATAAATGGCCATGCCAACACAAGGCACACGGAAGACATGAGGAGGAAGAAATCCCATGAGGAAGATGTGGAATGTTAGATCATTGTTCACCAAATATCCACTTCGACCCCATCAACAGGAGAGAACTGTACTTCCCACCTTTTGGCTTGGGTTTGGCCATGTGACTTGCTTTGGCCAGTAGGAAGTAACAGGACATGATGCAAATGGCAGCTTGATGTCTGTTTGTGCAGTTGGGCTTGCCCTCTCGTGCTCCTGCTTTGGCATAAGTAGAACATGCCTCTTAAGGGTCAGGCTACTGATCTAAGGAGAATGGGAGACCTGTGGAGCAGATGTAGATCCAGCCTGTCCTGAGCCCAACCCAACTGAGCCTAGCCTGGATAAGCCAAGCCCCCACCTTGAAGATGTGTGAATGAGCAATAGATGCTTAGGTGGTAGAAGGAGAACCTTACCCACTTCCAGACACAAATGCTTGGAACGCTTTTAAACTCGCATCTGCTACTAAGCACAAAGTGTATCCCACAGACAGCCACACTGGACTCAAGCAGGCAGTTCTGGGGCCTCTTTTCAGATCACTCTCCTTTCCCTGGGGTTTAAGAATCAATGCTTCCGGGCTTCATATCCTTATTCCAGCTCTTTCTAGAGTTGTGACTTTGAGCCTCAGTTTTCTCATCTGCAAAATGCGAGTTATGATGACCAGCCTCAAAGGGCTGTGAAATTTAAATGGGACAATACCTAAATAATGCATTTTGAACATTACCTGGCACATAGTAAATACATTTTCAACAAATAGATTGTTTCTTGTTTTCTTTTGTTGTTGTTGTTGTTGTTGTTGTTGTTGTTTTATGGTGGGTGGCACTCATTGCTCAATTGAACCCATTGCTTCTGGATTTTACTCATGGTTCATTCAGACTTGGGGGCTTGAATGCCTCAACTCATGTCTTCTTGCTGGTGAGTCTGACCTAGCTTCCCAAGTGCTGTTTCTGGAAAGAAGGAGGGCATGGTTCTGAAATGCCCATACACTTTGAATTCCCACTGGAAAAGCCTCAGTTTCTGGGAGGTAGATGTCAAATGTTGAGAAGTAAGACATGAATCATGGCTTTCCAGGGAGGTTCAAATCCAGGTTCTAGGTGGTTGCCAAGGATTACAGAGAATGGAGTCAGGTTCTGAGTGCCTTGTAAAGCTGGACTTTTTTTTTTTTTCTCACTTCTATGAGTCTGAACCCTGTAGGATAAATAACAAAAGTGTTAAGTCTCCGAGTCCAAGCCTGGCCATTATAGCCTTGGTGACCCACACGTACACCTCTGGTTGGTCCCGAGAAGCCAGAAAGTCTGAGGTAACCACAAGAAACCAGGTGGCCACAAAAAGACAGGAAACAACTTGTTCCTGCCTCAACTAATTGCTCTCCCCCTGCAACCTGCAACCGTTGTTCCTGCTCAGTTTTGTGGAATTTCCCACCTGGACATTGAGTTTCTCAAGATCCCCACCCCTGTAACTATGTAATTTACCACACTCTCTCCTCTGCTTGCAACCGATATCCCCCACCCTTATGATCACGCATGTTTGTAACAGATGACCCCTACCCTTGTGACCATGCATTCTGTGATGCCCTTCCCCTCTCCAAGATAGATTACCAACCCCTACCCTTGTGACCCTGCATTCTGTGACAGCCTTCCCCTCCTTAAAATAGATTACCACCTTTAACTGACCACTTGCCCTAACCTCCAAAACCAACTCCTATCCCGTTGCCCTCCACTGACTCTCTTTTCAGACTCAGCCCACTCGCACCCAGGTGAATAAACAGCCATGTTGCTCACACAAAGCCTGCCTGGTGGTCTCTTTACACAAGCGACGTGCCTAACAAAAAGCACAGTCAACCAGCCAGGTCTGTAAACACACGTGCTGGATGACTGGAGGATTACACCAACCTGGGCCAGAAGAGAAGGTACATCCATTCCATTCTACCTGCTTCAGCCTCAGTGAGGGAAAGGCTGCCCTCTCACCTTGCCCACGTGTCCTTGGCTCTCTCTAAAGTGAGAAGGTTATGGGGCTTTTGTTTGGATCTGTGCTCTGCAGATGGAGGGATGTGTGGGAAGGGCTACTCGTCAGAGGGACAGAATAGTCCCAGTGAGAGTGTAATTGAGAAAGAGAAAGATAGAGATATCTCTATACTGCAGTTATCGATGCTAAGGTGTGTATTTTCCTTCACATTTTAACGACTCTGAAATCAGGATGTTACTTGCCATCAACTGACACAAAAGTGCTGTGTCAGAATAATTGACATATTTTCCTTTTATCAGTGGTTCATGCAATAACAGTGTGCCTTGCAACGTATGGCATCTTAGATTTGGAAAATATGGTCTTTTTTTAACAGCTCATATTTCTATAGATTTACTCTGCTGAATCTTTACATGAATAGTTTTGTCAGAAAGACTTGTGAAGTGAGTACTTGTGTGATCCCATTTTGCAGAAAACCAAGAGAGGTGAAGTCACTTGTCTAAGGTCACAAAGCAATGAAGTGGCATGGCTGGGATCCAAGCCAGTTAATCTTCTTCCAGAGCCTCCTTTCCTGTGCACTCTTTAGTAAAAGGGGCAAAGCTAGTGGAATGACTGAAAAATGACCTACTAAACTGAAATTTGGTAAGGCTACACACGAACTGCACCCAGCTTGTGCCAACATCACCTAAATCCCATATTGGAAACTTCTTGATAGCTAGAGTGAAGCACACACATTGCACAGAGTCTAATACCTTCCTGGATATCCCCTACTCTTGAAACAGAGCGCCACAGGGAAGGAATAGCTTGGACATAATCCGCTGACAAAGTAAATGTATTCAGCTGATTTCAACCCTCACACTGTTAAAAAAAAAAAATTCTACTGCATTAGAATTCAGACTGATTTGCAAAGGCCAAATGAAGTCCCTTCATCCTCCACAAAACATGGTTAGAATGCATCCCTCTGGAAAGATGAAGGGTGAGTAAAGGGATGACCAGAAGCTGTAAAACCAAGGAATATGGGCAGCAGAAATATAATCTAAATCATTCACTGTCACTGTTGAATGTCAGGAAAGTGCTACTTCTCTGTGTCAATATGCCTTGGGGTAGTTGAGTTATCCGGCCCACAGATGCCATTGCCTCTGCCCAGCTGCATCCCACAGCCCCCTATATATACCCGACTGTAGCACTGGTCACACCCTGCTGTTGTTTCCCTGCCCCATGTCCTGTGATCTCCTAGAAGACAGAACCTCTGGTGGCCATCTCTGTGGACATTGAAGGTGCCCCATCAACCTTTGTTGACCACACACATGCTTGATGAAGAAGAGGGCACAGATGAGACTCAGATCTTGCTCTTAAAAGATGACATTCCAGGACTAATGAAGGGAGTTATTGCATCATGGTTATTGAACAGGAGAATCTTGCTGTAAGGTAAACAACTAGATTCAAGGAGGGGCTAGGGATATCTAAGGATCACAGAGCCCTGGGCACTGTGAGAAAGACTTCCACTTTGGAGACTGAGGCACAGTGAAGCCTGTGTCTTCAACAGGTGGTCTGCTGGGAGCAGTATCCTCGCCTGGAGGTAGAGTCTGATCAGAAGTTATAGCAGTGAATATTCATCTTGGGGAGTTAAAAAATATATATAATTTCACATGGAGATATCTCTACATAAAAGAGATATATCTCCATATGAAATTGAAAAATACAAAATCATCTAGTTGTGTGTCTCCTGTGCTTAGCACAGTTCTCAATGCAGAGCAGGTGCTCAAAAAATGTTTGTGGATTGAATTGTTAAATGTATAACACAGGTCGGGATGTGGAGGAGGCCTTTCCAAAATGCTTCTTTCATAAGATCTCCTCTTGCCCAGAGATTAACTTACAGCCACCACCACTGACATTTTTGAACTCTTCCTCTGTAGCTGGTATGGAGTCTCAGTGCCCCCTAAGTTGAGAAAGAAGGCAGAGAACTAGAACTAGCCTGCATAAAGCCCCTCTCTGCTACTGCTCCAACTCAATGAGTGGGTACTATTATTATCATTATTTTACAGATGAGGAAAATGAGGTGAGCTAACATATCAACATCGCACAGCTTATAAATATGTGATAGATATACACACCCAAGTCTGCCTCCATAGCCCACCACACTTTGCTACTTCCATCCCAGAAGATGGAAGGAAACCCCCTTCTCACTAAAACAAGACCCATGATGACATTGCAACAGTAACACTCTATATTCCCCAACATGTTCCACTGTTATATCTCAGAAACATGATGGGGCTCACATTCCCTTTGCTAATCTGATTAGTCAATGCCTGGGATACTGATGAGGCTGCATTTTATTAATGGGTGTGATTACTGGTCCTTAAAGACGGACCCCAGACCCACCTTTCTCTTTGTCCTTATGCTTGAGTCCATCTCCCTTTAGTCTGTGCTCTCTGAATATTCAGCTTGTCAATAATTAGATGAGACTTACTTTGAAGATCTATCATCTGTCTTATCTATATATCTATTTATCTATCTTACCATGTTCTGATCTATCCATCTAATTTATTTTTTTTTTTGAGATGGTGTCTTGTTCTGTTTCCCAGACTGGAGTGCAGTGACTCAATCTCAGCTTACTGCAGTCTCCACATCCTGGGTTCAAGCAATCTTCCCACCTCAGCCCCCCAAGAACCTGGGATTACAAGTGTGTGCCACCATGCCTGGCTAATTTTTGTATTTTTAGTACAGGTGAGGTTTTACCTTGTTGGCCAGGCTGGACCTGATTTCCTGACCTCAAGTGATCTGCCCACCTCAGCCTCACAAAGTGCTGGGATTACAGGTGTGAGCCATCTCGACCAGCCAATCTATCTTACCTATCCATCTATGTAATCTTATCTATCTATCCATCTATGTCTGCCTATCTATCTCCATATCTCCCTCCCTGTCTCTGTCTCCCTTCCTCTCACTCTCCTCCCATCCTTCCTTCCTTCGTCTGTTCTTGTCTCTCCTACTCTCCTCTCCTTCCTCCTTCCTTTCCCCTTCTCCCTTCCCTTGCCTTTCCTCAGCTCCTTTCTCCTCCCACAAATGCCTGTAGGCCTCGGGAATTCTTGAGTACCTGGTCCCCAAGTCTTTCTCTTAACCTATGACACTCCTGATAAATTGATGCATTTTCTCATTTGAAACACATTTATTGGATATCTACTATTATCAAGGCCCTGGAAAAAAATTATTCTGTGTGAGTTTAATGAAAAAAAAAAAAAAAAAAAAAAAAAAAAAAAAAAAAAAAAGATCCTGACCTCGTGAAGTTTACAATTTTATATAATGTAACATTTTACTTTGTTATAGGCCAATTAAAACCCATTTAAAAAGCACTAGGAAAAGTGGGTTTTAAGGAAGTGGTGAATTGCACCATTCTGTTTTTATGATATAACAGATTCTCACAAAAGTATAAAAACTCACTTGGACTAGCACAGGAGAAAAAACTCCCATTTTATAACTGGAAGCAGATTTCTGCTTGGCAAGTGGTGGGGAATTAAAAAACCTTTGGGGCCAGCCATTCCTTTGTTCTGGAAAAATCACCTGAACAGGTCCTTTAGCTATACTAAGTACAAAGCAAATGGGTGTCGATTGTTTTAAGGAAAGCTGTGAATTATCAGCTGTCCTGAATGCAGATAACTAAGCCAAGCTCCTCCTAATTCGCTGGAGACTTTGTTTTGTTTGGGGTGAGTGGGGGTATGTTTTCTTTTTCCGGGATGGATTTAGGTGGTACCGTGCAGGAGTCCTGGATCCCACGCTTGTCTTCAAGGCTCGCTGCGTCCTGGTGACAGAGCATAGCTGATGGAGACCTGGAGCTGCAGCCCTAGTGGCTGCAGGAAAGATGAGAAAGTCCAGCTTAAAACGTATGTGGTCCCTGTTGAGGGATCCCAAAATATGGACTCTGCAGTTGAGGTCACAGATACAGTATAGTCAAAAATACACACATACCACATAAGCTGAAAAAATAAGTAAAAACACAAAACTGAGTCTATTAAGTTGTCAAGTGAAAGAATGCCTGGGAGAAATTTCACTGAGCAGGTCACGCACAGAGGGGATGAAGTCAGGAGTTTTAAGTGGTAGAAAGGGATTTTCATGGCACTATCGTAATGAGGCATTGCAAGCTAGTCCTGCGGACAGGATGAATGAGCTCATCAGTCTGCACACAGATCCACTAGTCAGGAAAGAGTCTTCAGCTGCTTCCAGTGAGGGCTGGCATGCAGGGTCACTAAGAGCTCGTGGTCCTTTATCAGCTCCAGTTAGTTACAACCATTTGTGATGAAACGCAGCAGTCAGTTTGGATATCTCTAAGCAAGCACTGATATAAGTGGAAATGTTTCTTTTGTACAGTGCTATTGAAGACTAAGTCAGGCTTCAGGAAAGGTGCTGATGCTAGAGATTTTATTCCTGTGTGCCAACTGCACCCCACTGGTATTGATGAAGCTTCTCATAAAGGAAGTTGACCGCCCTGAGACTGAACATACAAATGGACAGTGGCCAGATCATACATGAAAATAGAACTCTGAGCCACAATCTCTGCAGCAAGCAACCCAGGAAGCCAAACCATAACCTCTGCAGCAATTAGCCCCAAACAGCCAGAACTTGATCAGCAACTGCCAGCTTCGCTAATTTTTATGCCCACTTCTGGTTTAGGACCAACCAGAAAGGAAAATAAGTTCTGCTAACCAATTTCATAGTGTCTTATTCCATTTTTTGTTGCTAGAAAGGAATACCCAAGGCTGGATAATTTATAAAGAAAAGAGGTTTGTTTGACTCACTGTTCTGCAAGTTGTACGAGAAGCATGGTGGCAGCATCTGCATCTGGTGAGGGCCTCAGTCTGCTTCTATTCATTGTGAAAGGTAAAGGGGAGCCAGCATCACACGGCAAGGGAGGAAGGAAGAGAGGAGAGGAGGTGCCAGACTCTTTTCAACAATTTTATATCACGGGAACTAACAGAGTGAGAACTTGGTGAGGAGAGCACCAAGTCCCATGATCCAAACACATCCCCTGGGCCTCACCTCCAACCTAGGGGATCAAATTTCAACATGAGATGTGAAAGGGATGAATATCGAAACTATATTCTGTAGGATGCCTACTTTTAGTTAGCTCACCTACCGCTTCCCTATGCCAACAGCCTCCAATCAGGGCACATCTGATACGTTTTATTTCTTCCCCTATAAAGCTTTCCCACCCCTTTGCTAAATGCATGTAATGGTGGTTGACTCTCTTGCTATAACAAGCCATGAATAAGCAGCTTTACTTTTCTCTTTTGGGTGGCTTTCATTTGTTTCTACAATTCCCACTGTTAAATTATGGATAAGGAGGACAGCGAAGGTGGCATTTTAGACAAGGGGGTCTGGACCTCAGGAGTGGAGGTGTGCTCCGGGACATCCCTGGTGGAGTGGGGTCAGCTGCCTCTGGCTCTTGGTGGCAGGACAGCAGCCAGGCAAGGGATGGCCAGTAAAGGCCTCTAGGGTAGGCTTGGAGCCTGGGGTTCTGAGACAGCCCACCTCTAGCAGCAGAAATAAATTGCATCCTCGACTGAGGATCCTTCCTGGATGTCCAGCAACTTCTTGACAACTTGATGTCAGGTCTTGCCTGTACTACGGAAGACTTAAAACAGGGATTTGCTTCCAGATAGGAACAGACCAATACAGGGTAAGGGCAAGGTGAGGGTAGGCATTGAAGGAGACAAGAATGCTAGAAGGCATTGGGCTTCCATGTCTATCCTGGGTTTTTTTTGTTGTTGTTAGATGGTGTGTCTCTCTGTTACCCAGGCTGGAGGGCAGTGGCCCAATCTTGGCTCACCACAACCTCCACCTCCATGTTCAAGCAATTCTCCTGCCTCACCCTCCAGAGTAGCTGGGATTCTAGGCATACGCCACCATGCCCAGCTAATTTTTTTTTTTTTGTATTTTTAGTAGAGATGGGGTTTCACCATATTGGTCAGGCTGGTCTCAAACTCCCAACCTCATGATCCGCTCGCCTTGGCCTCCCAAAGTGCTGGGATTACAGGCCTGAGCCACTGTGCTTGGCCAGGTCTATCATGTTGAAGAACCTGGGTACATCCCATGGTCTCTAGTGATGTGATGTCATCCTTGATGTCAGAGGTAGACTTCTTTCTCCCATGACAGGGATCAAGTATGGTGTGATCACCCTTGAGGGACCTCAGAAATATCTAGGGGCATAGAAAGTTTGTGAAAAGACTGTAAGTCTGGCCAGTAGTATGATTTATAATAATAAGGGCAGAGGGCAGGCAACTAGCCAACAAGAGGAGATGGTTTAAGCCATTCAATGAACCATTACAGTCATTACAAATAATGGAAATTTATTTGCAAGGCATGAGATGATTCTTACAATTCATCAAGCAGAAAAAAAAGACACAAAAGTTTGAACAAGATCATGTCATCTTTATAATGAAAAATGACTACAAGTATAGAAAAAAAAAAAAAACTCATGAGGTTATTTACCAAAATGTTAAGAGTTACAATCTTTGTGTGGGGGCCTGGGTGACTTCTGGTTACTTCTATTTGTTTACTGGCATTCTCTGAAATTGCCATAATAAATAGAAATTATAGATTGACACTAGAAAAAGCAAATGTTATTTCAAGTGCCGTTTTAACAACGGAGCTGCTTTGCGTCTTTGAGAGTGGGACTTGACCTTCCCCCTAACGCTCCCGTGTGCATCTCTCTGGGGTCTGCCTGTCTGGCCAAAATGCCAGGAAATAAACACAAACTGCAGCTTAAGGAGATCTGTGCAGGAAAGAGCAGGGAGGAGAGCCAAATTCTTCATCCAATCCCTGTGCCAACTGTGTCCTTGTCATAATAAAATGCAAAGCTTTGAGAAAAGACGGATTTGAGGCTTTGGGGCGAGAAAGTGAAGCAAAGAGACAGTTTTGGGGGTGGGGGTTTGCTGATACAAGCTGGGGTGGTATGGGTTTTATCCCCCCTGCAATGATCTCAAAGCCACACCTCAAATTATATTATTCATTGACATGAGTGATGGATATTTTCTCTATCTTATGTAGGTCAGATGTGGCTAAAAAGACAATTTGGCTATAGCAACTGAAATAAGTTCAGGGTACCTGAAGCCCTCAACTACTGAAATCACACAGCTTTCACTGCTGACTTTGCACAGAGTGGCAGCAGTGCAGCTGACAATGGCTGGCCTCATAAACTTCAGGAATGTGACCTGTCCCCATCCACACTGATACGGCCACTGTGAGCACCCTGTCTCTGGCCAGTGATGGTGCAAGTCCCTCCTGTCACTTATAGAGAACACAGCCAGACTCTCAGTGTGGCCAAAGCCCTGGGCTGTGCAGAAATGGTGGGGCTGTATCACCCAAGCTCGGATACCGGTCTCCTCTTTCCTAGGTCAGGATGTCTCATAGTGTGTCCTCTCCAAGCCTCCAGTGGGCTGGTTATAGTGCTGTCTGAGGGAAGCAGAGTTTTGGCCTTTATTATTATATTCTGCTGTGCAATTTGATCTTGGCCAAATCTATGTTCCTCTTAGGAAAATTTTCATATTAGATATTCTTCTCCCAGCAGCCTCCCAAATTTCATTTTGTGCATTTGCCATTTCCAGGAGGAAAAAGCAAACATCCCTTTGGAAACCGCCAGATGGGTTTGCACCATGATTAGATCCACATGATGGTCAGGCAGAGCCTCCCAGAGCCATCAAGGACAGTAAAAGCCCCAAGAGACAATCAGGAGCTGAGGCAAGTTGAGGTGAAGAATCCACATTTGGACCCAAAATTGTACAGGCAGCAATTTTGACAATGAGCTAAAGATGTGCAGTGGAGAGAGAAACACAATTAGCTTTAGTTTATGTCTTTTTGTGATTTTTATGTCTGCATTGGAATTAGCTTCTTTTCCCTCGTCTTACTTAAAAAGAACTAACCTCTGATAATTAAACTCAAAGTGTGCTGTATAAATCCACTATGTCACATACAGACATTTCCAGTTCTTGGTTCTCCTATTTTTAAGTAGTGCAATTATTTATTATACATGGTAATATATTTCTTTGTTAGCTGGTACCTTCTAGACCCTGAAGCTGAAAAATGCTTTAATAAAAATTCGAATATTGTATTATTGAAGTGGGGAGGCTGTATTATCATACATTGGAGAATGGTTGGGCTTTGGGATGTCTTGATGAATCATTGCCTAATATTTTTCTTCTCATGACACATATATGATTATTAAATGTTGTCTGCTCACTGATTAACTTTGTTTATTTCCTAATTAGGTTTAGGATCAGCTGTCTTGTAGTTATAGAAATAATTGTTTGATTAATGTGTGGGAATTTACATGTTCATTATAATTCTGAGTAAGTTCTGTCCCAATTAGCCGCAACGCCCCATGCTGATCTGGGGAACCAGAATTGCAATTTTCACCCATTAAGTAATAACTGTTAAATTGATTGGTGATAATTGGGTATAGATAGTAAATAAACATTAGTAGAATTTAAATAATATCACAACTAGTTCTTTCAATTTGCTTACAAAGTAACAGAGTTCTAGAGATGAGCACTCACAATTTGGATAGAGAGGGGCCTCACATACTTGCCAATACTCTTTTTGATCAGTAAATTCCATAAAGTTTCAAGAAGAGCTCTAGAAATCAGCCAACCTGCTGGAATGTGACGTCTGGCTTTGTGAATGAGTTATCTCCCTAAGTTTCTCTCTCGGCAACTCTCTTACCTTAGCCCAGTCCCTGTCTGCAATGGCCCCTACGGAGCCTGCTCTTAGAGGCTTAAAATATGCTGGCAGATGCCCAAGAATCTTCAGAATAGGGTTCCTTCTTCATAGCCATTCATTGTGCTAAGCTTTCAGCTGTGAGACCCACTCAAGGTATCTCAGGAACAAAAACAGGACACATTGCAGGAACACGTGGAGTGGAGGTAGATCCAGGGAGTCCACGAAGGTATAACTCAGGGTGTCTCTACCCGTCTCCACGTCTGTCCCTCTGCCTTTCCCCTGTCTGTCTCTCCATCTCTAGCTTTTCTTCACAGCTTTTCTCTTCCTCTCCCTCCTCCTTCACGAACACTTTTTCAAGGATCATATCTCACCACCGACCAGCTTCCCTATCTCCTTTCTTGTTTCCTTCCCTTCCCAGCCACTCATGGCTTTGGCTTGCTGCGGTTCCAACTCAACCCCTTCACCAACTACCCAGCCTCTCATGTCCCTGGTTTCCAGTTCCTGAGGGAGGAAGGCAGACCTTGAGACCTTGCTTATTAGTCATTCGCCTGCCATTGTTTGCCATAGACATCTACCAGCTGGGCTAAAAATTTACTTAAAACGTTTTCAAAAAAAAACACAATTTTTATACATCTTAGTATTATGTATCATAAAAGGAACTTTATATCAGTATCACAAATGGAAAACCAGCATTTTCCCGGTGTACATTACAATCAAAGCATAACAACTTTATTATTTTTTTTTTTAGTCATATGTTCTCACTAAAATAGTTTCATTCAGGTGCCACCAGCTGTGTGCGCCCGCCCTTCCGGAAGCTGTGGCGTAGCCCATCCTTTCCCAGCTGCCGTACCGTATCGTTTGTCACGAGCCTCAGGATTGATTGATCTTAGGTCATGTGACCATGCCGGTTTAATCAGCTGTGACTGGAGTTGGAGGCTGTGGTCACGTGACATAGAACAGAGCCACGTGGGGACTGGGCTTCCCTGAGGGAATGAGTAAGATGCTTCCGGCGGCCAGGTTTCAAACCACTTGCTATGCGCACACGTCCGCAATTCGTCCTCACAGCAACTCCATGCGGAGGCTGTTAGTAGCCCAGTTTCTCTATCCTTTAAAGCCTAAGAGAGTAGGATGACTTCCTGAGGGTCAAAGGGACCCTCCACATGAAGCCCTGGGAAGATGCTGCCCCATTTGGGACCGTTCTCAAGCAGTTGTGTAAGAGCTGCATCTCTTTACCTGAAATCTAAGGTCAGCCACAATAGGCTCCAAAAACGGAGCTCCTCTCCTCTGAATTCTGAAAGGCAGAACTTGCAGTGAGCGAAAGGCCATTTGCAGTCGGCCAGGGAGGCTTTTTGCTGAGCTGAGAGGAAAAGCGTTTGCGGAGTGCTGAGAATGCTCAGCGCTCGAGTACGGTGAGAGACACCCGCTTCTGTTCTGTTCTGATTGCTGATGACCACGCCCAGGGGAGGATGGCTCTGGCTGCAGAACTTGCCGTGTTTCCTGCATTTGTGGCTGGACTGACCCTAAAACAGCTCTCTGTTCACCACTTTTAATCTACCCCGACTTTGAGGGTTCTACTGAGGATGTTTCCTACCTGTGTCTTATTTCTCCTTCCTCAGCACAGCTTCCAAATTAAACAAAACAGAACAAAACATGGATTCTTTGTGAAGGGAGCTGAGTATACGGTAATCACCGTGCAGACTGTCGACTCCGGAGGAAAGACGTGTAGCTCTATGTTGGCTACGGTGACACGGTGCCTGACACAGCGCCTGACCCGTGGTAGGTTCTCAGATATGATTTGTGAATGGATGGATGAGACAGAATGGTAGGTGTGGCCTCTGGAGTCAATAGCCAAGGAGGGAGAGAAAATTCTTCATTTTTAGTAAGTATGTGACAAAAATAGAAGAAGTCCAAAATAGAACAGAGAGAGCCACACAGTATCTTTTCTGATGACATCAAAAATATCTACTTCCCTTGAAGGAAACCGGAATCATTTTTAGTTCCAGCAGAAATTCTTTCTTGGAGGCTCAGCTAGGAAACATTGCATAATGTAGTTACGCAATGCCTCCTTTCCAAAGTGTACCTCTCATTGGTCTCCATGCTTTCCAAGGGACCCAGTGTGGAGTACAGGTTGACAAGGCAGGTTCTGAAGTCAGATTGCTTGGCCTTGAAAGCTAGCATTAGCTTGCTGTATGAGCCTGAACTATAGGACCTAACCTTTATGATGCTCAGATTTCCCCAACTGTAAAATGGGGATTATAATAGTAATCACTTTGTAGGAATGTTGTAAAGAATAAAGGAGATAATTCATGTGAATCATCTAGCCCAATGCCCAGGGCTCAATAATTATTCATGGTAAATTCCCCCATCTCCCTTTGAGACTGTCTGAATTTCTGGGTTTGATATATTCTTTTCCTGGAAGGGTGGAAGGATGTTATATTGTAACCTTGCATTTCAAGATCACTGGCTTAAATCAGGGAGGGTGTTGGGGATGGAGCTGTGGAAAGGTAGGAAGGAATGTTGTCCTGACTGGAGACTGAGTCCAGCTCGAGTCCAATGCAGGTGATGCTGGTGATATGAGCTGTGAATGAAAACACAGAGCTGAATATACCATCCCTGCCCTCTAAGAGCACATGGTCTTCTAGAAGCTAAGATTCAAGGTGGTGACCTTTGGATGGTTTCAGCATGTTGGATCATCTTGTAATTTATGGTTAAAATGTTGTACAATATGTAGTAACCGTCCACTTCCTCCAGCATTAGAATAAGTCTTTGGAATAATGTGGAGGGTAACCTTCTAAGAGAAATAACAATATTCCTTGTGCTCTTCAGGGAAGAGAAACTTGCTTTTGTTTTCCAGAGACAGGGCCCTGCCTGGCATGTTGCAGCTTGCTAAAGGTGTGGCTTCCCTTTCAACACTCTCTTTCTGGTGTGCCATTCAATATTGTAGCATGAAAGAATTTTGATTACAAGCTTAAAGAAGGACAAGACAGGACCCAAAGCCAGGGCAGAGGGCAAGAGTGGGAGGCTGGAGACTTAAAAACTTGTGCTCTATTTTTGAGAGGGCTACTCTAGGGTTCAGTGGGAGACGGAGGACCAGGACAATGGCTGTGAGGGGCATCATATGAGTCCAACCTTGTGGGGACCAGTCCAGTGTCCTGGGGATGGCTCACTTTGCCTGAATGTCTATCATGGACAGGGACCTAGCTCCTGCCTAGGCCTCCAGACCTTCCCAGCTTACTGTCCTGCCACTGGGTAAATGACATCAAGTCCCTCCCTCGGCTTTGTGCCATCCTATTCATCCCCTTTGTAGGAATGCTGCCCTAAGGACATTCATTGATAAAATCAAAGAATGTATGAGCTGAATATAACCCAAAAGCCTAGAGGCAAAGTGCAGACCCAGAAGGTGGGCATTGTCACCAAGGGTCTTATTTTCCCACACTTCTTCTCTCTCTGCTTTCCATGTGTTGGCTTAATCTGAAGATTACCTTTCCTTGTGGTCAAAAGAGAGTTGGAGAACCTTTCCTGGGGACACAGGTTTTCTTATTTCTATCCCTCGAGGGAGGGAGAGGAGACTTTTGGAGGAATCCATGTAAATCTCAGGATCTTGGGCCTTACTCACTCTCATTTCTCAGTAGAACAAATTCAGTCTGTTTTTTTTTTTTTAAGACAGGGTCTGGAGCACAGTGGTGTAATCATGGCTCACTGCAACCTTGACCTCCCGGGCTCAAGCAATCCTCTCACCTTAGCCTCTCGAGTAACTAGGACTATAGGTGTGTACCACCATGCCCAGCTAAGACACATTCATTTTGTAACAAATAACTATGGCTGTGGGAGGTGGGCATTGATTGGCTCAATCTCCCCTGGAGCTGGGGTTGAATCAGTGCCAACCACACCATGTGGTTGCCACATAATGGGAAGGTGGTAAATCCCCACGCCCAAGGGAAATCAGGAGGAAGGAAAGGGAAGGTGTGTTTGGGAGGCATCCTCGGTGGGTTCTCCCAAAAAGCCAATCCTGAAATAAGGTTTCCAGTGCAAGTGGTTTATTCAGAAGGTGATTTCAAGGAAATAGGGGAAGGAGATTGGGAAACAAGAAAGAAACAGACGATAGTCAGTATAGGCAGGGCAGCTGGAGCTCAATCCCAGGGAGAGTTACTGGGAAATAGTATAAAACACACCTCTGAAGGACAAGGGAGCTAGGGTATCTATATGTCTGCTCCCCTCACTTATTGGTTGAGGGCTGCTCCTTCAAGGAGTGAATTCCTCAGCACTTCCTGCTAGCCTTCTGAGGTTTGCGGGGGGGACGCTGCACATAGAGGTGTAGAAAGTTATCTGAAGCACACCGGAGTGGTTGGGTGTGACGGGTGTAGGTGGGAAACTGACAATATCTGTTATAAGAAGCAGCCTGGAGGCATCTAGAGTCCCCCTGCTGGACATGGTTCAGCTGAAGAATATGAACTTCGTCTTTGTGGTAACAGGGAGCCATCGAGGATATTTTAAGCAGGTGGATGCCAGTCAGATCTGAATTTCAGAACTGTATCTTGTGAGCCCAAAGTGAATCCCAAAGAGTTCATCAGACTCAATTAGTGTAGAAATTAGGCCTGCTCTTGGTTATGTGGTTCAGTTCTAGAGAGAACTGAGAGCCATGAGCCAGAAGGAAGGGATTGGTAGACAGTAGGGGCATCAAATCGTTGCAGCCCAAGGCTCTCGGTGCCAGCTGAAGCAATAGCTAATTGCAGAGTTGTTTCAGATGGCGCTGAAGTTCCACAGCAGTCCCAGACTCCCAGAGCCCAAGTAAGGATCTGTGTAGGCTGCTGTCTCTGGGAACGTACTTGCTGGGAACATGGCCTGGTTCCTAGCAGGAGGCACAACTAGGGCACCCTTCTACATGGGTCAGGTACATCAGCAGCGCCTGGGTTCCCTGTGGCCTTGAGGCTAAGGCAGTCAAGGCGACATGATTACCTGTGGGGACAGCCACCTTGTGTTCCATTAAATATTGGATGAGAAAAAAATATGACTATTTTCCTGTTTGGTCTAAATTCATTTTTTTTTCCCCAGTGTGAAAGTACATTTGAAAGGAGAGGGGGAAAAAAAAGCTTCCAGCCAGCTCCTCTTCCACTAATGAAGAAAGGGCATAGGATTTGGGGACAAGAAACCTAGGACATGGTCTTTCATCTGCTGTCAAAAGTGCTGTGACTTTAGGCCCATCACTGTGCCACTCGGGTGGGAAATTTTCTTACCCGTTAAAAATGATGGAATTGGGGCTGAGCACAGTGGCTCATACCTGTAATCCCAGCACTTTGGGAGGCTGAGGTGGGAGGATTGTTATGAGCCCAGGAGTTTGAGGCTGCAGTGAGATATGATTGCACAGCTGCACTTCAGCCTCAGTGACAAAGCAAGGCTCTATCTCTTGAAAATGATTTTTTCATTAAAAAAAGAAATGAGATTAGAATGACTGGCTGAGCTCAAGAGCTGTGCCATCCAACAGAAACATTTACGAGCCACAAATGTGAGTCATGTGTGTAATCTTAAATTTTCTGGTAGCCACATTAACAAAAGCAGAGAAAGAACAGATTAAATCATTTTTAGTAATATATTTTATGTAAGCCAATATAGCAAAAATATTTCAGTTTTAGCATGTAATAAACATAAAATACCATTAGTGTGATATTTGCATTCTTCTTTTCCTACTGCGTCTGGAATTTAGATTGTGGAATTCTAATATGAACTGTGCTTTTACTGCAACAAGGGAGTATAGGTTAAATACAGGAAAGAGCTTCTTGTGAGAGTGGGTTTTAAAAATGCAGACACTGGGTCCTGAAGGAGGCTGTGGGAGCTTTATTCCACTGGAGTCAGACAGAGCTGGGTTCCAATAAATCCTGACCCCACTACTTACTGAGGGTCCCTGAGCAAGTTACTGTCTTTCATTCTTTTAAGACTGAATTTTCTTATGTGTCAAATAGTTGGGATGATATCCTTATGGTAGTAACACAGGTTAAATAAGATAATATATGTAAAACACTTAACTCAGGGACTAGCATATTCTAAGTACTTGATTATGACAGATATTACAATTATTCCAGTGAGGCAAAATTAAAGCTAGAATTGCGTGCGTTGGGAAAAAAATTATACATTCTAGGTCTCAGAACAAGGATAAAATATCATACCTCTACATTGTCCTCGTCCCCATCATATCTCCTGCAAGATGTCACTCGTCAGTCGCAGTTTCTCTCTATCTGAGCCCCAAGGAAACCTCGGAAGCCTTCTCAACACAGGTAACTGCTGTCCATCAATCTGAACCAGCAAGTGGATCAAATTTATGTGCCATCCCTGCATTAGCATTGCATGATAGAAGGAAGATGTCAGAACCCCAGGAGGCAATGCTAAACAATGACAGAAATTGTGGGGAGGAGGAGAGATGACAGCGAGAGAAACAGAGAGAGAGAGAGAGAGAGAGAGAGAGAGAGAGAGGACAAGAGCAGAAGAGTTTTCAGCAGGGAGCTGCGTGTTTTCTTTCATTTTGGGGTCAGCGTGATTGAGCCTGCACAGGACTGCCTGTGAATCCTGCACTGGCCAGAGCCTGGGTAACAGAGTCTCTGCAATGCCTTCTAATGCCACACATTTGGGTTGGGGTTGAACCCTGGCTATTTCACCCAAGCAAGCAGATTCATTTAGAATTCCAAGGACTCAATTTATCTATGCCACACTGATGGCTCCTCCAAGGCTGGTAACAAATGGTGGTCATTCCCCACACCACCCTGCTGCCCAATCATCGCTCTTGCTCAGCCCCTCAGTCATGGAGGGTCTCACATGGGAGAATTACAGAGCCAGCCTATCCATCTCCTGCCGACGGAGGGGAAAACTCCCTACAGAGCCTCAGAGCTTCTGTCACAAAGACAAGAAAAAGAGAGCCAAACTGATACTCCCTTCCCTCTGGGACAATGTGGCAGAAACAGAAGGAGGCTTACAACAAATTTAAGGGAAACAGGTCCATCTGTCTTTTCTTTGTTTCTTTATTCATTCAACAAATATTTTTGGAGGCTCAGGGCAGTTTCTTAGGACCAGAAAGGAGAGCATTGCAAACGTTACCAGGCTGGGTGTCTACCCTCAGAATTTACAGGACACCAATGACTAGAATTCAGCTCCAGGCTTGGAGCAAATAGATGAAGAAGCAGAAGAGAGCTCTGGGGTGGCTCTGGGGGACCTCTGTGGGCTTTGTTTCGCCCAGTGAGGCTGGTTGAGTGCTTTGCCAGCTTTACCATTCATTTGTTACAGGAAGGAGGAGACAAAGATGGATCAGGCTTGGTGTCTGCTCTCAGAATTTATAGTACACAGCAGGCAAGGGAAGCAATGACCACCATCCCCTAAAGAAGGCCATATTGCCCTGCTTGCAACTCTAAAAAGCCTTCTGCAGGTCTCTGAATAAAATTCAATCTCCTGCCGGAGACGGTGGCTTATGCCTGTAATCCCAGCATTTTGGGAGGCTGAGATGGGCAGATCACGAGGTCAGGAGCTCGAGACCAGCTTGGCCAACATGGTGAAACCCTGTCTCTACTAAAAATACAGAAATTAGCTGGGCATAGTGGCAGGTGCCTGCAATCCTAGCTACTTGGGAGACTAAAGCGGGAGAATGGCTTAGGCAACAAGAACGAAACTCTGTCTCAAAAAAAAAAAAAAATCGATCTCCTGCCCTTGGCTTAT
The DNA here is from genome assembly GCF_048565385.1 of Saimiri boliviensis. Lineage (NCBI taxonomy): Eukaryota > Metazoa > Chordata > Mammalia > Primates > Cebidae > Saimiri > Saimiri boliviensis. The sequence continues at coordinate 25,207,713 of NC_133455.1, read as the reverse complement.
AAAGTGATCCACTGGGCCTCACTTGCCTCTTGATCCCATCACCCACTCCATTCCAGCTGCAATGGCCAAGAGGTTCCCAGTCTCTCCTCAGCTCCCACCTCAGGGCATTTGCATTGCCATTCCTCCTGCTTGGGGTGCCCTTCCCTGACTTCTCCTTTCTTGTTCATTCCTTCTTTTCATTCATATCTCAGCCCAACAGCCTCTCCCCAGAGCAGCCCTATCTGACCCCCACCTGACAGTTACCGCTCATCGCTTTGATCACACTACACTATAGCCTTCTCCTTAAAGTCCGTCTCCCGGGATGGTGTTTTCTTTGCTTGTTTGTTTGTTTGTTTGTTTAGTGTCTGTCTGTCTCACCTCCAGAGTGGAAGCTCCAGGGACTCAGGGACTTTGTCGTTCTTGACTCTCCCCTGAGCCTGACACCTAGTAGGTTATCTGTAAATACTGGCTTATTTAATGAATGAATAATAGTGAACATTTTTGAGCACCAGTCAATCAGACATTAGGAAGAAAGTTTCACATGAATTAATCTCATTGTCCTTCTGACATTCCAAAAAGGTAGGTGGTGTGATTTTCCCCATTTTAGAGTGAGAAAACTTAACTCACAAGAGGTTGACCCACTGGCCTGAGTATCCAGCTGGTAGGTGGTGGAATCAGCATTCCAAGCCAGGTCTTGGGAGGCCAAGCTCTTAACTCCTAGCTTGCACTTTCTCTTCATGTAGACATGTCATATTTCTCAGTCCTTCATCTTTGCCATGTCACTTGCTCAGGAGGCTTCTATATACCTGTGCCCTCCTCTAACTGGAGACCTGGTTTACATCCTGACTCCTGACTCCTGGCTGTGACATATGAGGAGCTGCTCAACCCTCCCAAAACCTCACCCTACCCAAACTGATAAGAAAATAGTTAGATGAGATTGGGGTTCTGCCATGTGTGTTGTCAACCTAAGAAGCTCTGTTATCAGCTTTCACATGACCTGCAGCAGAAACCACTAAGTGGGCCACCTCCCAGGTTTCCTTTACTTCTCACATGCCAGCATCCTCTTCATGCTGTTCTACATCAAAACATGTGAGAACAATCACAGCAGCAAGCTATGCTTTAAAGTTTAAGCAATTTGGTGGGAGAGGTGTGGTTGCTGACTTTGTCTCAGTTAATTCTCACAAGAAGATAGACAGAAGGTTTAAAATTATTTTTATTTCTTATTATGTGTATTAGTTCATTCTCACACTGCCATGAATAAGTACTCAAGATGGTAATTTATAAAGGAAAGAAGTTTAATTGACCCACAGTTCTGCATGCCTGGGGAAGCCTCAGGAAACTTACAATCATGGCGGAAGGCAAAGGAGAAGCAGGCACCTTCTTTACAAGGTGGCTGGATGGAGTGAGTGCAAGCAGGGGAAATGCCAGACGGTTATGAAACCATCAGATCTCATGAGACTCACTCATTCTCACCAGAACAGTATGGGGGAACTGCCCCCATGATCCAATTATCTCCACCTGGTCTTGCCCTTGACACAGGAGGATTCTGGGGATTACAATTGAAGATGGAATTTTGGGTGGAGACACAGCCAAACCACATCATTATGGTTCAATCAAAAACGATATTTTTAGAACATTATAGAGAATGGATCAAGATGGAGGACTTACCACAAAAGCTTCCTTTCCACCTGACCCAAGTTCCATAAAAATAAGAAGTAAAAATTAATTTCAGCCCAATCTATCTACAACCTTGTTTGGGTGGAGGGAGTGGGTGTTAACCATGGACCTGTCATTTTAAAAAACTTCTGAAAGATTTAATTTAGACGCTATCTGGTCTGTAGAGAAGGGACTCCAGAGAAAGCCACAGCTTGGAATCCTGCTCCAAGTTTGGAGTAAATTGATGAAGAAGTAAAAGAGCGCTCTGGGGTGGCTATAGGGGTGGCCCTTTGTGGGCTTTGTTTCACCAAGTGAAGCTGGTAGAGTGCTTTACTCTTTTCACTTAGGGTCAGTAGAAGTGTGAATATCAGGACTCAACTACATACCCCAGGCTGCTCTGAACCCCAGAAGGATGGGACCTCCCACATGGAGAAACAAACAGCTGACACTCCCCACCCACCCTGCAGCGTCTCAGCCCCACGTACGTCAGGCAGGCTTCAGGAAATAGAAAGCCTGCTCATAGGCATGCAGCCTGTACCTCAGACATGAAGATGTTTCTTTTTCAATAGTTAGAAACCCAGGGTCTCTAACTATTGAAAAAGAAACCACACCTGAAAGAGAAAAATGAATGCCCAAGTAAGCAGAGATCACAGAGCAAACAGAAGATAAAAATCAAAGGTGAGGGATTATGAATTAGAGTATGTCAGATAGAAAATATAATAAAAACTTTTTTTCATTGTTAAAGAACATACACTAATTGTAGGAAGTGTGGAAAATTCAGAATACACATAGAAGGAAACTAAAATCATTTGTGATCACAACATTGAGAGGAAATAAGAAAATGTATTTTACTGTCTTTTCAATCTTCAAATATATATATATGTATATATAAATATATGTATGCAGATCACTTTTCAAATAATTTTATATAAAAGGTATCACATTTGTTGGTAACCTGCTTTAGAAGAACTCTCAGACTTAATTATATATATGCTGAGCATCTTCCCATGTCATTAACCATTTGTCTACATGTGATTTTTAACACACACATGCTATATACACGATACGGAGTTACCATGATTAATTTACCAATCCTCTATCTTTAGACATCCAGATTACTTCCAACTTTTCAGTTATGAATACACAATGCTGGAATAAACATCCCCGAACACGAACCGTTGAAATAGTAGTCTCTAAACTTTTTTTTTTTTTTTCTTTTTTTAGATAGTGTCTTATTCTGTCTCTCAGGCTGGAGTGCAGTGGTACAATCTCGGTTCACTGCAACCTCTGCCTCCTGGGCTCGAGGAGTTCTCCCACCTCAGCCTTCTGAGTAGGGACCACAGATGGGTGCCACCATGCCCAGCTAACTTTTTTTTGTTGTTGTATTTTTTTGTAGAGACAGGGTTTCACCATGTTGCCCAGGCTTGTCTCAAACTCCTGATCTTTGGCGATCCACAAGCCTCAGCCTCCCAAAGTGCTGGGATTACAGGCATGAGCCACCACACTCAGCCTGAGATGGTAGTCTTAAAAGCCTGTTTGAAGTACGAGATCTTCATCATAACAGTAACAGCTAACATGTTTAAAGTGTGTCATATATGGGCAAGTGACTCCAAACTAGTTTTCGTGTCTCCAGATTCCCTGTTGCTGCCTTTGCTCAGTAGTGCTGCTTTTATATACTATTTGGAACATGAATTGCTGGCTTTGCCACTCGCTAGCCATGTAACCTTAGGCAAGTCACTATAGCTTATCAAGCCTCAGTTGTATCATCTGCAAAATGGGGATGACAATACTACTGAACTCACAGACCTACTGTAAGGATGTCATGAGAGAATCAAATAAAGAGCACAATGCGTGGCACATGGTAAGAACTCTATAAATATTAGTCATTTCTATTAGTCTGTCCATGGAGCTAATCAGGAATTAACATTACTCTTTCATTCCCACAGCGGGAAGTGCTTAACTAGCCTGTCTTGAGTCTCTTTGCCAATCACCCTGCCGCTGGGATTTTTCTCTTTTGGCCTTCAAATGCATCTAAAGAGGAGGGAGTTGGAGGATGGGGGTGAGAAAGGTCCTAGCATTCCCACCAGCCTCCTACTGGCTGCAAAAATCCTACAGGAATCTGCTTCTGGAGGGCTGGCTTCCCATCTGGCTGTAATCCCCTGCCTGCTACGCAAAGCGCGAGTGCCTCACAAATTAGGGAAATCGGAGGCTGCCTCTTCAGACCATGCACAGACAGCAGGATGCCGAGTGGCGGCTGCAGAACCACTTGCTGAAGCTAAAATTAACAAGCTTCTTGGGTTGAAGGTTTTAATTACAAAAGGCTGGAGAATTATTTCCTTAATTCAGATACTTTTTCTTAGTAATCACTTTCCCCTTTGCTGCCCTGAGATTTTTATCTACAGCAGCCTGAGCTGTACAGGACCCACTGGTGGAGCTTGGGGGACTTGAGTGTCAGATGGAGTGGGTGGACCTCAGGGATTCACTTTGGGGTCCCAGACCTCTGCATGCTTTGCACTTCCTCTTGACCGTTGTGCCCTCTCCCATGATTTTAGATAGCAGCCATGTACTTTTGGCTTCACAGCATGGAGCACTCCATGAGTCTCTAAACCCATCTGTCTACGGAGGACCACCATATGAAGAGCAATGGGTCTAAAATAGTCTCCTCTTTTTCCTCTTTTCCCCAATTCAGTACATGAAGTACTGAATACTCAAGCCAGGATTCTGGGGCACCCAAGAATCTATACCTTCACCGTATCTCTCATTCTTGCCACTTTAGGATGCATCAGACAGACATTCAACCACCAGTTCCTGCATTTAATGGCCCGAGGGTTTCTCTTGTCACTAGAGCCCACTCTGCTGCCTGTATTGTGGTTCAGATGTGCTGGAGAATATGTGGCCACCTCCCAGAAGCAGCTCTCAGCTAATACTAGCAGGAGTTGTGTATACTCACCCCAGATCCCTTGCTGCTCAAGTGGGATTACTCTGGGGTGATGTTCCACACTGTCCCTCACAGCTCCCTGGCAGGATTAAGCCCCACCTACCCTCAGTGGGAGCTGAGCAGATAACATTTCCTTTACTGGCTGCTTTCTCTTTCTATTTCCCCTACTCCTCCACCTTCACCTTCTAAATGTAATTCTCCCTCTTGAATCCCTATCTCAGAGTCTTTGACTGGGGACCAAATTAAGGATTCTCCTCTCTCCCTTTGAGCCACTATGTCGATCCATCCTCAAAGCCTGTGTCCTTCAATACCTCACCAAACTGATCTCTTCTTTCTTCCTGTTGCTGCTTAGTCTAAGCTCTCAGTATCTCTGATCTAGACTGCTGCCCCGGCTCTCAGCCTGTCCCCCAGCGTGTCCCCCATCTCGCCCCTGAAATCCATCATATAGATGCACTGAGGCAATCTTTGTAAAATGAAACCTGGTCATGCCATGCCTCTGCTTCGTCCCTGCAAGGGCTCCCCAACGCCTCTGGGAAACAGACTAAATTCTCTAGTTTGACTCACAAGATCATCTGTGACATATTCTAAAACCTTCCACATGGTGTTCCTCAAGCCTAGGGTGCTCAATTTCCCTAGGCCATCCCCTTTGTCAGGCTCCCCTACTGATGCTCAATAATCACCCCTTAGCAAAAGCCTTCTCTGACATGTCCTCTACCCCAAACTGAATTAGGTCACTGTTTTTGTTTGCTCGGACTGCCATAGCAGAATGCCATAGACTGGGTAGCTTCAATCGCAAACACTTTTTCTCACAGTTCTGGAGACTAGAAGCCCAAGGTCAAGGTGACAGCAGATTGAGATTCTCTTCTCGGCTTACAGATAGCCACCTTCTCACTGTGTCCTCACATGGTCACTCCTCCGTCTGTGTGCTGTCCATGTCCTCATTTCTACTTTGTATAATCTCCCCATCGTATTGGATGTGGACCCACCCATGTGACCTCATTTTAGCTTAACTATCTCCTTAAAGACCTTATTTTCAAATACAGCAATATTCCGAGGTCCTGGGGGTCCGGACTTCAAGTTGCGAATGAGCCCATTACAGACCCTTCTCTTTGTCCCCACAGCCTCACTCCACGCCTTTCTCTAGCTTGGAAATCCTTTATTATAATGTCCTGAACACTTATCTTTCTCCCTAACTACACTATATTTGTGAAGGCAAGGACCCTTTCCACCGCTGCATCCCCACAGGGACTAGAACACTGCCTGGCACACAGGAAGTACTCAACAGATATTTGTAAAGCATGTGCATATAGTTGCCATCCTGGTCATCCTTAGAGTCAAGTGAGGGGCAATAGAAGGAGGACCTGTATACTCAGCTTAAGGCTGACCTGTAGCTGGAAGTCAGAGGTGAGGTAATGTTGCATGGCCACACCATGCCATTTCCCTTTGGGACATTATCCCATGGGTTTCCCTTCTTGAGCTGGTCTCCCTGTCCTCCTCATTCTGATATCTCACCCAACTAGACCAGTGTGCTGAACATATCCAGGAGCGCCCAACAGCCCTGCAAAACAACAGGCTTTCTTAGACTGTAACCAGCCCAAACAGATCAATGTGAGTCCCTTCCTTTGCAGGTGCAAGGAAAGAGCAGTTAATCTTGTCTAGGGTGGGTCACCCTGCTTTAAAGGCATGAGTGGAGATGGAGGCACCTATATTGCTTCATGTCCAACTTTGACAAATCAAGCAATATTTTCTTAATGACTTAGTGTGAAGGTTTCAGAGATGACTTCTTTTTCTCATTGATCTGTTCGCCAGCTGCCATCATTCTTTAATTATAAGTCTCCACTTCCTCCCAGCCTCTCTGACAAATAGATAATAATGATCTGTAAACAAACATGTATGTGCACCAGGGGAGCAACTCTTGAAAATAATTCTGCGTAGCAGGAGACAGGCAGGCAAGCAAAGCACGGAAGCCACTCAGACTTCAGTTAGGATCACAGTTTTGCCATGCCATCTGATAGAGCATTCTGTGCAGGTGGAAATGTATACCTGTGCTGTACAATATGGTAGCCAGGAGCCACATGTGGCTGTTGAACACTTGACATGTAGTTAGTGTGATTGAAGAATTAGATTTTAATTTAATTTAATTTTAATTAAGTGTAAATAGCTACATGTGGCTAAAGTGGCTACTCTGCTGAAAAGTACAATTTAGAGGCCAGTCATATCACCTCTCTGAGCCTCTTCTTCCTCCCCTGTAAAATGGAGATTAAAATCTCTATTGCATTAGGGCAATGCTAGCTGCTGTTACAAACAGGCTGCATGACATTAGTGGCTCCAGCAAGTCAGAATCTTACTTCTTGCCCATATAACAGTCTAGAGCATGCCCCCTCTAAGGAATATTCAAGGATTCAGGCTGATGGGTTTGCTATCTCCAACACATAGCCATTCTAGTTATTCCCATCTAGTCACCAGGAAAGGGAAAATAGCAGAATTCCAAAGCTAGGGATTTTTTTCTTAAGCAATTGAGATAGAATTTATAATGTCGTTTCCACTCTGCCCATTCTTGGCAAGAAAACACTCACATTACCACACGTAACTGCAAGGGGAGCTGAGAAATTTAGTCCTCAGCTGGATACCAGTGTCCTAACTAGAATTATCTTAGTGTAGAATAAGAAAAGAGTGTATTTTGGAAGACCGATAACTGTGTCTATTACTCCTACTTTGGAGGACTGCTGTATGGGTTAAATATGTTACGTATGTGACATGGTACTTGTGTAATGGTCAGCTTTTGCTGTTAGTAAGAAAACAACCCTACCACTTAGCGTCTTAACACACAATGCTGAGTGAGAGTTAGCAGTTTGGGCTGGGTTCATGTAAACAGTTCTAGACTCAGGTGATCTCAGCATAGCTTCCATCAGTGCTGCTTCCATCAGTTGCTGGGTGGGCTGGGGCTGGTTGACCTAGGATGGCCCTGGCTGGACCATCTTGCCTTGCTTTACTTAATTTTTATTCTCCCGCTGGCAAGTGATGGGGTTCCAAGATAGTGAGGGAGCACTCACAGGGCCTTTTGAGGTTTAAGATTGGAATGGACACCCAATCACTGCTGTCACATCCTACCAACTAAAACAAGTTACAAAGCCAATCAAGAATCAGGGGCAGGAAAACAGACTCCATCCCTTAGTGGGATGGGAGGCAAAGTCACATTGCAAAGGAGTGTAGTTACAGGGAGGGGAATAGTTCGAGCCATTTTTGAAACAGTCTACTATAATTTTGTATATAATTTATTCAGTAAATGATGGCTAATATTTTATCAATTCATTTATTAATTCTATATGGTTCATTCATTCAAAAACTTATTGAATGTTTACCACGCATCAGGCTTGAGGCCAAATATAGTGACTGTGCTTGGATGTGTTAGGCATTGAACTCTACAAGAGGAAGTCAAGTTAAATTTGTGTGTGTCATAAAAAGAGAACAAATAAACCACAGAAGAGATGCTGGTTTTCTACTCTTTAGTCCTTGACTGATGCCCAATGTCCTCTTGTCATTTCCTGGGTACCTCTGATGAAAAAGTACCTTGTTAACCACGACCCCTGTTGTTTTGACTATGGTGTGACCATCTCTCTGGGCCCGGGTGAATTACCAATGAGGTTTGCTGCTTGTGGCCTTGTCTGCTGGAGGGAAACACTTTAGGATGAACCTGAACAAATCCAGCATGAGCTGACAGAAGCCTTTGAAGAGACAGAATAAACAGCCCACTGATTCAGAGGGCTATTAAAGGAATCTTTCTTGCTTCAGTGTAAAACGACTTGTCTCGCCTGCAAGATGAATCAGAAGCATAAAGGGTGATGAATGGAAGTGATTTCCAAAGCACTGGGAAATATCGTGGGCCCCACAGTGAAGTCACATCTGGTGGCTTTAAGATACGTCTTATGCCCAATGGCATACATCTCTGTCATTTCCCCTGGTACCTATGGCCTACTCCCACTTTCTTACTATCAAAGCCAGCACTCTTAGCCGAGAGCTTTATTGGGGACATGCTCTCCAGATCCGACAGCTCCCAAATAAAAGGCAAGTTCAAAGAGAAGACTGAAATGCCCAAGACATGGAATCCTAGAAAGATAAGTGCTTCCAGCCCGCACCTCACTCTGCCTCACGTCTGTCTTGGTTTGAATTGGTTTGGGCATCAAATTGACTTATCAAAGGAGCAGACAGGCACCGCCGCATCAAACAAGAATCACTTGTTGGGAAGTCTCCCCAATATTTTGTTATGAAAAATTTCAGACCTATCGCAAAGTTGAAAATTTTATTCACCACTAGATTCTACCACCCTGTTTTATTTTTCATGCTTTATCGCTTATCTTTCAGTTTGCCCATCCTTCTTTTTTGATACATTTCAAAGTAAATTGCACTCATCAGTGCACTTTGGCAGGGGATTTAAAAAAATTGCTCATGTCAGCAATCCATATTCGGGTCTCTAAATCACCAGCCAAGGGATCTCCATTTTAAGTAATTATTAACCTCACTTTGCAAGTGAGAAAACCGGCCCAAGAGGTAACAGGACCTGTACTACAAAAGTTGCCTAGAAATTGAACTCCTCTCAGTCTCTTGACTCAGAACTGCCTGGGTAGGAGGAACTTAGGGCATCTCAGCTTAGTGACTATGTCTTGGAATTCCCTCGGCTCTCTTACTCAGGGTATGGGACTTTGGTCAGACTCAGGCTTACAGCCTGTGCTCTGTCTTCCTGGCCTAAATGTTCTTTGAGGACAGGGACTGTGTGTAAGACTTTGCTTGTAGCCCTTGAACCAAGAGTTATTGAACCTCTCTGTAACAACATAGAGATAACAATGCTTTTCAGCTCATGGTTTAATGAGGTCATTCATGGAAATGTACAAGCGCTAAAAAGAAGTAGCTTTGTTGTGATATTCATTAGTAAGTATAGGCTTTGTAAATCACAGTCTATAAACTCAGGCAGGCATGAAAATATAACTGCATTTTTTCCCTATAACTAAACTGAGTTTTATTTTGAGTGCCTGTTCTACGTTAGAATCCTCAGAAACCACCCTGAGATGAGGATTTATGTACAAATGACTTATAAGGAAGTGGCCCCAGGAAAATCTGATCAAGGAGTAGGTGAGTGAGAGTTCAAGGGAAGGAGGCAAGCAAGGTCTCATGGAGTATAAGCTTTGCTTGGTCCTGCAGGGAGCTGGGGACAGTGATGGTCACCCCCAGAGTCTTCCAGATCAGGGGACAGGGAAGCTGGAATACCTTCATCTTCCTCATGCATAATATCAGGCATTAGTTAAGGGCTATCCTGGGGGAGTGAATACCTGGACATTCTGGGTTCTCTAGGTAGTTAAGCCTAAGGGGTTCTAGTAGCCTGAGGGTGGCCCTTCCACCAGGAGATTGAGTTGCTGACCATGCAGTCAAAGCACATAGGAAGATTGCGTGCATGAAAATGGTAAGGTGTCTGAGGGATGTGAGTAGAACACTGGTAACATTTGCTGCAGAGCCCATTCTGCCACAGCAGAAATCTAGTCTAGTCCAGTTGGGTTCCCTGGAGAGCATACCTTGTACCAAAGTATGGCAGTGAGATGCAGAGCGAGTCCTTCCCTTCTAGTCTGTTCTGGTAACAGCTGCAACCTCCTTGACCTGCCTGGCCTTTGTAGTTTACCCATCTAGGTCATTGCTGAATGAGTCTGCATTTCTGACCTAAATGTCCTCTCAGGCCCCCAGCCTGTAAGAGCCCTTCTGATGCTATCACACCATTCTGAAATTCAGGAAACCCCATTTACCGGACCCACCTGTAAATGGGGTCCTGGATGTTCTTCTGCTCCCACGCCATGCTATAGCACTGGAATATCAGAAGGATGGGACTCTGGTCCACCCTTTTACAAGGTACACCCGGAGAAGGGCTGGGACAATGCCTGCTGCTCTCAGATGCCCCAACCTACCTGGGGGTGTGCATGCCCCTCAAAACGGCCTGAGAGTGGGATGGCTGAGGAGTAGTCTTTTTTCTCCAGCTCCTAATACTATCTGAGCACTTTGAGTCTCTTCTTACTCTCTTCTTCCTTAATATTAAGGGAGTGTTTCTAAATATAGAACATCTTGTCCTTACTAAAATTTTCCACATACATTTTATCAGCAGCACAAGAGTGCCTCTCAAATTAGTATATATCAGAACCACCTAGGAAACATAATAAAATCATGGCTTTGCATAGGTCAAATCTCCAGAGATTCTTATTCTGGGAAAGACTTAAAGACTTATGAGCCAGGAATTTGACTACTTTATTATGTCTACTCTTCTGTGTCAACTCTTTCTTGGGCAGAGATGCTTTGCCAGTCACTTGCTGTCTGAATGAGGGGAAAGATGAGCCATAAGGAAATGCTGTGGGGGAAACAACTTCAGTTAATATTCCAGAACATTGTGCCACTTCACAAAGCTTTATCCTAATTTGTGAAGCCCCTTTTAAAAATTGTTATTATAAACTCTTTGATTATTTAGCCTCCAAGCGCTCTCCTTACTTCTGTTCGCATGTCCTCATTGTACAGATACCCCATTGTGATTTCTGTAATTTGGGGTGGCTTTTTCTTCCATTCTTATAGCAGCCTCTTCACCAATTCCTCCCCACTGGATATCTATGATAGAAGTGGGGATAGACAAAAATCCATGTGGCCATGAATTCTTCCTAAAATTCGGGTTTTAAAGTTGCTATGTATAAAAGAGACCACTTGCTTTGGGGAAAGGAGATGGCAGAGCACTGTGATCAAGCATGTGGATCCTTTCTCTGCTACTTTTTAGCTGGGTGATATCTCAGCCAAGTTGATTTCTGAGTCTTGGTTTCTTCACCTGGAAAATTGGATTAATAATATCATCTACCACAGAGGGGGTCTATGAGGACTTAAATGAACAAAAATATGGCCTGCTGTGCAGAGAAAAAAAGTATGCAGCTGTTACAAGTAACCATAAAGGTGTTTAAAGTTGGGTTCTCAGCCTTGGGTTTATCCTAGATGTTTTCCAAGTACCATTCCATTTGGTTCCCACCACAGTTTCACTTGGGTATCCTTCATTCCACTGCAAAAGGGGCAAGGACAGACGGAGTGGGTTTGAGAAACAGTGGGAATTGGAAAGTAGTCATGGGTGGGGGTCCAATGAGAGTGAAGGTTCTTAGCTATTCTACAGAATGTCCACTTTCCATTAAACCAGAAATAACCTGTGGGATCCCATTGGCTCTGATCTGGCTTTGTTCGAAATGACACTTGAAAAGAGCAATGCGTGGGTAGATGGTGAGGAGTAGAGTCAGGTGATTTCTGATTTTACATTTTGGAGAAATTCCGATTTGGGATTGGGAGAAGAGGGAAGGGGAGTATGGAAACCAACTTTACAGTGGCTACATTTATCAAGGACTACTATGTGCTAAGCATTCTTCTGAGAACTTTACACATACTATCTCATTTCATCCCTGCAACAGCATTGGACTAGGTATCATCTTGACCCCCATCTTAGAAATGAGGAAACAGCTTCAGGATGGCAACCCACTCATGGAAGTTCATATCGTTATTTGGCAACAAAGCCAGGATTTGAACCTGTTCTAAATCCAGATCCCACATCGTCTTCACTGCTTTATATGATGCCTTTCATTAAAGGGGAACCCCTGTTCTCTCTTCAAACAACCCTTTAAAGCAGAGGTCTTAATTTTTCTAAGAATCTGATGAAAGTCATGGATCCTGTCCTCTGAATGCACATAAAATGCCCTAAACCACTGACTGCACTGGTTAAGAACGCCCAACTTAATGCCAGGTTTTTGCAGCTCAACCCTCTGTCGGGGTGTCATCCTCACCTTATAACCCCTGGGGGGTTTGGGCAGGGAATCATCAATGAACTAAATATGTGGGGAAACATCACAACCAAATCATTCATCTCTTTATTGGGGTTATGTTGTTATGACCTTGTCCCCATCATTATGCCCTGCTAAGCTTCAAATTCCTCATCTGTAAAATAAGATGGTAACTGTACCTATGTCTTGGGTTTTGTGAAGATTTAATAAGATACAGTACATACAGCTTTTGGAATGCAGTACATATTTCATAAGCTTTTAGAATGCAACCTGGCACATCATGAGTTTTTCATTAAGTATTTGCTATGATATGAATATTATTAGTCCAGAAATAATAGCCCTTACTGCTTTCTCTCCTTTGTCATTCATCACATTTTTCTTGAGTATGTATCTTGCCTTTTCAACAAGGCAGTGAGTTCTTGAGAATGGGAATAATAATAACACCTAACCTACAACATGCTACAGCAGTACCTGAAACATGGCGAGGGCTAACTATATGTTAGCTCTTACTATTGTTGTTGTAGTTACTGGTATTGTTATTGGTAATACTGTCCCGCTGAGAGCTGAGCACACAGATGGAGCTCAATAAATGCTGGTTGGTTGACAAATGACCCCTTCCAGGTCAGATAATCAGTTATACTTCAATCAGTAGATCTCCTCTTACCGGGAAGGAGTATGGGGCCTGCTGTAATACATAAAGCAGTGGATCCCACACCCACACTAGCCCATCCAGGAACAAGAATCTGGGGTGGAAACAGATACTGAAATATGATGCTTCTGACCCAATAAAAGTGTCAGATGGGCTGCTCTGAGCAAGTGCCTGATGAAGCGAATCTAACTGCAGCTGCAAGTTACTCCTCGGCACCATCGATGAGCTGGGAATCGATCGACTCAGGGCTAAAAGCAGAGGCGGTGCGGGAAGGTTAGGGTGTCCTGGCAGGCCTCCACCAGCAGAAATAAATTAATTATGTCTTCAGGGCTGCCTGGCAGGAGGGTCATAGATCATGGTGATAATCAATGGGTTGGGTGGGTGGACAACCCTGAGATGGGCGTGGGGGCTCCCAAAGAGGTGAAAGGACCTGGATCCCAGCAGGGACATATTGCAAAAAGTCACACAGTCCCAAACCCAACTCTGCTCTTTCTGGCTGTGTGACCTTGGGAGAGTCACTTAACCTCGAAACATCATTTCCTCATCTACAAAACGGAGCTCTTAATACCTGCTGGGGCTACTGGGAACACTAAGTGAGAATCTGATCATCCGCTACTGCCCCGTTCACAGTGGCAGCCTCCTGTGTCTGTTGCACAGTTGAAGTGCAGCAGGTGCAAATTAAGATGCACTATAGGTGTGAAAGTCCATACCTGATTCCAGAGACTTAGCATGAATAAAGGAATGTGAAAGAACTCATCAATGCTTTTTCACATTGAGCGCATGTTGAGGTAACACTTGGGATATATTGGGTTAAGTAAAACATATAAACAGAATTAATTTTACCTGTTTAGTTTTATCTTTTAAAATGTGGCTACTACAAAAAAGAACAAGATTATGTCCTTTGCAGGGACATGGGTGGAGCTGGAGGCCACTATCCTTAGTAAATACTGCATGTTTTCATGTAGAAGTGGGAGCTGAATGATGAGAACACATGGACACAAATAGACGAACAACACACACTGGAGCCTATCACAGGATGGAGAGCAGGAGAAGGGACAGGATCAGAAAAAATGACCAAAGGGTACTAGGCTTAATACCTGGGAGCTGAAATAATCTGTACAACAAACCCCCATGATACAAGGTTACCTATGTAACAAAGCCTACACATAAACCTAAAAGCTTAGAAAACATCTTGAAAAGATGAAGAAAAACATATGGCTACTAGGAAAAAAATGAATGCAAACTATTGAAATGTAAGTTTTCATAGTGATCATATGCTGAAATGATACTATGTGGGACATGTCAGGTTAAATAAAATATGTTATCAAAATTAATGTTATCTATTCTCTTTTTTAAAAAAGTGGCTACAAAGAAATCCAAAATCACTCATGACTCTCATATTTCAATTGAGTGATGCTGGCCTCGTCTTTTTCTTTCTATATGTTCTTGCTTTGTGAATTTTGATGAACTACTGTACTGTCCTGGACAAAATCACTTTTTCTTCCCTGAGTCTCAGTTTCCTCACCTGTCAGGAAGAGAGAATAATCAAAGTTCACATTTATTGAGCCTTGATACATGCCAGATCTGTTCTGAGCATGTCTCATGCACTAACTCATTTATTCCTCAGAATATCACTAAAAAGTAGGTATTAACCCATTTCACAGATGAGAAGACTGAGGTTCTGAATGCTTTAGCCCTTACCAAAGCTGTGTAACCAGGAAAAAGCAAACCAGCCCAGATCTGAACCTACCTCTACCTCACTCCAAGCCTATATTCGTCACTACTGCTCTATACTTATTCTTTGTCATTGGCTTAATTTTAGGGCCTCAAGCATGTCAGACACTTGGGCCTGTAGGGTATTTGCAAGCTCAGGTAAAATTCTTCCTTCAGCCAGTGAGATTTAAGTGCCACATGACAGTGTCTTTCAAGGGTCAAAGTCCCACTGGGTGACATCACTTCTTCTCTGATGTAGCCACTGTGACAGCGAAACACCAAGGAGCATGTGGCCTGAGTAACCACCACCCTGGGGCTATTTTGCCCAGGGTTAGAGTGGAGTGCCTATTTTAATCTGAAGGTCAGCCCCCAAACTCTTCTTACTCACACTTTTTGTGACATTTTCATAGGTCTCTGAAATTGCTACTCTTATTCATAAAAGGCATATTTCCAGATAAATAGACTGCTTTATTTTCCCTTTCTTGCTGTGGAAGCGTGTGTGTGTTTGTAGTTGTGTGTGGAATCATTGCATCGTGATGTCAGTTTGTATGTTCAGAAACAGTGGGTGTGGACAGTGAAGGGGTGGGATACAATGAGCATCTGTGTGTGTGTGTGTGTGTGCACGTGTGTGGTTGCACATGTGCATGTGTGTGCATGCATGCACACACATGCCTAGTATCTTGTCTCTCCTTATTCTAGATTACCCCTGCCTTCTTTTATTAAAGACTCAAGAGGGTCTTGTTCTGTTGCCCAGGTTGGAAGTCTGGAGTGCAGCGGTGGGATCGTAGCCCACTGCAGCCTTACACTCCTGGGCTCAAGCAATTCTCCCACCTAGCCTCCCGAGTAACTGGGACTACAGGTGTCCACCACACACCTGGCTATTTTAAAACATTTTGTTTTAGGGATAGGGTCTAGCTCTTGCCTAGGCTGGTCTCAGAGTGATCCTCCGGCTTCAGGTGATCCTCCTGCCTTGGCCTCTCAAAGCTCTAGGATCACAGGCATGAGTCACCACACCCAGCCTAGATTGCCTTTTTTAAGGAAACTTTCCCTCCACCCTTTTATGTCATGCCAGACACACACTCTTAGCCCTCTTCTGACTTCTGGGGTAACCCTGAAACCCAACCTCAGTCTCTTCCTTGAAAATCTGAATCTTGGGAGATACAAAAAGTTGCTGTATTTGTCCTTCAGACAGCCCACCATCCTGCTGCTGAAGTCCTGGCATCGCCTTGGTCACTAGCCTTTCTGAGTCCTGTTGCTTAGCTCACGTTTCAATTCTGGGAGCTTCCCAAGAACTTTCCAGTTTACTTTTTCCTTGCTTTTTCAGTTAGATTTGGTCTGTGGGTTTTGTTTTGAATAGAAAAAATCCAAAATGATACAGAGCTGGCCCCCAATCAAGAGGAAGGACCCGAGTCTGTGGAATGTCTGCTTTAAAGAAGGATTTTGGCAGGGGGCAGTGGGAAGAAGTCTTCATATAATGCTAGCTCAGCAGTGTGGCCTGAGCATTTCAGAGGCCTCCTCCAGATTTCTGCCAGTTCTCAGAAGAAGCCGTGTTTCCATGGTTCTTGCTTCCACACTTTGTAGCTCTACATCACTCCAGACATGAAACATAGCTTCTTGCTTGAAAATCATTTTTTAGCAAAATAGAAAGACATCCAATTACCTGAGTCATTTTTGAAGATTGGAGAATTTATGCAGATTTCAGGGGTGGGGGTGGAAGACAGAGGAGGGATTAACATTGCTTTAATGAGGACAGCTTCAAAATGGAATGTTAGGTATCATGGTTTTTCAATGTCCCCTGATCAACACTCTTTGGGGTGGGTGATGGTCAGGGGGTGACTCAAACTCCCTTTCCCTCACCAGCTCCAGCTCTTGCCATCTTGCTAGATTTTGTATTCGTCTCCTCTCTCTTTTCTTTTTAATCTTCCTTCCTGACTCCACACCCTGGAAGGAAACATAAATTATTATTTTTGTCTAATACAGAACCAATTCTGACTTTTCTCTAAAACCTTTGGAGATTTGGCATTCAGGTCTTTGTAACTTCCCTTCTATTCCCAACTCTAAGATTTCAGTAGCCAGCTGTTGGCATAATAATACTTTATCTACCTAGTTGTAGTGATTATTGTTAGATATGACCACAGGTAAGTACAGTAACCCTTGTCATAGCCTCTCCCCGTGATTTTCCTCATAGCCTTCCAAGGATGTCATCCCAAGAACCAGGAATTAGTCTGCAATTCCAGGCATCTGCTGAGAACATATGAATTGGTGAGGTTCAGTGTCAACATGTGGGTTCTGGCAGGAACAAAAACAGAGAAGAAGGGCATCCGTTTAAGTGAGCCCCCATCCAAGCACTTTGCCTGCATTGCAACATTCAGTCTTCATGAGGACCCAAGAGGTGGGGCACCAGAATGACCTGCTGCCCCAGATACAAAAACTGCAGTTTGGTGGAGCTAGGTATATCTGGGGCCCCGAATCTCATGACCTCATCTGTTCCCTGTTGCCTCTGGCTTCAGATAGAATAGGACTCTTTCTGTCCCTCGCCTCAGATCCCCACCTCCACCCTCCTACGGGCTGGATTGCATTTTTTAAATCCATTTTTGGATCATTTTTGTCCTCCACATGGCTTGGTAACAGCAAGAGCCTAGAGTCCTGCTCTTCATGCTCCAAATTGAATTACATCCATCAACCCTGGCGCCAGCACTATTGTTCCCAGGGCTTACCCAGCTTTAATTAGAATATTTTTTCCCCCTAGGAGAGAAAGGACAGCTGATCTCAGCTTCAATAACCTTGCCATGGGCTACAACCTGAAACCGCAGGGCTCATGGGCCATCAGATGGAGTGGCCAGCCGGGGAGGGCATGGGAGGCTGTGATGCTCTGTTTGCATGGTGGACCCTCTGCCTTTTCTCACTTTCTGCATGTTGTGATGTTAAAAGTGGTGAAGAGGAAGCCTGGCAGGAAATGCCTTTGAAGGGGACACAGGAGCGTGCACCCCCACACACAAGCACACTAAGGCATGAGGGACAAAGCAGTTAATTTGTCAACACATAAACTGAAGTTCAAGTGCAGCGACTTTGAAAGGCTGCATGTGGACAGGCTGGAAGCCAATGTATGGCTCACCCCACAGAAGGAAAAAAGCAGCACAGTGGTTAGCAGAAATAGAATGCCTGCTTCACATGCAATTTACAATTTTCTAGCAGTCATGTTTTTCTGAAAGTTTAAAATTTATTTACATGGAATTGATCAAATCAATCTTTTGTGATTCTTTTATTTTCTTCAGTTTCTACAATTATTTCATACATGCTAATTTTGTATTCCGTTTTTATGAGCTTTCCAAATTCTTTTTTTCTTTTTTTTTAAAGCTTTTATTTTGGGTTTTTGGGGTACATGTGAAGATTTGCTACACAGTGAACTCATGCCATGGGGTTTTATTATACAGATTATTTCATCACTGAGGTATTGAGTTCCCTACCCGATAGTTATCTTTTCTGCTCCTCTCTCTCCTCCCACCCTCCACCCTCAAGTAAATCCCAGCGTCTGTTGTTCTCTTTGTGTGCATGAGTTCTCATCTTTTATCTCCCACTAATACATGAGAACATGTGATACTTGGTTTTCTGTTCCTGCATTAGTTTGCTAAGGATAGTGGCCTCCAGCTCCATCCATGTTCCTGCAAGAGACACTATCTCATTCTTTTTATGGCTGCATGGTATTCCATTGCACATACATACCAATGACAGATTTTCTTTGTCCAATCTGTCATTGATGGGCATCTAGGTTGATTCCATGTCTTCGCTGTTGTGAATAGTGCTGCAATGAACATTCATGTGTATGTGTCTTTATGACTGAACAATTTATATTCCTCTGGATATATATCCAGCCACATTTTTTTAAAAATTTTTTAAATTGCATTTTAGGTTTTGCAGTATATGTGAAGAACATGCAAGATTGTTGCATAGGTACACGCATGGCAGTGTGATTTGCTGCCTTCCTCCCCCTCACCTATATCTGTCATTTTTCCCCATGCTATGTCTCTCCACCTCCCCCCCATCCCTCCCCCATTTCTCCCCAACGGACCCCAGTGGGTAGTGCTCCCCTCCCCATGTCCATGTGTTCTCATTGTTCAACACCCGCCTATGAGTGAGAACATGTGGTGTTTGATTTTCTGCTCTTGTGTCAGTTTGCTGAGAATGATCGTTTCCAGGTTCATTCATGTCCCTACAAAGGACACAAACTCATCGTTTTTGATGGCTGCGTGATATTCCATGGTGTATATGTACCACATTTTTCCCTGTCCAGTCTATCATTGACGGGCATTTGGGTTGGTTCCAGGTCTTTGCTATTGTAAACAGTGATCCAGCCACATTTTTACAGACACTTTTCAAAAAAAGACATTTATGAGGCCAATAAACATCTGAAAAAAACTCATCATCACTGGTCATTAGAGAAATGAATATCAAAACCACAATGAGATACCATCTCACACCAGTTAGAATGATGATCATTAAAAAGTCAGGAGACAACAGATGCTGGCGAGGCTGTGGAGAAATAGGAATGCTTTTACACTGTTGGTGGGAGTGTAAATTAGTTCAACCATTGTGGAAGACAGTATGGTGATTCCTCAAGGATCTAGAATCAGAAATATCATTTGACCCAGCAATCCCATTACTGGGTCAAAGGATTAAAAATCATTCTACTATAAAGACACATGCACACTTAGGTTTATTGCAGCACTATTCACAGTAGCAAAGACTTTGAACGAATCCAAATGCCCATCAATGATAGACTGAATAAAGAAAATGTGGCACATATACACCATGGAATACTATGCAGCCACAAAAAGGATGGGTTCATGTCCTTTGCAGGGACATGGATGAAGCTGGAAACCATCGTTTTCAGCAAACTAACACAGGAACAGAAAACGAAACACCACATGTTCTCAATCATAAGTGGGAGTTGAATAATGAGAACACATGGACACAGGGAGGGGAACATCACACATTGGGACCTGTTGTGTGGTGGGGGACTAGGGGAGGGAGAGCGTTAGGAGAAATACCTAATGTGGATGATGAGTTGATGGGTGCAGCAAACCACTGTAGCACATGTATACCTATGTAACAAACCTGGATGTTCTCCACATGTATCCCAGAACTTAAGGTATAATTTTTTAAAAACCCCATTTTTATAAAGACTACATATTATTAAGTAATTTAGTGGAACACATAGTTTTACAATTTTATAAATTTAAAATGATTTTAGTTCATTCAACAAGCAAAACTAGTAGAGGAAATTTAGAAAATTCAAATTAATTAAGCTTTTCATGAAAAAAGAAACCCAAGGCTTTCATTAAAAAAAGTAAAAAGAAGCCAGTGAAATTAATTTTAATAGCATCTTGTCTTTGACTCAAAACATCCAAATATGATCATGTTCATATGTAGTCAAAAATGTAATGTTCAATATGTAATAAACATATGAATGAGATCTCTCAAACAGAGTCTACAAAATCGAGCCTGATGCTGCAACCTTCCGCTGGTGCTGGTTAACAGCATTATCCTAGACATGGTGCCCACTGTCTTCTCTCATTTCCTTTGTGGGATATGCAGTAATAATGTCCCCTAACTCACAAGCTGTGAGGATCACAGAGGTAATTCATGCAAACTCTTTAGCAGAGTGCCTGTGCACAGTAGGTCCTCGTGTGTTAGCTGTTGGATGATCAGCTAGAATTAGAATGATGACAGCTAATATATATGATGGTGTAATACAAGCCATGCCTTTTGCTGGTTGCTTGACACCCTTCATCCACTTTAAGCCCATTAACACTCCCCTGAGATAGACAATATTAATGTCTATTTACGGATGAGGAAACTGAAGCTCACAGAAGAGCTAACTCCTTTTGTCCATAGGATGAAACTGTAAAATGGCTGAGTAGGGCCTTTGTAACTTGGACCCCTCCACCTCGTTAGCTGAGCAGAATGACTGCAAGAGTGGATTCTAGACCCGGCTGACCTGGTTTAGAATCTTGTCTCTGCCACTCACCAGCTCTGTGTCCTGGCAACGATGTGACTTCCCCTCTCTGAACCTCAATTTCATCATCTGTTAAATGGAGACAATCTACTGCAAACCACTGCAAATGAGTTAATATATGAACAGCACCAGGCACAGAGTAATTTGTGCATGAGCGAGCCACTTTTATTAACGATCACTTCCTATCTGCACTCTAAGCTCCAGGAGGACTGCATTACTGACAGTCCCCTCCCCACATAGACTACATTTTCTCTTTCCATAGTATATGTCTCTGCCCAACCTGATGCAACCTTATCCCTGCATCATGTTTCTTCCTCCCCTATTTCTTTGCAGCTTGCTGCCCCTTCCTCCCGGAGATCTGGACTCATTCCCTCTAAGGAGCATCAATTGTCCCTGCTCCTACCTCCCCATGTGGCCCTGGGATAAATGCTTGTCCCTGTCCCAGGACAAATGCTTCATCAGTATAGGAGTGTGTCCATCTTTACCCCAATCCTAAGCACAGGACCTAGCCCAGAGAGAACACTCAAAAACACCTATGACCTGGACAGAGTCTTCCCAGTGCTTTAAAAATAGGCAGTGGCCATACTTTTACTGCCTTGATTCATACTAGCTGTTGGACAATGGCATAGCTCAGCCATTTTCCATCTGTAACAGCGAGAGTCTTTTTCCTCCAATACTCAAGGCACAATTTCACCCAGCAAACTGCACAAATCTTAAGTCTACAGCTCAATTAATTTTTCCAAATAAACACCCTTGGAAGTATCACCAGAGCAACTTATATAAACCAACTCCAGAAGCTTCTCTTGTACCCTTATCATTCAGCAACCTTTTCTTTGGAGGGCAGCTGTTCTGATTTCTATCACCTTCTAGTAGCTTTACCTGTTCTTGAATTTTGGATGGATGGAATCCCTCAGTATGTGGTTTTCTGTGTCTAGCTTCTTCCACGGAGCATAATTTCCCTGAGATTCCACCACGCTCTTGCTAAGATCAGGTGTTCATTCCTTTTTACTGATGAGTAGTATTTGTAGTATTTCACTCTGTGGAGATATATATATATATATATATATATATATATATATATATATATATTTTATCCATTCTCTTGCTTATGGACATCGGTGTTGTTGGCTGTACAAGTCTTTTTGTACATATATATTTTTGTTTTTTTAAGATAAACACCTCAGGGTAGAATGGTTAGGTTGTATGGTAAGAGTATGTATTAATTTACTATAAACTGGCAAACAGAGTTTTGAAGTGGTTGCTCCATTTCACGTTTGGCTCTAAGCCTCTGTTTTCCCTGCTGTAAGATGGGGGTGATGCATGACCCTCTGTGATGTGGGCATATCAGGAGAGGCTAGTATTGTCAGATACTTGCATGTCAACTGGCTTCGCTGTGATAGCTGCCATCGGTGTTTCCTCTCCTAGGGAGTGATTTGCACCAGTGGTTCGGGGGTAAAGAAAGGGGAATGTCCTAGCTCTGTGGGCGCCTGCAGCAAGTTGTCAGGGCCTCGTGGGCCCCTCATGTCAACACCGAACACAGGGAGTTTCACCTTGGAGGTGACCTTCCTCACCGACTCCTTGACAGGATTTTATTTTCTCCTTGCTCTGTGAGGCAATTCAAATAACCATGATTATTTGCACATCCTCGGATGAGAGAGGGCAGAGGACAAATGACCCGCACAGAACACCCCTGCCACCACCTTGGAGAGGAACGTCCAGGTGTCCTTCCAGGGCTGGCATAAACCTCCTCCCTGTCTGGTTTACCTTGGGGAGGAAGGGACATTATAAAAGGAATTCATAGCTGCTCCCCGTGTCCTGTAAGTGCAGTGTATTCTGTAGACTGTTGTAATTAAGGCTCTGTCACAGCTTCGACAGAAACAAGTGTTTCCCGGGGATCTGGATTCAGTTGTCAAAATGACTCTGCTTTGAAACCCTGCATATGATTTTCAAGCTCTGAAGCCTGTGATTTTGAAGGTGTGTCTCTGTGTGTTTGTGGAATTTCTCCTTTAAATCTTTTTATATGGACTTCATTATTTTCCATTAAAAATTTTATTGTGATGGGAACACTCAACATGAGTTGAGTGTACAATTTGAAGCATACACTACATCATTGTTGAATATAGGTCTACTGTCGTGCGGCAGGTCTGGTGCTTGCTCATTTTACTTAACTGATATTTTGTACCTGTTTATCAGTAACTTCCTATTTTCCCTAGCCTCCAGCCCCTGGTAGCCACCATTCTAGTCTTTGGTTTCATGAATTTGACTATTTTATTTATTTATTACTTTTGACTGCCATTATGTCCTTTTTATTTTTATTTTTTTATTTTCATAGATTTTGGGGAACTGGTGAACACTGCTGGTGGGAATGTAAACGTACAAACACTGTGAGAAACTGTGGAGATTCACAATTTGTAATTGCAAAAATGTGGAACCAGCCCAAATGCCCATCAATCAACTAGCGGATAAAGAAACTGTGATGATGATGATGATGATGATGATGATGATGATATGTGTGTGTGTGTGTGTGTGTGTGTGTGTGTGTGTGTGTGTGTCTATCAGTTATATCTACCTCAGGAATGGAAAACCAAACATTGTATTCTGTCACTCATGAGTAGTAGCTAAGCTATGAGGATGCAAAGGCATGAGAATGACAGAATGGTCTCTGGGGACTCCAGGGGAAAGGGTGGGAAGTGGGTGAGGGATAAAAGACTACAAACTGAGTTCAGTGTACACTGCTCAGGTGATGGGTGCACCAGAATCTCACAAATCACCACAAAATAACTTTTCACATAGATTTCAAAAGACCCAGTGGCTCAGGGCCAAACAGACATTAGTTCAGCTCCTGGCTCTGTCACGTTCCATCATGATCACCCTTGACGAGTTGCTTCCCCTCTTGGAGCCTTGTTTCCTCATCTGAAAAGCAGGATTATTGTTAATAGCAGTGGCACTGTGGCCAAGACCACGGCCATTCTCCTTGTATCCAATAGCCATTCTTCCCATTTATTTCTCTGACTTTTAATTTTTTGATTTCCACATTTACCTGGAGCAAACACTTCATTTCCTAACACTCCCTACTATTAGAGGTAGACATTGTGACTACATTCTAGTGGAGAGATATAAACAAAAATGTCACGTGCAGATGCCTGCAAGGATCCTAAAAGAGAGGAGGGGGCCTTTCTTCGTCCCTTCCTCCCTCCTGCTGGCTGGAATATGGTTGTGATGCAGGAGCTCAAGCATCTCTGTTGGGCCATGAGGAGAAAGCTGCATGCTGAGGATGGCGAAACCTCAAGAGAGAGTTGCAGTCATTGACACATGTCCTGGACCAACTATCGTGAGCTTGTTTAGCATTGTAGAGAAATCAGCTCCTTTCTTCCTTAAGCCACTGTTTTTTGTTTCCTGTCCTTGAGACCCATGGCAATCCTAATTGACACCTGCTGCTGGGAAAGAGGACATGGCCAAATTCCCGTAAAGACTTTAGCACAGTGTCTGGTACCTGTAATCACTCTGTGTATTACGGATATTTGTGTTAGCTTAAAAGCAAGAGCTAAAGAGAAGGTGAATTGTGGACAGGCAATCTGGTGTCTCATCGCTGATTTGATTTGATTGAGGGAAATTAATTCTGAATAGAGCTCATTAAGTGGTGTGTGTGTGTGTGTGTGTGTGTGTGTGTACACCCAGGGCCTGTACTTCTACCAGAAGCTCATAGATGCATGTATGGTCTGTGTATTCTCAAGACTTTTGTCTTCATAGAGCTGGCCCCCTCTCCGAGGGCAGTTCCTTCTTTTTCTGCATCTAGAATCCCACTTCTGCATCTTTAATCGCTTGATTTGGAGCCATGGTCTGGAAGCTCCTGGCGGTGCTATTATTCTTATCTTTTCACCAGCCCACAGAGCACTCCACTGATGAAATTGGCCCTAATGATTCTTTACTGCCTTTTAAAACTAGTAATTAAGGTTCCACTAGTACAGTTCCAGAGGAGGCTAGGGAATAACAAGGAACCTGTTGCCCCAGCTCAGATTTCCTATGAGCAGGAACCTGAAAACCAAGGCCCTGCAGTGCGCAGTGCAGTCCTCCTTCCTGTTCCCACCAGCTTCCTGTTCCCTACCTGCCATCCATGATAGTAATATTATTGCATAGGGACCCCTGCTCTGTGCTAGGTAGGCATGGGCTCGCCTTCATAGCTAGTATTGTGTCCATCTTACAGTGTGGAAGCAGAGGCTCAGCGAGATCAAAGAACTTGCCCAAGCTCACGTGTTAGCCTGGAGTTGGGCTCCGTGGGCTCTGCAGGTAACCATTCCTTCCCCAAATTGCCTTTTCCCTCTGAGCCCTCTGCCATGAACCACGCATAGAGTAAGCCCTCAAGACTTACTCACGGACTCTCTGAGAATACACATGCTGTCGTTGCCATGGGAGACAGGACTCTCAGACATAGCTGGCCTCAGAATCCCTCTGCTCATTCTTATTAAACAAACATTTTTCTTCCAAACAGAAAAGGCTTTATTGTTCCTTTTTGATTATAAAAGTAATCTGTGCTCTTTTAAAAATGCAAATGGTTTATGAAGGCACAGAATAAAGGCAATTCACCATCCAGAGATTAATTTATATGAATATGTTGAGCCTTCCTGTGGGTAAGCCCCGCATGGCTGCACAGCAGTAGACAGGGCTGACCAGCACAGACTCACCCCTGCGCCCAGGAAGCTTCCCGCTAAAACCTGGACACAGATCCTTCCTGCCTCATTTCTATATGAAAAGTCACTCAACACACTTTTTTTTTTTTTTTAAAGAACGAAGCCATTCTATAGAATTGTCATATTTTTTTCTCTGACTAGCAACTAACAATGGCTTTCCATTAGCTCCCAGAATATAGACTGTGGGGTGTCTATTCTGGAAAATCTGAAAACAAATGACTTTGGGTTCAGACAACTTGGAAGAGGACCACTCTCCTCCAGCCTCAACTCTCTGCTCCATTTCCCTTATTTGCAAAACAAATGCTAATTTCTTCCCAATGTTCTACTGAAGAGTAAATGAGATGACCCACAGAAAGCCCCTAGCAACAGTGTCTGACACACAGTAGGTGTTTTTAAAATGCTGGATTCCTTCTGCTATGACTTAATTTTACTCACGAACCTAGCTGAGCAATTTTGTCTTTGTGTTTCTTGACTTTTTCAGATCTGGAATGTGCTGAGGCTTGAGGCACGCATACTCCTTGACTTATGGCACATTCACATTACTGTCTGCAAGCATCTCCCGTGGGCCGTTCATCCATTCATGTATTCCCCTTGATCATGCCCCACTCTCCTCCGCTCCGTTCTCTTTTCATATGCACCCCACAGGCAGCCAACCTAATCCGTTTGATGTATATCTTTTTATTTGTATTTGTTCCTGGGAATGGTTTTGGGTGCATGAGTTTTTCACTTACCTAAATGATACTGTGCTGTGGATTTCATCCTATTATTTTCTTCATGGCCCCGTGACTTTCAGATCCGCTCATGCTGTCATTCACACATCTAGGACTGCTGTATGGTACTCCCTGGTGTGTGTTCCCCACATTTTAATCATTCAAGTACTTAGGGACAGAAAGCTAGAGGGCTTCAGCTTGTTGCCATTGCCGACTGCATCTGCAGGTGATAGTGTACATCTTCATGCATGCTCCAGGAGCTTCTCCAAGGTGGATTGTCATGGACCACATTGCCTCAACCCTCCAGCATGGCTGCCCTGGGCTGCGCTTGCAATCAATACCTCCATGTGATGCAAATGTCAGCAAGCAACTTCTGGTCAACCCCATCTGAGCCCTCTACATCAGGGCCCTCCCTATCCTCTGCTTAGGATCATTTCTGAAAAGGCAAATATTCATTCAATATTTAGGTGTAACTGTGTAAAGCTTCTAACAGCTGTTCGGCATCTCTTTCCACCTCAGAACGACTTCCTCACAGAGCCTCATGGTCCTCACTTATACAATGAGTGGGGTGGATGCGATCATCTAGAAACCCAGAGCAGGAAAAGTTGGAAGACCCTGGGTTCAAATCCTAGCTCTGCCACTTCCCAACTATGTATCACTGGGCAGATGTCTTCACTACACTAAGCCTCAGCGTCCTCATCTCTAAGATGGATACCTAATAGTAACTATCTCGCAGGGGTGTTGCAAGAACAAAATAAGACAATGCATGAGAACCTCTTAGCACCCTGTGGGGGAATACCTATCAGTCACTCTTAGGCTGTTGATGTGAAGGTTGATGATGATTAGCATAACAACAGGCCAACAACAGCAACGTATCTCCATGTTCTGATAATTGATGAGCCTATGATAATTGCAGTGACAGGATTGATTGATGGTCTTTCACATCTTCCCTTGCATTTTGCTGGACCACCTTGAGGAGGCACTAATGTATCATGGACCTGTGGTCTGAGCAATGAGCATACAGTAGATGCATCAAAAACCTTTTGCCGAACCTCTTTCTATGGGTTTCAAGCCACGGGTCTTGCTGTTAGATCTCTTTTCTGTGCTCCCCAACTTCTACCCCATGCCAACTTGTTAAGAAGGCTGATGAGCAGTTGCCAGTCTTCTATGGAAACTGCCAGGCTCCACTAATGTATCATTTATATTTTAATGCAGATGCCCAGGTTTCATTGTTTGTTCTACCTCTGGGCCCTGCTCTAATGTGGCAATGTGTCTCACTTTTGTAGAATACAGTAGCTGTATACCTGGCTGCAGATTGGCTTTTCTCTAAATCATTCTCTTATACTGAATTTCATTGTTTTACAGTATATATGTGTGTTAGGATAGTCAACAAATATTTATTGAGCACCTACTATGGGCCTGACAATGTCTTTGACTAGAATAAAGCAGTGTTTTCATGAAAGTTTTGGGCCATAGAAGGAGGATTTTGAACAACAAATTACATGAATAGTAAGTAAAATTCAATTGTTAGCATGTTACAAAAGAAATTATGATTATATTATACAACACAAACACGTGCACACACACAAACAAGTATGGGAGGAGGCTTACCAATATGTGAAAGTTGATTCTATTTGAATGATGGATGCATTGGAAATGATTCAGTTGCAAGAGTCAGAAACTCAATTTCAACTAACTTAAGTAGGAAAGGAGATTTGTTTTCTCATGTATTGAGTTAAACCATATGAAATCATTATTTTTAGGTCAAAAATTGTCAAATACTGGCAATTGTCAGATAGAGGTGATGGGGAAGAAGGCAGCAAATCACACTGCCACGTGTGTACCTGTGCAACAATCTTGCATGTTCTTCACATATACCCCAAAACCTAAAATGCAATTTAAAAAAATAAAAATAAAAATAAAAACTCAAATTGCATGAAAAAAAAAACCCAAAACAAATACTGGCAATTGTATATGATTCAATTTACCACCTGAAAAGTCTATGTGCACTGCCTTTAGGTGTAGTTGGATCCAGATACTCGGACTATATCAAAATTCTGTTTCTACACATGCCTCAACTCCTCTGTGGAACTGGCTTTATTTTCAGGCAAGCTCTTCAAATCCTGGATTAGAATGGCCACTATCTGTTCCTATCCTCCTTGCAGTTAGAAAGAGGAGAAAAATGATCTTTCCCAGTGATTCCATTGAAAGTTTTGGGCAGGCTCTTATTGGCTAAGATTGGTAGTATATCCTGCCATGAGCCAATTACTGTGGCCAGGGCTGTAATGCTCTGATTGGCAATTTCTGGGTCACGTGCTCTTCTAACCCCATTCAGGCAGGGTGATGGAGTAAGCCCTACCCTAATGAATTGGGTGGAGAGTGGGGGATATATGGTTTCTCAGCGCAAAATTGCAAAATTTGAGTACTATTACTAGATGTAACAGGATAAAATGACTGCCTCAGAGAGATTTCAGTTGATTATTTTCTTTTCTTTATTCTTTTATTTTCCTTTGTCTCTCTGCATTTTCTAAACTTCTACAATGAACATGAATTGCTCTCCCAAAATGTTTTTTAAGTTATTAAAAAGAAACCCAAAGATATTGAGAATGGAATTTGGACATGAATATGGCCTGGCTTTGTTCCAGGCTGTTAATGGCTTTCTGGTTATCCCTTCCAGGTATGATTTGCATTTTAACCAGTGTCAAAAAGCTGTGACTCCAAGAAGATTTAGTGAAGGAATTTAGGGCGCTGAGCAAGTCTGCGAGGACCCCAGTCTATTGTCTGCCCTTGCCAGGGTCATATTGACATGAAATCCAATCGGCCTCAAAGAGCTTTCCTGAGGATTAAATCAATGACCTTGGAAGTGGCATTTAGCTACAAATCTCAGTTTCCCCACCTTCAAGTTGTGAATAATAACAGTATAATTCCTCCCTTACAGAATTGCTGTGGGAAGAAGGAGATAACAGTACTTATAGAACTTAATCCTTGAACAATGCTTGCCTCATTTCTTGCCTCCCATAAGCCCCCTTCCTGGCGGGTCATATGGGGAAATGGTGACAGCATGGGATTTGGGACTGAGCAAAGCTGAATTCGAAGCTAGCTCTGCCACCTACTAGTTGTGTGCCCCCAGGCAGGACATGTGTAACCTCATTGTACCTCAGTTCCTGCACCTGAAAAAAGGAGATAGTGATGCCCTCTGCACAGTTGAGTATCTGACAGGGTAGCATTTAATTAAACAACTTGACCCTTAGTGGACACTCAATAAATGCTTGCTCTCATTCCTTTCCCAGTGGCCATTGACCTAATTCTATTCCAGAGGCATCAATAGAAATTGCATCGATGTATTTAGAGACTGTCTTTATAAATATATTTATATGGATACTTGTGATTGTTGCATAATGCAAGTGAAGATGACAAATTCACGCAGCCAGCAAGTTCTAAGCCTATGCTTTTTAAAATGTTGGTTTATTTGTTGTGTTTTAAAAACATCCCATACCTACCTATTCCAAAATGCTAATTTACTGAAGGTATTCATTTATAACGTTTCTTAACCATGACTTGGGGCTGATATTTCACCCTACGATTTGTCCATCTATCTGTCAATCCATTTATCTCTGTCTGTCTCTCTATCCATCCATCCATCCATCAGCTTATCCATCCACCCACCTACCTATCCATGTATCCATCCATCTACTTAACATATAATGACTACTTTGTACCAGGCCCATGTTTCAGTCACTGTGTACACAGTGATACATAAGATAGGCATGTTTTCTGATCTCATGGAACTTACTCCAGATTCTTGGGAAGTGGGATATGACTGGAAAGTTGAGGCTAAGCACTGCCATTTGGTATGTAGGAATGGAACAGTCCTCTCCTGACATCCAGTAAGCAGTTCATGCAAAGATCAGTCCAGACCTGCAATGCTACTGACCAGGCCACATCACAGCCATCTTCATGGCAGCCCAAAAATTAGCCAAACACAGCGGTGGTGCCTTGCCTGGACTCCAGCCTTTGCTGTCTTCTGGGGAAGCTGCTCCCTGTCGACATTCTGCTCCTGGGACCCACAAAACATTCAAGAAATATTGGCCAGCACCAAGTGAGGGTGCAAGTGAGGTTTTAGGAGGAAGATATTGAACTTTCTGCATGTGGGGGTCTGGAGTGATTGATTGAAAATTTGTACATGACATGACTTATTTTGCATCCTAACACTGGGTTTGTACCCTTTCTAAGAAAACCCTCATCCTGCTTTTTTCTGCTTTAATTAGTCTGAGTGAGTTTCTGTTACAGCCAAAATGTCCTCAACCTCAGCCCATGAGGATTATTTTGCTTAATCCTTGAAGCAATCCTATGAGGCTGGATCTATTACTGACACCATTTGAGAGATGAGGAAATAAATGATCATATAGGTGAAGTGACTTTTCCTGAGTCACAGAATTAGACAACCTCAGAGCTGAAATTTGCACCTACAGTTCTAAAGGGGGTTTAAAGCCAAATGTAGTAGAGGACATTTTCTGAAGCATAAATGCACATGCAAGAGCTCAGAGTGGGCAGAAGTTGTGCAGTTCTGCTTGAAGAGAAGTAGGAGATGAGGTGGGTACAGAGGTCTGGTTCCTGCACTTGTCAAATACACTGGGTTCTTATGTGCTAGAGAATACAGGCAAAGGAAAGTTACTTTGCACAGCTCATAATAGAACTATCACGAACACTCCCTATCCCTAGCTGTGCCTCCATTGGAGGTGACTGCTCTGGTGACAGCCTGGACCGGGGCCTTTTTCTGCAAACAGATTACATCATTACCACAAGAGAGGCTTGAGTTGTGAGGATGACAGTTTTACGGCCCACAGACCCCCCACAACTGGAACCATCTGGACTTTTAAAAGCTTGGTAATGTAACATCATAAACAACCCTCTGCATGTGATAAACAATGTGCTGAGATTTAGAAGCAGGAGTTTGCCATGGGGGAGGCAGTGAGCTCTAACAGAGGACTCGGGTGATAGGGTTTTAGGTAGGACGATGTGCTGTATGACCTCATGTGGATGTCTACCCTTCTCTGTGCCTCACTTTTCCTCCTTAATGACCCTGGTTTACCCAGCACATAAGGAGACTTGGAACTAAGTATCATAGAGATGTTCTTTGTTAAACACCCCCCAAGCCTGTTCTCTCAAGATTCAAGGACTTCCCACCATCCTGCCACCGCTGCATTATGGAGACATTGGCTCACAGATGGCTGGGAAATGGGATGTGTGCCCAGTGTGACATGGGTGCTTATAGCAGAAGGCTGCCTTGGAGGCTTTAAGTGGTCCATGTACGGCAGAGACAGTTGCAGAAATGCTGATGCACACCAGGGATATTAATGAAATATTCATTCTTAAGGGCCGGGTCATCTCTCTGCCATAACATAGGCCTCCTCACCTGCAGCCCAGGTTTTCAAAACCTGACTTGAGAAAGATAAAGTGGGGCATGGCCGGTAGCTGGGGCTTGGTATTGATTGCAGGGTGAGTGTGCATGCTGAGGGAGTTTAGAGGAACAAGGTGGATGAGGACAAGGGACAAGGGGTAGAGAGAAGAACAGGCATGACTGGAGAAGACTGGCAGAGAGGGAGGAGGGAGAGGCATGGCAATTTCCAGAAGAAATGGAAATCCAGGGAAGGCAGACACACCAGAAGGGGATTTTTAGGGAACTTTGCTCTGGGGTATGCTTTATAATCTCCATCCTCTGGGCCCCGTTAAACTATCAGTAAAATCCGGAGTTTTTTGTCAATGCCTTCAGAAGTGCATCCAAGTTTGCTCTGGGGATTCAACAGCTTGAGAAACTGATCACAGGGTGGGCAGAGCCCAAGAAGCAGCTCCGTGCTAAGGGCCACACCCACTCTCCTTCTCCGGGCTCCTCGGCCTGCGCCTGCCTGGGGCCCAAAGCTGTCCCAGGGAGCACTGAGGCTGCAGTTTCCACGTGCCCTCACTTTGAAGCCACAGAAGAAACAGCTTTTTTTTTTTTTTTTTTTTTTTTTTTTTTTTTTTTTTTTTTTTGAGATGGAGTGTTGCTCTTGTGCCATCTTAGCTCACCACAACCTCCACCTCCCAGGTTCCAGCGATTCTCCTGCCTCTGAGTGGCTGGGATGACAGGTAGGCACCACCACATCAGGGTCATTCTGTATGTTTAGTAGAGATGGGGTTTCTCCATGTTGGTCAGGTTGGTTTCAAACTCCCAACCTCAGGTGACTGGCCACCTCAGCCTCCCAAAGTGCAGAGATTACAGGCTTGAGCCACTGCACCTGGCTGTAAACAGCATTTCACAGGAGGTGCCCATGCAAGGTGTAGGAGTCTGGCTAGATCCTGGTAGAGATAATTGAGACAGATTCATCCTTCTCTCTCCTTCCCCTCCGTTCTGCCTCCTTTTTTCTTTCTCTTTTCTCATTTCTCCCCTTTCTCTCTCTCTCCTTCCATCTCCCTTGTTGCCCATCCAGCCCTCCCTCCATGTCCCAGGGCTGTGGTTTCAACTTCTGTGTGCAAGTTACTGTGCTCTGCCCAGGATTCAGAGATGAGTGGCATAAATGTCCTGTCTTCTCTCACACATTTTTTATCTATCCTAGCTGGGCAACAGGGCTAGGAGCTGGAGATTTTACATTTATCTCTCACAGCTTCTGGTCTTTGGTCCTCAAGTACCCATATCCGGTGGGGAGACAGGCATGTGAGCCAGTCCCCAAAACACTCATCCCTTGGACAATGAGATCCTTGTGAAGTTTCTTTAGTTTTCTCATTTAGTAAAATGTGATTTTCACCTTTCACTGCCAGAGTTAGTTTGCAAGCATCTTTTCCATGCTGCTACACAACTTTCATTCTCATTACTTTAATGGCCACATCATATGCCACCAAGTAGCCTAATTTACATAAGTGGACTCCTATTGTTGGACATTAGGTAGTTTCTAGCCTTGTTTTCATCTTTATAGATTTAAAAGTATTAACTTTTTAGAGCCTGCCCTTCCTGGAGGATCATGGGTCCAATTTTAAATAAGAGAATGGAGGCATGGGTAGAAGGGTTGTATCTTCCTGCCCTTTTCCCGCCCCTGCTGCCACTGTGACGATATAGCATGGCTTGGTGAGTGCTGCTGGAAGGTACCTGCTGGCCCCTGTTCTAGGACCCATCACACTGCCTTAGAACTCTCCGTGAAAGTGCCATCTCCATCACCTGTGGCCTTTTTTATTCTTTTCTTTTATTAGACACAGGGTCTTGCTATGTTGCCCAGGCTGACCTCTAACTCCTGGGCTCAAGAGATCCTCCCGCCTCAGCCTCCAGAGTAGCTGGGGTTACAGGTGCACATCACCATGCCTGGCAAGGCTGTGTCTTTTCAATTGCCTTTCATCTCCATGTCCCCAGTGCCTGACACAGGGAAGCCTCCTCAGAAATGAAAGAAGGGTGGAGTATAGCCAGAGAGTGGTTTCCTTTCACATTCTGGCCACTCCTCATTAACAGGGCCTGGGACTGCTGAGGGGCGTTAGTGAGTGAACATGTGGACATTGTGTAATTTATTAGCCTGAACTGTACAAATTATACCTTCCCCCTAAGACTTGCCCACAATGAAAGCAGAGTTTATCCTGGGGTCCCGAATAAATACTCAGAGAAACAGAAACCTCATGAATTTTTTAAAGAGCTTATTGGAATTAGGGAAACACCTGGTGTTTTGAGTCACAAGTGTCCGGTAGATCAGCATTTGTTTCTCTTTACCCTCTTTAATCTTTTTTAATCCCCTTGCTTTCCAGTATTAATCTGCGCTTCTCCCCACTGAATTCCCCTCCATTTTGGATCATCAGGAGAAAAATACCCCACCCACAAGACCCCCACCTCCACCTGCCATCATACTGGCAGGACTGGGGAAAGTTGACCAGCCCCTGGAACTCCAGAGGTGTCAAGACTCTGTCCTCTGCCTGCACCTGTTTGGGGATGAGATTAGAGGTGCTGAGATCATAATGCTGAGTCTCTTGTGTCCTCTTGAATAAAAGCTTCCTGGCTATGAGTGACACCTGAGCTTATCAACCCCCAAATGTCATCCTTGCCGAAAGTTAAGCGGTTTACAAGGCCTTGCTGAGAAATTCCGTGTACTAGAAGCTAATAGAAGGTCAGCATTTTCCATTTCACTTATTTTCCTTTCCACTGCCTAGGGTCACAGTAACGTTCCCTTTCTCTGGCATTGTGATGCAGTTCCTATAAATTCCAGCAAGATAGCTAAACATTTGATGTGATTGTATGCTCCCCACAAGCCTGGGAAATGTGTGTTGTTGTTATTTCCATTTTATACATGAGGAAACAGAAGCTTGAACAGAGAGGGGTCCCTTGCCCAAAGTCATACACAGCAGCTGACCGAAGTGGCTTCAGGACTCACGTCTGTCTGAATCCAGAGCTCATGCTTCAGTGCGTTATGATTTCTTCATTTCTTCCTCTGCTTGGCAAGCAAAGAATGACTGCTCCCCTGCCACAGTTTCCCCCATTGCAGTGACTTTTAGAATTGATGTAAACAGCCCAAGTGCTATCTCCCATCTCTGGTTTCCTTTAATTTCCTAGATTAGAGGTAGTGAGCCATGGTCTAAATTTGGACCACTGCCAGTTTATATAAATAAAGTTTTATCGGAACACAGCCATGCTTATTCATTTACATATTGTCAGTGCTTGCCTTCATGGTACGACAGCACAGTTGAGTAGTGCTACAGACACCACACGGACCACAAAACCCGCAATACTTACACTCTGGCCCTTGAGTTTTCTGACCCCTGGAATCTAGGATAATCATTGCCCATTATCCCAGAATCTAGGATAATGGATGAGAACAACAGTAGTAAGAATAGATCACATTTCTTTTTTAAAGAACTTATTTATTATACTTTATAAGTTCTGGGTACATGTGCAGATGGTGCAGGTTTGTTACATAGGTATACATGTGCTATGGTGGTGGTTTGCTGCATCCATCACCCCGTCATCTACCTTAGGTATTTCTCCTAATGCTATCCCGCCCCAATCCCCCCTACCCCCTGCTATTCCTCCTCTAGCCACCCACCCACCAGGCCCCGGTGTGTGATGTTCTCCTCCTTGTGTCCCTGTGTTCTCATTATTCAACACTCACTTATGAGCGAGAACATGCCTTGTTTGGGGGGCTGTGAGGCCGGTGCTGTGCTAGTTGCTTTCTGTGGAATATCTGGTGGAATCCTTCAACAATAGTGTCTGGCGGTGCTCAGAGAGGTGAACCATTTCCCCACAGTTACAGAGCTAGAAAGAAGGGAATCTGGGACTTAAACCTGGAGCTCACTAACAAGTAAATTGCCGAGTGCTCTGTACTCCTAAGGGCATAAAGTTCACAGAAACTGTCTATCCAGTATCTGGCATTTGTGCTACCTGTTGGGTTGGGAAGTGAAACGAAATGAGTAAAGAAACGTTTCTGTTTGTGGGAAACCATGGGCTTTTGGGAAACAGCTCTCCATGTAGGCCAGCATCAAGATGGCTATCACAGACAGCAAAGAGCCCAGAGAGAGGATTGGGAAAGAGGGCTCTGAGGTGACCCATCACACCGTTAATGATGAACAGAAATGTAATAATGGAGATGGAACAGAGAGGTGCATCCCAGGCCACAGGAACAAGTTAGACAAAAGCTTGGAGCAAGGCAATTTTCACATGCCTCAGTTTGGAGTGAATGGAGGAGGGAGGAGAGGGTGCAGTGTTGACACAAATAACAATAGAGGTTTGTCTGGAGTCAGGTGAGAAGAGTCTGGAATGTGAGGCTGAGAACTTTGAAATGCATTTCCTTCTCTTATCTAGAAAGAACCTCGGGTTTCTCACGGCATCTCACGTTTTTTCTGGTAAGCAGTAGGTGCTCAGTAAATGCCTTTAGAAACAGAATGGCATCCCCCAGTAGTAGGGAGTGAGTCTCCTCTTGGCTTCTATGCTCACACAGCAGCAATGCTGAGACCCATCCAGGTGACAATGACCCATCTGCCTGGGACCTCTTCTAGACTTTCTGAAGAGGTACAAATTTGGGGTCAGCTCAGTGGGTCTCTGGAGAGGGGCTTTCCAGAAGAGGCTTCTATTTTTCTGTCTATACCCAGATGGCAGAGCAGTGGTCTTGTGCCCTTAAGGAACCACAAAACTGTTCTTTTTGATATGGGGTCTCACTCTGTCACCCGGGTTGGAGTGCAATGGAGTGATCTCGGCTCACTGCAACCTCCACCTTCCAGGCTTAAGTGATCCTCTCACCTTAGCCTCCTGAGAAACTGGGATCACAGGCATGTGCCACCATACCTGACTAATTTTTCTGTATTTTTTTTTTTTTTTTTTGAGACGGAGTTTCGCTCTTGTTACCCAGGCTGGAGTGCAATGGCGCGATTTCGGCTCACCGCAACCTCCGCCTCCTGGGTTCAGGCAATTCTCCTGCCTCAGCCTCCTGAGTAGCTGGGAATACAGGCACATGCTACCATGCCCAGCTAATTTTTTGTATTTTTGGTAGAGACGGGGTTTCACCATGTTGACCAGGATGGTCTCGATCTCTTGACCTCGTGATCCACCCGCCTCGGCCTCCCAAAGTGCTGGGATTTTTCTGTATTTTTTAGTAGAGACAGGGTTTCATCATATTTCCCAAGCTGGTCTCAAACTCCTGTGCTCAGGCAATCCACCTGCCTTGGCCTCTGAAAAGTGCTGGGATTACAGGCATGAGCTACTGTGCTTGGCTGATGCTCATATTCTCAATCATTTGCTTGAGTGGAGCAAAAGAGAGTGGGAAAATTCAGCCTTTGGGGCCATTCAAATCCCAACTCTGCAGCTTTCAGATTGTGTGAGCTTGGACGAGTCCTCTAATTTCACAGAGCCTCAGTTTTCTCGTCTTGAAAATGGGGATAATGATTTCTGTCTCATGACAAAGCCAACTTTATTTATTTAACAGTCCTGTGGATCATCTGGGGATGGCTCTACAGATTCAAAAAGACTCTGCACCCTTTGTCCTTCATTCTGCTGTCAGTGGCTTCCCAGGACATGCTCTTCTAAAGGAAGGAAACAGAAATCTCAAGAGAGCAAGTGAAAACATAGACACTGTGTAAAGCTTGAGCTCAGAACTGGCCCGAAGTTACTTCAGCAATTCTAAACATTTACTGTTGGCTAATGCAAGTTGTATGGTCCAATCCAGTATTAATGGAGTAGGAAGGTTCACTCCACCCACAGGGTGGAGAAGGAAAAAATTATGAGTAAATTGTACTTCTACCATAGTTGCCAAAACTCACAGCATGACTGTGGGCCATATGATCCCATTTTCTACCCAACATTACCGTCTATGTTTCTCAAGGTTTATCCCGTTATCCAAACCCCACCGTATAGGTGGATAAACTGAGGTTAGAACCCCTTTCCATGGTTTGTCTCCAACCACAGAGGGCTGCCAAAACTAGGTTGGCTGTTTACTCTGGATGGCCATGTCTGTTACTAACCATACTCGTAGTGGTGGGGATGCTGTATCTCTCATTTCAGTTGTTCTAACCAGTAGCCTTCAGCATGAATTCCCAGAGGGAGACTAATTTACTGTTGGAATGCGAAGACAGCCACTGGCTCCAATGTGAGGCACAATAACCAAAGAGCCCATATCTTGGATAGAGACCACCAAAATTCCAGTTGGAGGTGGTCAACCCTGTCCATTTTATTTCTTCCGGCTGAACTGTTTTATTGTCCCACTGCCAAAACTAGGTTGGTTACTTATTCTGAACAGCCATGTCTGTTATTAACCATAATCATAAAAAAAGTTCTTCCAAAATTATCCCAGTACTAGGACAACTCATTTAGAACACTAGCAGCAACACCACCACTGACAAAATCAGTAAGTGAGCCATGTGGTGTCCACCCTAACCCAAGAGAGTCTGTTGATGAGTTGATGAGTATGTTTGGACATAGACGACTTGGGCACGGCCCAGATTCACTCATCTCTTCAGTAGAGCTTTCCAGAGAGTTCAGATTATTTCCTAATTTGTTCCAGATCCACCATCTTTTGTGGCTTCATTTGGGCATTAAGGTTATCCAGAGATGATTGAGCTGGGCAATGGAGAAAGCAATGAGAGGAAAGAAATTGTTCATTCATTCATTCATTCACTCACTGATATCCTCACTCACTAGTTGTTGAGTGTTTCCAGTGTCCTACATTCAAAGCTGAAAAATAAAAAGCAGAAGGCCCACTGGGCAGGCCATTTAGCACACTAGATCCTTCTTAAATGCATTCTTTCAAAATAAATAGTTGGCTTCCCATCAGCCATTGCACTGCAGATGATTGGTTCCAGCTAATCACAGCAATACTATTCCCCTTGCCAATGATTGGTTTAGGAGT
The DNA here is from genome assembly GCF_048565385.1 of Saimiri boliviensis. Classification (NCBI taxonomy): domain Eukaryota; kingdom Metazoa; phylum Chordata; class Mammalia; order Primates; family Cebidae; genus Saimiri; species Saimiri boliviensis. The sequence continues at coordinate 25,169,191 of NC_133455.1, read as the reverse complement.
TAGCATGTGACCTTGTTCTATCCAATGAGAGGTAAGAGAAAATTTGTTAGGGGCTTTTAGGAAACTTTTCATTACTAAGAAGGAGCCATAAGAAGGGAGGGATATTCATTAATAAATGTGATACCTACAATTCAGACAGCCATCTGACTACACACCAGAAAAGGAAGCTAACTCTGAAGATGGCAGAGTGGAAAGATGAGGGAACTACATCTTCTTTGACATCGTTATGCTGCTAAATCTAACCCCCCAAGGGCACTCTGCCGGGTGTACCTTCTGTTATGCAAGATGATAGATTCTGTCAGTGTTTTGGCCAGTGTGTTGGGATTTCTTTTATCTGCATCCCAAAGCATTCTAATGGGTGCACTACTATTGCTGTAGAACCCTGATTTATCTCTGAAGGAGCAGGTATACAGAGCAGTGGATTAACTTGTTTAGAATCACACAGCTGGGAAATGTCCGAATTAGGCGGTAAGCCTAGGCTGTAATCTCTGCCTTTGGTCCACCTCCCTCCCTCTCTACCTAGAGGCTAGGTGACTTACAGCTAGCCTCTAAGAATGAGCAGCCAGAAAATAAGAGTTGTTGAGTGTTATTTAGTTGTGAGCAGTGCTGGGTGCTGAGTGGTCGGGAGCTGATACATAAAGAGAGGGAAGATGATGAAGATCTTGACAGAATACAACACAGCAGGTGGGATTGAAGGATCCGCAGGCAGGCTCTGGGCTGAAGTCCCTGCCCCATGTGCCTGCACTCTTCATAACCCACAGCTGCTTACCTGGGGTAACTGTACAGTGGAAGACACTTCCAGTTTGGATTCAGGTAGACCTGGTCCAAATCCTGTCTCTGTTATTTCCTAGATGCGTGGCATCGGGCATGCCCTGTCACCCTTCTAGGATTTGGTCACCTGATGCTGGGTCGCTGTGAGGAGTGGACATGAAGCATGACATCCCCAGACACTTGGGAAGCTGCTGAATGCAGGATGACTGTGGGCAAGATCGTGACAGTTAGGACTATCCACAATGCTGAGAGTCATACAGCAGAAGTGCTAATCTTAGTCCCTGCTCTGCCATGATGGGCTGTGTGACCTCAAGCAAATCCTGCCTTCTCTGGGCCATTCACTTATGCCCCTGATTCTCTGAAATGGTGGGATTGGGCTTGACAGTCATTTTCAAACTTTTTTCCATGGACATCTAGGGATTCTTTGGCTGTATAATGAGGATGGAAGAACAGGAGCAGAGACTGAAACCATTACCTCGCACTCAACCTCATCTTCAACCATAGAAAGCTCTTTGCTATTTCTTTCATGAGATTAGGACTTTTTGTAATATTTTATTTGGAGAGACATTCTGACATTTTAATATATATATATATATATATATATATATATATATATATATATATTAAAAAAAACAACTTGAATACCCTCTGGATAAATCTCTACATTTCTTCCAGTTATTTAGTATTTAATAGCATAAGCTTTGATGCTCAGTGCACCCAGACTTGAATGATGACTCTGCCATTTATTATGTATTAATTTGGGCAAGCAGATAACTTCCTGGAATTCAGGAGAACATCGTTTCCCCTCATCTCCACCAGCAGGAGGTGTTATAACTCTTTTTAATTTTTGCCAGTTCGATGGGTATAGAATGATATTTTTTGTTATGTTAATTTTCATTTGTCTGACTTCTAGAGAATTGGAGCATCTTTTCCTGTTTCTTGGCCATTTGGATTTCCTCCATAAATTCCTATTCTTTGCCCATTTTCTGTGGGGCCATTTTCCATTTTTTTCTGGTAAGTTTGTGAGAACTCTTTGACATCATATGGACATTATCCTAATATAGTATGGATATTATCGTTCACCTGCATTACAGTTCTTTTTAGAACCATCTTTTGTTCTTTCTAAAATGCTGTTATAATGGTATTACTGCACTGTCACGTGAAGATTAAATAGCCTAGTGTATGTAAGCACATAGCAGAAATCTTGGTAATGTCAATACATTATTTCTGTTATTCACAAGCTTTGAGTGTGGGTACATGGTTCTGGAGTTATCTGAATGCGTGTTGCTGATGGAGTTAGTTAAAATGATAGTGCCAGGCAAGGAAGTACTTGTGATCTATAATGTAAACACCTAGGAGAAGGGACAAAAGAATGTTACTGTCTTGTGTCTGCTCATTTGGGAGAGTGAGCAGAAGAGCTTGTCAGCAGAGTCGAGTCTAATGTGCGTGTGACTGAGGAACTGCGGAATTGACAGGAATCCATTATTTGCTCTGTGATGGGAAAAAGTATACTTATGCTTGAGAGCTCATGAGCAATGGAGATACTAAATAAATCAGAACAGTAACTGAGGGGTGACACCCATGAGTCAGCTCCACCAGCAAGTCCTGCCCAGAACATCCCTTTTGCCAGAACCGGACTCCACCAAACATGGGTCAGAGTCAAGGGCTCCCCTTCTGTGCAGTCAGCGTGAACCGGTCCAAACTTGTATCAGTTATTTACTGCTACTAAATGTTGCATAACAACCTCAGCGACATTAAACAAGAATGATAATATAATAATTGTAAATAATAGAAATTGTAATTTGTATATATGTAAATATAATATCATTATATACACGTCTTGGTCATTGATTATTAGTGACCCCTGAGAGGTCAGCAAGGCAGCTCTGCCAATCTTCTTGCCTGGGTGCGCTCACATGTCTGGGATCAGCCGGCTGTCAACCTGTCCTTCCATGCAGGATGTTGTCAGTGGCTTATGCATCAGAATTACCTACGGAGAAGAACATTAAAATACAGACTCCAGGGCCTCATTCCTAAAGAGTCCATTTTAAAAGGCCTGAGGGGAGGCTCAGGAAATGGTGTTTTAACCAATTGTAGATCCATGCTATTTCTATTTTAGACAGGGACTTCTTGGCAGATGCTAATTTTGGGTGACAGTGGTGGAAATGTCAACAGCGGTGACTGACTCTCCTCCACATGTATCTCATCCACCAACAGGCAGCCTGGGCATGGTCTTATGGCAGAGGTATAGGCGCAACCACTTTTTAGGCCTCATCTTGGGTCTTGCTTGCTAAAATCTCATTGGCAAAAGCAAGTCACTTGGTGGAGCCAACTTCAAAGAGGAGGAGCACTACAGTCCCATGGCCAAGGACATAGCACAGAGACAGGTGAAGAATTGGAGCCACCACTAGAGTCTACCACAATGTTCAGCATGGAGGTTAAGATTACAGGATGTAGAAACAGTTGGACCTGGATCTTGGTGTCTCTTGTTGCTGGGATTTTCATACTCCCCCCACCCCTCCACCATTTCTCCCCTAGATGCTTACACCAAAGCTTTTCCCCACAAGGCTTTGCTCTCAGCTAGCTGCCACAGTCAGATCTTTTTCAGTGCTGCCTCCCAACTGCCAATGCACCCTCTCTCTTTCAAGGATATTTGCATTAAAAGATTCTGACTGCTTTTTCTGATTGCAAGGGAATACGAGCTCTTTGCACAATGCTCAAGCCATGCAGATAATCGTGACCTAGCTGCATCACCCCTCTCTGAGTGGGAGCTTTCCACTGTCAGTATGTTCAGACTTTTTCTTGGCCTATTTGAGATCTCTTTGTCAAATATGGGGTCAAGTCTTAGACAATTTCCTGTATTCACCTAATAACAACAACAACACTGTATGGGTATCTTTCCATGCAGGATGTTGTCAGTGGCTTTTACATCAGAATTACCTGCAGAGGAAAATATTAAAATACAGATTCCAGGGCCTCATTCCTAAAGAGTTTGTTTTAAAAGGTCTAAGGGGAAGCTCAGGAAACTGCGTTTTAACTAACTGTAGCTGCACACTATTTGTATTCTAACAGGGTCTCCTTGTCTGGTGCTAATTTTTGGTGACAGTGATGGAAAAAAGAATGCCCAGTGAAGGGAGCGATTAGTGGAGGGTCTCCAAGCACTGTGATAGCAGCTAGCGGAGACACCTGTGATTAAATCGCATCACCTCAGGAGGCCCGTTGTGCCCAGAGAAAGGAGTCTACATTGACTTGCACCTTTAATTTCTTTGGAATCTGTCCAGGTATGGTCCTGTAAATAACTAACCACTAACTTAGGTTCAGGAACTTTCCAACTGTGTTTTCTTGGGCAACTGACTTCACCCCTCTAGACCTCAGACAGTTCATAACACGGGAATCACCATATCCACCTGGCTGAGCTGTTGAGAGAAGCAATGGGTTCACACCTAGAAAATGCCCACCCAGCTAGGCTCATAATGGGTCTTCCATAAATAGTAGCTTCCCTTCTCCCAGAGAGCCCCCAAGGACCACAGCAGCCATACCATGTGCCTTGATGAGTTAATTATGGAAAATTAAGGCAAGCCAGGTTTCTGCCTTCAGGAATCTTCTATTAAGGTCTGGACCATAGTACGGGATTTTAATCCTTCTCCAGGGGCTGGTGATGAGGAAGGTTCTTCCTGCTGAAACCAATAAATAGGGGAACCAATCAAAATGTGTGAATATGGCCAAGGAGGAGGTTGGAAAAGGCCTTTGGAGTGGGCCACTTTGGATGTTTGCTGGCTGGGGACTCTGATCAGGCAAATTCCGAGTGGGCATTCTGGGTCTCCTGACGTCAGAGTTATGTGTGGTGGATGCAGAAATGGTGACAGGTTGTTGCCCTTCTCTCTATTTGCTCTTTCTCCAATATGTTTTCGCAGCTCCTCTCACTGAAAAGTGGAGTCTGGTTCCCGAAAAACTCCTGAATCTAGGCTGGCCTTATCACTTGCTTTGGCCTATAGAGTATAGTGAAAGTGACTTGGAGAATTCCTAGGGGTGCCCAGGGGTCAAAAGGACTAGAACACTTCTGCTTTCTCTTTTGCAATCTTTCTCAGCCACCATGGGGACAACCCCAGCATATTTGCTAGCAGATGAGATCTTGTGGAAGGGACCTCAACCATTTCAAACGTCTTTCTGTATCACCCTGTGGCCAGTTGACCCTCAAATACTAAAAAGCCAGTCCCAGCACTTTGGGAAGCTGAGGCAGGTGGATCACAAGGTCAGGAGTTCAAGACCAGCCTGGCCAAGATGGTGAAACCCCATCTCTACTAAAAATATAAAAATTAGCCAAGTGTGGTGGCAGGTGCCTATAATCCCAGCTACTCAGGAGGCTGAGGCAGGAGAATCACTTGAACCCAGGGGGGTGGAGTTTGCAGTCAGCTGAGATCGCACTACTGAACCCCAGCCTGGACCACTGCACTCCAGCCTGGGCGACAGAGTGAGACTCCATCTCAAAACAAAACAAAAACAACAAGAACTAACTAAAAAGCCCCACCAAGACAACAAAGCCACCCACCTGACCTCAGCTTTACTCAAACACTTCAGTGAGTTTAGCTGAGGCCAGAAGAATCACCAGCTGACTCACAATGAGCAAAACAATTACAGCAATGAGTTTGGGGATGGTTTGTTAGGCAGCCATGGCTAACCAATACAGCGTATGTGTGGTGACAGTGGTATGAAAATAATAAAACTCCAGTAACAATAAGGGCTACCATATACCCCGTTGCAGAGACTTTGCTAAGGGTTTTATACTCATTACCTTATTTATCTTATTTAATTCTCACCAAGGCCTGCAAAGTATGTGTTTGCATCTTCATTTTATAGAGGGGGAAATGGAAACTCAGGAAGTTTTATATGCATTGTCTAATTTCAGTTGCTTTCAAGTGGGGAAGGCAGGACTGGAACTCAGGTCTGTACTGCCTCCTAAGTGGGGCTCACTGGATCTGTAGAGAAGCCATTCTCAGAGTAAGGCCAGAATCCTCAGCCTGGTATATGCATACCTCCATGACCTGGCCTCTTGTGATTCTTTCACTCTACCTTAGTTGACCTACTCTCTTTCTTCACCTGGAAAACTCTTATTCATCCTTCAAAACCCAGCTCAGATTTCCCCTCTATTAGCTCTTAGGAGCAACTAATATAAATCCTTTCTTCAAATTGGCAGAACCAGTAAGTTCCATTTCACATGAATGGAATCTCAGAAGTAAAGAGAGAGGAGAGTCCTGGTTTGATCAAAGCATCAGTTCAACGGTGTCCTCAAGCATCCCTGTCCTTTCCATGATTGTATTTTGCAAGTGTCACACTAGGCATGTTTCAAGGTGGCTGTAGCAGACCTGGCATCATAATCAGACCCAGAACACATCCAGAGAAACCAGAATTTTTTTTTTTTTCTTATGCCTTGGTTTTGGAACAAAGAAACTTTCCCAGCAGCCTCCTGACAGACTGTCCCTCATGTGTCCTTGGCCAGGATTGGTCTCCTGTCCTTCCCTAAGCCAGTCACTAGCAGGAAGGAGAATTGCATCACCATCATTGGCTTTGACACATCCAATCACTTTTGATGGAGCGGATCTGGGAGAATCAACCACCATGGTGTGCTGTATCTCCCCTAGGAAGCTGCCTCTGACCTTCCAGCCTGGATCAGGTGGCTCCACTGGGTTCTCTCAGCTTCCCACACTTGTCTCCATCACAGCTCGGGTCACCATGTGTTATAAGGGTGGGTTTCTTGGTAAGACGTCGTCTCCAACTTGGCTCTTTCTCTCATTCCCATCCATTGTTTTCTGTGCCACCCTAACTCTCCCTACACTCAGAATTACTTGTCCCAAGTCCTTCCCTCATAGAACTTGAAGTTCTTAACAGCAAGTGTTATTTGTGCCTCCCTTCCTGCTGTGTTTCCAGCCCCTAGAAGAGTACCAGCTCCATCAAGAAGCATAATAAACATTTGTTTTGGATGACATATTTGCCAGGACTGGGTCTCTGAATCAGGGACAGGAGATGATGGAGAAGGAACAATAAGAAATATTGAGATGTCACACTCAAGTGATCCTTATTCAGATTTCCACTGGGAGTGGCCCGAAGCTCAGCAAATGCCCACTGAACTGAGCCACTGGGCATCACAAGCATTAATGGCTCTGAAAAATACCCAACAACTGTGGGGTGTTCATAGCTCACAAATGACTTGTCCCCACGGTCGACCTCCTGCTTCTCTAGGCAACCCCATGTGGCGTGCTCATTTTTTTTTTTTTTTTTTTTTTTTTTTTTTTGAGATGGAGTCTTGCTCTATCACTCAGGCTGGAGTTCAGTGGTGTGATCTTGGCTCACTGCAACCTCCGCCTCCCTCGTGGGTTCAAACAATTCTCCTGTCTCAGCTTCCCGAGTAGCTGGGACTACAGGTACCTGCCACCAAGCCCTGCTAATTTTTGTATTTTTAGTAGAGATGGGGTTTCATCTTGTTGGTCAGGCTGGTCTCGAACTCCTGACCCCAGGTGATCCACCCACCTTGGCCTCCCAAAGTGCTGGGATTACAGACCTGAGCCACCACACTGGGCCTGGGAGGCTTATTTCATGGATCACACCTGGAGAGGTGAGAGGACAGGCAGAGAGGCTCAGTTGTCAATTCATAGAGCCAAAGCTTAAATTCTGAGTCTGCCTTTACTGCAAACTGGTGCTCTTGCCTCTTCATACAAGTGTCAGTGGGTTTCTAGCCTCCCGCTCTGTCACCATCTAGGTGACTCTCCTTGGGAAAATGTGTAACTGTCAACCATCCCCTGTATGGGGTTTTGTGGGAGAAACTTTTTTTTCTCCCTTATAAAGAAGTTTATTAAACATATGGTATTTTATGCTATTACCCATCAAATATTCACTCTCCCCTTCCTGCTCAGCGGGCAGAGTGTAATTTCCTCGTGCTGATGTTGGGCTTGCCCATGTGGCTTTATTTGGCCAATGGAATGTGGGCAAAAGTGATGACGTGGCATTTCCAGGCAGTAGCCTCCATCAGGCATGACAAGTTTCTGCTAATTCTTGCTTTCTCCTAAGAGACTAGCATGCCTACATATTGCAGGAAGGCCGGGTGCAGTGGCTCACTCCCGTAGTCTCAGCACTTTCTGAGGCGAAGGTGAGAGGATTGCTTGAGGCCAGGAGTGTGAGACCAGCCTGGGCAACACAGTGAGACTCTGTCTCTACAAAAGCAATTAGGAGACATTCGTATAGCCTTGATTGCAAAATGCCAAGACACATAAAGCAGACCCAAATCTGACCCACAAGTAACCTGCAGACATGAGCAAGAAATAGCTATTGGCTGACGACCACTGAGATTTTGGGGGTGTTTGTCACATAGCTTTACCATAGCGAAAGCTGACTGATACAACCACTTTGTGTGGGATTGTGCAGAGTATTTTGCATGCATTTGTTCTCTCAATTTCCACAATAACCTCTGAGGTACTATGAAGTCCTCTGCTGATCTGTAAGTCCTTTTGCCCACTCCTGCATCACCAGAACCCAGCAGCACACTCCTTGGCATATAGCATATGCACAAGAAATATTTTTAGATGAATTAGTAAAGTAGAACCATGCGGCATTGACTTGATTTGTGAACAATGTCTGATTAATCATAATGACCTACTATGTGCCAGGTACTTGTTAGGTGCTTGTTTAATTAAGACATTATTTCAACAAATGTTTTTTGAGCACCTGCTTTATTCCCGGCATATAGCAGTGAGCAAAACAGGCAAAACCTCTGCCCTCTTGGAGCCGATAGTCTCACTAGGGAGAGAGGGAGAACAAATAAAATGTATACAACCATAATGTAGTATGGTTAGTAGTAAATGTTATGAAAAATAAAACAGAGCAGGGAAAGGGAATGACGAGTGCTGGGGTAGAGTCACAGTTTCTAACAAGGCAGTGCTGAAAGACTGCATGGAGGAAGTGGCATCCGAACAAAGACTAGGGAAATGTGAGCGTGAGACTCAAGCAATGTCTGGGAAAAGATGGTCCAAGGCAAATGGAATGACAATTCTTACATCCACCTTACGAGTGAAGAACGGGGCTCACAGGCGTAGACACATAAGTACAGCAAGACCTCACTTCCGTGTAGAATCTACAAAAGTAGAATTCATAGGAGAGGGTAGGATGGTCGTTACCAGGGACTGGGGTTGGGCGGGGTGGGAGGGGGAGATGTTATCCAAAGGGTGCAAAATTTCCGTTTTACTGAAGGAATAGGCTTTGGAGATTTATCATACAGCATGGTGGCTATAGTTAATAATAATGCACATTTCAAAATTACTAAAGCAGCAGGTTTATTTATTTATTTATTGAGATAGGATCTTTCTCTGCTGCCCAGGTGGGAGTGCAGTTGCATGATCCTAGCTTACCACAACCTTGAACTCTTGGCTCAAGCGAGCCTCCCAAGTAGCTGGGACTACAGGCACATGCCACCATGCCCAGATAACATTTTTCTTTTTTACAGTGATGAGGTCTTGCTCTGTTGCCCAGGCTGGCCTCAAACTTGTGGTTTCAAGTGATCTTCCTCCCTTGGCCTCACAAAATGTTGCAATTACAGGTGCGAGTCACCATGCCTGGCCCTAAAAGAGTAGATTCTAAATGTTGCCGTCAGAAGCAAAAAAAGAAAAAAAAAAAAAAAGATAAGTATGTGAGATTATGAATCTGTCAATCAGTTTGATGTAATCATCTTACGGTGTAAACCTCATACTCAGTAAGTTTATGCAATTATCATATGTCAACTAAAAATTTAAAAAAAAATAGAAAAAGAGGGGTTCAGAGGAATTAAATTGCTTTCTTATCGTCAGATGGCAAGTGGCAGAGTGGGGGTGAGGACCCAGGAAGCCCAATCCCGCAGCTTGTGCCCTTAAGCACTTTGCAGGTGGTCTTACAGGGCTGCCCTGACTCAGCAGTTGGTCTGGGAATCCGCCCACTGATCCTGGGGCCTCTGCCCTGAGCCCTGAGCTGTACACTCATCCAGATTTCACCTGACGACACTGGGAAACCACTTTGGTCCCTAATAGATTCAGCACTCCCCAAACGCTTCATCAATATTAGCCATGGAAATAGGCTGTGTCTCAGCCAGGGAGTTGCTTGATGAAACAAGCAGGCATTCAGCCTCCCGAAGCCAAAGGTGATTTAAAATACTGCAGGAGGGCTGGGCACGGTGACTCACATCGGTAATCCCAGCACTTTGGGAGGCCAAGGCAGAAGGCTTGCTTGAGACCAACCCAGGCAACATAGCAAGACCCCATCTCTACCAAAAAAAATTTTTTAAATTAACTAAGCGTGGTGGTTGCATACCTGTCTGTTCAGCTGCTTGGGAAACTGAGGCAGGATGATCCTTTGGGCCCAGGTGTTTGAGGCTGCAGTGAGCTGGGATGGCACTACTGCACTCCAGACTGGACAACAGAGCAAGACCCTGTCTCTCAAAACTTAACAAAATTTAAAATATTGCAAGAGCCAGACTTGGATGAGGCTTATGCAAACAGTATCTTTGATTTCATGGGGCTGGGGGTTGTGGTCCTCCTCGGTGCCCATGTGTTCTCGCTGTGGGCAGCAAGTGGGCAACACGCTCCCCAGCCTGGGCAGTCAGTGTCCACCACTCTTGAGGCCCCAGGCTGGGCTTGTCTTTGCCCTCTAGTGGAACCAGGTTGACCTGGAGAGACAAGAGTGTGGACACTGTCTCCAGCAGCTGGGGTCAGAGAGGCAGACCACAAGGCTCCAGGCCTGTTTTGGAGATATTAGTTCTATTTCCTGCTGGTATGCTCTGGAAGATTCGCTTCCTACCTTCCTTTCGTCCTGTTTCTCCTCATCTTTGTTCACCTTCCCAATGTGACCTGTGAGTGGAAAGGTTTTCATCTAACACCGAAAACCTGTGGTGTTGCTCCACACCACAGCCACGAGCCACTTGTGGCTACAGAGGACTTAACATGTGGCAAGCCCAAACTGGGATGGTCTGTGAGGGCCACATAAACACGGGATTTTGTAGACCCAGTACAAAAAAAAAAAAAAAAAAAAAAAAATTTAATAGCTCATTCATATTTTATATCGATTTCTTGTTGAAATAATCCTATCACCAATATGTTGGGTTAAATAAAATATCTATAATATTGGAATGTTATTTCACCTGTTTTATTTTGGAAAGTTTAAAATTATATGTATGTGTTCTCACTTATAAGTAGGAACTAAATATTGGGTACACAGGGACACCAGGATGGAAACGGTAAACACTGGGGATTCCAGGAGAGGAGAGGAGGGTGTGGGGACAGGGCTGAAAGGCTACCTGCCAGCTTCTACATTCACCACCGGGGTGACAGAATACTTAGAAACACAAACTTCGACATCACACCATCTACCCATGTCACCAATCTGCAGATGCACCCCCTGAATCTCAAATTTTAAAAATCAAATAAGAAAAAAGTTAAGGTGTGCACTTTAAATATATATAGACAGTTTTATATGTTGGTGATAGCTCAATAAAACTGTTAAAATAAAAATGCAAAAATAAAAATAAATATTGTGACAACTATCCTATTTCTATTGGAGGACACAGGCCTAGGACCTGTTTCTCATTACCCCACATTTTTAAATTAATATTTTTTTCTTACAACATGTCACCTGGAATAACTGTAAAAGGTTAAATCTTGGGTGATTATAAAAAAAGAAAATAGGTAGGGTGTGGTGGCTCACACCTGTAATCCCTGCACTTTGGGAGGCTGAGGTGGGCAGATTGCTTGAGTCCAGGTGTTTGAGACCATCCTGGCCAACTTGGCAAAACTACTGTTTCTACTAAAAATATAAAACTTAGCTGGGCGTGGTGGTGCAGGCCTGTAATCCCAGCTACTCTGGAGGCTTTAGGCAGGAGAATCACTTGAACCCAGGAGGCGGAAGTTGCAGTGAGATGAAATTGAGCCACTGCACTCCAACGTGGGGGGCAGAACAAGACTCAATCAATCAATCAATGAAAAAGAAAGAAAATAGAAAGGAACTACATTTTGAGGGTAGCTACTCTATCTCCACTTCAGTGCTATAGGATTTACTTAGGTCAGGGTTTCTCAAAAGCAGCACTATTAATATTTTTTTTCCAATTTTTAAAATTGTGGTAGACATAACACATGAAATTTACCATTTCGATCATTTTGTTTTTGAGACAGTCTCTCTCTGTTGCCCAGGCTGGAGTGCAATGATGCAATCTCCACTCACTGCAACCTCTGCCTCCTGGGTTCAAGCAATTCTCCTGCCTCACCCTCCTGAGTAGCTGGGATTACAGGTGTGTGCCACCATGCCTGGCTAATTTTTTGTATTTTTAGTAGAGACAAGGTTTCACCAAGTTGGCTATGCTGGTCTTGAACTCCTGACCTCGTGATCTGCCCATCTTGGCATCCCAGAGTGCTGGGGTAATAGGCCTGAGCCACCGTGCTTGGCCTCAACCATTTTCAAGTGTACAGCTCAGTGGCCTTAAGCACATTTGTAATATACAAACATCACTAGCATCTGTCTTTAGAACTCTTTTTTTCTGGGATGAAAGAGATGAGACTCTATATGGATTACACTATAACTCCTGAATTCCTTCCCCCCACCCCCAGACCCTGGCAACCATCATTCTGCTTTCTGTTCCTATAAATTTGACTATTCTAAGTGCCCCATATAAGTGGAATCATACAGTCTTTCTCTTTGTGGGACTGACATATTTCACATAGCATAACATCCTCAAGGTTCATCTACGTTATTGCATGTGTCAGAATTTCCTTCCTTTTTAAGGCTGAATAATATTCTATTCTATGAATACAGCACGTTTCGTATGTCCATCCGTCAATGGACACTTAGGTGGCTTCACCTTTTGGCTAGTGTGACTCATGCTGTCATGAACATGTATATGCAAATATCTCTTCCAGGCCCTGCTCTTAATTCCTCTGGGTATGTGTCCATAAGTGGAATTGCTGGATCATATGGGCACTACTGACATTTTGTTCCAGATAATTCTGGTAAAAAGAGGGATGGATGTCCTGTGCATTGTAGGGTGTTGAGCAGCATCTCTGACTTCTATCCACTGGATGCCCGTACCATTGCCCCAGTTGTGACAGCCCAAAATGTCTCCAAACATTGTTCATTGTCCCTGGGGACCAAAATCAGGCCCATTTGAGAAGCACTGATATAACTTAGCCCTGCAATCCTCACATCTCTGTGACGTGCTATTATTAACCTCATGTTGCAGATAGGGAAACTGAAGCATAGAGAGACGATCTCTCCTTCACAAAGTCACACAGCTGCTAAAGTGGTGAAGCTGGATTTGAACCCATGTCTTTCTGACTCCAAAAGCTGTATGACCACATTCAGGGAAACCCAGAAATTCTGTTCCACTTTTGGGAATATTGACCTTTAATGGTTTCACTTTAATAAGAGGTCAGAGTGAAAGTCATGGCTGAAAACCAAACAGGGTGAGCAGGAGGTAGGTGGGCTTTGGCTGGGAAAGACACCTCCTTTGGGGAGGAGGTGGGTCTGGATGGTGAGATAAGATCATTTTATATCCTTAAATCTTTTTTCCAGGCATGGTGGCACGTACCTGTAATCCCAGCACTTTGGGAGGCTGAAGTGGGTGGATCATAAGGTCAAGACATCGAGATCATCCTGACCACATAGTGAAAACCCGTCTCTACTAAAAATACAAAAATTAGCCAGGTGTGGTGGTGGGCAGCTGTAATCCCAGCTACTCAGGAGGTTGAGGCAGGAGAATCGCTTGAACTCGGGAGGCGGAGGTTGCAGCGAGCCAAGATTGCGCCACTGCACTCCAGCCTGGGGACAGAACGAGACTGTCTCAAAAAATATTTCTCCCTCAGGAAGGTCTCTTGGACCCCTGCTGGGCTGACTCCTTTTGCTAAATGCTTCCTTCACCCTCCCCACCAGGTCCCCAGACCCTTGCACAGTGCCTGACACACAGTCACAGCCGGCATAGATTTCAGCACGTGGACTTCTGTTTGGCTCAGGCTGCTGGACTGCAAATAATTTCCAAAGTCTCCGAAGCTAACGTAAGTTTAGCTACTATGTTTAGGAAGGAAAGTAGCTGCAGTGGAAAAAACAAAAAACAACAACAACAACAACAAAACACCCACATCAGGGACCCCAAGGCCACAGGCTGACGATCTAGGGGCTGGTCACGGGTCTGCTTACCTACTCCACCTGTTACCTTCAAGAGCCCTGACAAAGAAGAGCCTGGCCCCTCAAGGTGAAAGGCTTCCCCACTCTTCCCAATCAGGAGCCTCCGAGAGTGTCTCAGTTTGAGCATCTCTTGAAGAAGTAGACACCCAGACGAGGAGCAAATCCTTAGAAACATCAGTAGGGAGGAAGGGAAGTGAAACAGGGAAGAGAAGAAAGTCAACACGGGTATGTTGATGAGCCGGTGAGTGCTGTGACTGGGGAGGCAGCCTAAGACATGCTCACAAGCTCGTAGTTATCCCACCCCAGGGACAGGGACCTGGCACGCTTATTCATCAATTCTTATTGTCCTTGTTTCACGGATATTCCTGAGGGATCCAGTCCCTAGCACTTCTGGATGGCCTGGCTCAGGGAAATCCTCAGGAAAGAGACCCAGGCTTGCACTATGAAGCTGCTGCCGTGTGCAGGAATATAGGCCAGGCACTGACAGCGTCTGCCCCAGAGGGTGTAAGAGCCAGCTCCCCGCAGCACAAATGTAGTCCTAATGAAAAGCAGCTCCCAACTCCAGAACTGTCTCAGACATAGGGGCAGTTGTGCTGCGATTCTCCCGACACAGCAAGGCAGTGTTCTCTGCAACACACAAATTGGATTCGAGCTCCGCTCTTGGGGCTCGCAGTCTAATTTCTCTTCTGCCATGGAGGTTTTAAACCAAGCAAAGGGAGATCTCAGAAAAGGTTGCAGCCCCAGCAGTGGGTGTGGAGATAGTCTGGTTCTTCTTAGCAGAGAGCAAGGCGAGGAAGAAGGGCCAGGGAGGCACTGCAACTTCCAGCAGGAGCAGCCAGGCCACGGTCTTTCCTGGTTTGCCAAGTTTGGTTGGAAATTCTTTCCACCCTGAGGCAATAGGGAACGCAGGAATGCAGGGTGGGCCTTCAGAGCCCCTTAATGAGAATTTCTTCATTCTGCTGTCAGACGGGTGGTCGGAAGTAATGGGAGCTATTCAGACAGCCAGGCCTGGCAAGCAGGACCCCCGACTCTGGGCCCTTGGTCCAGTTGTAGCTTTCCTTCTGCTAGAATTCTCCGATGCAGGCCGGGGCTGGCCCAGGGAGGGTGAGAGAAGCTGAAAAGGTACATATCTTCAAAACCCAGCCAGGAGGCAGGACACTGTCCCAGCCTTGCTGAAGCTCTGGGTTTGGAAAGTTCTAATGGAAATGAATGCAACTGAGACTTTTGGTTCTAGCTTTTGTTGCCATCTGGGAGGTAAATAAAGGATGTTCCTTAGAGTAGCCAAATGGAGGAGAGCATAACTCCTGGGGCGAGAGTCCTGAGTTCAAATCCTGACTGTGCTTCTAACAACAAGCCATGTGGCACTGAGTAGGTTAATTCACATTGCTGTGCCTCAGTTTCCTCAATTATCATCCCTAGTTGATGAGGTTGCAGTGAGGGTTGAATGAGTAAATGCAGTCTTAGAACAAAGCCTGGCATAGAGAAGACAATAAATAGTAACCCATGAATCTTGCATCCAGAAGTACTTAATAAATAGGGACCACAGTGGGTACTGACTGCTTTTCTTTCCCTCTGTCCAGTTGTAGAGCATTTCACAACATCAGATGCAAAGTCAGACGGCTCTGGCCTGGAATCTCTGACTTACTACTTGTTACCCATGTGGCAAATGACTCAGGTTCCTCATCTGTAAAACGGCAATAAACCTAATAGCCACTTCATAAAGTCATAATGAGGATTAAATGAGTAAGTGAATATAAACTCCTTCACACAGTGCCTGGCACATAATACACATGACTGTTTATTTCTGCTGGAATTCTTCCTTGATCCACTCACTCAGTCATCAAACATTTATTGTGCTTCGGGCGTGAGCTCTCAGAGAGAAATCAAGTGAGTGCTGCTACTCTCCACAGGATGGTTCTAAGTACCTGTGGGTCCCCTCAGGAAAGGGGGGTTTGTTTTCCAGGAGAAAGTGGAGAGAAATGTTGGAAGGCAGAAACAACTATATCCAACTCCAACTCCTAGATCTGTGGATATAGTCGGAGAGGAGTGTCAGTTGGTGTTTAAAACGGAAATGTTTACAGTGCTAGGAAGCAGTGCTCAAGTTCCTGTCTTTCTGACTTTGAGTCTTTAACATTCTATTTGGGAAGCCCGGGGCAGCATGGTGGATTGAAAATGATGCACATCCTATTGAGAAGCAGAGGCTATTTCTCTTCCTGTGAATCTGGGCAGACCTTAGCAACCTGCTTGACCTGTAGAATGTGGTAGAAGTGACATCCCTGAGCACCCAAGACTGGGTCATAGAAACCTTGCTGCAAGTTGGGTGTGGTGATGTGCCCTGCAGTCATTAGACCTGGGACTTGGGAGGCTGAGGCAGGAGGATCACTTGAGCCCAGAAGTTCAAGGTTGCCATGAGCTATGATTGCATCTGTGAATAGCCACTGCATTCCAGCCTGGGGAACACAGTAAGACCCTGAGAAAGAAAAGAAAGAAAGAAAGAAAGAGAGAGAGAGAGAGAGAGAGAGAGAGAGAAAGAAAGAAGGAAAGAAAGAAAGAAAGAGAGAAAGGAAGGAAAGAAAGAGAGAGAGAAAGAGAGAAAGAGAGAAAGAAAGAGAGAGAAAGGAAGGAAGGAAAGAAAGAAAAAGAAAGGAAGGATGGACGAAAGGAAGGAAGGATGGATGGAAGGATGGAAGGATGGATGGAAGGATGGAAGGAAGGAAGGAAGGGAGGGAGGAAAGAAAAAGAAAGAAAAGAAAGGGAGGGAAGGAAGGAAGGAAAAAAGAAAGCAAGGAGAGAAAGAGGAGAGGGAGAGAGGGAGGGAAGGAGAGAAAAAAGGAAAGAAGGAAGGAAGGAAGGAAAAGGAACCCACTTTCCTGCGATGGTACCATCGTATCCAGAACAAGCAGTGCCTCCCAAGTAGGCTGTAAGCCGTGTTTTGTGAGATCACTCAGAGAAATAGGTGCACCTTAACTCAATAAACCTGGGAAATGACACAATAGACCTGCCTCCCTGCTTCACACCAAAGAAAGTTCTCCATACACGTTAGCATTTAAAAGTCCTGAGAAGTCCTGCATTAAGGAACTCTTTCACTTCTGTTTAACCTAGAGTTACCTTGTTAACACCTACCAACATATTCCCCGGTAATTTCCCAACACTTCAGGAAATGCTAACCTAGACCCACACACTAAAGACCTTTGGGTCAAAGAAGTTTTTACAGCTTGGAGAAAAAGCCTTTTTCTCTCCCACCTCCACACCCCCTCTCTCTTTTTCACTTCCCTCCCTGTGTCATGAGTGGGCAGGGCCAAGCATTGTTCACCAGCTTCTGCATCTGGTTCAGCTAAGCAGAATAAACTGGCAACATTAAAGCAAAAAAGTCACGCTGCAGGCATTTTCAAATTACCTGGTCTCCCTGGAGAAACCAACTAGGGGTGAAGCCCAGAAATTGGGGAAATGTAATGCATAATGATAACCATTAAAACAAGGAGGAAAATAATTTGTAGGATTATTGAGTGCCAGAACCCCAAAGCTATAAACAGGGTGTTTGACACGATTTCAAGCATAAAGGTCACAATCTGCAATTTAAATGTGAGTAGTTTGTTGCCTTTTTTCTCGGTTATGGTTGGATGCCACCAATTAGTTCAAGGGTGTGTGTGTGTGTGTGTGTGTGTGTGTGTGTGTAAAGGTTTTTCAGAGTACATTGGGCTGGGCTTCTCAATCAGGCCGAGTTGGTTGGCAACCTGGAAACCCACCCAGGAGTGGGCAAATTCTTTACAGCATGAAAGCAAGGAGGATCCTTCTGCTCCACAATGAAAATCTTCTTTCTCTTTCTGCAAAAATAAAAATATAACACAACGCAAACCCTCACTCCCTTTAGCAGTCTGCAGTGGTTTTACCCTGAAAAAAATGGATCATTGAAAAGCCGTTCCTGAGGTTGGAGTGCCACCAAAGCTCAACCTAGTCTGGTGGTCTTATTCATGCCAATCTTATATTCTGACTCGGCAAATGCCTTGGGAGGGGATTTACTGGGCTGAAAATTGGGGCTGTTTCTTGAAGCCTTTGCTCGTGAACAAACACCGTTGGAGTTTATTTTGTGGCTGCGGGAGAGGTCAGTAAGCTGATGGCCATACACGCCTGTGTGTCTCTCTTGAGGCTGGAACCATCTCTGCTGGACATAGGAAGGTGAATTGTGACAGTCAGGCAGAGGGGGCTGAACTAGGAGTGGCTGCCAGGACGGCGTCTCTCAAACTTGAATATATACATGAATCACTGGGAATCTTGCTGAAATGCAGATTCTGGCTCTGTAGGTCTGGGAGTGGAGCCTGAGATTCTGTATTTCCAACAAGCTCCCAGGTGAAGCCAGTGCTGCTAGTCTTAGAATAACACTGGCTAGTGAAGCTCTAGACCAGGCTGTCTGATAGAATGCCCTGCTCTGCTGGCAGCGTTCTGTCATTGTGCTGTATGGTGTGGTAGCCACTAGCCGTATGCTCCTACTGAGGACTTGAAATGCGGTGAGAGTAAAAAACTGACTTGGCTTGGAGACATACTTTCTTTTTAAATACTGAAAAGGACAAGCTTCTTGCAGGAAGTTTCCAGAGTATGTAACATCTGTGTGATGATGACATTCCATTTCGAGAAGTCTCGTGTTTAGCAATTGGCGTCGGTGGATAACCAAACCTTTGAAATACGTGTGTGTGTTTGAAATGTATATGTGTATGTTTGTGTGTGTGTTCATGTTTATGTTTTATATACATATGTACACACATGTATTTATACATGTATATTCTAGGGTTCTGTAAGGACTTCAACATCAACTTTAAAGTAGCTTTCAGCAATGAACTAAATTTCCTTCTTGAAAAAGCAGGTTAAGAATCAGAAGAGGACAAAGAAAAGACACTCAATTTTTGGGGTTTTTAAAATAATAGACATTTTATTGTATTTTAGGTTTTGGGCTACATGTGTAGAACATACAAGATTGTTGCATAGGTACACACGTGGCAATGTGGTTTGCTGCCTTCCTCCCCATCACCTATATCTGACATTTCTCCCTAAGTTATCCCTCCCCAACTCCCCACCCTCCGCTGTCCCTCCCCCATTTCCCCCCAACAGACCCCAGTGTGTAGTGCTCCCCTCCCCGTGTCCATGTGTTCTCATTGTTCAATACCCACCTATGAGTGAGAACATGCGGTGTTTGGTTTTCTGTTCTTGTGTCAGTCTACTGAGAATGATGGTTACCAGGTTCATCCATGTCCCTACTCAGATTTTTTTTGACTAATGGATTCTTTTTTTCCCCAGCTTTACTGAGGTATAACGGGCAAATAAAAATTGTATATCTTTAAGGTGTATAACATGATGTTTTGATACACATTGTGAAATGATGACCACAATCAAGCTAATTAACATATCCATCATCTCACACCTTTCTTATTTTTAATTTTCTGTGATGATGTTATGGAACCAAACGGGGTCCATTTGCCAAAGTGTAATGCAAAGTCACACACACAGGAACACTGGGTTTGTGCAGTGATAAAGGTTGACTGTGAGTTGACTGGCAAGGAGACAGAAGCAAACCCTCAAAACTGTCTCCACAAGCTGGGAGTCAGGGCAGGCTTTATAGTCAAAGGGTAATGAGGTGTGATCTGATTGGATCTTGCCATGGGGTGATGCCAGGAGGCATACTCTGACTGAGCCATACCATGGGGTGATGCCAGGGCTCAATCTGATTGGATCCTGGACCTGCCATATGGTGTCTACTTCTTAATTCCGTATTCACTCCTCCAACCAAGCACTTAGGTTCTACCCTTGGTTGCATGTTTCGTTCCTCTGGGCATGCTCAGGTGACATAACCTTCAACCAGGGAGTCCATTGCGACTGAAAACTCACAACTTTCTTACATAGAAGTTGAACCAGATTAGTCTGGTGCAGTTGCAATAAGAATATTTAAGATCTACTCTCTTGGCAAATTTCAAGTGTACAATAGATAATTATTAATAGTCACCACGTTATATATTAGATCTCCAGAAGTTATTCGTCCTGCTTAACTGAAACTTTGTACCTTTTGACCAACGTCTTCCCATTTCCCCTCCCACTCTTCAGCCTCTAGCAACCACTTTTCTACTCTCTGCTTCTGTGAGTTTGACTTTTATCTTAGATTCTACTTATAAGTGAGATTGTGCAGTATTTCTCTTTCTGTGCCTGGTTTGTTTCACTTGGTGTAATGTCATCTAGAGTCATCCATGTTGTCACAAACAACAGGATTTCCATCTTTTTACAAGCTGAGTAATATTCCATGGTGTGTTCATGTGAGCATGCCCAGATGAAGCAAGCATGCAATCAGGGGAGGAACTTAAGTGTTTGGTTGGAGGAGTGGATGCTGAATTAAGAAGCGGACACCATACGGCATATCTATCAATGGACATTTAGATTGATTCCATATCTTGGCTATTGTGAATAGTGCTGCAATGAACAGGAGAGTGCAGATGTCTCTTCAACCTACTGACTTCATCTTCTTTGGATAGATATCCACAAGTGGGATTGCTGGATCATATGAGAGTTCTACTTTTATTTTTTTTAGGAATCTACATACTTTTTTCCTACTTTTAATTTTTTTAGGAATCTACATACTGTTTTCCATAATGGCTGTACCAATTTATATTCCCACCAACGATGCACAAGTGTTTCCTTTCGCCACACCCTTGCCAACCCGTGTTAGCTCTCATCTTTTTGATCATAGTCACCCTGACTGGTATGAGGTGATAGCTCATTGGGATTTTGATTTGCATTTCCCTGATGATTCGAGCTATTGAGCACATTTTGAAAGGCCTGCTGACCACTCGTGTGTCTTCTTTTGAGCAATGTCTATTCAGATCCTTTGCCTGTTTTTTAATCAGATTATTTGTTTTCTTGCTCTAAACTTTTAATTTAACTCAATATTAATTATTTCAAATTTAAATAGCCGCAGTGGCTAGGGGCTACTGTATTGGACCGTGCAGCTCCAGCCTGTCAGCTCTGTATAGCAGGGACCGTATCTTTAGCTCACTGTTGTATCCCATCACTTAGTAGAGTGCCTGTCTACATTGGGTTCTTAATAAATATTTATTGATGACATTATGGCATAATAAAACTGGAGAAGGAGTTCTAAACCATTCACATGTCAGAACCCTATGATTGTAAGTCACACTGAAAACCTCCTTAAACTTGAACCTACCAAAGGCCTGCCAATTGGCTCTTTTGACCCAAATTGCAGAAAGATCAAGTGTGTAGCTGGTCTTGGGGTGGGAAGGTTAGATCCAGGAACTAATGCAGCCACGTATTCTTTCTCTCCCCTTTTGTCTGCATTCATTCTTTCAGGATAGTTGTCCCCACTGGGCTCAAACTAACAACCTCATAACCACAACAAATAGAGCTGTTTTCCATTGTAGTGAATTCTGACAAATTGACATTGCCTCAGCATCTGCTTTGAACACAAGTTTAACTTTCTCAGAGAAGAAGCCGGGCTCGGTGACCCCTGACATAGTTTCCAGTTCTACACCATGCCCAGATGGCTTGAGCCAGTGGCTAAAGATAAGAATTTGAGGACTCTGCCCTGCCTAGCAACTGCGCTCCCCACTTTCCTGTTGAATCATTTAAAGGGGACTTTCAGGCGATTACTTGCAGACTGAAAGTGACCCACACCGTGTTCCCTTGTGTGTACTGCACACCATGTGCTCCTCTCTCTCTCTCTCTCTCTCTCTCTCTCTCTCTCTCTCTCTCTCTGCCTGCATCTTCATTTCTGCCTTGCATGACCTGGGGACAGAAGACTGTCCTCCCAGTTCATTATGCCTTCTTTGCCCTGGATCTGCTAGTAGAAAATTTTGAACTTGTTTCCTCTTGTGGTGGTGTATTGAATTTGCACCTTGCATTTGAAGAACTAGGGGCTGCCCCAGGCTGGGTTTGCCCCAGGGACACCAGGTAAAACAGAAGGGCAGGATCCCAGTGCCAACGTGATGGTCAGACAATGATAAACTGGCTGCAGGTCAGATGAGAGCCACAGGGTGTCTGCCAATATAAACAAGTTTCCCACGTGAGGGATCTCCTGGTTGCTGTTCAGACAGCTAGTCATTAGGTCATCTGCCAGGTAAAATATGTATCTCATGAAAGGCACTCTGTAGACACCCATGTACAGCTCCTCTTTATTTTCCATGAGTGCAAGGCCACTAGCCACTCTGCTACTGAAACCCCAGTTGAGCTGGAAGCTCTCTCAAAACACCCACCAAGACCAATTAGAATAATTCTCAGGGAAGGTTTCTGATTGGCTGGGCGTAAGTCATGTGCCAATTGCTGGACCAATCACTGTGGCCAGGGCAATGGAGTTCTAAGACTGGCTCAGCCAGGGTCAAGGGCATCCCATCTACACCTACATTCAGGGATGGTTTCTTCCAGACACATGTGTTGAAGTAGGGAGTGGGAGTTCCTACAAAGATGAGGTATGCTCTGCTGGGCAAATAGAAAAACAAATGCATGCTGGGAGAGGAAAAGTGTCCAGCTTGTGAAAATGGTTTTTGTGATGTACTTCTTTGTGCTAGACCATGAATGCAAAGCTGCCTTCTTTGATCATGTCAAAAGGCATAATGAGGATAGTAAGATTCAACTGACCACACCAGTTTTCGTCTATTCCCCCTGACCCTGCTATATTACTGAGGCCCTGGGGTTCTAGAAACTAAGGCATCCCAAAGGAAGGCAACATGTGAAACAGAAGGCTGAGCAGGAGTTTGTTGGATGGAAAAACGGAAGGGAGAAAAGGGCGTTCCAAAGAGAGAAAACCACTCAAAGGCAAGGCGGTAAAGGAGTAGGGCATGGGGGGAGGCATGGAGAATCCGCCCTGGAGGGTGGAGGGGAGCTGTGGAAATGTAGCCAGAAGTGGACCTGAAGCCAGATGTCAAAAGGCCTTGGACGCTGTGTGGAGGAGTTTGGGCATTTAGCTGTGTGTGCCAGGAAGCCGCTTGGAGGGCTTAAGCAGAGGCGGGGTGTAGCCAGAGCTGTGTGTGTTCTAAAAGATTGTTGTGGCTGGGTTTGGGGGATGGACAAGATGGTAAGAGGAGGCAGGGTGCCAAGGACAACGACGTCTCCGTATGTCTTTAAAAAGCTCCTGTTTCAGAGGTGGGCGGCGGAACAGCAAGCTCCATTCTGGCTGCCTGAGGGTGGACTCCCTGTCTCTTGCTCAGACCTTGGCTGGGTTATGTCTGGATCTCAGCTGCACCGCTTCCCAGCACGGATGCTGGGCAGGTGATCTAACTTTTCCCTGAGCCTCCGTCTTCTCATGTAGGGAAGACCTGCCTTTCACAGCAGTAGTGAGAGTGCAAGGCCGAAATGAATGTGAGGGCTCCAGATCAGTAGACCCTGGACCTACGCAGAATAGGAGCTCAGTAAATGTTGCTGTCGTTATTAATGGGCTGTGGCTCGTAAGTGTATTCACATGGAAAAGGTTTGAACAGTGAAGTCCTGGGGGGAAAATGACATTCAAAAGACTGAAGCATCTTGCAGTAATTCTGTAACCAGGTCAGGCTGAGTCCTACAAACTCCAAGGTAAAAATCATCCAGCCTTTGAGCCTATGGCTCTCAGAGTTCCCAGGAGTCTTTTGTGTCTAAATTGGAACGTGCCAGAAGAGGCTGCTTTCCAAGATCATTTCTCTGGAGGCCAGGCTGGAATCTCCTGAGAGAATGAGGGCATCGTGCTACATTTCACACTGCATCCAGGATTGACCCGTTTACCAGCCCTGACAGCCAGGTGTCCCAGTGGAAGATCCCCAGGGTGGGGCCAGAATGACCTAGGCCTGAAACTTGCAAGTTCTGTGAGTCTGGGGAAGTCACTTCACCTCATGGGCCTCAGTTTTTCAATTTGCAGGATGGAAACCATACTGGCCATGAGGGTCTGTTGCAAGGTTTAAATCAACAAATGCATGTGGCATGTGGCTGTGGCTTCAGCTGGGGATCAGGAACCCGCATGTATTGAGTCTCTACAATGTGTAAGGTCATTGCTAAGGCTAGCAATACACAGACAAATTAGATATGGATCCTGCATTCAAGGGCAGACTTGAACAGGTAACTGAACAGATAACAAATGATGCTAAGAGGTAATCTCTGCTCAGTACTGTTCCTCTCCGCAAGAGATGTGCTAATGTATGCTGCATATGATTTGTCCATGGAAATAAAAATATACTTCAAGATAATCATATTTTAGAGACTGTGGCCTTATAGTTTATGGAATTATCAGAAATACTGAAAGTGACCATCTACATATGATAAGTCTGTTCATCATAATAATAATGACAAAAATACTATTATACCATTTGACCTTCAAAACAATTCCACAAATAGAGATTATTGTCCTCATTCTACAGTTGAGTAAACTGAACCTCAGAGAGATGAGATGGCCTGCCTAAGGAAACACAGGAAGAGCTGGGTCTAAGACTTGAACCCAGATCCAACATCTAATCCCTCACCTATTTCATTAAAATACATTGCATGGGGCTGTGTGTGGTGGCTCACAACTGTAATCCCAGCACTTTGGGAGGCTGAGGCAGGCGGATCACCTGATGTCAGGAGTTTGAGATCAGCCTGAACAACATGGTGAAAGCCCATCTCTACTGAAAATCAAAACTTAGCTAGGTGTGGTGGTGGGTGCCTATAATCCCAAGTACTTGGGAGGCTGAGGCAGGAGAATTGCTTGAACCCAGGAGGCAGAAGTTGCAGTGAGCCAAGATAGTGCCATTGTACTGCAGCCTGGGCAACAGAGCGAGACTTCCTCTCAAAAAAAAAAAAAAAAAAATACAGTGCACGGAATATCTTCAGGAAGTGTGTGGCAATCAACAGACACAGAGGAACTGGTCAGAAGAGTCTGTCAGTCCATAGATATTCATGGAGCATCTACTCTGCCAGGCTTGCTCTCTGAACAGGATGATTCCTGCCCTTGTGGAGTTTATAGTCCAGAGGGGAAGACAGCCATGCAATAATAATGGATGCTCTTAAGAGACACTCTGCTCCCCACTCCACAAGCAATTAACTGAATAAACTAATGCTCATGTTTGCCTTCTGTAGAACATCTGGAGTGAACCCATGGTCCACTGAAGACAAGCAGGCTGGGCCATCCCTGCCTAACCTGGGAATCCAAAGAGCAAATCTGACCAAAGAGCAGTCTTCTCCAGGCTCCTGCTGGGCTGGTCGAGACTTTCTCGGGGCTGTGCTGCAGTCTGAGGCTCTTTTTGCATCACCTTCCTTCCTTCCTCTGCTCCCTTCACAGGTGTCAGACCTGCATCACAGTCTGAAGGTACTCTGCTCAATCTGGTTCCCTCTCTCTGTAGCCTCCACCTCCAATGAAAGTTTCCTCCCGCAAATCTGTGCTTATAATTCCACCTTGGTGCCTGCTTTGCAGAGGACTGAATGGATTGAGCATCCTGCAGAAGTGAGGTTCACAGCGAGGTCTGATGCCTCAGTAGCTGGGGCCAGTCATGGGGAACACAGCTCCTGGGGAAAGGAAGGGTGGGAGAGGGTGTGGCTGAGGAGAGAATCTGTTCAAAAATAAATGATTTCACTCTTTTCTGGTGTTCACACTTGGGTGACTCATTAGAGCCTCAGTCAGTTTCCTCCCTTGCAAAATAAATAAATAAATAAATAATAATACTCTTACCTCCCTCCTAGGCTGTTGTATTAAGTAAAATAATCCATGCTCAATGGCTCAGAGCCTTGCGCATTCTGGCTGGGGTGTGGGAGGAGCCACAGGGCAGGACGGCAGGAGCTGGAGGCCTCCCAGGAGCCCCTCGGGTGTCCAAGGCTGTCTTACTTTTCTGTGGCCTCTGTAGTCTCTCAAAGAGCTCCCACGGCTCTTCTTGCAGAAACCAGACCCGAGGGAGGCATCTATTCTCTCTGCCCACAAATGTGGCCCCAGTGAAAGGGTCCACCTCACAGATATTTTGGCTGCAATGTGTGGTGTCACTATGGCAGTTTGACCATTATCTGGGTCATTTGAGCCCGGGAATCTGCCAAATCAGATAATTTTGGTGGTTTGCCTGTCCCTCTGGATCACATGTCCAGAGCAATGGCTCTTGTCTCCACCTGGCCTGGTTCTATGTAGACAATCTTCTTTTCAGAGAGCCTGAAATGAAAGCTGGCTCTGGCTGGTATGTTCAAGGTCAAAGCTTAGGAGGGGACACTAATTTAGAGTCCTACATTTACCACCCTTATTATATGGCTCCATCCAGGATGGTGCTTAGGCATCAGTAACTGATAAAGGTTTAAAATACTGAAATTTGCAAATTTTTACATTTTAAAAGCACTTTTAACTGAAGTCTAATGTTACCCCTATTTGTACACGTGAGTGTACAAATAGGGGTACAGCTTGATGCATTTTCACAAAGAGCACATTCATGTAACCAGCACCCAGATCAATATTTCAGCCCCCAGACACCCTCCCTGCCCTGCTATCCTCTTTCCAGTAACAACCTCCTACCCAAATATAACCACTATTCTAGAAGCTTGGTTAGTTTTGCAATTTCTGAACTTCTCTAAATGGCAGCAGACCACGTGTGCTCCACCAGGTCCAGCTTCCTTTGTTTAACATTCTGTTTGTGACATTCATCCATGTGGCTGTATGGTAGCCATGCTTCATTCATTTTTACTGCTGTCTAGTATTCCATGGGATACTATATTCCAATGGAAGTTTCCTCCAGTACACCTTGCGCACTTCTAATTCCACCTTGATGCCTGCTTTGTATGCGGAATAGATTGAGCATGAATGAATTCAGCTCTATTTATCCAGTCTTCCACTGACAGACATTTGGCTCTAGTTTGGGGCTATTATAAATAGTGCATTCTAGGATGTGTATTTTTGTGAAAACATATGCCCATTTGTGTTAAGCATCAAATTTTAAAAATCTTTTTAGAGATAGAATCTGGCTGTGTTGCCTAAGCTGGAGTGCAGTGGCATGACCTTGGCTCACTGCAGCCTCAATCTCCTAGGTTCAAGTGATCTTACCTCAGCCTCCTGAGTAGCTGGGACCACAGGCATGCCCCAGTATGCCCAGCTAATTTTTTTGGGGGGGAGAGACAGGATCTCACTTTGTTGCCTAGGCTGAGTCAATTTTTTTTTTATTATTTCAAATTTTAATTAGAAAAGGATGGCCTTATAACATTATCACTCTTAATCTCTTTTAAGATGATATAAATACGTTTTGGATTGGGAAAAGCGGTGACACCATGTTAGGACTCCTGAAGTTCCACTTATCTCCCCACCTCTGTGACCTAACTTTTGCAGGTCTGCTGTCTGACTGTCATTGTTCCCCTGGAATGAAGTAACGGTTTCTGTAGATTTTGTGGGAAGCACATTAAAGTGGAAGTCTCATACAGTACCTCACCCAGGAGGATCCTCCATGCGCATGGAGTATTTCATACGACCTTGGACAACTTAATCTTGTTAGTCTCAGGGATTTCCCCTGTAAAGAAAGGTTAGCAATGGATGATCTTCTGAGGTGTTTCCAGTCCTCATGTAATTTGAAATTGACTTGCTGTTGATGATTAATAATGATGACAATAGTTATCTGTCGAGTATTTATATTGCTTTAAACAATTTCTACAGATTATTTCATTTAATTCTTCAAGGAAATCATGTTGGAAGAATTGTAACGTTTAGGACACTGAAGCTCAGAGAGGTTAAATCCCATGCTCAAGGCACACAGCCAACAAACATCAGAACGGGGGTAGAAATGAGGCCAGCTCCACTCTGGCCTTGACTCTTAGCAGTGGCCTTGTTCTTTTTTCATTAATTAAAGATTTCAGGCATACAAAAAAGTGCAAAGAATAATATAACAAAATTCTATGAAACAGAACATGAGAAACACACTTAAAGCTCTTTGCAAACCCTCCCAAACCACTTTCTTCCCCAGCTGTGGTAACTTCTCTGAATTGAGTGTTTATCATTCTATTATGTTTCTATAATTTTGCTATATGTATGCATAAAATATACTGAATTGCTTTGCAGGTTTTGAATGTTATTAAATAGTAAAATTCTAGATGTGTCTGATGGCAACTCACTTTTCCCGCCACTCAACACTATAGTATTTGAGATTTGTCTGTGATGACACATAGAGTTCCAGCTCGTTAATTTTCACTGCTGCATGGTACTCTCCTTTAAGAACAGACTGAAATTGATCCATCTATTCTCTTCTTGATGGGCGTTTAAATTCTTTCCGGTTTTCCACTATTAAAAAGTGCTGCAACATATATTCTTCTGCATTTGTATACTGGAATTTCGATGGATGAACTCTCCTGATCATACCAAGGGCTCTGGTCTGAATAAGTGTGTCTTTCCAAAATAAACATGTTGAACCAAGCCTCCAAGGTGATGGTGTTAGGAGGTGGGGCCTTTGGGGCATGATTGGGGCATAATGGTGGAGCCCTCACGATTGAGATGAGTGCCCATATAAAGGAGACTCCAGAGAGCTAGCTAGCCATTTCTACCACGTGAGGGCACAGTGAGAAGGTATCATCTATAAATCAGCCGGAAGCAGGCCCTCAGCAGACACCAAATCTGCCAGTCGCTTGACCCTGGACTTCCCAGCCCTCAGAATGATGAGAAATAAACTTCTATTGTTTATAAGCCATCCAGTTTACCATATTTTGTTATAGCAGCCCAAACAGACTAAGATACCAGGTTTTCTTCTAATCTGTACAGAACTATGATAATACTGGACAGTTTTATTTATTCATCAACTTTGTTCTGAGCACCTACTATATGCCAAGCCCTGTGTCAAGTGCTAGGAACAGAGAAGTGGTTATGAGACACAACTCTTGATCTCCAGGAGTTTGCTTTGGAGACTAAGCAGCAACCTCTGTCAGATGGAATAACTTGTGGGACCAGGGAGCAAAGAGAATCCATGGACGATGAGAAACACAGGGCTGTGGAGGGAATGACCAGCTTATTTTGGACATTGTGCCCAAGCTCCTTGAATTCAAAGAAATCCTTCAGTGTATATCTGTCCCTAGGAAAAAGTCACAGCGACCCCACAAAACTCTTTTCCCAACCTCATTCTCCCTTTCACATATTAATAGTAATGTGAGTCAGTTGTTTTTTGCTTGGAAAAAAAAAAAACTTTGGCACCTACACGGACTTGAATTCCAGGACTGGAATTCTCTCCAGTGCCCTGAACAAATGACATCCACACTTTGCCTTGGATATATACTGTCCATCTGGAATCATTAAAATAGCAGATCATGGCTCACGTGCATAATAACCTGTGTGGTCAGCACTGTGGTAAACTATCTGTATGTGCCTATTCCTTAATCTGCACAAAATGCTCCTAAAGTTAGAAATACTATTCTTTCAATTTTTTACAAGATAAGGCCAGAGAGGTTAAAATACTATTCTTTCAATTTTTAAAAAGATAAGGCCCAGAGAGGTCAATTAACTTAACTGCCACCCAGCTAGGAGCTGGCAGAGCTGGTCCCCCATTCCAGATCTGGCTGACTCCAGAGTCCTTCATCTCAGCCCTTTGAGCTCTGTCAGGATAAGCCTGACATTTCTGAAGGCGAGTCCTCTTCTTTCCACTCTAGAGCAATATCATCTAAGGGAAGTTACTTATCACCCCACACAGCCCACTCACCACTTGAATATTCTCTCCATTTGTTCCAGCTACTGAGGAAATTAGAGCAAATCCTATTTTTAGACACTGTGGTTCCAATGACAGTGATGTATAGAGTAGTGACTCGTTTTACGAACGTAGTTCGGAGGTGTCGGCTGATCTTAATGCTCGGAAACTCTCTTACATCACCCTGTTTTGCTCTTTATAATTTATTTCAAAGATTGCTTTGTTTCTTCTCCCTCCTCCATGAGTCCTGCAACAGACTTTAGCCAGAAGCAATAAAATTCTGAGCTGACATAAAAGGCAACGAGAGAGGCTCCTTTTGGAAACCTGAAACATAAATCATGCCAGGGGGACGTAGGGGTGGAGCACAAGCCCTTAGCAAAAATTAAAGTGTGTTCAGTGGTTAGATCTAGAAGAAACAGACTTCGTCCCTTCTTAGCAAAATGAACTGTGTTTGTGTTTTAGATGAAAATCCTACAACCTTACTGCTTATTTTTTACAGCCAATTATAATCTCCTAGTTTGGAAGGCCAGCAAAAGGGCTGAACGATGGTTGTGCAGAGCCCTGGCAACCTCAAGACAAGGTAGAAAAAAGAGGAAAAACAGAAGAAGAGGGAGGCAGATGGTTGACAGGAAGCGTATGGAACAAATGTGGAGGGTTTAATATGTGCTGCTGGGAACACCCACCCACTTTAGTCAATTTCATTCTCTTGTCAACCTTAGAAAAGACTTTTCGTTCCATTTTACAGATTGGGCAACCAAGGCCAGAGAGGTTAAGCCATTTATCTCAGGATACGCAGCTGGTAATCATGGGGTTAGGATTGCAAGATGCAGCAAAATAAGATAAAGGACACCCAATTACATTTGGATTCCAAGTAAACAATGTAAAAAAAAAATAGTGAAAGTGTATCCCAGGTAAATTTCAGACGTATACTAAAAATTTAACTGGGCATCCTGTATTTTTACCTGGCAACTCTTGCAGAGATTCAAACTCAGTTCTCTTGGTTATTTCTCAGACACCTCTTTGCTATGGATATGTATAAAATACTGTAGAATATGTGATCAGTACCCACAGATACTGGTTCAGCTCAGGCCTCAAGCTTTATATCTGCCATTTTGCTTGAAACCCTTTAATTCTTAAAGTGTGCTCAATGGTTAGATCTAGAAGAAAATGACTTCATCCCTTCTTAGCAAAATCGACTGTGTTTGTGTTTTAGACAAAAATCCTACAACCTTACTGCTTATTTTTTTACAGCGAATTATAATCTCCTAGTTTGGAAAACCAGCAGAAGAACTGAACAATGATTTAAGTAGATACCTACTTATATCACCTATCAAGTAGGTACTATCATTGTTTCCATTTTATGGATGAGGAAACTGAGGCCCCTCAAGATGAAATAACTTGATTAAGGTGACACAACCAGAGAGTAAAAGAACCTACACGTTAACCCAGTTGTGTTTTGCTCAAGAATTGTCACTCAGAAAGGAAAGTTAAGATTTAACCCAAATACAGAAAAGCACTTGATATGTAAATGTACACAGTTCGATGACTTGTCACAAACACCTGTGGAGCTACCAACCAGATCAAGAAAGAAAAGATGTCCAGCTCCCGTTAGGTGCCTGCTCCCTCATGAGTTGGGCTCCTCTGCTAAAGCTTCTCTGGGAATTCTTTGACCGAAGGCATTGCTCTCCCTACTTTAGTGATGTGGACACAGAGGTTCAGAGAGGTACTGTGACTTGCCCAAGGTCACAGAGCTTGGAAAGCAACAGGCTCAGAGAGGGCGAGTGGTCACCCAGAGGTCACACAGCTAAAACTTAACCACCTGTTAAAACAACAAACTAAATACCAAAAACCAAAACTGTGCTTTATTAGGTGTTTACTATTTGCAAGGCACGGTGACAACAGTAGCAGCAGCAGCAAGCACTTTTTTGCCATTTGGAGAGCAGACTTCCCATGTAACGCAGCTTGGCACTTTGCGTAATCTGCTCAGTGAATTCTTCCAGCGACCCTGTGGCTTGGGTTTGGGTCTCGAGCCCATTTTATAGACGAGGACACTGAGGCTGGAAGTCTGAGGCCCCTGCCCGATAGGCTCAGGCGGCCTGGCACCGAATCTGCCCGGCTCCCCGGGAGGCTGCGGGAAGGCCAGGTGGCATGCAAGGAGTTAAGCGGTAGGCAGTGCTGTGGCACCGTGCGAGGAGCGCGCCGGGCTGAGGCGCGCTGCTGGCGGCGGCGGCAGCGGCGCAGGGAGCTAGGGCTAGAGACGTGAAGTCCAGGGGAGCCAGCCAGGCAGCCGAGGAGGCAGCGGCGAGGCAGCAAGCGAGAGCGAGGCTGACGGAGCCCCGCGCTGAGCGGCAGCCTGTGCCCTGCGCACACCGAGCCCGGGCATCTCCATCCCCGGGCGGGTGCCCGCGCGGGGCCTCGCCGCGGCTCGGGGCACCCGCAGTGCCGCCCGCCCGAGTGCCAGGCTCGTAGGAGCCCGGCTTTCACTTCCTCTCGCCTCCGCCCGCCTCCCTGGCTCGCCGGCTGGCGTCGCCACCACCTCCTCGTCCCCGGCCACCGCTGTCGCCGCTGCTGCAATCCAGGGCGCACACTCTCCCACTTTCCCGCTGGAGGCGCGGAGGATGCCCCTTGAGCCAGACCTGGAGAAATAGCCCCGGGGCCCGGCAGGAGGAGCCTTGGTGGCGAGAAAGGAAATCCAGGCTCTGCTTTCCTTGAAGCCACTGCAGCAGCCAGGAAGGCGCCCACGGAGCGGGCGCGCCAAGCGGGACGCGGGAGTCTCAGAGAGGAACCCCGGGCGCCTGCTCAGCTCCGCCGGCAGAGTTTGCAAGTCGCGGAGACCCTTCAGGTAAGGGCTCAGGTGCCTGGACCTGGGAAGAGGGCTCCAGGAGGGAGCGGGGCGCGGAGCTGCTGCGAAATGTCTTCTGCCCCCGGATCTGGGCTTTGCGTTCCAGACGCTTCCCCGCAGGTTGGAGGCTCAGCGCCCAGAGCCGGCGAGTGAAGAACCCAGAGTGGTGACAGCCCAGCTCTGCGTAGATGACAAACTTTCCTCTGGCGGAGGGTGGGACATTTCGGCTCACCCAGGCATCCTTCCTCTGGGCATTCCTGTGCCCCCTACAGGCATGCATTCAAGAGCTTCTCCCGCGGAGGTGGGCCGGAGGGGAGGCAGTGGGCCCCGTAAATTTGATTTATGAATCACCCTTTTTATGGTCAGTGCAGAGTTCCAAGAGAGAGGGAGCTAGTCATATTTCCAAGTTGGCTGGAGGAGATGCTTCTTGGGGGTGATACTCTGCTGAATGAGGCTGCCTGTCATCTGATACCAACAGCCAGAGCTGCCTGGGCAATGGGCTTTGTGCAGGGTGCTTTGCGGATTTGCTTATGTCCATTCTGGGGCGTGTGTGCGTGTGTGTGTGTGTGTGTGTGTGTGTGTGTGCGCGTGTGTGTAAAGACAGAGAGGGAACTATAGACTAGGGGACCCACTCAGCCAAATCGCCTCCTTGCAAACCCTTCCGGCAGCCCCAGGTATCTTTGAAAGAACCAACTCACCTTGGCAGAACCACTAGGAAGGGTGGAGGTGACTTCCGAATTCTTACAGCTTCAAGGGGCTGCTCCTTAGGAGAGAAAAAAAAAAAAAAATAGGGGAAGTTTCCTGGGCTTCTCAATGAGACCATTCCTACTGGAGCCTGGGGAGGTGCAAACTTTTCGCAGAAAAGGGGATGGAAGGGCCACGTGGAGAGGGGCTCCTGGCATTCTCATCGCCACTCTCCAGGTCCCTAGAGGCTCTGCTGAGGCCAACACAGCTCATGAGTTTGGCTTGATGATTTTTCCTGTTAGTAAAAAGCGTGCTCCACGGAGGTCGCCTGGTCTCTGAGGATCATTTTGGAGCTGCCCCTGTGGTCACAGCCCCATAGATGGCATGGTGCTACCGATTGGGGCTGGGCATCTGTCTCTGGGGAGTAGCATCGCTATGTTGTTTTTAAGACATTTCTTGGGGTGTGAGGCAGGATTCCACTCTCAGGCCAAGTTAGGAGCTGCGTCCTAGGCTGCGGAAACCCAAGAATTCCTCCAGGGTGTCAGAATCTGGAGCTTGATGTCCTGGAAAAAGCCCTGGGTCTCGGTCAGGAGGTTGAACTTCAAGTTGGGTCTCGTTTGCTGTGTAACTTTGGGCGAATCACTAGACCTCTCTGGGCTTCAGTTGCTGCTTCTCAAAAATGAAGAGATTACATGTATCCTCAGAGGTTCCAGTTCAGTTCAGATGCTCTATGGCCCTGCGTGATTGTCACTGATGAGATCTTCATAATCCCAGGAAAGGATCTTAATTTAGAATTTAAGAGATTTAGGTCTCAGATCAGATGTAAGTGTGACCCGTCACTTCCCGCTCCACACCGTGGGTCCTCCACTGTAGGATGGGGAGCTCACGGTTCCTACTTCAGCAGGCTGTTGCGAGGACTGAGATGGTGCCTAGAGGGTGCTGACTGTGGAGTTTAGCAAAGAGCAAAGCTCAACGGTGCCAGCATCAAGGCTACCTGCTTTCGGGTCCTGTGTGTGGGCAGATATCTGGGTGCTGTTTTCCCAAGGGAGGCTGGCCCCGTCCCACCGAGCACCAGGTGATCCTGGACTGCATGCCAGGCCCCATGTTCTCTCCAATCACCTGACACTGCAGTCCCCGCCCCCCGTTTGCTTTCTCATAAAATCTCTGCTGGACCAGCCGCTCCTAGTGGGGAGCCCAGGGTGGCCTGCGAGCGCTGGATGCACCCAGCTGCTGCATCGCCAGGACATCAGGAGCTGGAGGTAGGCAGTCTCCATGGCTTCAACTTGCAGCTGTCTAGGGACCAGGGCAGAGAAGTTCAGAATGTCTGAGTGTAGGGCACTCAATCAGCTGACGCCTGAGAACTACCCCATGCCGGGCAGACAAGGCTACTGTTCTTGGCAGGAAAAGTCAAGCTGGGGAAAGAAGTGTCTTACAGCAGTGTGTGTATGTGTGGGTGTGCGCGCGGGCGCCTGCATGTGTGCGTGTGCGTGCACACACAAGGGGATGCTGAAATTGTGATGGAATGCAGTGGAGTGGTCAGTGTGATCTTCTTCTGCATGGTTCTGAGGCTTGTAGGTTGCCCTGGGTTTATGCTGAAACCATCAGTGGGGAAGGGAGACCCCATCCCGGTGACATGGAGTGAATTCATGGGGGACAGAGGCAGTTCCACTGTGAGCTTGCTTAGTCTGTAGACTTGACTTTTAAGACTCTGAGAAATGAACAGTTTGCTTTCATGGTAGAGTAAGGAGTGTGTGTGAATGTGTGCATGTGTGTGTACCCTCGTGAAGGTGTGTGCTCATGTGCTTGTGTGAACATAACTTATGTGAGAACTATAAGTGTGTGGATTCATGTAAATGGTGTCAATGTGAGTGTGTACTTGGTGTCTGATGGATGTATGTTTGGATGTGCACATCTATGGATTTATGAGTGTGTGTGTGTGTGTGTACATGCAAGAGAATGGGTGCATGCGTGAATCAGTGCGAGGGTGGGTATGTGTATGTGTTTGTGCATGTTAAGCAGTTGTGTATATGTGAGTCATGTGTGTCTGAGCTACACAGGTGCATGCTTGCACAGATGCATGTGTGTGCTGTAGGGGGTCTGTGCAGAAATGCCCGTGTTTAAGAAGCTATGCATGTCTGCCTGGTGCATGTTTTAATAGCTATGTGTGTTATTTGTATGCCCACGTGGGCATTCCTGAATGCCTGCATATATGTGAGTGTACACATGTGCGTACAGCCATGTGAGTGTGAATTTGTGCTACGCACTTACAGGTATTATGTATCTGCGTGTTTTTAAATGTACCTTTATGTGTGTCTCTATGGGCATATGTGTGTGTAGCATTGCACAACTGCTTGTTCTATGTGTGTGCATCTTGCATCTGTTTGTTGTGGTATAATCTCTGTGAATGTCTCTGTGTGTATGTGTGGGTTTCTAAACATGTATATCTGTGAATATTAGAGTGTGCATTTGATTGTGTCTGTGCATACATGTGTGTTTCTGTGGGTGTGTGCCTGTGTGTATTGCAGTGTGAACTTTTTATGCATCTCTCGGCATCTACACAGGTGTTTCTGAACGTATGTGCCTCTGTGTAGTGTTGCATGCTTGAGCGTATCTCCGTGTGTATGTGTGCATTTCTGAGTGTCTGGGTGTGTTGCTTGCAGTGTACATTTGAGTGTGTCTGTGTGCATGTGAGTGTCTCTGAAGGTGTGCTTTTGTGTGTTCCAGTGTAAGTTTTGTGCATATCTCATGTATGAGTGAACTTCTGAGTGGTGTTGTATCTTTTTGCACACCTTGGGGTGTACATGTGTTTTTCTGAGTGTGTTTGCCTGTTTGTGCTGCTGTGTAACTTTTGTGCATTTCTGTGTGTGTGTGTGTACTTTGAAGTATGCACATCCCTGAGGGTGTGTCTAAGTGTCTCTTGGGGTATAAACAAGTGTGTGGGTTGATGGGTGTGGACACACCTGAGAACTTCCAAACAGAAACCGTCTCTGAAGCTTTAGGATCACTCTTCTCCCTGCTCGTCAGGACTGAACCGTGGTTGTGCCGTGCACTTTCCGAGTGTTGATTCAGCAACTGGTGCCAGCTCTGAGCAGAGTTTTGGATGTTGTGTGCTCATTTTTCCAAGTACCTTTGCCTTGCAGTGCTCCAAAGCCCGGTGTATCCCCCGGCCCCACCTCCCTCACCTTCTGTAACAGCCCAAATCTATCTCGCCAGAAGCCTCCACTTAGGACGGCTGCTGAGCAAACTCGCAGATGTTAAAAGCACAGGTATAATTTTAGGCAGAAGGTCTGAAAATAGGCAGCCTAGGATATGCTGAACATCTCGACAGCAGTGTTTCTAATTAGGAGCAACTTGTTTTCCTTAAATAAACAAATCAAGTGAGGAAAGAAATTGCCCGAGATTAATGGCTCCCTGGAGCAGGTCCAGATGTTGGGAAGATAGCGACTGTAGAGGGGTATATGTTGGTCTCTGGTCCCCATGGACTGCAAGGGTTGCTGCTGAAGGGCCTTCCAGATTTTGCCCAAGAGCTGATGAGACAGAACCTTGAGGTAAGAAGCTGGTGAGGAGGGCAGGGCTGGGCCACTGTGGGGCCCCTTTTCAAGGTTTGCCAGTACCTGGTTATTGAGGTGGATGCATCACTGGCCCCATGTCCTCCCCCATCCCTGTATCCATGCCCTTAGCCATAAGACATGATTGCTCTTCTCATTCAAGGAGCAGGCAAAGCTTAGACCCCTGCTCCCTCCCTTTGGGGTTCGGCCATGTGACCGGCTTTGGCCATTAGAGTGAAGTGGAAGAGACAGTGTGCCCATTCCAAGCTTAGGCCTTAGGGGACCTGTGTGTTTCTGCCATGGCTAGGTGGAGAGCTGCCCTCTCAGCCTGGCCTTAGAATGAGCACATGTTAAGCCCAGACCTTGGTGAAGGGATGAACCCAGCCAAGTTCCAGCTGGTCACAGGTAGATCAGCAAAATCAATGCCTGTCATGATATCTTCCTGGGGTTTTCTGGTTGTTGGCTACACGCCATTGTCATGGTCATAGCTAACTGGTGCGGTTACCAGTAAGTCATCTTTATTTCCTTCTCCTGTTTGACCCTGGTACTTATTCAGCGGTGCAGAATGAACACCCCGTATTTTTCCCTGTTGGTATCCCATTCCTACCTTGCTTTCTGTCCATCCTAACATCAATAATAACAAGTAACACGTGCAAAGTGTTTACCCGGTGCAC
This sequence comes from Saimiri boliviensis, assembly GCF_048565385.1. Classification (NCBI taxonomy): domain Eukaryota; kingdom Metazoa; phylum Chordata; class Mammalia; order Primates; family Cebidae; genus Saimiri; species Saimiri boliviensis. The sequence goes on along the minus strand of NC_133455.1, from coordinate 25,131,879 downwards.
ACACCATGCCAGGACCTTTGTATATCGTCTAATCTACTGTTATAATCTGTGAGGCTCAGAGAAATGAATGACTTGCCCAGGTGACACAGCTCAGAAGCCAGGCTTCCTGGGATTTGCACACAGATCACCTGCTGTTAGAGACCATGTTTATAGCCATGATGTCATATTGCTTCCCCAGTGCCAGCAGACATGTTTCATGTAACTGGCGTCATAGCATACATTCAGCATTTCCCCGCTTAATTCACCTAGAGGTTTGGTTGGCAGAAACAAATCATGTCACAGAAGTGGGAAGTGTCTGTTTGAATGTGGTGAGATTTGTTCATCCCTTCATCCTTCCGTTTATCCATCCATCCATCCATCCATCCATTCATCTGTCTGTCCATCTATCTATCCAACCATCCATCCATCCATCCATCCACCCAGCCATCCATCCATTCATGTATCCATTCAAGTATTTATTCCGCATCAGTATTTGCTGATATTCAGTGTTTGCTCAGAATCTTCTAAGCATCATACTCTGTGCTGGGCACTGAAGTACAGAAATGAGAGACCCCAGCTCTGTCTTCAATGAGTTTACAATCTGGGGAAGAAGTAAGAGAACCTGGGTTCTGGAGGCAGAGGAAGCTGAGTTCCGGTCCAGCCTTTACCCTTCACTGTAAGCAACTTCAACTCCACCTCACTGGATTGTTGTAAGGATCGAACAAAGTAATGTTGGCAAAGTCCTTCATACAGTGCCTGGAAGCCACAATAAACAAGAGGCGTAACTCTTCTTCCTCCTATTCTTTCTCCTCCTCCTCCTTACGGCAGAGGTAGCTGAGTGTCACAGCCAGAGCAATGCAGAGATAAGAGAAAACAAGGGCCTCCAGATCCCAGATAGAGTGACCAACCATCCTGATTGTCTGAAACTGAGATGTTTTGTCAGGATACAGGACTTTCAGTGCTAAAACTGGAAGAGTCCCACACAAACCAGGACAAACTGATTACTTTAATCCCAGAGGAAATATTGGACCCAGCTTGGAATGGTCTAGAATAGGGGTCAACAAACTATGGCCCACAATCAAATCCAGCCCACTGCCTGTTTTTGTAACTAAAGTTTTATTGGAACACAGCTAAGCCCATTCATTGACATACTGTCTGTGGCTGCTGTCAAGCTACAATAGCAATGTTGAGTATTTGTGACAGAGATCATATGGCCTGCAAAGCCTAAAGTATTTACTATCTGGCCCTTCATAGAAAAAGATTGCTGACCCATGAGCTAAAAATCCAAGCCAGGGTCCTGGGCCATGGAGAGAGATGACCGAGGCAAGAATTTGATGGACTTGGCTGAATCATTGTGAGTCAGGTGACATGTGGCATTTGCATTCATCCACAGGTGAGGTGCCTGGAGGCTCAGAAGAGGTGCCGCAACTCCAGAGACTGTGAGCTGGAGAATTCTTGGAGAGATAGAGATCCAGAAAGGGAGAGAGTGTTGGATGTTGCGTGCTCATTTAACACAACATCCAACAGACAGTAGGAGGCAGGTGACGATGATCCTGGGGGAAGAGTTTCTGAGTGGGAAGCAAAGAGATCTGAATCCCAGCTCTTCATCAATTGACTTCGTGACCCTTAGCAAGTCCATTCTCCTCTTTGGGCCTTGTTTTCACACCTATAGAATGGGAGAGAAGTTACATATGATCACAAACGACTTCTCCAGCGCAGCTCTTTATGGTTCCATTTTTTTTGCTAATTGGAGTAGCACTAAAGCCTTAATATATGTTGGCCTCTGCTCCAAGGTGGCCCTGCAGGACCTTGACCTGCAGACCCTCCTGATCACATGGCTTCCATATGCAGGGTGTTTGCAGTGCCTGGCATGATAATTGGAGCTTCACTTCCATTCTCTCACTGGCTCCTTGTGACAGTCCTGTGAGGTAAGGGACCTCAGTCTCCACTTGACCTATGTGGATGCTGAGGCTCAGATTCATTCACTTATCTAGAGTCACAGACCCAGTGCATGGCAGAGCCCAGGTCACTCTGACCTCAAAGCCCGTGTTCTCAGCTACTCCTCCCGCTTCCTCCCCGCTCTGTCTTTCCCAGGTAGGGGTGAGGTATGGTTTGAGGAACTCCTCGGAGGAAGCTTTCCCCTTTCTCTCCCTCTCATTTGTTAACCTGGAAATGGTAGGCACCAGGCCAGCGGCCATCCCCACAGGCCTGAGGATGATAAACGTGGGTTTATGAGTGAGGCTGGGGCTGAGTGGGCTTGGGTGACTGAATGGCTGGAGGGCCCTCTGCTAGGACAGTGAAAAGCAGACTACTCAGTAGAACTGGGGACTGAGCACGCTGGGCTCTGGATTTGCAGGTTTGTGGAAAGCTGCTGAGCCTCCAGAGACAGCGGATCACCCACGTTTCTTCCCCTCTTGGCTAAGATGGCCCTGATTTCTGCCCCTAGAATATCCATTTACACTCCAGTGACCTGGGCTCTTTGCATTTTGAAAGCCTACCTGTTGGGACAGGTAGAAAACCTAGAATCTCTGGAACAATCAGACTAGTTTTAATTTTCACATAGCTCTTAGGTGTATCACCATCATAACTGTATGCCATTTACCCTGGAAACTCAGCTCTCTATAAAACACAATCAGAAAGTAGTCTGATTTAATTACTACAGCATGCATGTCAGAAAAGAGCCTGTTTACTCTCTCTGCACACCATTGTGATGAGCTCAGCGACCTGATTTCCCAGGCCTAGAGCACATCGAAGAAGCAATGAAGAGAGTGGTGGAGAGTGCGCAGTGACAGCAGGCGGAAGCAACAGCTGACAGCCTGGGAACAAGGGTGAAGATCAAGAGATTCCAGAAGTAAGAAGCATGAAAACAGAAGAGTGACAGAATGCGGGAGTTTAGCGTAGTGGTCAAACAACCTCACCCCGTAACTTCTGTCCAGCCCGATGTTATAGGACACGGAAATGGCCAGCCTCTGTGCCAGCCCCAAGAGCGAGTTAAACCCTGTTTAGTAGGCAGGACCGAGGGCAAGGAATAATTCATTAAATGAATTATTTGATCCCATGGCTAAACTAATACATGTTTCTGTGTAGGTAGCCTCTGGCATCTGAAAAATTCACTTACATAGAACTCTTCATTTTCAACAGTGTTGGATAAGTGACATCTAACTGTACCTGGACAGTATCTGGCACGTGATAGGCGCTCAAGAAATGGACATCCTTTGAAATCAGGCAAATCTAGGTTAGATCTTGGCCACTTAACTGCAGCCAGTGGCTCCCTCTCAGCCTCAGTGTTACCCGCTCTGTACCGAGGACAGCTGTACCCGAGCTGCAAGGGCCGCAGAAACCCAGAGCGCCTTCTTGTCTGTGCATGGCAGAAGGAGCAGCACCACAGCCTGTCTCGTGACGTTTGCTTTCATCTTCTATATCTCATGTGGGGGGTGGGCACGTGCAGAAACCAGGCAGGAGAGGACTCTGAGAAGCGAGATTCTGTCATTTGATGGCCAGCATGCAGGAAAACCCACCACCAGGAAAGGACACCTGATGGAGTTGGATGAGCCGGTCTGCAATAGATGCTCCGGTCTCAAAGAAATACGATGGCATCTTCATGCATGTCCAGTAGCTGAGTAAACATGCCCCATTTAACTCTGCTGTTCCGCAGAAGTGAGGGCTAAGAGCCTGGGTTTTGGGATTGAGCAGGTTCACTTCCGATCCCAGCTCGGTAGCTTATAGGCTGTGTGATCTTGAGCAGGTTGCATGGGCTCACGGTGCCTCCATGTCCTGATCTGTAAAATGGCGATACTAATACCTACCTCACAGGGTTCTCACAGGGATTAGATGAGATCATGCTCAGTGTAGAGTAAGCACTCAACAATGCTCATCTTAGCCAGAAGATAAGTCATTTTCTCCAGTGGGCGTTAACCAAGAGTCCTCCTAGCACTAAAGTGTCTGTGGGCATCTGTTCAGGACTTGTGATGAATCAGTCAGTTTCTGCCTCTTCACACCATCTGGGGCATCTCCAGTAAGTTTTCTCTTTGAACTTCAGCTTCCTCTTCCATGAACGTTATTTAGTGATTTGCTTGATTCATAAACATGTTTGTGCATTCATTCATTTACTTAACACTCATTTATTAGACAGCTATTTCATGTCAGAGCTGCCAGGTCCTATGCTAGGCCCTGGGAGATGAGCCCAGCTTGATGGGCCTGGGTAGCGATGCCCCCTGGGAGGACAGAGGAGACACATGGATATGGTCCTGGGAGGGCAGCATGCTTCATGTTCACAGCTGTGCCTCTGCACCAAGATGAGACCGGCACATCGTAGGTGCTCAATGTTTGTTGAGAGAAGGAATGAATGAGTATTCTGTACTTAGCGCCATCAGATGGGTGGATCCTATTACTATCTGAGCCCCAGAATTCTTGGGTCCCAGAATGAGACGAGCAACCTCAGTTTACCACCTTAGGAAAAGCAAAACAAAACAAAACAAAACAAGGAAGGTGTGAGTTCCCGGATCATACCTTAGGCACTGGAGATCTATCTCCAAATAAAATTTGATAGTTGCATAGGGTGGAATTAATTGGGGGAAACATACTTTCAAACAAGAGAGAATTTATGGCTGAATGACTCGTAGTAATTCTAGGAGGTGTTCTTTTTCTTGTTTTCGTTTTTATGGAAGACTCCCTCACCAGCCCTTGTGAATTGGGAACTTGGAACAGATCCAGTGCCTGCACCTAGGAAGAGTTTTTCTCAGCTCAACTTCAGGTGGGGAGGAGGTTGGGGTCCAGAGTGGTGCATGCTCCAGTGAACAAAGTAGAAGCTGTGGGGTGTTGGAATTAACAGCATGGGCTCTAGACTGAAACTGCGTGGCTTCACAGCCCACATCAGCCACTCGCTCGCTCCCTAACTTTGGACAAGTATATTAACCCCTGTGCCTCAGTTTTCTCATCTGTAAAATGGGGATCACAATAATGCCTTCTCCAAGGGTTGCTCTGAGTGTTTTATAAGTGAATTCACAAAGAACCCCAGCACAATGCCTAGCACGTAGTAAATGCTCAGAACAATATTCATCACTGGGAGAGAACAAACCCATGTGAGGTTCTGAAATGTCAGAATGGGACACAGTAGATTTTAAATAGCAGAAAGTCTCTCAGACTAGCTAAAGCCAGTGGCAAGTGGGCAGGAACCTAGCTCAGCAGTGAAAAGCTGGGGAAAGGCACCAGGCTTGGGGTTAGAGAGACCGTCAACTGACCACACAATCTTGGGCCACTGGTGTCACCTTTCCGTGCCTTGGTTTCTTCACCTGCAAAAGAGGGATGGTGAGCTGATGTGTCTAGGATACTGGGAAGAGGACATGACCTTATACATGGAGAGTTCTCAGCTCAGGGTATGAACTCAGAAGATATACGGGGTAGGATGATGGAGTCGTTCCGAGTCATGCCTGGGGTCGGCCTGCCTGGGCTTCGATCCTGGCTCTGCTGCTTTTCAGCTGAGTGGTCTTGGGCCATGAGTTAACCTCTTTTTGCCTACGTTTCCTCATTTGTAAAACTGAGATACAAAACTGGAAGGGCTGAGTGAAGATTCAATGACCTAAAATGGTGCCTGGCATATGGTACAGGTTACGTAAATGCCAGTTAGTAACGCAATGATTGCTATTGGGTGGTTTTTATTTCAGGTCTTGTCAGGTGATTCCATCACAGAGTGCCAAGGCAGCTCCTGTCTGTGAGCGGAGTGCAGAGGCATGGGGATTCTCTGGGCATTAGGTCCTCTCCGTATAATCCATCCTGGAGTGTCTTTTATGCCAACCTGTTGCTCTGTCCGTTCGCCTTATTCTGGGCACTGGCTGATTATGAGAGGTAAACCTGTGTGTCACTCAAAAAAAAAAATAAAATAAAATAGGTGGTGGTAGCTGGAGGCCCACACAGCATGGGGGATTGAGATGCCAGTGTCTTTTCCCCTGGACTGCCCAGATCTTCTGCCCTCTCCCTTCCTGACACCCTAGCCAGGGGCCTTTGCTGGCCCCCTGGCACCCTGCCAACCCCTGCTACAGTCCTGAAGCCTTGGGCCACTGTGACCACTGTCCCCGTGAGTGTGAATTTCAGCAGAGTAAGACTTCCAGCTCTGGAAGGGGTCCCGGGAGCAGCTGGCCAGCCCTCCCACCCTCTGGGTATCGTGGAAGAGCTGGGACTAGAGCATGGGCCTTTCACATCCTAATCTGTGACAGGTCCTGCAGCCCCATTCACTCCCATGCTGCTCTTCAGTGTGAGCAGATGAGTTCCCGATGGCTGCGGGAAGCAATGACCACAAAGGTAGTGGCTTGAACAAAATGATTTTTTTTCTTTCTCTTTCTCTTTCTCTCTCTTTCTTTCTTTCTTCTTTCTTTCTTTCCTTTTTATTTATTTTTTGGAGGTGGAGTCTCTTTCACCAAGGCTGGAATGCAGTAGCGTGATCACAACTCACTGCAGCCTTGAATTCCTGGGCTCAGGTGATCCTCCCATCTCAGTCTCTCAAGTAGCTGAGACTTACAGGCGAGTGCCACCACACCCAGCTAATTAAAAAAAAAAAATTACTCTTTGTTGTTTGTTTGTGATTTTAAAAAATTTTTGAAGAGATAGTCTCATATGCTGCCCAGGCTGGTCTTGAAATCCTGGACTCAAGCGATACTCCCATCTTGGCCTCTGGAGTAGCTGTGACTACAGATGGGCACCACCATGCCCGGCTCTAAACAATACAAATTGCCTGTCTTCCAGTTCCAGAGGTTAGAAGTCTAAATTGGGTCCCCAGGGCCGGGTTCTTTCTGGAGGTTCTGCAGGGAGAATCCACTTTCTTACCTTCTCTAGGATTGGAAGGCCACCCATATTCCTTGGTTTATAGCCCCAAGCCACTCTGACATCTGCTTTTATCATCACGTCTCTGGCTGCGACTCTCCATCAGGACCCTTGTGGTGACATTGGGCCTATTTGAGGGATCTAGCATAATCTCACTATCTCCAAATCCTTGACGCAGTCACATCTGCAAAGTTTCTTTTACTAGGTAAAGGTTGCGTATTCGCAGGTTCCTGCTTTTGGGGTAGGGGGAGATGGTATATGATGGAGCATCCTCTGGGCCTCGTGAGTTCCTCCCAGCTGTGGGAAACCTTGTCGAGTTTAAGTAAAGGGGAGCTGGGTGATTCTATCAAACACTGGCCAGAGCAACAAGAAGAAAGGCCTCCCAGCTATCTCCCCTCAACTTGAGATGGGAGCCCGTTGAAATCTCTGCAAAGAACAGAGAGAGCAGGGTGATTTCAGCTTCATTATGCAAAACACACAGCCATCCAAGGGAGAGGTGAGCTTTGGAGAAAAGAGTCAACAAATTAGTTTCTTAATCTGCTTTAAGTTGCTAAAATGCCCCTGCCTTCCTTCCTTTGTCACCTGATGGGCCCGTGGGCTATTTTAACTTTTATTAGAACATTTTTTTTTTTTAAATAAAGGAGCTTTTTCCTTTCTGAAAAACTAATCCCAGCTGTGTTTTGATAAGGTAGAATTAAAAATGGCACTGGGGAAATGCCACAGAAAGCTTTGATTTTTCTTCTCATGGCATCTGAATTGATTTAAATAATAATTATATATTTTGTTTTTATGTGGCCTCCTCTCCTCCCCCCCGACCTCCTCAAAATACCACAGGTACCAGCAGCTCTGAATACATGCTATTTCTAAAATCTCCAACCCTCAGCTCCTGGAGGCCGAGGGACAGCCTTATAAGAAACCAAGATTTCTAACCTAGCAGCTTCACATGTAAGGCGGATCTTGCTCAAATACAGCTGCTCCCAACTCATAGCTGCATGGGCCTTGGGTAATTTATTTCCATCTCCTTGGTCTCTGATTTCTCATATACGTGAGTAAAATGAAATAATGATAGTGTTTGCATTCATCAGGATTCTATTGGTTGTAGGTGACAGGAAACCCAACTTAACTATCATTACACTCTTTTATTCTCTGGCTTAAAATGCAATATATGGGTTTATATAACTAACAACTGAGTTTCAGGCTTGGCTGAATCCGGGAGCTTGGCATCTGAAAGGTCTCTCTTTCTGGTCACTTCTTTTTTCTTTCTTTCTCCTTCCTTCACTCTCTCTGTATATATTTTTTATTTCTCTCTAGAGACAAGGTTTTGCTCTGTCACCCAGGCTGGAGTGCAGTGGTGCCGTCATGGCTCACTGCAGCCTCGACCTCCTGGCCTCAAGAGATCCTTCTTCTTCAGCCTCCTTAGTAGCTGAAACTATAGGTAGGTGCCACTGTGCTCAGCTAATTTAAAAAAATATTTTTGTAGAGAGGGAGTCTCGCTTTATTGCACAGGCTGGTCTCAAACTTCTCACCCCAAGTGCCACTCCCACCTTGGCCTTTCAAAGTGATGAGATTATAGGTGCGAATCACTGCACGCCTCTCCTTCATGCTTCACCAATCTTTGGCTCCCATTTTCTCTGCGTGGGCTTCATTTTAGGCTGGCTATCTTCTGAGCACAAATACCCATCAGCCTCGCCCTGCTTATATTGTGGCATCTGCAAGCCCAGTTCCAGCAATTCTGAAAATCGAGACCTACAGCCTCCTGGCACCCATCACAGCGATCAGGGAAATGATCTCTGCTGTTTGATCAGGTCAGGGTCATGTGACCAACCTTGGAGCCTCTTTGAGGGAGGGGCATGAATTACTATTTGTGGCTTCCTGAGCCACACAGACCAATAGCAGAGGAGCGGGTGGGCCCCCAGGGAAAACGCACAACCTAATTAGCCAAAGAAAGGGAAGAGAGTACTGGTCAGACTAAAATGACTGATCAACAAGCCATCTAGTCCCCATCTCAGAGCATTGCTGTGAGGACGATATGAGATCAGGCATGCAAGGTACTTAACACTGCCTCTAGCAGGGTGCCTAGTGAATCCTGCCTATTCCTACTGCTGCTGCAACTGTAATGATTATCAGCATGGTGATAATACAGGCCAGGCAGGGACCTGGCAAGTATCCAGGGCAGTGGGAGACACTCCACATCTTGAAGACTCAACCTGAACATCCACTAACCCCTGTGTAGCCTTGGATCAGTCACTTCCCTCCCATTTGGTTGACCAAAGTGGCTTTTCCCCAATAAGCCCCCACCTCCTGTGTCAATTTCCCAGCAGAAAGCTGTGATGCCACCAGGGATACAGGGAGGTAGTCACAAATCCAGATGCCCACAGAACAGGTGGGTCCCATGGGCATGAGACAGGCTGGAAGACTATGATGAGCCAGAGACCAAGTACCTGATCCATAGGGCCCAGCCTCTCCCAACCCCAGCCTATTGTTGCCACACAAGAATGCCTGCCCAGGATGGTCACATAGCTTGATTTTTTTTTTTCCAGAGAGAATTCCACCAGTTCGGGCAATTTTAAAACAGAGGGTAGGCTAGATGAGCATATGTGTGAGCTCAGCTGGACCACTTCTTATCAAGGCAAGTCTCCCCAGCATGTGGGACCGAGAGCCTGTACTGTCTTCATGTCGAGAGCTCGGCTTGTGGATGACCTCAAAAGACACACCGGCCCATTGTTCTAGAAACCTGGGTCATGTGTGCTCTGCATTCAGCAGCCTTTCTGACGGCCATGGGAGCACCTGTCTTCCTCTGAGCTGTGCCATTTGTAACAGGCTTTGTGGATGGAATTCAGCGAGAAGGGCTGCTTCCAAGCAGTTCATTTTGCTGCCTGAGATTATTAATGTTCTCTCTGATTTCCTGCTTCACACTATTGATTTCCTGGGATAAAACTTTCTCTGCAGAGACTGAGAAGGTAATTCAGCTGCCGTCCTTCCGTGTGAGGGAGGAGTCTATGCTAGTTCTCTCTGAGCTTGTAGCTGTGTGATGGAGAGCGACTCACTTCACCTCGCTGAGTCTCAGTTTTTTCATCTGTAGCGTGGAGACCCTGGGAGCTCCTGCCTTCTAGAAGGTGTCAGGGACATGGTAGATACACAACAAAGCTTAGCTCCTCCTGTAAAACTGCAGCCCCAGCAGCCTGGGGAAAGGGAGTGAGATGATGATGCCTCTCGTCGTGGCTGAGCCCTCTTTCCACACCAGACCCTTTCCCAGCGCAGCCTCCTTGCTCCCCCAGCAGCCCTGAGCTTCGTGGCTTTCCCATCACTGTCCTCTTTTTTAAAGATGAGGAAACTCTGAGAGGCAAAGGGACCTGCCTCAGCTCGCACAACTCGGACATGGCACAGCCGAGATTTGAACTCTGGCCTGTCTGAATCCAGGCCCTGCCTCTTGTGACAGGCCCTTCCATTTCAAGGGAACTGGTTTGCATCCACACTGGCTGCACCTGTGAGCACGAAGGATCCCTGAGCAATGGAATCCAGACCCGGCTCTGCTACTCACTGTGTCATCTCAGGAGACTTTCTTGACCTCTCTGGGTGCAGCTCCTTAAACCCACCTCGGGGCTGCCTCCCACCTCAGGGCCTTTGCACATACTATGCCCTGGCCCAGCATGCTTTGCCACTGAACCCCCACCCCTCTTCCCCTGGTTAATTGCAACTCCTCCTTCAGGTCTTGGGTGAAGTATCACTTCCGGAAATTCCTCTGGGGTGCCCCTGGGCACGTGCTCTCCAAGCGCCACAGAATTCCTTGAGGCTTTGTGATTATAGCACTGCGTGTTGATCTAACCAACCTGCACCGCTTCTACTGGACTGTCTGCTTTCTGTGGTCAGGGAACCAGCTAGGTCTTGTTCGGCAGCCCTCCCAGGCTCACACTCCAACCCTGCCACATACATACGACAAAACCGTGGAGTTACTAGATAAAGTTCCGAGACGCCTTAGGACCCTCATACACTGCTGGTGGGAGTGTGAATTGGTACAACTCTTTGGCAGAACTGTTCAGCAGTATTTATTAAGGCAGCACAGTACACCGCCATGACTCTGCTGTTTTACTACTCAACAGAAATCAGTATACACATTCTTTTAATTTCTTATAATACAATTGTGAAAAACAGGAACTGCTGAAATATCCATGATGGCGGAATAGATAAGTTAAATGACGTTTAGACATCCAAGAAATAGTGCACAGCAGTGACACTGAACAGCCTATAGCTGCGCCCCATGAAAGGAGGCTTTGTGTAAAACTAATGCTGAGTAAAAAGCCCAGCTACGAAAGGGCTCCTACTGCAGGATTCCTACTATAAAATGCTCAAAAGAGAAGCTAAACTACGTTATGGTGTTTAGAGATGCATACGTGCTTTGGGGGAAACATAAAAACAAGGAAGAAGTCACCAGCATGGTCCTGGAGGCAGTCACTTCGAGTGGGGAAGGCGGGGGTGTGTTATGAGAAGGGGTTTCAAGGTGCTGCTGGTAGTGCTGTTTCTTGCCCTGGATGGGAGTTACATGGGGTGTGCATTCACTGTGCACATTGTACATCATTGTCCGTGATGCAAATTGTACGTCTTTGTTTCATGTTGTCTTCTGCATTGCGGTCATGAGAAGAATCCCTTCCATCCCACAAGATAATTATCCCTGGGATCCCTGTCCACCTGGACCATCATTGCTTGGGCATTACGCACAGAGAACATCCTCTAAACTCCTGCTTTAGGCCAGGTTACTCTAACTGAGTGCGGGCGGGCCTCACTCTGTCCTGTCATTCCCCCAGGGGTCCAGATTTACGTCAAAAAGGACCAGAGCAGCTTTGTCTTGGTACAGAGGCCACCTGCCCAGAGGACACAGTTAGCCCCTTTTCTCAGAATGTGATAAGGATGGAGGCTTAGTTGCACCAGAAAGTATTTTTGAAAGAAAATATGAAAGAAAAAGAAAACTAAAACCCAAGGAGAAGCATTTTCAGATACCTACTTTGGCAGCCTATGGCAAGCCAGGGAGAGAAACTGTCCCAGATGGAGCTCAGATGACAGGGCTGGGCAGGAATTTGAATCAGGACACCGGGCTCCAAGGTGGGGCAGCTGAGGCCCGGGCCTAGGGTGGGCTGGCGTCCAGGTTCAGAATTAGGTCTTTGGACCCAACTGCTCCAAGTGTTCTCCAATGGCCTCGACCTCCCTTTCTGCACAGACTGACGGGTTCACCTGGGCCTTGGATGGAGAGCAGAGACCCTGTGATTTTTATTGGTCCTTCAAGTTCAAGTCAGGATGGATCAGGGTTAGGGTCTTCCAGGGGTTCCCAAAAGTCCAGCTAGTCCATTTGGATTATTAACTCATTGACAACGAACTTCGTCCATCTATCCAAAACATTTGTACATCTCTTGCCATTCATTAAATGGATATTAATTGAGCTTAACTGGGCCTAGACTCTACTAAACATCAAGTATACAATGAGAGTGACCAACTGGTTGTGGTTTGCCTAGGATTTTCCCGCTCTTAGTGCTGAATGTCTAACTGGCCTGGGAAACTGGATCCCAGGCAAACCTGGATGGTGGGTTACCCTGGAATGGTGAGCAAGAAGCTGTGGTGCCCACCCACACAGAGCTCAGGTGGAGGAGACGGGACGTCATAGACCAACGCGCTCAGTGAGCACTTTGCTTGAAAAAGCTTCCTGGAGGAGGAGGCATCTGACCTCAGCCATTCAAGAGAAGCAGGGTCAGGCAGGGGTAGAAGAGTGGGAAGGGGAGGAAGATCAGAGAGGTCAGAGGGAACATGATGCGAGTAAAAAACCACACAGTCATGAGTGGTAGAACCAGGCTGGAACCTAGGTCTTTGGAAGCAAGCATAGAATTTTTGCAAGTGTCAGATGCTGTCATACAATGGCAATGACTGCTGTTTATTGAGCTCTTACTAAGTGCCAGAAACCAGGCTAAACATTCTGGATGAATCACTTCACTGAAGCCCCTGACAATATCCTGTGATTACTGTTATCATCCCATTTTTACAAATAAGGCCTCTGAGGATCAGAGAGGTGCAGTGAGTTACCCACAGTCACACAGCAGGTGTGGAGCTGGGCATGTCTGATTGAGAATCTGAGGCTGACTTCAAGGTGGGGGCTCGAGGAGACACAACCAACCCTCAGGTAATAGGCATCACCCCAGTGACCCTGTCCCTTTCCGTTCTGTTTAGTCAGTAGAGGAGATATGATCAAAGGATTCTCACTGCTAATTATGGAAGCCTTCACTTTTGAGTGATTTGCAGGAAACCCTGTAAAGTTCACAAAGCCCCCTGGCCATGCGAAACTCTTGGTCCTTAACCTTGATCTCCCTGTTGCAGTGGGATGGGCAGGAACTGGGCAGAGAATGGGACTGAAGGATTGCAGCAGCTTTGCAGTCAAGCTAAACACTGGGAAACCTCTGAGCAAATGGAGGGTCTTTTGTTTCTTTCACTTGAAGACAACAGAGACTCTTAATTAAATGCTGGAATGGAAGCCAATCACGACAGTGAATTTGCAGTTTAAATAAATAAACAACTCCCTACATTTTACCACTATCTTTTTTTGGAAATCTCCCCCGTATGCAGAGGCCTGTTAGAAACTTTCAGTATGCACCAAAATCGGCCCCCACCAGCCAGTCCCCCATCCCTGTAATGAAAGTCCTGTTGAGGGCCCACTTTACAGATGAGGAAGCTGAGGCTGAGCCTTCAGTGCTTAGGCTTCCTGGAGTGGCACAGGGATGCTCTCTGGAGGCCAGAATACCTTACATACCACTACATATGGCCCCAACCAGATGGTGATGGTGTGGCCATTGTGTGCCCCCCACCTTGCCACACACACACGATTAGGCTGTGCGCTACTTATGAGGAAATTTGATGAACACGTCTTTACTGAGCACCTACTGTAGATACAGCAGTGAACAAGACAGACCCAGTTCCTATCCCCTGGCTTTTACAATATGATTGTAGCAAACCCTTAAGCACCACCTACCATGCCTCAGGCACTGTTCTCAGGATGTCACATATACTGGCTCATGCAACGTTCTCAGCAATCCCAAAACGTAAGAACTACTATTATCCCCATTTTGCAGACAAGGAAATGGAGGTCCAGTGAGGTCAGGCAATTTGACTTTGGATGCTTGGCCCAAGAGTTCATGCTCTTAACCACCATGCTAATGACTGTAATAATAATTATAATCGTGATGATGGATTATTATGTGCTGGGCATGTTGCAAGGAGGATCTCATTTAGTCCTAACAGCTGCCCTGTGAGGGTGGTGTTATTATTACTGTCATTTTATAGATGGGAAACCAAGGCTCTGAGAGGTGAGGGGGTTTGTGCAACATCATGCACTTGCTGGCAGAGCCAGGGTTTGGACCTGCCTTTGTCTGATGCCAAAGGCTGTGCTCTTAACCACTCTGCTGTCTTTCCCCTCTGATCAGAGGGCAGAGGATGGAGTATAGAATTCAGCCCCTCTAACTGTAAGTAAGTTCTTTAAAAGAAGTGTCGTGAGCTTTCCAAAGGGCGAGGCTAGTGTTACTGCATCATGGAGGAAGGAGACTTGGTTTATTTCAGGGGATTGAAAGGGTCTCTCCCAGGAAGAGGTGTGGAGTCTGGGACGGGAAGGATGAGTGGGACATGACCAAGCAATGGGGTGTGCGTGGTGGGGATATTCCAGGGGGAGGGATGGATTTGTAGAAGTCCCCATCAGAGGGTGGACTTGGGGTATGGTAGGGACACAGCATGCCTGACCGGAGCACAGAAGCAGAATTAAGAGGAGGCAGTGACACCAGAGAGAGGCAGGCAGGACCCGATATGCAGTAGGTGCTCAGTGTATGTTTGGGAATGGGTCCACTTTGGCCTTCCCTTTGACATCCTCTCTGCCGCCCCTGCCCTGATGTGACTGCTCCCGTGCACAAGTCCCAGTGCCAAGCCCAGTGGGGTTGCTGCTGGGGCTGAGTGTTGCTGGGCCCAGCAGGCACTTGGGCAGACCTCTTGGAGAAGCTCTGAAAGAAAGGCGCCTTGATGGAGCCTTCAGGAGCCAGCCTGCCTTGGTTCCTGCCTCATAACCCTTCCTCTGACTTGAGTTTCTCTGTGGATCTGGGCTCCTGCCGCCTCAGCCTGAACCCTGGCCCCCCGGCGCCCTGGTGCTCAGCATCTGCTTGGCTAAGCCCAGCACTGCCAGCACCCGAGCTTCCCTCAGTGTCCCTCACTCCTTCCTTGCGCCATCTCCCAAGGAGCTCACCCCCATGAGGTCCTGCAGATTCATCTGCTGGTCAAACTGCTGACCAGCCGTCTACCGCAGGCTTTCTCACCCTCAACCCTGTTGACATTGGTGGTGAGATAGTTTTTTGCGGGTACTGGGGACTGCCCTGTGCATTGCAGTGTGGTAAGCAGCATCCCTGGCCTCTACTAGATGGCTGTAGCGCCTCTTCCTCAATCGTGACCATCAAAAATGTCTCCAGACATTGACAAATGACCCCTTGATGCAGGTGGAGGGGGGAAAATTACCCCCATTGAAGAACCACTGGTTTGGACCAATCATCATACATTCCCTGGGATTTGGCAAATGACTTCTCCTTCCCAGGGATGGGGGTCCTCTTACTAGGAAGTGGGAATAGGATGGAGTATAGAATTCACCGAATTGAGATCAGAGGTGGACCCAACTCTTATGATATATTTGGGAAACTGACGTTCAGAGAGAAAGGGACTCACCCAAGGTACACAGCCCTTTACAATGCAAGTCAAGATCAGAATCTCGGCCGAACCCTGCCATGCCTCCTGAGTTGTGCAGCCCTGCCGGGCATCTCCGGGAATTCCATGTGCATGGGAGCATCCATGAATATTGATTAACCATGTACTCACTGGGGACTCCCTTGAGGCCACTCTCTGGGACCTGGTCTAGTTCCCTCTCTCTCACCTCTGAGGGTTTTTAGAGATGAAAACCTACTCTATGGGCTAATGACCAGTTAATTGCTCTCTTTGGACAGATAACACTTCACATCTTTTTCTAGAATGTGTGTTTGTCTCCCCTGAGGTCAAGCCAGTTCTTTCCAACATTCTCTTAACTCCCTCCCCGCCCTCCTCCTGCACACGCTGGCCCAGACGGGCTGTGCACTAGGAGAGCCGCCCATCTCCTTCCTCGGGCCGTCACTGCTCTCCTGGATCCAGCTCCAGGCATCAGGGACGCCGCAGTTGCTCTCACAATGAGGGCATTTAGCTGCACTCTACTCCCCATCCCCCACCCCAGGAACGCTCAGAGGAAACCGGAGGAAGGGCTGAGAGGAGAAAGAGAAGCAAAACCCAGCAAAACTGCCCATTCTGAGTGCACTGCACTTAGAGAAGGAGGCCCAGCCAGCTCTGATTTCAGGGATTTTTAGAAAGTGCCTCTGCGTGGCTTGGTTTCCCCGTTGGTGGGCTGTGACCAAGGAAGGATAAAGTGAGAGCCCCATTCAGGCCAAGGCAAGGGTTCAACCTGAGCCGGGCAGGGTGGGAAGCCAGGAGAACAAGGGCTCTGTGTGCTCCTGGGCACAGGACATGTGTCCTGGGCTTCCACAGGCTCCAGCCAGGCGCTGGACACAATCAGAAATCCATGATGTGGCCAGAGAAATACGGGGTCACGCAGGTACTGATGCTGTGTAATTTAGCCCAGAATAGTGCATTTTCATGGTGAACCACATTAGGGATGATGACGAACTTCCCCTCTTGGTGGCAGAGCCTGCTCTGGGATAAACACAAGTCTCAGGAATTAACCAGGCCCATCTCAGAAGCCCGAGAGGCCTTTGGAGGCCAGGTGGGTGGTATAAGAAGGGCTTTTTGCAGACTGTGGCAGAGGGGGGAGCCCAAGCCACATCTGGAGGCTCAGCTTACCGGAACCAATCAATGTGCTAGGTTCAGATCCCTAAACTCAGAAAAGTGGTTTAATCTTTGTATCTTTGTTTCCCTATATTTAAAACTGAGTTAGGCCTGGCACGGTAGTTCATGTCTGTATCCTAGCACTTTGGGAGGGAGGCCAGGGTGGGTGGATCACCTGAAGTCAGAAGTTCAAGACCAGCCTGACCAACATGGTGAAACCCCCTCTTTACTAAAAATATAAAAATTAGCTGGGCAGGGTGGCTAATGCCTATAATCCTAGCACTTTGGGAGGCCAAGGCAGACAGATCATGAGGTCAAGAGATCAAGACCATCTTGGCCAACATGGTGAAATCCCATCTCTACTAAAAATCCAAAAATTAGCTGAGTATGGCAGCCTGCACCTGTAGTCCCAGCTACTAGAGAGGCTGAGGCTGGAGGATCGCTTGAACCCCGGAGGAGGGGGTTGCTGTGAGCTTAGACCACGCCACTGCACTCCAGCCTGGCGACAGAGTGAGACTATATCTCAAAAAAAATTAGCCAGGTGTGGTGGTGCACAACTGTAACCCCAGTGACTTGAGAGGCTGAGGCATGAGAATCGCTTGAACCTGGAGGCAAAGGTTGCAGTGAGCTGAGATCACACCACTGCACTCCACCCTGGGTGACAGAATGAGACTGTCTCAAACAAACAACAACAACAAAAACTGAGTTAGCACGAGTACTTACCTTGTGGAGTTGTGAGGATTAAAGAAGCTAACACACAAAGCACTTAGAAACCTGCTGGCTCATTTTATCTTTCGAGAGACCTAGAGACTGGGTTTGTACTTAAAAGCTCCCACTGGCTCAATGTTCGCAATGAATTCAAGTTAAGAAAAGAAATAAAACCCGTGCTCTGTGGCTCTCTGTAGCCCACAGCCCATGAGCCATCCTGGCAACCTCTGGCAGTGGGTTTTAGACAGACTCAGCCTCCAGCACTGTCTCTACCCCTTACTGGCTCCTGATCTTGGATGAGTGATGGCACTTGTCTGTTCTACATCTGTGTTTTCTGTAGTATTGGTGAGGATGCCAGCAGGAGTGATGGCTTATAACCATAGGGGCAGGGTGTGGGGAAATCACAAGGGATGGTGCAGCACCCCAGAGTTAGCAGTAATGGGGAGCTGTTATCACCCCCAAGCCTGAAAAGACAAAGTGCAGGAACCTAGACTATATGGAGAGGGTCACCTGCAGTGCCATGTTCTTTGGTAGATGGGCTCAGCCGACCCTGGTGGCTCCCCAGAGGGAGAGGTGATGGGGAAAGAAATGAATGCCCTGACCATCCTTGACCTGGCTTCCAACATCCTGCCATGGCCTCCCGTGGGCCAAACTCGAGTGGAAGTCAGGGAAGCAGAAAGCTCATTGATGTGGTTCCCCCAGGCCACCTCCAGGTGGACAGCAGGGCAGATGAAGGGGAAGAGCATGTCTGGAGGAAGACGGCAGGCAGATCTGAGAGATGGGGCGGGGTGGTTCTGCTTACCTTGACACTGCTGGAAGGTTTTTCTTAGTCTAGGTGAAATGTGATGATCAACACATGGTTGAAAGGCATTAAGTTGAAGGTATTCCTGTTGTTACTGGGTTAGAGAAAGCAGAGGCACCAGGAGGGAAGGCCAGGCCCCCTGAGTGTCCTCAGAGTGGGAAGGTGGCATCCTGGAGTTGTGATGGGTGTATTAGTTTCCAATCGCTGCTGTAACAAATTACCACAAACCTGATGGCTTAAAACAGCACGCATTTATTCTACTACAGTTCTGAAGGTCAGAAGTACAACATGGTCTCACCAGGCTCACATCAGCGTATCGGTGGGACTGAGTTTCTTCTGGAGGCTCCAGAGGAAAATTGATTCTCTGCCTTTCCCAACTTCTACACGTTACCCACGTCCCTTGGCTTGTGACCCCTTTCATCCTCAAAGTAAGCAATTGTATGCCTCTAGGCTCTGTTTCTGTCGACACATCTCCTTCTCCACCTCTGACCCTCCTGCTGATGATATTGTATCCACGACCTTTTGTATCCAGGACCCTTGAAATGATATTGTATCCAAGAGATAATCCAGGATAAGCTCCCCTTCTCAAGACTCTCAGTTTAATCACACCTGCAAAGTCCCTTTTGCTTGCATGACAGGTCACATATTCACAGGTTATGGGGATTAGGACATGGATATCTTTGGGGTAACATTCTACTCATCACAAAAGTGTTCCAGGAATCTTCTCAGAGCAAAGGTATCTCCCCACTGTTGTGCCTGAGAGTCCAGAATCACCTCCATTAACATTGCTTTTTTGGATTAATAATGTCCCCAAACTCCAGGACTTACTAATCTACCTTCAAGAATTTTCCCAGAGCTACATATTTTTAATGGATCCAAATGAACTGATTATTATTGCTTCATCCTAAGCAATAATACATAGCAATCAAGGTGTGATGTGCTTTTGTGATTTTTGCAACTATTCCCATTAAAATAATTATGTAGCTATTGACATTTTAAGAAGAGTTCATCTGTGTGCCACCTAGAAGTAACACATGAGACATGATAAGTATGCCCAGATCCCTGTCTGCAGCTGCAGGGTGATGTTATGGAAAGAATTATGAAAGAGGAGTGAGGAGACCTGGGTTTTGGTCCTGGATCTACTCTGTGAGCTCAGCCAAGTCACATTCTTTTCTGGGGCCTCAGTTTCCTCATCTGTATAATGGAGACAATTCCTAAGGTTCACTCCAGCTTAGATATGATAAGGTTTTGCCATTAGCATATTAGTATGTTGGAAGAATCGGACACAGGGCAGGTAAGTTTTGATATGGAGGGAGGAGAGCTGGTGTTTGGGAGTACTGTTAGGGGCATGATGGTGGCCCCCGTACCCCACGACCAGAATGACTGTTCTTCCTGATACACAGCTAGTACCGTATGCATATGTCACTCATGGCTCTCAGCAGGGAGACAAAATTTTATTCAGCCATGTATGTCTTATCAAGCCTAGAATAAGGACCCCATATATTTTCTGGTTGTTGAATGACTGATTGACTGACAGAGGAAACCACAGTATGATTCTTGTGATAGTCCCAAGAGGTCAATGCTGACTGAAAGGCTCTGCTTGCAACTGGAAGACCCCAGGAAACTTAGTGGTGGGCATGTGATCTCTGTGAGTCAGACAGACCTAGACTCAAACCCCAGCCCTGTCACTTGTGAGTTTTGTGACCTTGGGCAGTTTATATCACTTCTCTGAGCCTCGGTGTTCTTATCTGGATGCTGGGAATCAGATAGTACCTCCTCTGTAAGTTTGTGGTGAGATTTAAAGAAGATAATCTATGCAAAGTGCACAGTCCAGTGCCTGGCACATAGCACTCCATAAACATAACAATTACAAATACTATTGTTATCATTCTGCCTCCCATATTGTCTGGGAAGATGAAGATGATCTGAAAAGACCCCGACCTCTCCCGCGCTATTCAAAAGATGTAGGGAACTGTTGGGGACCCCATATATGAGGTGGCATGTTGGGGTCTTAAAAATATACATCGACACCGCCCAGACCGTGCCCCCCTACACACATACCAACAGACCATCTGTTGCAGTTCAAATATTGTTCAAATGTAATATTTTGAAAGTGTTTTTCAGATGCTTTCTAAATGCTTGCCAAAGCTCTAAAAATCTCACGTGAGCAAAAAATGTAATTTTTATTTGGCTTTGCGTTGTATGAATAGCTTGTCAGATGGTGAGAAGATGAAGGCAGTAGATTTGGTTCTTCACAAAGAGGAGGGGGAGGCACATGTGCTCTGACACCAGGCAGGCCCAGGTTCGTGTCCTGGTCCCACCACTTAGCACCAGGCAACCTCAACCCACCGCTGAGTACCTCTGAGCTGTTCCCTCCTCTGTGCAGTGGGTTAACTCACAGGTTAACATGTCGGGCTAGCTCAGCACATAGTAAGCACCCAACCGATAGTAGCAATTATAACTGTTTAAACTAATATTCCCGTATAGTGGCTGGTGCATAGTAGGGTCTTCATAGGTGTTTCTTTCCCCGTAAGCAGGACCCAGTGGTACAGGGATGACCCTGGGGTATATTCGAGCAGAGCGTAAGAATGGGTTCGAACCCCACCTCATCTGTATTGTAAGGAGCCAGCACATTAAAAAATTGGATTTGACAGATTTGCTGAATTCTGCTCAGGTGGGCACGTATAAGTTGCGGGTATCAAGAAATCTATCTAAGCCCTCAAATGCAGGTGTGCCAGAAAAGCAACTTTCTTAAATCCTTTTAAATTAAGTCAAATTCACTTTGGAGTCTCTACTGAGTTGTAGAAAAACCCTTTTTTCAGTATTACTGGGGCTCCTCCCCTCCCAGGACGGAGGAATATCCCCCTGGTCGCCGCCAAACCCCACTGCCCATCCGGCATGTTTCCTCCAAGTCTAGAAACTCTGCTTTTCTGAGCCAAGCATGGAGCAACAGGTGAACCTCGAACCTCGGCCCACACTGGTATTTCTCACACTACGTGTCCAGACGCTTCCCTCAGGCACTGCCAGGACTCGTTTGCAACCTCTGACCTGTTCCCTGTCCCAGAGAAATCAGCTTCTGACCTCCACCCTCCTCCCCAGGACCCCACCCCATAAGCTCATCAATAAGCTTTCCATAGAATTTGCAAACAGGCTGTTGTAAAATTGAATGAGGGCCCCAGATGTTTCGCTGTGGCTTCCCTATTGTTTGTTTGCTTTTTGTTTGTCGCAATAGACTTTATTTTGGAGGGCAGTGTTCAATTTAAAGAAAACCTGAGAAGAAAAGTAGAGAGTTCCTCCATATACTGTTTCTACCTGGTCCCTCACTCCGCCATTATATGACCATCTGGTCTTAGTGAGGGGCATTTGGCACAACCGATGAACCAATATTATTACCTAAAGTTCATAGCATACATTGGCGTTCACTCTGTGTTGCAGTCTTTGGGTTTTGACGAGTGTATAATGACATGTGTCCACCATGACAGTGTCACACAGAAGAGCTTCATGGCCCCTAAATCCTCTGCGCCCCGGAGCTGCTGACAAGGACTGATCTTTTTACCCTCTCTATAGTGTTGCCTGCTCTGTATCCTTTCAAATTAATTACTTTCGCTTCCAAGATTTAAAAAGTGGAATATTTTGTATGAAAACCCAGTTGTCGAAAGCCGCTTAAAAACTTAGGATATTCCAAGCAACCATGGGCTGGAGCTGAGTGCCAGCTGCTGTCTCCCCGACGTCCTCCACCCAGAGTGGGGCGAGCTCCTCCGTTTGTTCTTCATCATCTTGCAAGCAGCCTCCTCTCCCCTCCTTGGCCCTGGTAGATATTTGGGTTTGTGACCCTAGCCTGGCCTCCTGCAAAGACTGTCTCCTGCCCTGCAAATATATTCTTGGGGCTGAGAGTCACAAGAAAATTGGCCACCTGCTTGAAATGAGAAAGAGAGAAACATTTAGGGAAGTCAAATACAAATGAATTCCTCTTGAAATTATTCTGTAACTTGTGGGAGAATCCTCTGAGGCCACGCCCACACCTGGCCACTGCAGGCTGTCTGAGGCCGGTACCACATCAGCCAATATCCTACACCCAGCAGATTCCTTCTGTGTTCTCTGCACAGCCTGTACTTAACGGGATGCCTGAGGCTGTGAGCCCCGGTGTGGGCTACACACAAAGTCCTTCAGTGGCCATACACCTCTGGGTCAATAATTTATGCTAATGCTGCAATTCACCCTACTGACCTCTTTTCTGGAGCGTGACAGAGAATTAGACACCCAGAGATTAAATTGCCCCTGGAGAGGCATGGGTGATCGCAGCCAGAGAGGGAGAAAGTAGGAGAGGTTCAAGTTCAGAGCACACTCCTGAGACAGCCAACAGTGAAGGCCACCCTTTAACTTGGCTGCAAGGTTTTACTTTGGAGAAGAGCCTGAGGCTCTAAGCAGTGAAATGCAACCTGGCGTCAGGCTGAGCACCACCGAATCCTTTCCCCTGTGATAAGTCCCTGGGGGGTCCCAACATTCAGGGCCTCTGGGCCAGGTGAGGAGTGGTCAAAACAGCCCCAGATGCAAGGCCCAATATGCCCCTGTGCTATGTGATCTTGGGTAAGTTGCTTTGTCTCTCTGAGTCTCCATTTTCATCTCTGGAAGATAGAGGTGGCATGATGCTTCTCTCACAGAAGAAGACAGGGATGTTATATCCCATGGGACTTCCAGGTCTCCTGTCCCAGCCCTGCACCCCTCCCCGACAGCACCAACATCCTGCTGACTGCCCAAGTCATCATACTTAAGTCCTCCCTCTCTCTCACCCTCCATGCCTACTCAAGCCACAAGTATTACCTGAGCACCTACTATCTGCCAGGCACTGGCGATACATTGGTGAATAAGACCTCACCCAGCTTTCGTGGAATCAACGTTACCTTCCTGGTGTCTTTGATGCCTGTACCCTAACCTCTGGCTACTCTGATCCAAGCCATCTGTCCTTTGCCTGGATTCTGTAACACCCTGCACACTGCAGCCAGAGTTCTTCCTGGAAACACACATCTGATAGTTAAAGACCCTCTGTGGCCCTTAGAATAAAACCAAAGCTCACTATGCTCCAGCCATCTTAGCCTCTTCCGTCTCTCTGAAAGGAACCTAGCCCTGTCCCACCTCGGGAGGTTGCCCTGGCCGTTTCTCCATCTGGTTTCCTTTTCTTAACGTGACATTGTCTTCTCACGTGTCTCTCCTGACACCTCCTCTCCAGTCTGCTTTCCTCAGTCCTCACTGCTTCCCCATCACAGCCCTGGTGATGATGCTCGTGCTGATAGCCAATGTGCCTGTCACGCTTTCTGTACCCCAGACTCTGTCCTAAGCCTCTTTTGTATAGTGACACATTTAGTCCTCACAACAGCTCTGTGAGACAGAAACTGCTCACAGTATGCCCATTCCACAGATGAGAGAACCAAGGCAGAGAGGAAAGAGGCTAAGCCAAAGATCCACAGTACTATGAGGATTATGCCTCTGGCCACTCAGTCATGACCCCGGTGGAGGGTGAGACTCTACCTTGCTCATCTCTGCATCCCCAGCACACACAGCCTGGCACATAGCAGATGCTCAATGAACTCTCACTGAACGATGAATGGCTGTCTTGCTGAAACAAATAAGCTAGTGATGTTTGAAATCCCTGCTCCAACTGCTTGGGATCACCTGAGCATGAGGAATTCTTACTCTTGCTTTTGTACTATGAGTTGGTTCTGGCCAGGAGAGGAATATGTCTCCTTGCCCCAGAAAGCTCCCAGCAGCCCCTGCAGCATCTTTTGCTGGGGAATGCAGGCGTGGGAGGACAGTCCTTGCCATCATTTGTTTTTCTCAGCGTTGGCTTTTCTCCTATACAATCTGCCCCTGGCAGACAACAGAATCCAAGGATTCAGTACTGTTGAGGGTATTTCTGGCTGTGAGGGCTCCTGAGGTTTCCCCATGTGCTGAGACAAAGGGAATTTGCTGAGCTAGGGTTCTGCCAGGGGCCTTTGTGGAGATATTAGACACGGCATGATAACATGAGAGCCACGTTATATTCGTTACAGCTTCACAGTTAATTCAGAAGCTTGGCTGGATGAGGGGTGTGGTGCCTTTAAAGGCTGCCAAGGGTGGCTGCTGAAGGTGAGCTTCTTTCAAGACCCAACAGTTCTGCAGAAAGATGGTTGGTGGGATGGGCTGATTCTTAGAACTCACTTCAGAGCCTGCAGTCTGACGTGGACAGAGCTCATTTTAAATTCCACCCTAGTTACTCTGTCGCTATAGGATAGGATGTGAAAAGACAATATATGATATTGACCTGTTCTTGCATTGCTATAAAGAAATACCTGAGACTGGGTAATTTATAAAGAAAAGAGGCTTAATTGGCTTATAGTTAGGCAGGCTGTAAAGGAATTATAATGCTGGCATTTGCTTGGCTTCTGGGGAGGCCTCAGGAAACTTACAATCATGCAGAAAGCAAAGGGGAAGTAGGATCATCTTACATGGCCAAAGCGGGCCCAAGAGAGGCCAGTGGGGAAGGTGCTGCACACTTTTAAATGAAAACCAGATCTCACAAGGGCTCACTCACTATCACGAGAACAGCACCAAGAGAGAAATCTGCCCCCTCGATCCAATCACCTCTCACCAGGCCCCGACTCCAACACTGGGGATTACCACTGACCATGAGATTTGTGTGGGGACACAGACCCAAACCATGTCAGATATGATATATGATGTGACAGATAATACAACACGATATACTATATTACATTATGCTACACTGTGTTGTTCAGCACACCTGGGGTTTCACAGTAGGAGAGGGTTGAAATTGTCAAGAGTGCAAACTCGGGAGGCGGGTGCCTGCATTCAAACCCCAGCTGTGCCACTGACGAGCTGTGCAACCATTGGCCTTGTCCCATCACCTCTGAGCCTCAGTTTCCTCATCTGTAAAGTGGTAATAATTACAGAAACCACCAAAAAAAATTACTGGGATGATAGACAAAAGCATGTGTATGGAGGCAGGCAAGTGTGTGGTAAAGAGAATGAAATTTGTAATGGTGCAACCTGGTGTTTAAATTTTGGTGCTGCCACCATACGCATGGTGTATATGGCTTTAGGGGAGTTTTTCAGTTCTCTGAACCTCACTTTCTTCATCTGTAAAATAGAAATGTTGATTCCGATCTACCTTGCAGAGCTGTTGTAAGAAAAAACCATAATGCATTTAGGGGTTGTAGAGGATTGAATTGCATTCCTCCCTCCAAATTCATATGTTTAAGTCCTAACCCCCAGGACCTCAGAATGTGACTTGATTTGGATATAGGGTCATTGAAGATGGAATTAGTTAAATTAGGATGAAGTCATAGTGGAGTAGAGTGGGCCCCTAATCCAATCTTAGAAAAACAAAAAAATTGGCCGGGTGCAGTGGCTCATGCCTGTGATCCCAGCACTTTGGGAGGCCGAGGCGGGTGGATCATGAGGTCAGGAGATCGAGACCATCCTGGCCAACATGGTGAAACCTCGTCTCTACCAAAATACAAAAAAATTAGCTGAGCGTGGTGGCATGTGCTTGTAGTCCCAGCTACTTGAGAGGCTGAGGCAGGAGAATCCCTTAAACTCAGGAGGCAGAGGTTGCAGTGAGCCGAGATTACGCCACTGCACTCCAGCCTGGCAACAGAGCAAGATTCTGTCTCAAAAAAAAAGAAAAAGAATAAGGGAAAATTTGGACACAGACTTGAACGCAGGAAAAGGACATGGGACCAGGAAGGCAGAGAGTAGGGTGGTATTTCTATGAGCCAAGGAATGCCGAAGATACAGATTCTCTCACAGCCCCCACAGGGAACCAGTCTTGCTGACACCTTGCAGCCTCCAGAACCGGGGGAGAATACATTTCTGTTGTTTAAGCCACTTGGTTTGTGGTCCTCTGTTGGCAGCCTGGCTTAGCACAGAGCCCGGCAGAAAACGAGTGCTCACTGCATAGTTCCTGTTTTGTTATTCCTATGACCAGCATGTTCAGTCCTGTGATGCCTAGGAAGCTTACGGTAGGTCCAGAATGGGTCAGGACCCAGAACACAGCCAGGCTGTGTGATGCGGGTGAGTTGCTTACTCACTCGGGACCTTCAGTGTCCTTACCTGTTAAACAAAAGCTCCACCTGATCACAATAACGAACGAGACCCCTCACATGCAGGCTTTACCGCGGCTTCCCTGTGCACTGTCATCTCAAGCCCTCACCATGGCCCATGCATCACCATCCTCCCCACTTTACAGATGGGGACACTGAGGCTCACAGAGCAAAGAAGTTGCTTATCCAAGGCTGCGCAGAAGCCAAGTGGCAGAGGTAGGGTAAGTGGTAGACAGTCCACGCTAAGGCCTGCCGTTGGCCACAGAATGTTGGTGAGGGTGAAAAGGAAGGACGGTGGACAGACAGGCGACCTCAGATTCTCTTCCCAGCCTGAAGACAGTGTCGGCCACACTGTTCTCATTTCCTCCTTGGGGCTTCTTCAGCATCTTCCTTGCAGGCCCACATCTCTCCGGAAGCTCTTGGAATCCTGCCCGTTCAGAGGGAGGGGTCGCCAAGCCCCCTTCAGACTCACAGATGGAATAATCAAGCTCATATGCCTTGGAAAATGTGCTGGGGGACCCCCAGCCCCCCAAGCCATTTCACACTTAGATGCAAACGACACCCTCAGTCCCCAGAGCTCCAAGAGCTTTCTCATTCCATTTGTATCAACGTGCCCCACACATGTATGAGCCAAGTTCTACTTTTGGGGGAAAGAAAAAAATCAATTTCTTTCTGCATCTTGGCATCTGTTTTTCCCGAAGTGCCAAGGAAATTCCATCTCTGATAAATGACAGGCAGCCACCAGAAACGCTTGGGTGTTTATTCCTTGCTGGGGAGAGAAACGGAGCTCAGACCCTCCTCTCAGCATCCTGAAAAATGCATTTTCTCCATTTTCTGGAGGGGCCAGGAGCAAGGCCTTCTCTTTTCTCTCTCCAAATGACCTCTGCCCAGACTTGGAGTTCCTTCCAGAGCAGTTCCTGATGAATTCTGTAGTCCAACACTCCTGAGTAGCAAAGTACCCTGGGCTTGGTAAATGGCTGTTTCCATCAGTATCATTCATTCATAAGACATCACGGCATGCACAGGCTGTGTGCCAGACCTGTACCTTGTGCCACCCTCTGTGTTAAGTGCCTTAAACATCACCTCACTTACTCCTCCCAAAACCCAGAGGAAGTAGAGGCAGGAAAACTGAGACTTCAATAGAGGCTGAATCGCATTCCCATGGACATGAAGCTAATAAGCGTTAGGTCATCAGCTAAGTGACACCTCTAATAAGTTGTATTTGAATCCAGATGGGTCTGATCTGATTCCAAGTCTGAGCTCATAAAAGTCTATGCCGTCCTTCCTTCTAAGTGTGGTGGGTTGAATAATATTCCTCTGCCCCACCAAAGTTGTCCACGTTTAAATTCCTGGAACCTGCAAATACAGTACCTTAAGCATGATAAGAGGGACTTGGCAAACGTAAGTGAATTAAGGATCTCGAGATGGGAAGATTATCCTGGATTATCCAAGTGGGCCCAGTGTCATTGCAAGGATCTTTATAAAAAGAAGGCAGGAAGATTTGAGTCAGTAGCAGGAGATGTGATGATAGAAGCAGAGGTTGGAGTGATGGAATGCAGACAGGAAGAGAAGGGGCCAGGACCAAGGCATGCAGGCAGCTTCTAGAAGCTGAAAAAGAAAGGAAGCAGATTCTCCCTGAAGCCTCCAGCAGGAACCAGCCCTGCAGACGTCTTGATTTTACATTTCTGATTTTCAGAACTGAATAGAATGAACTTACTTTTTTTAAACTAGTAAGTTTGTGGTCATATGTCACTGCAGCCACAGGAAACTAATACACTAAGCATGGCCAAAAAAAAAAAAAAATGAAGGAAAGATACTAGAAGAATAAGTGAAAGTCTGGAAAGGTAGTGGATGAATGAGTGACACATAGTAGCATTAAGGATGGCTTGCCCTTGACATCCCAGTGGGTCACTGTCTTCTCTACAGCTCAGGACCCATGACAGAGTGGTTGGCATTACCACTAGACCTGTAGCCCTTCTTTAATCTTAAATCATTTTTGCAGAGAGGGGGATGTTTGAAAACTTCCTATGATGGTACTCCTTACATACCGTAAAGTACAAAATCAATAAATTTTTACAAGCATATAGAGCCATGGAACCATTGACAAGGTCAAGATACAGAACGTTCTTATCACTCCAGAAAGTTTCTTTGCACTGCTTCCTAATTGATACCCCTTGTCACCAGAGATTAATTTGCCTGTCCTTGAACTTCACATAAATGGGATCCTGCACTGTCTTTTCTTGTGTGCCTGGCTTCTCTTGCTCGATGTTATATCTGTGAGATTTATTCACGTTGTCACATATATCAGCAGTTTCCTTCTTGTTCATTCAATTTTTAATCCTTTCTCCTTTTGAAGGACATGTGGCTGATTTTCTCCAGTTTGGGACCCTAATGAACAGAGATGCTAGGAACATTCTTGCGCAAATCTTGTGGGAGGTTTAAGCACTCATTTAGTGTAGATGTATACCCGGGAGTGGAATTGGCAGGGTCCTAGGTAGGTGAATGTTTCACTTCAGTGGACAACACCAGTCATCCAGCCTGGATCTGACTTGAGGAATGCCATCCTTGCCCACAACAGCTTTCTCTCCAACAGATCTACCCATGTCTCCACCTCGTGTGGGTCACAATGCTGAGGAGACAAGGAGGCCCAAGAACTCCTCACACCCCAGTACAGGAGAGCCTCGTCTGACCTGGTGGGTTTGGGGGCTGTGATGTGGGAGAAGGTGGGGACAAAGGAGGTACCCCATCTCCTTGTCATGTGGGATCATTTGTTAACCAGCAAATGGGCTCACTGCCCAATGCACATAAAAGCCAACTATGGCACTGGTTTCTGGGAAAAGAAAGACTTTATTGTAAACCTGGCTGGCAAGGAGACAGGAGTCAAGCTCAAATCTGTCTCCCCACTTCGGGGTCTGAAGCAAATTTTAAGGGATCAGAGGGCAGGGGGAAAGACGTAGGAATGGTGGCTTGGCAGGGTCTGATCAGAGGGTTTCAAATTTGACCACTTACAGCAAGGTATGTTGAGGCAGATTTTAACCCTGGGTCTTCTGGGCCAGTAGACCCCTCACTTCTCCAAGAGTTCCAGAGTTCAGGCCCTGGCCATGTCCCAGTCTTCTTGGTTCCGAGAGGAGGAATCATGGTTCCAGGTGTTGTTAAAGATCAAAGATTTTTCTGCTGTGCATGCCCAGACTCTGCTACACAAAAGGGGACTCTGCTTTTTTGGGGGAAGAGACAGGGTCTTGCTATGTTTCCCGGGCTAGTCCTGAACTTCTGCTTCAAGTGATCCTCTCATCTTGGCCTCCCAAAGAGTTGGGATTATAGGCATGACTCTCCACACTCAGCCTACTCGGCATCTTGTCTTCAACAGAGCAGGCCCAGTTTGGGCTGGCCCCAAGGTTATGTGTTCTTTCTGTGTGAGACCCTCCCATGTGCTGAGTTGTTGAGGTAGAAGTTTGGAGTTTAGTTGAGTGTGAGGTGGAGACATCTCCCAGACTTAAATTATCAGTACACTGTCCCTGTAATTTTTCCCACATTTGCTGTTTTACTTGGATTGATTTACTTTTTTCCTGGAAACTGTTTATTTAGGAAGTTAACTTACCTGCAAATATGAAATCAATATGACTTTCCCTAAATAGAGGTTAATCACTACAAACACTACAATCCAAGACAAGGTAGATCAATTCTAGCCCGGCACCATTACCTGCCAGAGATTCTGAGCCTGAGGCCTCTCTCTGTTATAAAGGCTGATTAGCAAGCATTAGAGAGGTGTTGAAGCTCTATTAGCACCAAACAGATTTTTTTATTGATATCATCAGAGATATTGAAAGAAAATTAAAAGTGAATACTTTTCTCACTTTATGATAGAATGGTATTTAATGCTGGAATCTTTCCTTATGCTGAGATGGCTTCTATACTTTGAGTAACACCATGTATTGAAAAGCCTCCTGGTTGGGAGTCAGATCTTTGTCTGAATGCTCTGCTAGCTCTGTCATATGGATCAGTGACTTCATCTCTCTGAGCCTTAACTCCTTCATTTGTGCAGTGGGGTCATCATAGCATCTGCGCCAGAGGCCTGTGAGTGTGAACAAAGAACTCAGTAAATGACTGTGTTCTTGGTATTTTTGTGGTGGGGTCATCTAATGAATCTTGTGTCTAAAGACTGAGGCCAGCAGTGGGAATGGTCATCCAGATATTTCTGCATCGAGATTCTTAGGGTGTCTGTTCCTAAGCAAAATCTTCTGTTAGCTTCAGCAAAGTTCTCTGCCATTTTGGGGGAATATTTATTGCCCTTGGGATTCTGCCGAGATTAAATGGAGAAAGTGGACCTGGTGAAACTCACACACTTTGTCATTGGCTCGCAGGCACAGACACTAAATCTGAGCCACTGGAGAGTAAGCAGATCTCTCCCATGCATCTGCTCTCATGGAGGTAGTGAGGTGTTGGGACACAAGATTCCCTAGTGGATGCACCTGTGTCCCAGCCCAGTTTCACTGTCTATTTGCTGCATGGTTTTGGTTTTTGTTTTTGAGACAGAGTCTTGCTCTGTCACCCAGGCTGGGGTGCATTGGTGTGATCTTGGCTCACTGCAACCTCTGCCTCACTGCAACCTCTGCCTCCTGGGTTCAAGTGATTCTCCTGCCTCAGCCTCCAGAGTAACTGGGACTACAGGTGCCTGCCACCACACCCAGCTAATTTTTATATTTTTAGTAGAGGTGGGATTTCACCATGTTGGCTGGGCTGGTCTAGAATGCCTGACCTCAAATGATTTACTCACCTCGGCCTCCCAAAGTGCTGGTATTATAGGCGTGAGCCACTACGACAGGCCTATTTGCTGCATGTTTTAGGGGATTTCACTTCTCTTCTCTGGGTTTCAGTTTTCTCATCTTGTAAATGGGAATATTTGAACCTTGTAGGGTGAGATGAAGGATAAGATGAGATGATGCACAAAATGTAATAACCAAGTGTTTACTAGACAAAAATCATTACTGTAATTGTTCTTTCTTGAGGAAGCCATAGGCTGCATTTAAATGTTCTGGAGAGCTGACTGCCTCTTGGACTCAGGATCATGCTAAATATTTGTTTTGGAAAGACCCTGCCCCCACCCTGCTCCAACCCCACAATTTTCATTCTATTCCAGATGTTTGCTTGTGTGTTCTCCACTGCCCAAACCCAGGTGAGCATTCTGCAACAAAATGTCTTGAGTAAGACATTTTTATGGTTAAAATGACCAAAATACAACTCAAATGGACTTCTAAAAAGAATAATTTATTTTGGCTCACTGGCATCAAAATTCACAAGGGATTGCTTCAGGTGTGGCTTGATCCAGGCTGAAAAAAAGCTCACAAGATCTTAGTTTCTCTGCATTTCTACCTTCCCCTAGGCTTCAGCTGCCCTGATAGTAGCAAGACAGTGTGCCAGGAGGCCAAGCTCACTTATCCCAGATGCCCAAATCCATAAGAAGCTAGAACCTTTCTCTCCAAGCCAAAGGCTTATCGGTTCTGATTAGGTTACCTGCTTGTTTCTGAACCAATCACTATGGTGGGAGAGGGATATGGGCCATGTTGATTGGCTTAGGCCAGGCAGGACCTATTTTTGGAGGTAAGTGTACAGTCAATCCCATGCAAACCCCACTGTTGGAGGAAATGTGGATTCTGGAGATCATCAGTGCCAGAAGAGGGTGAGGGGTAAAATGATGCTGGGGCTGCAATCAACTGATGTACCAACATTTTTTTCAAATAAATAACAAATTTTCCATTATAAACTCAGCCATATAGCAGGATTGAAGGAGCCTCTCTCTCTCTTTCTGTCTGAACTCATTCCCAGTGCCATGTTGCCTGAAAATAACAAGGTTGAAGTCAGAGTGATGAATGGGGGCAACATTGACTTGGTGGTAATTTTGCCTGGAAGCCGTAGCTATTTTGGGCTCCTGCTGAGCCCAGGTTTAGCTTAGCTGGTTAGACAGCGGGGCTCATGAGGTCAAGGGTATGAAGAAGGAGCAGAAGCATGGGACTGGCAGCAGAAGTCCTGGATCCTGATCATGCTCTGCCACTTTTCAGCCAGAAAACTTGAGCAAGTCACGTGTCTTCCCTGGATCACCATCTCCATGTCTCCTTCAAATGTCCTTTTATCCTGCCTCATCTCCATTAGGTCACCCCTACACATCTCTCATCCCCAGACTGACTGCCCTTCCCAAGACTGCGTGGGTTGCTCCTCCACGTGCCTGTATAGCCTTAGACTTCTGAGTTCAAATCCTAGTTCTCCCACTTACTTACTGAATTGACTTTGGACAAGTTTATCAATTTCATTGTGTCTCAGTTTCCTTGTCTGTCAAATGGGGATACTGTACCTATCTCATGGGGTTGTTGCAGTATTACAATGGATAATTTATCACAGGGCTGGGCTCAGCAAATGCTACCTTGAAAGAATGGTTCTGAAATCCAAGTGGAATAACAAGCCTATGAAATAAAACTTCTCCCTTACTGTGAAAGATACACGGAGCTGTGTTTTCATATCATCCTCTCCTGCACCTCAGTATCTAGCAATGTGCCTGGTGTATAGCAAGTGCTCAGTACAATGTGTTAAATCAATGTCCTAGTTCAGCACGTTCTAGGGTAGTGGTCCTCAATCTCTGGACCACATAGCAGGTGGTAAGCAGTGGGCCAGTGAACAAAATGTCCTCTGTATTTACAGCCACTCTCATCACTCACATTACTGAGCTCTGCCTCCTGCCAGATCAGCGGTGGGATTAGATTCTCATAAGAGCACAAACCCTATTGTCAACTGTGAATGTGAGGGATCTAGGTTGCACACTCCTATGAGAATCTAATGCCTGATGATCTTTCACTGTCTTCCATCACCCTTAGATGGGACTGTCTAGTTACAGGAAAACAAGCTCAGGGCTCCCACTGATTCTACACTGTGGTGAGTTGTATAATTATTTCATTATATGTCACATGTAATAATAGAAATAAAGTACATAAAACATGTAATGCACAGAATCATACAGAAACCACCCGCCCCCACCCCCTGGTGGGTGGAAAAATAGCCTTCAGTGAAACCAGCCCCTGGTGCCAAAAAGGTTGGGGACCTCCTGTCAGAACTGCAAAATGAGGCTATCCACGAGCCTCGACAGAAACGTCAAGTTTGAAAGGCCAGTGTGAGCTGGTAGGAGGAGGCTTCCTGTGTGGCTGATTCGAGTGGTGCCAAAGTCACTCCTCTTCTTGAAATCCCATTCTTGGCTCTCTCTGCTTCCCACCCACCTAGAGCTTGGAGTTTAGGAAGACCCTTCTGACATGCAAACATCTACATAAAAACCCACGATCACCATCTTCCCACTGGCTTGGAAGAGCTCGCTAGACTGGCAGCATGTAGGGGAACAGGGCACAGGACGCTACGTTTTCCAGGGTCACGGGCGGAGGGATGAAGAAGTCAGGGAGAGGCTACCTCGCTGGGTGAGATGAAAGGCAGCCAAAGAGCACACTGTTGGTTTTGCCCAGAACTTGACTGGCAGTGACTCTGTAAATTTGGTTGGCAGTGTTGATATAACACCCCAAACAAGGTCTCCGCTATTTGAGCAGCACATTAAAGACCCAAGGGAGGTTATTTTACTTGGCAGCTTCCCCTCAGGGTGGCCAAGAAGCTGAAGGCAGAGGCTGTGCTCCCAAAGCCTTCTTGTACTGGGAAAGGGAAAATAAGCCCCGCAGAACCTGTAGCAGGCAGCTTGCTTTTCTCTTCCCAGAGGCATCCTCTGAGCTGTATGCTGGCAGTGTTCTCCAGCCAAAGAAAATGTCCCGGATGTATGTGTGTGAGCTTGCATGTGTGTCTTCCAAACAAGAACCACCTTTCAGCCTTACCTTTTTTTTTTCTCTCTTATGGGTTAGTTTTAGCACAATTTATTGCTTAGCTAAGTTAGGAATCACTTAAGGCACGCCCAGCACTATGCTGTGTACTCACCACACACACACAGAGAAACAGGAAAATCAGTGATCATGATGACATTGATGATGGTGATGACAAAGACGATGACAACAGCGATGATGATGGTGATGATGTAAACATCACTGCTGCTGAGGATGGCAGGGATGACGATATTGACAACAATGATGACGATGATCATGAGAACAAAAATCTATTGCCCAGTACTCTCCTAAGTGCTTTCATTTAACTTACTAATTTATCTAAGTCCCACATCACTCTGTGAAAAAGGATCTGTGATCATTGAGTCCATCACTTGCTAGTTGTATGCTGCTGGGCAAGTTACTTCACCTCTCAGAGATTCAGAAACCCTATCTATAAAATGGAAATAAAAATAGCAGTTCTAGGTAACACGCTTAGTCAACGCCTGACACGATGCAAGTGTTCCAGAGATCAAAGTGATTCTTACGCAGCCCTACTTGATCCTCCTGTCCACTCTGTGAAAGAGGAAGTATTTTTATGACCCTGATTTTAGAGAATGGTGGGCAGGTTCTCCTAGCTGGGAATGGCTGAGCTGGGGCTCAAAGCTAGTCATGGGATTTCTGTCCTGTGGGCTTACAGAAGCTGTTTTAGGCATCTCTGCAGGGCTATTTCTGATCCACAGGGGTCCCTGGGCGAAGGCTGGGCTCAAAGGTTCACACGAGACCAGACCGGCTTCAGAGTAAACAGAGCAGCCTTCAGCCAGGGAACAGATGAGCTAAGGTGGGAGAGGTTGGTACTTTTGTGCTCATGAAATGAATCGCTGGGTAACTGAACTAGTATGGGTGGCAGAGACACAAGTCACTCAAATCTCTTGCCTCCCACCTAAGAAGGCTGGTGGTGCTTCTTGATTTGGAGCCAAAAGAACCTAGATAGTTTTTCAGCTCTGCAAATGCACAGATATCCATACTGCTGGAGCTACACCATCCATTATGGTGGCCACTGGCTACGTATGGCTATTGAGCATCTGAAATATGACGAGACTGCAGTAAGGTGTGCTGGACACATGAAATACACATCAGATTTTTAAATCTTGGCATGAAAAAAAGA
Organism: Saimiri boliviensis; assembly: GCF_048565385.1. Classification (NCBI taxonomy): domain Eukaryota; kingdom Metazoa; phylum Chordata; class Mammalia; order Primates; family Cebidae; genus Saimiri; species Saimiri boliviensis. Next base: position 25,096,602 of record NC_133455.1, on the reverse strand, counting down.
CTGTGAAACATCTCATTAACAATGCCTTACACTTATGTTAAAATGACATTTTAGATCTAGTAGATTAAATATATTATCAAAATTAATTTCACCTGTTCCTTCTTTGTTTTTTTAACATGACTTCTAGAAGACTTTAAATTATATCTATGGCTCATATTGAATTTCTGCTCTACAGTTTGTAGTCTACGGAGGTGATTAAACAACTGGATTAAGAGTTTCCATCCTAGAGTCAAACAGGGCTGAATTCAGATCCCCATTTCACCTCTAACCAGCTGTGTGACCTTGGGCAAGTTGCTTCCCTTCTCTGGGCCTCAATGTACCTGTCTATAAAATAAAGGTAAATATTTGGAAAGGTTTTTGTCAAACTGTATGATTTAAAATAAGAATTCTTTTTATTCCTAAACAAAAAAGAAATACTATCAGAAATACTGGCAACTATTATTGATGAGGAATTCTGCTTGTCTTGAGAAGGGATGGGCTTTGCATTCAGTCAGTTCAAATCCAGCCAGAAGCACAGAGATGAACTATGGTTGAGAATTAATGTATCATTTCTAGAGATTTTGGAAATCCTGAGGAGTCCCTTGAACCTTAATGGGCCGTCAGAGACCTCTAAGAAGCTGTAACTATGGGAGAGGACGGGGGACCATGATCTCTTTCAACATTGACATCTTACAGACAGGTCAGTGGATGATCAGAATTTAGGTAGCTTGTTCAAGATTGCACAGCAAGTAGGTGGGAGAACCTAACAGGGTCTGGCTCATGATTACTTGCTATATCTTGTCATCACACCCAATTATCACAAAAGTCCTATTTTTAGCCCTATTTAAAGATGAAGAAACCGGATCAAAGAGGTTAAGACACTTGCCTGTGGTCACGCAGCTCCAAGTGGTAGAGGTGGCATTCAATGCCAGATATACTGGGCTAAAGAGTGTCCCTCAAAATTCCACATCCATCGGGAACCTCAGAATTGGATCTTATTTGGAAATAGCGTCTTTGCAGATGTAACTAGTTAAGTCAAGGTCATACTGGACTCAGGTGGGAACTAAACTCAGTGATTGGTGTCCTTATAAGAGGAAACAGAGACAGGCAGACACACAGAGAGAATGCCACGTGAAGACAGAAAGATCGGGGTCACACCTCTGTAAGCCAGCAAATGCCAAAGATCACCAGCAACTGCTAGAAGCTGGGAGAGGGGCACGGATCAGATTCTTCCTCAGTGCCTCCCGAGAGGACCCACCCTGCCACCACCTTGATTTTGGACTTCTGGCCCACAGAGCTGTGAGAGAATGATTTTTTGTTGTTTTAAGCCACCCAGTTTGCACCACATTGTTACAGCAGCTTTAGGAAGCTAACACACCAGGTGCTATGGTGTGAACGTTTGTGGTCTCCAGATTCGCAAGCTAATGCCCTAGTCTTCAATGAGAGGTGATTAGATCATGAATGAGATTAGAGATTCTTGCAAGAAGAGACAGGAGATAGTTTGCTTCCCCTCCTGTCCTCTCTCTCTCTGCCATGGGAAGACACAGTGAGAAGACCAGGAATTGGAAATCCTGAGGGGTCCCTTGAACCCTAGTGGGCAGTCAGAGACCTCTTAGAAGGTAGAATGATGGGAGAGGAAGGAGGGCCATGATCTCTTTCAATATTTATATCTTACACTGGACCTGCTAGCGCCTTGATCTTGGACTTCCCAGACTCCAGAACTATGAGAAATAAATGTGTGTTGTTTAACTCCCCCAGGCTAGAGGGCTAAGACACTTTGTCACTTCACTGTCAAAGCCCCAGCTCATCCCGGGGCACTGTTGAGATGTCCTCCTCCCATCCTCAGCCCAGACCCTCCCACCAGTCACCGGCCTGAGCAGCTGCTGAGCCTCAGAGTGGCCCCACTGGCTCTGGGCTGTGAGAAAGGCCTTCTGCTCCAGGCATGGTGAGCTCTTGCAAATTACTGTTTTCAGTTGAAAAGAGGCTCCAGAGGGCTCTTCAGCTGCTCAGCAGGAGATGTGAAGGCTCTTGAATTAACTCAGAGAATCAGAAGCTTCTATGGCTGGTGGCCAGGAGCTCCCCCCCCCCCTCCCCGCCGCCTTCATCCTATCCCTTGGTCAGGCCTGGGAGGGGCAGTGATGCCTCTGGGGGTTCCCACAAGAGCAACCTTGGTGGAGGCCAGATCCAAGTCGCCTGTGGACTGATTGGCAGGTGGATGCTGGGATCAGGGGATGCTGAATGCTGCTCTGCTGTTTCCAGGGGGTCAGCATCCTTCTGACTCCTACAGTGAAGGGACCTGAGTGGGCTTCCTGTCCAGCCAGGCATCCTGTCAGTGGTCTGTACACACAGTGGGCCTTTATTTGGTCCAATCAGAAGGCAGGAAGCCATGAGGAAGAGCTGGTTCCTGGCTCATTCTGTGTGTATGCCAGGGACTATCAGGGGTTTGAACACCCTTGCCCTACCAGGTGATCTGGCATCAACTCACCTCTATCTCCACCTTACCTTGGGCCATTCTTCCCAAAGCCTGTTGTGTGCATTCGTCCAACCACGCTCCTTGAATGCGGGCTGTTTGCCAGGTGCTGTTACACACTTCACAGCATTATCTCATTTGATCTTTTCAAACCCCTGTGCTGAATTATGACCACTGACCCCACTTGACAGATGACAAAACCGAGGCCAGTCACTTGCCCAAGTTCCCAGAGCTGAGAAGTGGCCGAGCAGGATTTGGATGTTAGTCTGTCTTGCGTCGAGTCCACAATCCTTCCTGTAGTAGTCTAGGCAGCTTCTCCGCTTTCCACCCACACTCCCTCCCCACGCATGTAGGCATCTTGCCCTTAAAAATATTCAAGGCTGAAGCTGCCTTACATAGAGTATGATAATTAAGAGACTGGGCTCTGGTGTCAGACGTTTGCAGGCTCAAATCCCAGCTCTACCACCTGCCAGCTGAGTGCCTCAGTTTCCTCACCTGTGAAAAAATCAAGGATCTTGATTCGGAGGCTCCTGCAGGGATTTGGTGAGTGAATGTGGGAACAGCCTGGCACTTAGTACGCGAGTCCCCACGTGGTAGCCAGAGTCTGATGTGATTGCTGGACAGTGTCCTCCAAACCAAGGAAGCTAATGAACATTGGTTCACTCTTACTGCCAGACTGTGCTCATCCCACAAAATGTCTTTGGGCTCCTAATTTTATTTTATTTTTATTTTTTAGAGATAGGGGTTTGCTCTGTTGCCCAGGTTCAAGTGTAGTGGCACAAGCATAGCTCACTGCAGCCTCAAACTTCTGGGCTTAAGGGATTCTTCCACCTTAGCCTCATGAGCAGCTAGGACTACAGTTGCATGCCACTGCACTGGCTAACTTTAAAAAATGTATTTGTTGTTTGCAGAGATGGGGTCTTGCTTTGTTGCCCAGGTTTGGTCTTAAACTCCAGGCTTCAAGGAATCCTCCTGCCTCTGTCTCCCAAAGGGCTAAGATTATAGGTGTGAACCACCATGTTCTGCCTCCTTGAGCTTCTGTTTATTTATTTATTTATTTGATGGAGTCTCACTCTGTCATCAGGCTAGAGTACAGTGGCACGATCTTCGCTCACTGCAACCTCCATCTCCCAAGTTCAAGCGATTCTCCTGCCTCAGCCTCCCAAGTAGCTGGGATTACAGACGTGCACCACCACACCCAGCTAATTTTATGTTTTTAATAGAGACAGGGTTTCACCATGTTGGCCAGGATAGTCTCGATCTCTTGACCTCGTGATCCACCTGCCTCAGCCTCCCAAAGTGCTGCTATTACAGGCGTGAGCCACTGTGCCTGGCCTCCTTCAGCTTCTAAAATGGAAATGTGTCAGGCACTGTGGTAGGAGCCACAGACACACAGGGGAGAGAGACAGACTCACCCCTCTCTTCAGAGTGCTGATGGTGGCCTTGGAAGAGGGGATCCTGAGCTGAGCGTGCATCAGCTTTCTTTGTATAAGCAGGTGATTCTTCACAGGGGACAATTCCCCCACTGCCCAAAGAGACATTTGGCAATGTCTAAAGACAGGTTTGCTTGTTGCGACCGGTGGGTGTTGCCAGCAGGCAGCGGGCTGGAATGCTTCTAAACATCCTTCGATGCCCAGAACGGGACAGTTCCCCCTCATCAAAGAAGCATCCAGCCCAAAATGTCAGTAGTTCAGAGGCTCAGAAATGCTAGGGCATGCACAAGTGAGCCCCGTGAGACTCTGTGGCCTCTGCACAGAGACCCCAGGGTCCCGCAGACTAAAAGAGAGGAAGCGTGTGCCCGCACCACCCCCTTCCAACCTGTCTTCTCCCATCAGCTCCTTCCAGCCAGATAATCAGGCCTCCCTTTGGTTTAATAGGATTCAGGCTGCTGAGGCAAATGTAAAAACAAAACCCTGTGCAAATGTGTTTTTGTGTAAACACAGCAGGGGGTGACGGCTGCCTGCAGAGAAAGAACCCTGTGGCTGGTACTTCTCAGAGCAAAAATAACTCCAATGTTACTGCTCTGGGAGCAAAGCAGGCAATGGGATGAGAGTTGTGTGGGAACCCAGGTGTTCCTGGGAGTCATCCCTGCCCCACGAAGCCATCCCCTGCCTCCAGGTGAAACTTTCAGGATCCTGGGATAAGTGAGCAGGCGTGAATCCTCTTGGAAGCATCTTTTCCTTAAGGGAAGTAGCCAGCATAGGACGAAAAAAGCACAGCGGGTTATTGTTACATTTTTCTTAATGCTCTGTATTGAATGTAATTTACCTACAGTAAAATGCACCTGTTTTAGTGTATAGTTTGGCAAGTTTTGACACGTGTACAACCACGTAACCTCTACTGCCATCAAAAGGTACAAAAGCTACATCACCCTCAACAATTCCTCTCTGCCCTTCTGCGGTCAATCCCTCTCCCATCCCTCGCCCCTGGCAACCACTGATCTGTTTCTTGTCTTTTTTTTTTTTTAACCATTACTAGAATGTCGTATAAATGGAATCATAATAGCCTTTGAGTCTGGTTTCTTTCACTAGGCATAATGCATAATGCCTTTGCGGTTTATCGGTGCTGTTGTGCCATCCGTAGCTGGTTCCTTTTCATGGCTAAGTAGTACTCCATTGCATGGAGGCACCACAGTTTGCTCATTCACCATTTGGTTGTTTTCACTTTTGACAATTACGAGTAAAGTTGCTATGCATGTTTGCATGCAGGTTTTGGCCTGAGCGTGGCTTTTCACTTCTCTTGGGCAAATACCTAGGAGTGAGGGTGGACATTTAACTTTTTAAGAAATGGTCAAACTGTTTTCCAAAGTGGCTGCATACGCTTTTGCACTCCCACCGTAGATGGATGGGAACTCCAGTTGCTCTGCAACCTCTCCAGCACTTGGTATTAGTCTTTCTTTTTTGGTTTTTATTTGAGCCATTCCAGTACAACATGTGTGTACTGGAATTTTAAAACCTCCTGTCTAGACAATTAGAACAGCCCACGTGAAAGTGATTAGAGGTAACTGAAAAAATCAGATGTGTGGTGGCATCTCATTGTGGTTTTAATTAAAGCCGGGTTCTTGAGTTCTGTGGTCCCGGCAGGAGGCAGCTGATGTCAGTTGTTATTAGCATGAGTTCTGAATCCATTATTCAATGCTCTGAGCCTCAGTTTGCTTCTCCATTAAATGGGGCTTGTATTAGTATTTCCCACTGGTAATATTAAGAGCTGTAGAAAAATTAGTACGTCTGTATATGTAATATATATTCTGTGTATTATTTTATATAGATATATTTTAAAAATACTAAAGAGGACTGGTGTGAGAGTTAGATAAAGCAATGTGGAGAGAGCCGGCGTGGTGCCTGGCCCAGAGGGAGGGCTACTGCTTGTTAGAAGTCGCTGTGATTATAGTTACTGGGCACTTACTGTGTATTTTAAAAGCAGTAAGTGTAGTGAATGCAGCCAGGCTTACCCAGTCAAATCCTGGCTCTGCCTCCTACACCCTAGCTCTGTGAACTTGGGCAAGTTACTGAAGCTCTCTGGGCCTGGGCCTCTGATTCTACACCTGAAAAATGAAGATAATTATAGTGCCTGTCTCGAGGGGTTTTTATACTGCACAAGTGAGTTTAAATGTAAGGGGCCGGCTTCCTTTGTTCAACATTGTTCAGCATTTATGAGGCTCAACAGCTGGGTGGGGTGGCTTACACCTGTAATCCTAGCACTTTGGGATTTGAGTTTGAGCTCAGGAGTTCAAGACTAGCCTGGGCAAATAGTGAGACCCCGTCTCTAAAATAATAATAAGAGGCTCAAGAATGTACAAAGCTAATCCAAGGTGACAGAAGTTAGAAAAGTGATGGCCTCTGGGGAGGGTGATTTGCTGAGAAGGGGTAACAGAGAGCCTCTGGAGGCCCGGGGAATGTCCAGAGTCTTGATCTGGGTGTGTCAACTGGATGAGTACATATGTGAAATTCCAGCACACTTAAGACGTGTTCATTTTTACCATACCACATATAAATTCTCTTATTTAGAAAAAGTAAAAGGAAATGTGGAGGTCCTGGCAGAGCACTAGTGGATCAGTTTGCTAGGGTTACTGTAACAAAACACCACACACTGAGTGGCGTAAACAACCGAAATTTGTTGTCTCACAGTAGTGGAAGCTGGAAGTCCAAAATTAAGGTGTCAGCAGGGTTGGTTCCTCTGAGGTGTGTACGGAAAGGGTTTGCTTCCCACCCCTTTGGCGTAGGTGGCCATCTTCTCTGTGTCCTTATAGCATCTTCCCTCTGGCTGTATCTGTCCCAATTTCCTCCTTTTGCAAGGACTCTAACAAAAGGGTGTGGTGGTGACCAGCATTCGTGGTGACCAGCATCTGAAAAGCACACCCCCTAATAAAAAGTATCAGTCACTCGTTCATTGACCTACCAGCACCATTGAATCTCTCTGCATGGTGAAACTTTGGCTCACTTCTAGGCATTTGCCTGACCCTTCAAATGGTGACAGGACTATTCCTTGCTATGCGCTATACACCAGATACTTTAACCAGCTTCTCCTCAGTCACACACACATCTGTCAAGATGCAAACTATGGCTGAATCATTGGACATCTACCTGCCAATGGGATCTTAATATTCTTTATCTACTTAGTTTTACATGTAGGTCAAGACATGTGCTATGGATCCTACACCTTCCTAGAAACTTGAAACACTGGTTTATTCTACTATTCATAGTAAAGCAACAATGTTCGTAGGCTACCTGTCATATTAGATTAAAGCACACCCCAATGACCTAATTTTAGCTGGATTACCCCTGTGAAGAGATTGTCTCCAAAGGTCACACTCCAGGGTACTGGGGGTTAGGATGTCAACATATGAATTTGGGGAGACATAGTTCAACCTACAACCACCTACGTAGAAAGCACTCTCGGCATAGCAGTTTGTAGTAATTATTATAAGGCATTCATTCTCATTTAATTCTCACAACCTCTGAAGGAGCTCCTGTCCACTTAACAAGTGCAGACTGAGGCCTGGAAAGGTCTGGGGCACACCCTGTGTCTCAGGGGCACTAACGGCAGGCTGGCTTTGAAGTCGACGTCCACCTGTCCCCTCACTGAGGATCAAATTCGGATATTTTTTCCCACCCTCCTCTAACCACTTTCACATGGACTGTTCTAATTGCCTGGACAGGAGGTTTTTAAACTGTAGTCCAGGCATCCCCAGACTACAGCCCGCGGGCCGCATGAGGCCCCCTGAGGCCATTTATCCGGCCCCCTGCCACACTTCAGGAAGGGGCACCTCTTTCATTGGTGGTCAGTGAGGAGCACAGTATGTGGCGGCCCTCCAACGGTCTGAGGGACAGTGAACTGGCCCCCTGTGTAAAAAGCTTGGGGACGCCTGCTCTAGTCCCTGGATGAGCAGCGTCAAACCTCACCTGGAAGCCTGTTAGAAACCCACATCTTTAGGCCCCACCCAAATCCTGCTGTGTTGGGAACTGGGTAATGGGGGTGGAGCCTGTATTTTAACGAGCCCCCCAGAGGATTTGCAAGCACCCTCCAGTCTGAGAGCTCCTGCTCTATGCAGCCCCTGAGCATCACACTGTAACAATGAGCTGCCTGATTGGATCAAATCGAAAGGCCAAATCAGATTCCAGATGAAACATAAAATGCAGCAACCACGTGGCTAATGGCCAGTAGCTTTCTCTGGCCTGGAAGGTCTTCCTCTCTCTGATTCGGGAGACTTTAAGGACCAACTTGCTGTGTGAGGCCTCCCTTCTGTCTGGTGGGATTGGCATTTGTACTTGAGATTGCCTCAGGAATGGTCTGATCCAGATGATCATCCAGGAATGATGATCTTGGCAATGAGCTAGCCACAGAGGAGAGGGGAAGATCCAGCCCCAAGGAGTGCATGTTTCCTCTGGGGAGGTGAACTTCAGTACCAGAGGCAGTGGTGTCACTAAAATCCCTCTGGAACCACACAGCCCTAGGTGGAAATTCCAGCTCTGCCACTTATGACCTGTGTCACTCACCTTGGGCAAGTTGCTGGACTTATCTGGGCCCCAGTTTCTCATTTGTATAATGGGGAGAATACCACCTACCTTATAGAGTCATGGTGAACATTAGAAAATACACATTTCAAGGTTCTGGAAGCCAAACAAGTAAAAAATACACATTTCAAGGTTCTGGAAGCCAAACAAGTAAAATTGGGATTATTCGTCTTTGAAATTAAGACAGACCCCAAGATTTTACAAGCTAAAAAATAAGATCGTCATTTTCCTGATGGCAGGGGCCACATCCTCTTCATGGATGTATTCATAGCACCTGACATACAATAGGCACTCAATAAATGCTTGTTAACTGAAGATATAAAAGCATGCTTCCCTCTGCGGTGGAGAAGATTGGGCTCCCATTGATCAGAATAGAGCTCTTTTCAGTCAAGGAGGGAGAAATGTCCCCAGAGATTCTGCATTTGTGCAGTCTGTGTAGGATACTCTCGTTGTGGATAGATCCCTTGGCTCCACCCAGGCCCGTGGGACAAGCCTTGGCTTGCTAAGTGGCTGTCACTCAGTGAATGTTTGTTGAATGAATGGATAAACTGTAGTTTGACTATAGGTGGGTGGGGAGCAGTAAGTAGGAACCAAAACAAATTTTAAGGTAGTTTTTATTTTTGTGTTTTACTAAGCAGGAACCAGAGGAACGGAAAGTCAGCCCACCTGCCCCGGGGCCACACAGTCGTTCAAATGAAGTTATAAGGTGGGGACAGGAAGAAGGAAAGTTTGAGACCACAGCTGAAACCTTCAACTCTCAGAACCACCCAGCACCCACTACATCATTTGCAGGGTGCAGGGCAAAACAAAAATGCAGGGCTCCTTCTTCAGAAAGTGTTAAGAATTTCCAGACAGCGATGGCAGAGCTTTAACCCGGGCACGGAGGCCTTCTGAGCGTGGGTCCTGAGGAGCCACACAGTGCAGGTTGTGAGCCTATGAAAATGCCCCTGCAACCACTTCCTCTCTGATGGGGAAACCCAACTCAGAGAGGCCTCAAATGTCACCCGGGGCACCCAGCCTGTCCGGCAGGCGAGTCCGGCTTCAAGCCCACGAAACTTAGTGGTCATCTGGTTGACCTCTTCATGGGACTAGCCTGTTTGACTCCCTGTGCACTGCCATGGGCATGTCCTGTGCTGTCTACGGGGACTGAAAGGAGCTTCCCTGTTCCCTCAGGAACCTGACATGCTGCAGCCATCAGCATCCTATTCCAACCCGCGTGCCTCGCTCTTCCTCCCTGGGCTGCAACCAGACAGACCTTCCTCCCTCCCACCCTGGTGGATTTATTCCTGGGGATGTGTGGGCAGATGCGTGTTTGTGTGTGGGGTGTTCATCTAAATTTAAAGACATCATGACAGCAAAGACCTATTAATGTTGGGGCTGGTGAGGACTCTCTTTTAAAAGAATCCCAAATAAATTAAGAGATAAAGGACCGCCCCAGTTCTAACTTCCGTCCCTGTTCCACCTTACTCTGCGCCTGTCAGCCCTCGGGCCAAGGATAAGAAGAGTAAGGGACGTCGACTGGGACTAGACGCCTGTTGGGGGCCCTGAGAGGTGGCATGATAGTGTCCACTTACACGTCTGGAAAATGGAGGCTCAGAGAGGTGACATGCCATTGTTAAGGGGTTTTTGTTTATTTGTTTTTAGAGACAAGGTCTCACTCCGTTCCCAGGCTGGAGTGCGATGCCATGATCATAGCTCACTGCAACCTCAAATTCCTGGGCTTAAGTCTTGCCAAGGTCTTGAGTTACAAAGTGATAGAGATGGACGAGGACCACTACACATTCCAGGACTCAGCTTCTGCCGAGCCACAGCTGCCCCTATTGATACAAACGTGCAAATAACAGTAACTGTGGCTGTGCTGAGGCCTGGGAATTCACCTGGCCCCATGGTAAGCATTTTAAACAGTTAACTGCAGCTAACTTTGTCAATACCCAGATGCTTTGCATGCCATATTCTCATCCATTTTATGGGCAAGAAAGGAACTAAGGCTTAGAGAGATTAACTGGTTTTCTCAGCTTCTCACTGCCGTTAAGTGATGAAGCCAAGATTCAAACCCAAGTCTAACTGACATCAAAACTCACGCTCTCTTTCTTTAAATCCCAGCTAACTATGGAAAACAAAAACACAGCTCAGCAAAATGAGAAAATTAATTACTCCTAAACCTACCTCCAAGAGGTAACGTCTTTCTGTATATCGATGTGTTTCCATCCATCTTGTCTTTCTCTGCCAGAGGGGAGGTACTTGCCCCTGGCAGCTGACCTTGCTGTTGTGTAATTGCCAGGCAATTTAGAGATGACTTGAAATTTATAATTCATGGGCATGTCTTTCATCCTGGTCACTGGAAGGCAGCAAGGCATGACTGTCTCCCTGGGAGAATTTCAACCTTGACATGGGAGGAGATGAGAACATCTTAGAAGCTTAGAACAAAATTTCAGAAATGGAGAGCCCACCAACATTGAAACTATAAACCAAAAACTATCTGAGACAGGTCTCAATCAATTTAGAAGTTCATTTTGCCAAGGTTAAGGACATGCCCAGAAGAGAGGTCTGCACCTTTCTCCAGAGATGTCTTTGAAAGGGCTTCAGTATTTCAAGGGGAAAAGCAAGCTGGAGGGAAAGAGGGTATGGTCATGTTACTAAACACACAGGTTGCAGGAGACGAGGAGCAGGTAGAGGAATAGTCAGTTATGTTATTTGTCTCCCACTCAGTAAATCGGCACTTTACTTAAGATAAGGTGAACACCAAGTAGCTACCTGTGGAGATATTTCACCTTTTATCTGTACCTGCCTGCTTAGGAACAAAAGGAGAAGCTTTCTTGCCTGACTCAGCTTCCAACATAACTTTTTCCTCCTTTTGGCATAGTTTTTTGCTTTCCTTGCATAGAACGGACCCTAGTATCCCAGCATGTGCTGGAAGTTGGGCATCCTAGCATAGAACCTCACAATAGAATCTTATGATGGAGAGCTAGGATGAAAATCTTAGAAAGGAGCTCTAGAATCTGGCACGAAAACTTGGTAAGCCTGGAGTCAGATGAGTCCACGGGCAATGTTCTGGTTCGCTCTTCTCTTTATTCACAAGGGCAAGGTCTAGAACAATGTCTGGAGATGTTTTTCATGGTCACAACTTGAGGAAAGGGGAACAATACAGGCATCCGATAGGTGTGAGCCAGGGATGCTGTCAACCACCCTGTGACGCACAGAACAGCTCCCTCCAGCAACAAATTATCCAGTCCAAAGTGTCCGCGTCACTAATGATGAGAACCTCTGGTGTTGACTTTTCAAGACATGTGCTGCTTTATTCTTTTGACAATCCCAGGGGATGAAGAAACCACATTCAGTCAGAATGAGAAGATCCAATGTCTAGTTTGAGCTCTAAGACTAACCATGTTTCTGAGGCAAGTCCCATGGTGTCTGCTGTCTCTCACTCATGAAGTGACAGTAAGGACTCCCGCCATATATTGTAAATGGGTATGGACCGATGGGGCTGGTTAACTGCGTATGTGCTTGGGGTGAGGGAAATGACAGGCATGGGGCCGTGAACATGTTCAGCATGCATGAGCCTCTACACATGTGTACGGCCTCCTGCCACCTTCTCTGTGGTACGATGGTGTCCAGGTGACGTCTTCATGGATGAAAGTGTCAGTCAGTTTCTGGCAGTCGTAGCTTGCATGTGAGGGGACATCTCCCTGTTGGATGCCAGCAGAACTCCTTGGGCCACTGAAGGCTTGGGAACCCCTTGCCTTCTGTGCAGGCTCTGAGCATTCAGAGGAGAAAGGCTCTCTTGTACAGAAGGCCTCCGAATCACCCTTTTTGCCCCACAGAAAGGAGACCCCGAGGTCAGAGGTCAGAGGGCTGCCCTTCTACAGAAGACGATGTCACACAAAGTTTAGGATTAAGGGTCTGGAGTCAGGCAGGCCTGGGTTGAGTCTTGTTCTGCCACTCATCAGCTCTGGCCTTCGGCAAGTTGCCTGGCCTCTCCAGATCTTGGTTTTCTCATCTGTAAAGTGAGATTAAACCTCACCTCCCACACAGAGCCCCTGGGGAGAGGCAGTGGCCCAGGGTACATGGCAGATGTTCTTCCTTCTCAGGAGGGTGCCAAAGCTGAAGGCTGGGATTCAAGAAAATGGGTCTGGGTGGAGCCACCCTCCACCTCCCCTTTAGGCCTCAGCTGCCCCATCTGTCAGTGAGGACGCCGACCTGGAGGTTATGAAGAGTATGTCCTCCTGCTTTGATGGCTGTGAGCCCACCTCTCACTCCTCCTCTGAGCCAGCAGCAGGTGCTGGCAACCCCTCCAAGGACACATGGTTCTCCGGGGGGGAAGAGAGCTTGAACCTACAGAGGTGGGCTGGGGGGCACAGAGCCACCTCCCCACCACCCCCACAAACACACAGACACACTTGGACAGAAAGACTGGGCTTGGGCGATTTGGGGGTGGGATGGCAGTTCTTTTTCACTCCTGGTGGAAAGTTCCTCTCTGGGGAAGGGCTGCTAATGGGTGCTGTCACTGTTCCTAAATTAGAGTTCAGTCCACCGTGGTCAGTGTGGAACCAACAAATGGCAATTTGCTCATGTTTGAGGCTGGGAGCCATAGGGGCTGCCAGGGAGCAGCGTGTACTCTGGGAAGAAATCTGCAGGGCAGGAACCAGCTCAGCCCTGGCCTGGCTGTGTGACTCTGGGTCACTATTCCAGCCTCTCTGAGCCCTGGGGTTCCTCATCTGTAAAACATCAGACTTGAACTCGCTGGTGTCTAAGGGCCCTTTGAACTCCAGGATGCTATGGTATCATAATCACAATCATAATCATAATCTTGGTAATGGCTAAAAAGTATTGAGCACTTACTTGGGTCCAGGCCTATGTGAGGCATTTTATGTGGACAGAGGTTATTTCATTCAAGTTTCTCTAAGCCTCAGTTTCCCCTGATGTAAAGGGAGACTGTTTTGCTAGGTGTTGGATCTCCAGCTTTCTTATAGCTGTCACTTGCTCTAAGGAAGCTGAGTGACTGAGAGTGGCCTCTGAGCTCTGAAGAGGGACAGGCTGAACTCCTTCAGTGGTCCTAAGCCCCTTCCCCATAATCTCTACGTCAGCTTCCATTGCTGATCAAAATTAAGGGCCAGCAAATACTTTCTGTAAAAGGCCAGACGGTAAATATTTTAGGCTTTGAGGGTCACATTCCCTTGAGCCCCAGCCAGAAAGAAATTCTAGATGCTCCCACAAGCCCTGCCAAGCACCTGGACCTTAGCCCTTTCTAAGCTCCAGCAATCAACAAACATTTTTCAGCTTGGCCTCTGAGAAGTGGTCACATCCCACTGGGAAAGGAATGTCCGCATTATGTTCTTTAGGAGACAGGCTCCGGTCACACTGCAGCTCCGGAACAGCCTGAGCAGAAACCACAGGCCCTTGTGGGATGCACCGCCACCGACCCTCTCTACCTCCCAGTCTCTGCATGGTGTCTCCCGCTGCCTGGGACATTCTCGCCCCAGATCCTCCCATGACTGTCTCCTTGTCATTTTGCAGATCTCAGCTCAAATGCCTTCTTCTGAGAGGCTTGGAAACCACCCTACCCCACGCAGCTTCCTCCTATTCTCCACTGCGAGGACTTTCCATCACTGTGAGAAGTGCATCTGACATTGTGATGCACACACACAAAGCAAAAGTTCACGAAATAACATTTCTCCTTACTGCCTGGGAGTCAGTGATAGCTTACTCTACACCATTCCCTTTCATCCTATCCCTCCCTCCCACCATCCTTCCTGCTCTTGCCATTCCCTATCGATCTGCCCCTTGAGTAAACACTGCCCAGAACCAGCAGAGCCATCCATTATCTCCCCCAGACAATTAGTAGCCTATTAAGGAACTCTATGCAAATGTACACTAATTGACCCAAGACACAGCAGCTCCTGGAGGAAAAGGCAGACTCCAGATGGCTTAATGATAGGGACATGGACGTCCCCTCAGCAGTCCCTCTTGGGGAAGAAAGTGATCTGCCTTTGGAGAAGGCTGCCAGCTGCCTCATGGGTCAGCCAGTGGACTGGGTGACCGGAGCAGTGGGTCCCTTCCAGCAAACCACTGGAAAAAGGAGACTGTCAGTTCACCCCTTCGTCTCTCTTCAACCTCTGTCCCTTCCTGCAACATGGCCCCGTCCCCAGAGCCCACAGTTTGGATAGTTCACTGACATATACTTCAGCGGGTCTCTGCCTTTTCAAATATGTGATGGTCCCCACTTTTTAAACAGACTTTTAAAAAGTCATTTTAGGTTCATAGCAAAATTGAGGGGCAAGTACAGAACGTTCCCATCTAACCCCTGGCCCTCCTCCAACAGCCTCCCCCTCCATCAATACCCCATACCAGAGTGGTCCATTTGTTACAGTCGGTGAACCCACACTGACACATCATTATCACCCAAGTCCACAGTGTCCGTTAGAGCTCACCCTTGGTGTTGGACTTTCTATGGGTTTGGATAAATGTATAATGACACGTGTCCACCATTATAGTATCATACGGAGCAGTTTCCTGTCCTAAAATTCCTCTACTCTACCTACTCACCCTCCCTGCAGTCCTCACAAGCACTGATCTTTTTACTGTCTCCATAGTTTTGCCTTTTCCAGAATGTCATATCATTGGAATCATACAGCATGTAGCATTTTCAGATCAGCTTCTCTCACTTAGTAATATGCATTTAAGCTTCCTCCATGTCGTTGAGACCTGAATAGTACTCCACTGTCTGGGTGTACATACTCCTTTGGATAAGTTCCCATAAGCATGATTGCTGGATTGTATGGTAAGAGTATGTTTTGTTTATGAGTTGCCCTTTGAAGACTAACTGTAGCTAAAGGTTACTAAGCCCTCTTGGTGTACCTAGCACCATGGTAAGAAAAGAAAAATGAAAAGTTTTCTCATTCAGTGTGTCTGTAACCCTGGAAGGCTTGGTCCTGCAAGCTCAGGAACCAAGGCTTGCTTGGGTCCTATGTCTCAGTATTTCTTCTCTGCTCAGCTATTTTCTTCTCCTTCTCTCCACAGGCTTCACTTTTGCTCTTTCTTTGGGCAGCTGGTGACAGCTCCTCAGGCTGTAGGTCCGTAGTCTAAGTGATCAGCAAAGATGTGCATGTCTCAAATCCCAACTCCATATTTCTGGGGCCAAGAATGGATTGGCCAGTTTTAGATCTACCTATTATCCATCAGCCTACCTATTATCCACCAGCAATGCCAGTGGAAAGGGTAATATGCTACAAATGCGGCCCCCCGGGGTCTCCCTCTGCAAGCAAGGGGTGGGTGTCACACACAAGACAGACTCCCCAAAATGTATCCTCCACACCAACTTAGATAGTCAACAATCATTGTATCAACTCATCGAACCTTTATCTGCTTCTGAAGTCTGGGCAAAGAGTATTGTCACGAGAAGAGGTAAATGTTTTGTTTGGTTGGCCAAAGTTGTGACAGAGAATGACTATCTACTAAGAAACTGTCATGACAGGCTTAGCATACAGTTAAGAGCACACGCCCCAGAGCCAGACTCCCTGGGCTAGAAGCCTGTTCCATCACTTGCTAGCTGTGTGAACCTGCACAAATGACTTAACTTCTCTGATTTCCTCAGCTGTAAAATGGTTCTAACAAGTGGAATCTTTCTTACAGGGTTGTTGTAAGGATTACAAGATACTCTCTAGACAGTGTCTGTCACATAGTTGGTGCTCAATAAATACTAACTTATGCTATTATTAGGGTGCTATGTATTTTTAAAACAGTAGCTCATTTAACACTCCTGCCTTTCCAGTGAGGCAGAGTGGATTGGCCCTATTTTGCAGGTGTGGAAACTGAGTTGCAGAGAGGCCCCTTGCTAAAGATCACATAGCCACCCTATCTCAGAGGAGGCAGGTTCAGATGCAGGAGTGTGTGACCCTGACCCTGACCCCTTTCCACATTTCTTCTCCATGGTCATTCCTGTTCACAGTGACCCAGCCTGACTCCCTGCAATAAGCAAAGATGGCTGTAAAGTTTGCCCATGGAGCAAGAGGCACTAGAGTCATTATCCAGAGAAACAAAATTTTAATATTTATTTATAATGGACACCATATGCTCCCTCTGATTTTTTTATTTAATTACATCACAGCAGATGGCTGGGTGTTAAAGGCCATTAAGCTGATGGCACTTTGCCTTCTCATTTATTTTCTTGAATTTTGGGAAAGATAAATGAAAATGGACATGGTTGGCAGGCTGTGCACTCAGGGTAGTGCTGAGTGAGTTTCTGTCCTGGGAACAGAGGGAAGTGTGGGGACCCAGGAGATTCTTTCTGGAGGTGGGTGAGTGAGTATAGGAGGCAACAAACGGGTGTGCCTAGAAGCTGGCAAAGCTTCCCTGGTGTATACATGCTTCCTGGTCAAAAAAGTGGAATTCTTCAGAATCTTTGATGCAACAATCCCATTTTTTTAACCAGGAAATAAGTGTGCATGTACAGAGGTACCAGTTTCAGCTTTGCACAGAATGGTCAGAAACTGGAGTAAACTACTGTATTCCATCACAGGCACAATGGGATAATTAAACTACAGCATACCCACAAATGGAAGGGTGTGTCCCAGAGGGGGTCCACCCACTGTATGGGGTGCAAAAGTCTTCCCTGAGGTTCGCTGGGTTAATAAAATTCTGGATTCCTAAGACAATGAGTGAAAGAATTTGACATTTATAATATTTTTTTTCTCAGGCTGTTTTATTAAGTCTTTCACTTGCCAAATAGCTGGTCCATCAGCAAGAAGGGTGAGAAAGACATTTCATTAAAGGAATTAAGGGTTATCTACCTGGAGAAGTGTCTGAGGCATGGCCATCCACGGTGTAAGCTCAGGAAGGCTCCTTTCATCAAGGCTTGGATTCAACTAAGGGATTAGTGGTTAAGAGAGGGAACTGCTGCCTTGCTGGTCTGCGTAGTGTCCGCCGTGGCAGCGTGTCACTGAGGTTCTGTTTTGCACTTGAATTCCTGCCCCATTTTTTGTGTACCTGGGCGAGTTGCTAAATCTCTGTGAACCTTTGCTTCCTCATCTGCTAAGTGGGTATAATATGCCCATGTCTCGTCATTGTTGAAAGGTCCCATATTGCCTTCCAGGAATTGTACAAAGATTTACATACGGGATGTTTATCATAGCATTACCTATTCATAAGAGAGGGATGACTGGAAATATTTTACATGTCTAATGATAAGGAAAAGGTTGAAAAAAATTGATATGATATGAATAAACCATATCGATTCCTATTCTAAGGAATCAACTATCCCAAGGAATAAATACCGCTGATAAGTAGCTCATTTAGGAAACGAAGAGCACACTTACTCCTGTCCTTCCTTGAGGGGGGAAGTGAGACAAGGAAGGGAAGAAATCAATAAAGGGTGTGTTATCAAGTCATCTATCACAGAGGGTGGTTGAGGCCAAGTCCCACTGGAGAAATAACATACTTCAGAGTTATCCCAGCTGAGGAGCAAGGGAGCTGGGGTATTTATACACCAACTCTCATCAGTCATTTGTTGCAGCTGCTTCCAGATGTAAACATTCTAGCATGTTTTACCTGCCAACCACACGGGCACAAAAACCATTCAAGGTACTGGAGAAACCCCTCAGACCACCAGACGTAGACATGAACATTCAAAATTTAGCACCGTGGGTGGGGTACATGCGGTGTCTGTTACAGATCTACCAAACTGACCAAAAAGGAAAGGGCTGACAACATTAAGTGTTGGTGTGGATGTGGAGCAACAGGAATGCTCGAACTCTATTGAGGAAGTTGTGACTACAGCCACCTTGGGAAAAAAACTGGCGTCTTTTAGGATAATCCTAAGATGCTCATACAAAACAAACAAACAAAAGCTAGTGCTTTCACTCCTGGGTATACATATGCACCCTACATTAATTCTTATATAATCAAGAGGGAGGTATGGGAGTGTCTGCAGCAACTGGCAATTCCATGAAGGAAAATGGAGTCCTTGTATCAGAACACAGGGGCACTGAACAGGCAAAAACCACATGTATTCTCCAGAAATTATTATAAGATGTAGCATTTGTACCTGATATATATTAATATAATATGATACATTTGTATTATTAGCTTATTTACTTCTCGCACTAACCATAAGAAACAAATTATATTACATCATCACTCTATATGGAGAAACTGAGGTTCAAAGGAGTTAATGACCACCTCAAAGAATGATAGTGGGGATTAAAAGGCACAATGGGAATAAGATGACTGGCACATGGTAAGTGCTCAACAAACACTAGTGATTTCTGATATTTTTATTATTAGAACAAGACTGAAATTTTACCTGGACTCCCAAGTTTCTTGGAAACTTCCCAGATGGATCTCCTACCCAGAACCATTAAGAAATCAAACTCTCATGAAGCTTGTTTCTCAGTAGGTATTTCTTGGTGAAGCTTGGGTGGTCTGGGGGTCAGTTGGTCGCTGGGCCTACCCAGTCCCTCCAAACTGCCTCTGCCCCCCAAGTCAGGTTCTGGATTGTAGAGAGGGGGTCGGCCCCCCATCCCAGCTTCACAGGCTTCCATTCTGACCTACTCCGGCCTCCAGAACCTGGAACGGGGAGGCACCCTTTCACCCCCAGAGGAGGAAAGGAACCACAGGGGAGGCTGGGCCTCTGTTTTTCTTTCCCCTGCAGGGCAGCTCTCCCCTGCCCACCTTCAAGTTGGCAGCTCAACACCAGAGCCTCATTCTGGTGCTAAAAATAGGCTGTGTTTAGACACTTTGAGGCTCCTGCTGGAAACATGAACTGCAGTAACCGAACACTGCCACTCCCACAAAGGGGGCCACTCAGCCTCCTCCCTATGGAAGGAAGCTCACACCAGCCCCGGGAGGAAGGCAGAGTAGAGGTCGTCCACCACATTTAACAGATGGGGAAACTGAGGCTCAGCGAGGTGTCATGTAAAATGAAGAGGGATGAAGTCCTGATAGCCAGCCCTGTAGATTGTCTCATTGAGCCCTCCCCACACACCTGGGAGGGCCATTCTATGGTTTACTTAACTTTACAGAGAGAAGATGGCAGCTCAGAGAGATGAAGGCCCCTGTCTGGGCCTCACACCTGCAAGTGAGTGACAGGAGGGGTTGTTAATGAACATGTTATGAACAAATGGAGACAGAGAGAAGTGGCTTGCCTCATCTCACTCAGGCTTGTAGACACATCATTTATGGATTGGGAAGAAACATCACACCTGCCTCACAGCTATCCCCACAGGGAGAAATATGGGAGAATGTATTTATAAAACCTTCAAACGCAGTGTCCAGCATATAGCAGGTATTCAACAAACACAGGTAGTTTTGCTTCCCCATTCCCTTTGAGGCAGGATTTCTGTCTGGAGAGAGAGAGCAGAGAGAGAGACAATGACAGATAGACTAAAGAGAGACCTGGAGAGACACAGACAGAGAGAAAGGCAGGAGAGGGAGAACAACAGATGGAGGTGGGAGGCAGGGGAGTCTGCGATACCTCTAAGGAATTGGGGCTATGGCTCAACCAAATCCTGGAACTCCTGAACCGCAGAACCACCCAGTGCTGAGTATCGCAAGGTGCTGCCTCCACAGAGCCCTGGATTTGCAGTTCTCCAAGGCTGCCACCTGAGTGTTTTGGCCAGCGTGTGAAGCCATGGTTGTAGGTGTAAGCCCTGGGGGGATAAACCTGACTCCTTTTACTTGGTTTCTCTACCAGTGTTTCTTGGGACCCTCCTGTGTACAAATAGCCTTATCGCCTCTATAAGGCTTAGATTCCAGAGGGCACTTCCTCCGGGTGAGCCCCAGCCTCCTTCTAGCACCAGCAGGATGGTGAGGGGTGATTCAGGTCAGCACCTTCCCTCCCCAGGAGGAAAGGGAGCTCTTAAAGTGGGGGGCGGGCACAGCCCCTCCGGCAGATCTCCGTCGATTTCCACGTTGCCCATGCCTCAGTCTCTTTCTGTTCCCTGCCAGCCCCTAACGAGCTCATTATCCTCTTAAAGCCCATTTGGCACCCACTTAGAGAAAAGATGTGTTGAAATATAAAAGAACAGGGAGGGAACAACAAAAAAGGACTAGACCCAGAAATATCCTCAGAGAGGCAGAAAGCCACAGGGAACACTACAGCTGAAATCTTTGCTGTCTCCACGGCAGCAAATGTGCTGAGGTGGCAAATGGCTTTCAAGTGTCTCACATGTGCCCGTGAGGGGGCGGAGGTGGGGCTTCTCTTGAGCATCTCCTATGTGTCAGGTATTCCTCCTACAATGTTTAATTCAGTCCTTCCAGCAATATATTTTTGAGGGAGAAGTCAAGATTCTTCAGGCCACTTTACAGGTGAGGAAGCTGAGTCTTGCTGAGAAGAGCTGTCTTGTTCCAGTCACTCAGCTGCAGGATGGAAGAGGCAGGATTTGAACCCAGGTCTGTTTGCCTGTGATGGAGTCCACCTCTGCTCTTGCCTAAATGGCTCTGGAAGGGATGGTGTCCCCTTGCCCATCCCACAAGGACTGCTGGCTTTTCTCATCCTAGCCCAGCTGCAGAAACATCTGGCACGTGTATTGGCACGATCATGAAACCTCAGTGGATTCTCATGTGCATTGTTAAAACACAGTCCTGACTCCTGAGCTTGGCGTCCATGGCTTCCCATGGTCTGGCTCCTGCCCACTGCTTGGTTCTGTTCCTATCCCACAGTCCCCCGGGCTCCTTTGTTTCTTCCACCTCAGTGGTGTGCCCTCATGTGGGCTGTTCCTCCTCCCTGGGCTAACCTTCTGTTGCTCCTTCACCCAGAGAATTCTGACTCCTTTTGCAAGACCTGCTGGCTCAAAGACTCCTCCCTAGGGAAGCCCTCTATGGTCCCCCCAGGCAGTTGCAGACCCTAGCTTCCCTGGGCTCCCACATTCCATGGCTTCTCAACCCAGGATCCAAGCCCCCCACCTTGATATTTTAAGCCAAATTCTGGGAGCTTATGTGCAAGGGCTTTTTTTTCTGGGCATACATCTGTAGTTGCCATGAGATCCTCAAAGTTACAAGACCAGAAGAGACACACAGTTAGGAATATAGGCTTTGAAGTCAGGTGGCCTTGGTTTACAACCCTCCTGCAACTCGTGACCCCGAACACGTTACCTAATCTCTCTCATACTCATTCACCTCTTGTGTAAAAATAGATGCATGTCTCTCTCATAGAATTGTCTAAATCAGAGTATGTATTTGTGTAGAAGGATGTCTGGCATGTATTAAGTGCTCAATAAACATTAACTATTAATGTTTAAATTAATATTGATTGCTTATCTGTATCTTGTACACACATCTATAGAATTTATAATTGTCTGTCTAGCATAGTGATTGTTTACATTGCTTTCTCCCTCAGTTGACTCTGAAGTCTCTGAAAGAAGGGACTGTGAATTATTTATTCCTGCATCTCAAGGACACACATAGTAGGTGATCAGCATATGTTTTTAAATAAATGGAAGAATGAGTGGATAATTGAATAGGTGGACAGTGAGGCAGATGGATGGATGGGCTGCTACAGTTCAGATGGATAGATGAATGGATGGATAGATGGATTAATGAATAGATTAATGGTAGGTGGATGGATGACTTAATGAATAGATGGGTAGGTGAACTGCTGGGAGACAAATGGATAGATGGATGGGTGGATGAATAGATAGATGGATGGGTGGATGAATGGGTGGGTGAATGGATGGATGGCTTAATGAATGGGTGGGTAGATGGACTGCTGGATGACGGATGGATGGATAGATGGATGGGTGGGTGGATGGATGGATGGTTGGCTTAATGAATGGATGGACAGGTGAACTGAAAGGATGGGCAATGGATAAATAGTTGGCCTAATGAATGGATGTGTATGTGGGCTGCCAGATGACAGACAGATGGATGGATAGATGGATGGATAATTTGACTTTACAAAGGCATGGATTTTTGTCTGTTTTATTCACTTATTCCAAGTGCCTATGAAGGTGACTGGTGTGTAGTATGTACTCAGTACTTAGTTATTGAACAAATGGGATGGCAGACTCTGCATCAAATCACAGTTAAATGCCCACACTACTGTCTGGATTAGCAGAGGCTGTTATAATTCATTTCTTCCATTGGCTGACTACAGAATCTTAGGCGTTGCCTAAGATGGTCATGGGGCCCCCTGCTGGTGGTAATATGAAAAACATTGCCTAAATGGAGTTTTCTGTTTTCTAATTTAGGTTCTATTTTTCCTCTTGACTGATAATCCTGAACATTTAGTCATAAAGCTGTAGTTGTCAACCCTCTGTGCTCATTACCATTATCTGAGAGCACCTGGTTACAGCTGTGGGTTTCTCCCTCAACCAGACATTCTGGTTAGAAAGTTTAGGGATCTGTATTCACCAGGCTCTCAGGTGGTTCTGAATCAGTTGTTTCTCAGACTCACACCTGAGAGATCCTGACAAAGAGTGAGCCATGTTGGTAAGTGGGTGGCAGCAAGGATGGGCTACTGTTTTGGGAGCTGTCTCTGAATTCTCAAGTGATGTCCAGATTGCGGGAAAGGGGCAGAGCCAAAGAGGCGTTGGTTAAGAGCTGTGATTTGCAATTTGGACTGTCCTGGGTTCAAATCCCAGCTCCATCACTCACCAGCTGTGTGATCTCAGTTTCCTCATCTGTAAAGCAGGGAAATAGTTACCTCCCATAGGAATGTTGGGAGGAATAAATGAGACAATAATTGTAGACAGCTGGGCTCAAAGCTGAGCACATGGTAGACACTCAATAAACACTGAATGAACAAATATTCTGCAAAATAACCCTACTCTCCCTCTTTGTCCTTTTCTTCTTTGGATAGAGGAGACAGGCTATAGATTATATTTCTCCCACTAGAATGTAAGGGCTATGAAAGAGGGGATATTGCCTCTCCTGCTTGCAGCTTTATTTCTAGCACCTAGGACAGTGCCTCACACAAAGTGGGTCTCACTGAATATTTGTTGGGAAAAATAAAATGAATGAATCTTGTCTAGTTCAGAATCGCCCAGGTTCAGCAGGTAGTTCAGCAAGGACCTTGGAAGTACTTTTTGGACTTGAGGTAATCCATGGATCAGTGTATATCTGATAAATGTATAGGAAGTATGGAGCAAAGCTGGCCCATAGCTTGTCCAAGACAAAGTGTGTCACCAACTAGGGCCCACTAGGATCCAGGCCCCCACATTCCCAGTTTGGTTTCAAGAAAAAGGCAGTGTTCTAGAAGACGCAGGATGCTCTTTATCCAGCATTGCTCTTAAACCCTTTCGTGCCATTGGTGGTTTCCTCCCCTCTCTGGGCCTCTGCGTTTCCCTCCAGGATGCTTAAGAACCCTGTGGGTTCCGTGCTTTGGCGAAAGGGCTTCTCATGCCTGTGTCTCTGCTGTTTTGCAGGTAGCAACACTGAGCCCTGATGCCTGGCTGGATGGAAGCCTGTCAGCTTCTGTTCCCATGAGGTAGACAGGCCTTGGTCTTCAGCGGGGGAAGAGGCCAGAAACAAGGACCCGGGTGAAATAACCCAGATCCGTTGGTCTGAGAAGCAGAGGAAGGGCAAAAAGTGAGCTGCAGCTGCTGGGGATCCTCAGAAACCT
This sequence comes from Saimiri boliviensis, assembly GCF_048565385.1. Lineage (NCBI taxonomy): Eukaryota > Metazoa > Chordata > Mammalia > Primates > Cebidae > Saimiri > Saimiri boliviensis. Next base: position 25,072,586 of record NC_133455.1, on the reverse strand, counting down.
CCAAGTACCATTCTCACCGTTCTTTGGGAACACTCTGAAGTGAAGAGCAACATGTAGGAAAATGGGACCGACTCATGTGTGTCCTGAGCCTCAAAAACCCTTTCTTGGCCCAAAGAAGCTCACCTTGACTTTGGGAGGGCAGGTAAGCTCCACCCTTCCTCATGGCCTCAGCCAAGCTTTGAACTTGCCCTCCCCTTCTGGCCTTGGCGGTTACTTTTTCAGGAAGAGTGAGACTGAGGACTCCCAAGTGTTCCATCCCTAAAAAAAAGCTTGGGAAACCAAGCCCCTTCCATCCCCTCCCAAGCACCCCAGCCAAACCCCAGAGAGCCAGTCCGGAATGAGCCCGCTATGGCCAAGCTCTGGTTCAAATTCCAGCGGTACCTCCGCCGGAAACCCGTGCGCTTCTTCACCTTCCTGGCCCTCTACCTGACTGCCGGGAGCCTCGTCTTCCTTCACTCTGGCTTTGTGGGCCAGCCCGCCGTCTCAGAGAACCAGGCGAACCCCGCCGCTGCAGGAGGCCTGGCTGAGGGTGCCGAGCTGCCCTTCCTGGGCGACATGCATCTGGGCAGAGGCTTCCGGGACACAGGTGAAGCCTCAAGCATCGCTCGCAGGTACGGACCCTGGTTCAAGGGCAAGGATGGGAATGAGAGAGCCAAGCTTGGAGACTACGGGGGAGCCTGGAGCCGAGCCCTCAAGGGGAGGGTCGTCCGGGAGAAGGAGGAAGAGCGAGGTAAGAGCGAGGAAATTCTGGACACTGGGCGGCCGGGGAGAAGGGAGGAGACACTAATAATACAGTAACAGTTGTCAGTTTTCAGTATTTAATAGGAACCAGCTGTCATATAGTTGTAGCTATAAATAGATAGTACGTTCCATTATCATCCACATTGCGCAGAGGAGAAAATGGAAGCTCAGAGAGATGAAGCAACTTGCCCAAGGTCACACAGCTTGTCAACAGGCAAGTTTTGGATTTGACCTCCACATCGATCAGAGGTCAAAGTCCGCCTCTCCCCCGCAGCCTTTCGCAGTCCTTGTTAAATAGATGTGAAAGTAAAAACAGTCAGCATTTACTGGGTACTTACTAAGCACCAAGTACTGTTTCCAAGTACTTTACATATATAGAAACATCACCACAACTCTAGGTGATAGATGTCATTTATTCCCATTTTAAAGATGAGGAAACTGAGGTGTCAGGTACCAAGAGCACAAGATTTCATAGCTAAGTGGCAGAGCTTCTGCTCCACCAGACTGTCTCTCAGGCCACCTTGCTGGGTCCCTTGGTGATGGTTCTCAGGGGATATCATTGCCATGGATAGATTTCATTGCATTTTCTCAGCTGTTTATAATCTAAAAAGGCTTTTCTTCATGGGTGCATTACTTTATTTGATTTTCACTACACCTCACGGGCTTAAACAAGGCCTCTATGATCCTGTGCCCAGTTAACAGATGTGGAAACTGAGGCTTGAAGAAGGGAAGACACTTGCCCAAGGCTGTGCAGCAGCAGGAACAGAGCTTAGATCTGATCCAGCTGGCCTGAATGCCCAGTTCTCTAAGGCTGTCCCCCAGAGTCCACTGGCATCTACTCATGCAACCAGCATGATAGGGAGGGACCCACAATGCCTACAATTCATGAGATTAACACAAATGGACATTTTGGAAATCTGGGCCAGACGGTTTGGGAGAATAAAGCACCAATCAAGGCAGATGGAAAACTTCACCAGCCTTTGTGTTCTACTGTGATTCAACTCATAAAAACTCTTCTACCATGGAAGGAAGCAGGATTAATGGAAGGGATTAATCTTGGAGCACATTCTCCAGCCCCAGTCCTTCACCCCACCTGGCCTGGGATGGAGTCTTCTAGATAAAATCTGAGTCTTCTAGATAAAATCTGCCCTCAGGAATTTCCTGAACTTCTGCCTCTTCAAGAACCCAACATTCACAGGGAGGCAAAGGAGGTGTTGGAGGTAGCAGAATGGACAGGGATGTGGATTTATATTCCAGCTCCAGTCCCACCATCCATGTGGCCCAGGAAAATGGTTTTACCTTCTCAGGCCTCAGTTTTGAAATCTGTAAAACGGGGATTTTCCTGGCTGCTCCTGAGAGCTCAATGAGACAAGGGTCATGAAAGCCCAGCACCAAGTTGGTGCTTAGACATGCTCAGAAAGTGCTCCTGGGATCTCCCTGGGGAAGGGAGATCATCTTATAGCATGCTAGGGAGGTTATAGGTATAGGTGAGGTGCGAGGTGCTGCACCTCAGCCACTCCAAACTCCATTCTGGCCTTTGAAAGCCCCGAAGTTCTCATAACCCTACACCTTGAGATATGCTCCCTATCATGCTTAGGACAAATTCCAGACCCCTCACATAGTCCAGCTCTCCAACCTCATCTTGTAACACCACTGCCTTCGCCATGCTCTGCCCCACTGTCCTTGCAGTTCGTTGAACACACTAAGCCTGTTTTACCTTCAGATCTCTGTCTATGCAGTGCCTTCTATCTGGGATGAGCTCTCCCCAGATCTTTGCCTGGCTCCCTTCTTCCTTTCCTTCAAGTCTTCAAGCAAACCTTGCCTTTCCATAGAGACCATCCCAGAGCATCCTAACTCAAATAACCCCACTTCCTACCCAGTCACAGCCACATTCCCTGGCTCTATTTTCATCATAACATCACCATCAGAAAGTGTCTCATCTATGTGTTTGCCTCTTTGTTTAAGGTCAGCCTCTTCTACCGGACTGTCAGCTCCATGAGGGCAAGGCTGTTGCCTGTCCTGCCAGTCTGTGTTCTATCAGCACCCAGGACAGCACCTGGCTCAGAGCTGTTGCTTAACACCTATTTGTTGAATGGGTGAATGATTGGATGAAAAAATGAATGAATGACTATCCCTCTGCCTGGAGTACCTCTACAGGGTTAGCTCTACTCTTCCTCCAAGTCTCAGCTTTGCTAATCTTCAAGAAATTGTCCCTGATCCCCTTACAGGCTTGATCAAATGCTCCTCCACTATGCTCCCTGGAGTGGCCCTTATATGAACGGCAATTGTGTATGTTTGTCCATGTCTGCTATTAGAATATTAATTCCTTGTGGTGTAGATGATGCAGAAACAACATCTCTCATTTGTTGTGAGAATGAAATACTGCCATCGATACCGCTAATAATAATTACCATTTCTTGAGTACCTACTTCACACCAACCACTTGTCTATTTGCTTTTCGTGTATTGTTTGAATGAAATGATATATGTAACATGCTTATCCTAACCTCTGGCTCATAATAATAGGTCACTTAATAGTTGCTGTCCTTATTTGTAGTAATATTAGCTAATATTTGCTGAATGATCATTATGGGATAGACCATGTTATGCATTTCATAGCCTCATTTAATTACCACAACTCACTAAATTAGGGATTGTTATTCCATTTCACAGATGGCAAAACTGAGATCCAGAAAGAAATCACTTACCCTGGGTTACACAGGTCACTAGTGGAGGAACTGAAGTTTAAGACAAGGTCTCTTTAATTCCAAAGCTTGTGAGCGTTCTTCTACGCCATGCTAATTGCACCCCCACCATGCATTGCCCAGCAATCTTACATATTCCATTTTTTGGAAGTGCAGAGAGAAGGAAGAGAAAATAACAGCATAGCCCTGAGCCCAGGGCTCTCAGCAAACAGCCTTTGGAATCAGGCAGTGTTATTAAGAAAACACAAATCCAGCCTGTCCTTGATTAACTTATTCAGAGTTTAGCAAGGAATGACAACATATTAGATTAACGCTAATAAAAACGAGACGCTTCTCCAACCTGACGCTAAGCTCATTTGGTTTTCTCCAAAGTTGGCGAGGGCTCTGCTTGATGCAGCAATCCAAGACTCAAGCTGTAGAGGGTTCAGAGCCTATTATGGCCCAGCGGGTGGGAGGGAAGAGCTGCACTCAGGCTGGGCTGAGGCTGGGCAGGAGTCTGAATTCCTTGGTGCAACTGGCACCTACCATGTACCAGTCATTTACCTAGGACTCTCTGGGTTCACATGGCCATGTGAGAGCCTGCACTTTGAGCAGCCAAATCAGAGTTCAGATCCCAGTTCTGCAACTTGCTGGCTGTGCAGCCTTGGGGCAAGCCACTTCACCTTTCTGACACTCAGTTTCCTCTTTAGGATAAAAAGTACTTAACATCAGGTGGTGTTATCATCAGAATGATTACATGAGGTGAATCCAGTGCGTGCTCTCTGAGTACCAGGTGCTGTTCATAGCATTTACATCTATTACATCACATAATCTTCATAGTAATGAAATAACATAGACACTGTTATAAACTCCATCTTATAGGAAGGAAACCCAGGCACAAAGAAGTTAAGTAACTTGTCCAAGATTACTCAGCTGGAGGAGGGAGCAAACTAGTATGTAAACCAGGTGCTGTGAGCCTTACACCTGAACCTTAACCACTACATCACATCCCTTCTCAGTGTACAGAAAGTACATGCCAGCTATTACTATTATTATTATTTTGAGATGGAATTTCACACTTGTGGCCCAGGCTGCAGTGCAGTGGCACGATCTCAGCTCACTGCAACATCCGCCTCCCTGGTTCAAGCGATTTTCCTGCCTCAGCCTCCCAAGCAGCTGGGATTACAGGCACACACCACCATGTCCAGCTAATTTTGTAATTTTTAGTAGAGATGGGGTTTCTTCGTGTCGGTCAGGCTGGTCTCGAACTCCCAACCTCAGGTGATTCTCCCACCTTGGCCTCCCAAAGTGCTGGGATTACAAGTGTGAGCCACCATGCCTGGACTAATATTATTATTATAATAAGCTGGCATACCACCTTAATACATGCCAGGTATTATTATTTACACTGTAATTTTGCAGGAGAAAGTGGAGAAATAGAGGTAATGTGACACAGCTAGTCTGGGGCAGAGCCAGGAGCCAAACCCACTTTGACTTCAAAAGCTGTTCTGCTTCTATTTCCATGAGATTACAGACAGGCTTGGGCTGAATGTGAAGGTGGCCATGAAAAGATTTAGTCTGCAGTTTTTGGAAGGACAGCAGGGGCATCCACTCCTCATCTTCTCCAGCTGAAGACGCAAGGGCTGCAGGTTACTGAGGGGCTCTGTGTCAGGGACTGTTTGTCCATATTCTCCTTTCAGCTTCATGTCAGGTAAAATTATCAAGTGTCATTTCACAGATGAAGAAACAGAGGCTTAGAGAGCTTCAATTATTTGTCCAGTACCACACAGCTGCTAAGAGGCAGCGCTGACTCCAGCCCAATTTGATCAGAGTCCAAAGCCCTTATACTTTACCACTAGACTTATACTAGCTCTTTCTTAAAATATATGATTTCTAACTCCATTCGTTCATTCATTCATTCACTCATTCATTTGTTCATTCCATATTTATCAAACACCTACTATGTGTCCAGATCTTTGCTGGGAGGTGGAGACACAGGAATGATTCAAGCACAGGTTGTGAATATTCCTCAGAGGAAAAAGCTGTGCTTTTCCCCATTATAATACCTTTTTGTTTTAGTAAAAATTCTTCCACAATAAGCCAAAATTATTTCTAATTTGAAAAAATAATGGACAATACTAAGAAAATCTAGAAAAGTTTTTGGGGACCCCAAGGGAGGGACCCCATTCGGTCATGGGGTATCACAGCTGACTTCCTGGGGGAGGAGAGGGGTGAGTTTAGTCTGTAGGATCCTTACACCTTGACCAAAGTGAGTGGTCATCCCTCCTGCCCCAGGAAAGCCTAGATATGAGCAGAAAGTTCCGCCACCAGTGCAAGGAAACCCGGGCAGTACTGGGTGGTCTTCCGAAGGGACCACCTTCCAGGGTTCCAGAGACTTCCCAAAAGGAGAAAAATTATTTTTGTGTCTTACTTCTGTGCCAGACCCTGTGCTAGGCTCAATGCACCAAGTGAACATTACTTAGGTCACTCTCAACAATGCTTGGTATTAGCTCTCCCAGGCTGCAATAACAAAGTACCACCCACACACTGGGTGGCTTGACCAACAGATATCCATTCTCTCACAGTTCTGGAGGCCAGAAGTCTGAAGTCAGGGTGTCGGCAGAGCTCTCAAAGGCTCAAAGGGAGACTCTGTTCCATGCCTTTCTCCTAACTTCCGGTGTTCCCGGCATCCTCAGCACCCCCTGGCTTGCAGCCACATCACTCCAGCCTCTGCTTCCATTTTCACATGACCATCTCCTTTGTGTCTGTGTCTTCACATAGCCTTCAGCTGCCTCTGTGTCTTCATATAGCCATCTTCTGACAAGGACCCCAGTCATACTGGATTGGGACCCAACCTACTCCTGTTTAGCCTCATAATGTAATTCCATCTGCAATGACCCTATTTCCAAATAAGGCCACATTCTAAGGAATTGGGAGTCAAAACTTCAACATGTCACTTTGAGTGGGGGGAGACAGGGCACACAATTGAGTCTAACAACCCTAGTAGAATTTTTGCTCTCACTTTTCGGGTGGAGAACTGCTCCTCCAAGAGCTTGAGTAACACTTGAGGCTATTGCAGCATCATACGTGGGATTCGAACCCAGATCTGGATGACTCCAGTACAGCGTGAGGCCTCCTGTTCGTGAATCTGTTCACAAACTCTAAATCAGAGGCATACAGATTAGTTCATGTTTAGCTACCCTGTTAACAAATCACCTTTATCGAAGAGAGCAAAATTTCAGGAAAAGATTAATTGTAGTAAAAGAAAAAAGTACAGGAAAAAAAGCACCACCAGGAGGGTTCTTTTCAGATGTTGGTTTCTGTACTGGAGATAAATAGCAGCTGGGGTGACTTTGCCATTTCAGCACTCTTCGGATGGCTCTGGAGACGAGCTGATAGATTATGTGAACTCGGCCATTAATCCACCCTCAAGTGGCCTGTGATTTTGTCCCTGTTTTACATATCTGACCTCCTGTCTCCAAGAGATTCTGCTACCACAGCAGAATTTGAAGGTGGAGGAGCCCAGAGGAATGGCTAGAGAGGATTTTAGCAGGCTGGCAGTAATCACCCTAACTCTGGAGACAGGGACCATGGTCTTCATTCAGCCTGCACCAAAGGTCCATGGGATGGGGTCACCAGATCTTGCCCAGGGCAGGAAGGAAACTGACTCAATATTGATATCCTGATCCATGCAGCTCAGCCCATTAATCGGGCCATGATGCATAACATGCCTGTGTTTTCCAAAAGCATTAACAAAGGGCCATGTATCTTCCTCTCCCTCCTGTTGACAGATAAGGAAACAGAGGGTCATTCGTTCATTCAACAAGTCTTTGAGCACCTGCTGTGCGGGACATCTCAGCCCGATGCCTGGTCTGGAGGGAGGGTGGAGAAGGGGATAGAGCACCATTTAAAAGCCCAGGTTTATAAAAAAAACAAGATCATGCTTCTTGCAGGAACATGGGTGAAGCTGAAAGCCGTTATTCTTAGCAAACTAATGCAAGAACAAAAAACCAAATACCGCATGTTCCCACTTGTAAGAGGGAGCCAACTGGTGAGAACACATGGACACCAAGAGGGGAACGGCACACACTGGGAACGACTCGAAGGTGCAGGGTGGGAGGAGGGGAAGAGGAGGAAAGAAATAACTATTGGGCACTACCCTTAGTACCTGGGTGACAAAATCATCTGCGCAGCAAACCCCGCGACATGAGTTTACCTATATAACAAACCTGCACGTGTACCCAGCACTTAAAATAAAGCTTAAACATAAATAACTAAAAGGCTAAGCTTTGGGGAAGATGGACCTATGGTAAAAATCCCAGATCTTCTCCCAAGGAACCGCCCTACTTCCCAGCTCCACCCTCCTCCTGGACACGTCTCTCCGGGGAGACACCTCCTCCCAAGACACCTCCTCCCAAGATTGGACTCAGTGTGACACATAGGAAGGGGCAGCTTTGAATAGACAGACCTGGGCATGGATTTGGCCAGAGACCCTCACTGTGGGGTGCAAGTTGCTAAGCTTGAGTATCAGTGTAATAGTTGGTTTGCCCCCCATCCCCGCTTCCCATGGTACCAAGGGACAAAAATCCAGCTTGAACCAGCTTCAGCTAAAGAAGAAAATGCATTGTGTCATGTCATCAAGCTACATGGGTTCATAAGAAGTTTGTGAAGACTGAATTTTTAAAAAGGGAGACATGGCACATAGTAGATAGCACATAGTAGGTGTTCAAAACATGATAGTTTTGTCTCCTCTGTCTCTCTCTGTCTCTCTCTGTCTCTCTCTCTCTCTCTCTCTCTCTCTCTCTCTCACACACACACACACACACACACACACACAAACACACAATCTGTTGATCTGATGACATGACCTCAGACTATCAAAATAAACCAAGCTTTTCCTCTCTTCCCTTCCCTCTCCCCACTGCACCATCCCTCCTTTTCTTCCTTCTCCTTCTCCCTCCAGCTCCTTCTATTTTTCCCTCCTGCCTATCCTATGGTACGTGTTAGACACTCAGTCCTCTAGGGAAGACTGAGCTGAAGTTAGTGTGCATCCCTTGCCCACATGGCCACAAAGTGCCCTCTCCCAGCTCAGGTACGAATAGCATTCGTGCCCCAAGTCAAGGGCTATGACTCCATCTGCGGTGGGAGGGGCACGCACTGTTGAACAAGCACAGAGACAAGACCTGGGCTTCTCTGGGGCTGTCAGTGTCTAGTATGCCTGCTCCAGGGAGGCAATGTTTCTTTTAAAGGTGGACTGTTCTTAGTCGAGCAAATCACCTCTGTCTCATGAAAGAAATTGAAGGTGATCAGGTCAAAACACGTCTCCAGCGGGGCTGAAAATACAGTGCACTCAGCAGAGCCCTATCCAGGGGTGCGATTGCTCAGTAATGAACCCGCGTTCTCTGCTAGATCATGCTCTCTACCACAAGTAAGCCAGGAAAGAAGCTCACAATTTAAACGAGATAGCTGCCTAGCCAAGGAAGTGATTAAGTGGAATTTAGTGTTTTCTTCAATCATTCCCTGTAAGGGACACTTAATTCCAAGTGCTAGCTGGATCCTCTGTCTGATCTCTAGTAACTGATTTGGGGGTCTCATGGGCTTGGATTTAAACCTTCATTCTGTGAACAATTAGCTCTAGGCCTTAGGGAGGCCACTGCACCTTTCTGGACCTCTGTTAAATCATCTAAGATAAGAGCACGACAATGCCAGTGTTCTCCACTTCACGTGGGGGCATTACAAAGATCCCCTGACTCAAAAAGTAAGCAGTTTAGAACACGGACTCGAGCCAGATCGCTTGGCTTCAATTCTGAATTCACACAAATGAGCTGTGTTACTTTGAGCAAGTGACTTAACCTCTCCGGGTCATTTTCTCTTCTGTATAAAATGGTAATAATATACTCACAGGATCCTTGTAAGGATGCAAGGAGACAATATATATAAAGCACTTACCAAAGTGAATGTCCAAATAATAGTAATAATTTCTAAAACATATGGGAAAAGACATTACAAACTTTGAGTTTAAAGATACTATAAACAGCTGTTTTCATGTATGGGAGTTACTATTTACCATAAAGTATAGGAAAATGTTGACTACTTTAAGAAAACTAAGTGTATGCTTTGTAATTGGATGGTTATCTTACATCATTTAAAATTTTCCTTTGAATGGAAACATTCACCTTGCCCTACAATAGAGGCAAACTATAAAGTACTTTACACAGCACTGTGAACGGTCAGTTTCTTACTCTACTCACCTTAATTTGATGCTTATCCTATGCAACGCACTATGGTAGAAACTTTTACATCAATCATTCCATTTTAACCTCACTAGATTGTTATTTTTGTTCCTGATTCAAGTAAAACTGGGTCTCTGAGAGGGTAACTGGCTTAAACTTAACAGGTCCATGCTAGGAAGTAACCAAAGTGAAATGAGGACCTAGATCTTGAGATAGCCAAGTCCAGGGTGCTTTCCAGGGAAAAATAAATGCCATAAGGCAGCTTGTAGAAATGGTGACATGTTGTCAAATGTTGAGCCTTTTAGAGCTGTCTCAATGCAAGAAATGGGAAGCTCTATTTGGTACTTAGGGAGTGGCCTTGGCTTGGGTTCACCAGGTGACCTCGAGGGCTTGGCTGCAGCCCACAGAAGGGTTCCCTCCTCTGTGTTGGTCTCCACTGCCCTGATTAGACCAGGTTCTGCCAAGACAAATGACTTTCAGTCTCTCATTTCTGCCCAAAGGAAGGGCTTGACATTCAAAGGTCAGCAGGGTCACATAACCAGAGACACATTGGTGAGGTTTCCTCCTTTAACCCTTACAGCTTTGTCCCCAGCCACCTCTGACTTTTTCCTTTCCCCAAAGCCAAGTACATCGGCTGCTACCTGGATGACACCCAGAGTCGGGCCCTTCGAGGAGTGTCCTTTTTTGACTACAAAAAGATGACCATCTTCCGTTGCCAGGACAACTGTGCTGAACGGTAGGGTCCCAGCACCCCAGACTTGTCCATTTCAGGCCCTTCCTTCTCAGACTGCTGCCCTTGGTATTCTTTGCCCTGCTATGGGAGGGTGTGTTGAAGGGTAAACACTTGACCACAAGGAAAGGGGTGATGCAAGGGTGTGTGTGCGTTGTGTGTGTGTGCATTGTGTGTATGTGCACATGCACACAACTGGGGACTGTTTGAGAGTTGGTCTACGAGAGGTTGTGACTGTGCAACTGTGTCACGTTGTGTCTAGGAACAATTTTAGAGCATACAGGGTACAGGGTCAGCTAGTTGTGTTTGTGAGCTTAATGCCAACATGCAATGATCTTTAATAGTGGCCATATATGCAGGAGTCTTTGTAAAAATGTGTACACGGGCCCAGAATTGTGCTTGTGTGTGTAGGTGTCTGATTGTATTTGTTGAATGTTCAACACTGTGTTGAGAGCATGCAAGGCTGTGAAGAATTGCACACAACTTAAAAATGCATCATTAGGTGTGCGCATGTGTGTGCAGATGAGGGCTGTAAGCATGAAGCTTGTAAGATGTCCACATGAAGGGTAAGGTGGGGCATCTAATGGTTTGCCAAAATATAAACTCCTTATTTTTCTCTGAGAGAGAGACACTCACCTGTTCAGACAGTATTTTCCAATCTAAGATGATGATGATTTTTTGACATGCACTGGGAGTAGGGGGCGGGACATTATACTTAGTTGACATTTTGAGAGTGGACAAGTCCCCAGAGGCCTGGTGAACAGGGACAAAACCCCTGGGGGCACTAGGGGGCTGAGCTGAGCTTCTCTCCTTCTTTCTTGGGCCCCTTGACCTTAGAGTAGCTCATGAAGAGGCTCTCATATGCTTACCTCCAGGCTCCAGCCAGCTGCCTCTGATGGTCACTAGTTCTGCCAACCTCAGCTGCATGCCTGGTGTGGAAATGGGCAAGTGGATGGCCACTGAGAGGCTCTTCCTGCTGTTCTTGATTAGGAAACACTGTCCCCTTTATAATCAACTGCCTGGGGAGCCCTCTATTAAAATCCTCAGCCCAGGACCAGCTCCAACTTGAAAAGGATTCCAAGTCTTTGGTAATATGAAGTCAGTAAGTTATCTGTCAAACTTGGGGGTAGGGGAGCAGAGGAAACAGAGGTGGAGTCCACACAGCTCCTGGCCTTAAAGAACTCACAGCCTGCACGGGGAGACAAACGTGTAAACAGAGAGGGATAACACAGTCAGATAAGATGGAAGAATCACAGACAGTTAGACATGCAGACCAGGGCTAAGCTGCCTGGGGTGAAAGGAAATACTTTTCAGAGAAGATAACAGCCAAGATGACTCAGAGCTACTCATGTAATTCCGTTTGGTTCAGCAAATATTTGCTGACTGCCCATGGGTGCCGGACCTGATTCCAGGTGCTGGAGATGCAGAGATGAGCCACCCACAGCCCTGTCCTCAGGGGGGTTTCCCATCTGGATGGGGAGATGGAGGCATGAACAATAGGCGTGGGCAGTAGAATAACAACAGCTTACAATAGTTAAAAAGCGCTTGCTCTGTGCCAGGCACTGTCTGAGCATTTTGCAAATATTAACTCCTCAACTTCACAAGGCCCCTATCAGATAGCAATGTTATGAGCCACATTCCACAGAGACATTATGTATCATGGGTGCTGGGGTGGATGTGCTTTGCAAAGTGCAGGAAAGTCAAGAAGATGGAAGGGATGGAGGGCTCCATGAAGAGGGTACAGGAAGAGTTATTGAGGTGAGACCATAAGCTGGGTTTTGAAGGATGAGTAGGAGTTTTCTAGGTAGGGCAGAAATAGCAGCATGCTCAAAGGCCAGGACTCCTGAAATATACTCACTCAGGGTCCTCACGTAGGCAGCATGGGAGTGCTCAGAAGGTACAAAGAGAGTGTCAGCAGGGGAAGCCACAGAGGTGCCAAAAGCCCAGTGAAACGGGGCCTTGAGAGCCAACTAAAGCATCCAGATTTGACCTGGAGGGCAATGGGGAGTCACTTCAGGGTGTCTATCAAGGAAGGGGTCTACATTCATTCCGTGAATGCGTATTAATCATGTCTCATATGCCAGGCATGGTCCCAGGATAGGTGGGCAAGACCACAGGGTCACCGCCCTCCTGGAGATTGTATTCTAGAGAAAAAGGCAGGCAATTTACAAAATACATTAGAAATCACTAAGATCATTTCAAAAGTGATGAGAGCTGGAAGAAACTAAAACGGAGTGTTGGGATGGTGCCCGGCGTGAAGGGTAGCATTCGGTGGCGTAGTCAGTGAAGGAATCTCTGGGAAGATGACTGAGCCCAGACCTGGAAGGTAAAAAGCAGAGGAAGAGTGCTTCAGGCAGAGAAACAGCCAGGACAAAGGCCTTGAGGAGGACTGAACTCAGCATGTTTAAAGATCAGAAAGCCCGTGACTTCAGCAGAATTGACCTCCAGCATCCTCCAGCAGAAGGCTGGTGGGCATCTTAGTCCGTTTGGGCTGTTAGACCAAGATGCCTTAGACTGGGTAATTTATATGCAACAGAAATTTATTGCTTACAGTCCTAGAGGCTGGGAAGTCCAAGATCAAGGGGCCAATAGATTTGGCATCTGGTGAGTGCCCACTCTCTGCTTCAAAGATGGTGTCTTGCTGCTGTGCCCTCCCATGGCAGAAGAGCAAAAGTACCCCCTCAAGCCTCTTTTATGGGTTCCCCTGCACCTCAGTTCTCTGCCGTCTCAAACTTTTGTTTTTCCTATTCCTGGAGCCAGAGCAAGCAATGCTCTTTTCATTTGTTTACAGCAGGCGTCCCCAAACTTTTTACACAGGGGGCCAGTTCACTGTCCCTCAGACCGTTGGAGGGCCGCCACATACTGTGCTCCTCTCACTGACCACCAATGAAAGAGGTGCGCCTTCCTGAAGTGCGGCGGGGGGGCTGGATAAATGGCCCCAGGGGGCCGCATGAGGCCCGCGGGCCGTAGTTTGGGGAAGCCTGGTTTACAGAGTGGGGTAGCCACTAAGAGCCCTTTTTAGTAAAGGATTCCATCACTATGAAAAATTGCAAAAAAAAAAAAAAAAAAAAAAACTTGAAAACCTTGCAGTGCCCGGATTTTTAGTTTGAGGATTTTTTTCCTTGGCTGAATGTGTGAGCCCATTTTTGTCCTCCTCAAAGGGGTGTGAGAGTCCCTGCCTCCTTGATGAGCACCCTGCGCCTCCTTCCCTCACCCTAGCTCCTCTCATGGGACAAGGAGGCACCATTCCTGGGTGACGTTTCCAGGAGTAAAGGAGCTGCACTCTGGAGAGATGAATGTCTCAGGTTTCCAGACAGGGAAGAGCAAGAAAGAGAGTGGGGTGTGGAAGGCCACAGGATCTGGGATGTGTGTGAATCTCCAAGTGCAGGTGTGCACAGGAGAGTGTGAATATGGACATGGTGTGTCTTTGTGGGTAGGTATAGAAAGGTGGAGGTGAAGGCTGCTGGATGGTCCCTTGGTGTTCCTGTCCCCTCCCTGGGTCTCCCTGTCCTCTAGGGGCCTACCTATATTCTTTCCTGGCTTTCCTGCCTCCACACTGCCCCCCTGCAAGGCTAACTCTGTAGCCTCCCTGACTCCTTTTGGGGTCTCCTTATCCCAGACCCCTATCCCCCTCCCCCATGGAACATGCCTGTCTCACAGATCTGAGAGTCTCCCTGCCCACCTCAGGGTCCCCCCTGCCCTCTTTCCAGGGTTTTCCCATGTGCTACCTCCCTAATCTCATTTCTTTGGGGTCCTCCTGTCTCCTGAAAGCCCTCATCTCCCAGGTCTCCATAATGGGTAGGTCTCCTGTCCCCTGAGGTCTCTCCTGTCCCCTGGGGCCCTCCCAGTTGCCCCCACCTCCCATCGGCAGTCTCCCCACTTCCCCCGGGATCTCCTGGTCCCCAGAGCCCTCCCATCCCCCAGGTCTCCACACTGAGTCTCCCGGTCTTGGGGTCTCCATGGTGGCAGCCACCCTGCTTGACAGCAGCCTCCCCCAGGGGTTACCTGTATGCCGGGCTGGAGTTCGGCGCCGAGTGCTACTGTGGCCACAAGATCCAGGCGGCGAACGTGAGCGAGGCAGAGTGCGACATGGAGTGCAAGGGCGAGAGAGGCAGCGTGTGCGGCGGCGCCAACCACCTCTCCGTCTACCGGCTGCAGCTGGCCCAGGAGTCAGCCCGCAGGTGTACGTGAGTCTGCCCTGCCCCTCTCTGCCGCTCATCCCTCGGCTGCAGTCCTTGCCCACCCAAGTTAAGAGTCCCGCCTGTCCGCCCTGCACCCTCCATGGCTCCCCATCACTCCAGTGCCACCACCATCCTGCCCCAGCCTCGCCTCTCCCAGTCCCTCGCAGAGCCCTCTGCCCCATCTCCTTTGAATAGTCCCGCATGTGATTCTCTCTCCCTCCCACTACTCTGAGCTGCCCCTGGTATCAGTTGCATCCCTCAATCTCACCAGTCTTCCTCCTTCTGAAACTGAGTTGGAGCCTGGGCCTTGCCTTCCCATCCTGATTTTCGCAGAGCAGATTGTCTCTAACAGTGATGATGATGGTAATGACAATAGCAAACACTTTGTCCTTTTCTCCATGCCTCATATAGAATAGCACATCTAATCTTCACAGTGACCCTTGACACAGGTACTATTGTTTACTTATTCCCATTTTACAGATGAGAAAACTGAGTTCTCAGTGTCACAAAGCTTGTAAGCAGCAGAGAGTTTAAACCAACTCTGGAGCCTTTGATGCTTTCGAAGAGAGAATTCATCCTGGCTTATTCATGCTTCTGGTTTGAGTCTTGTTGGAAAATCTCTCCAGTTTCCAAACCAAGAGAAGGAGGGGGTGAATAAGAGGACAGAGATGGCTCTTTGTCTGTGGGCATTGTCCCATTATTGTCCCCTCCTGGGGACTGGAGAAGAACGTTTAATAACAGCTAATAACTATGTATCAATAATCTGCTGCACGCCAGGCACTGTCCTAAGCCAATTACAGACCTGATTTCACTTAACTTCCCTACAGCCTTTTCAGGTCGTTACTATCGTTCATTATCCCCAACCAGTGCAAGGTCACATCGCCTAATTCCGAATGACCTTAAGACCTGTGAGAAAAGCTAATGGGTTTGATGAAAGATGGGGGGACTGACCTTTCCGGAGGTTAGACCTCCCATGCAGTCCAGAGACAGAAGCAGAAATCCACAACTGCTTCTCTAGCCCTCTGGCCAGTGCTTCCAGATTTGCATGTGCCTCAGAGTTCCCCTAGGAGATCTCATAAAAACGCAGATTCTAATTCAGCAGGTCCAGTGAGATGCCGCATTTTTAAGGAGCTCCCAGGTGATGCCAGGATGCTGGTCCACAAACCACATTTTGAGACTCTGTGGATCTTGTCCAGAATGTAGTCCTGCCCACCCAGGTGGCTTTAGCAGAAAGTTAACAGCTAGTCTGTTTGCAGAGAAAGGCCTCTTCCATGTGAATTTCATCGTTTATAGAAACTCATTGTTTGTTTGCTTGAAACATTGAATACATTTTCAAGCAAACAATGAGTCTGTTTGACTCCATCTCTCTCTCTTTCCATATATATATGTATATATATATATATATATATATATATATATATATATATATACACACACACACACATACACACACACATACACACACACACACACAGACATGCAGAGTGTGACATGAAATGCAAGGGCCTCTACTATGAGAATTTCATCTCTCTCTGTCTCTGAGAGAGATGGAGTCTCACATTGTCACACAGGCTGGAGTGCAGTGGGATGATCTCAGCTCACTGCAACCTCTGCATCCTGTATTCAAGCAATTCTTCTGCCTCAGCCTCATGAGTAGCTGAGATTACGGGTGCCCACCACCACACCTGGCTAATTTTTTGTATTTTTAGTAGAGACAGGGTTTCACTACGTCAGCTAGGCTGGTCTCAAACTCCTGACCTTGTGATCCACCCACCTTAGCCTCCCAAAGTGCTGGGGTTACAGGCATGAGCCATCATGCCCGGCCTCAAATCTTATATTTCTGAAGCTCCAGAAATATACTGCTGTGCAGTAGGGTCAAACATGCTGTCAATTTGCAGACTGGCTGGTTTTTCTAAATGGACTGCAACTTCTACATCCCCATAGTCACCTCAGTTCTGAAATGAAGGCCTAGGAGGGCAGAGGGTAGAGGGCAGAGGTAGTACGTGAAATACAGGCCAGAGACTGTCCATAGAGTGGGTTTCTGGTTTGGCTGCTAATGTTATGAGTTTTTAACTTGGTGAAAGATTTATCACCTTCATAATCAATCACCTTTATGTCAATATTTATGTTATTTTGATAGCAACATTTGGACCATCTGAAAAGATGACCTTAAAGTCAGGGATATTTAGAGAGAAAGCTGCTACCACTAACACATCCTAGTGTATGAAGCTGAGCTAGATAACAAGAATTGGATTGTGTATGTCATTAGCCAGACACTAGACAGACCTCCTATTGGTTAATGTTCAGGTTGGCTGAATAACCTGGACACTCTCTCTCAATATCTTTCTCTCCTCTCGCCCCCTCTCCTCTCCACCTCTCTCTTCTTTCTCTCCCTCACTTTGCTCCCCTCTTTATCTCTCTCTCTCTCTCTCTGTCTCTCTCTCTCTCTCTCTCATACACACACACACACACAGACACACACACACACACACATTCAGACACACACACACACACACGCTGCTGTGATCACCTTGTATTATATAATAACACTTTCACTGACCATGGGCAAGCTGGGGGGCAGGGGAGACACTGCAGGCAGGAATACTACTGCACCCCTCACCTGCCCCCTTCTGTGTGGCACAATTATTTGGGTGGTGCTTTGTACCATCTGAGAATAGAATTTTTGTATTATGTCCAAGAGGACATGTTTCAAATCCAGTTGGCAACATGGTATACAAAGAGAGCACTGGGACCCTTCATTGAACCAAAACACTTGATGAGGTATGGAGAGGCTCAGTGGTTAGTAAAGCACAATGCCTGACCTCAACGAGCTTGCCATCTCATGGGGCAACAGACCTGATAGTAATGGGATTGGTTCAACTATGTGTTAGAAGGATAATTTTGTGCAGACTTGATACCAGTAGTATTGGTTGAACAGAGACCCAGAGGGCTATGCGGGCTCTGTCTTCAAGAGCCAAGGGAGCAACTTTTGAGCTGAATCTCATTCTAAGAGGATTCCAGGTGAAAGGGACAGCCATGTGTTCTAAATCATGCTCAAAAGTTCAGAGTCAGCAAAGGTCATGTGTTGAATGCTATGTTGGAAACACCTTTCTCACTGATGTCTGCATTTTACATTTGTAAAAACTAAGGCTCAAAGAATAGAAATGGCTACATTAAACAGCACTGGGGGAAGCTCCATAAGTGGGGGAGGCAGCTCGATAAAGGAGGGGACATTTGATGAGAGCCTTGAAAGATGCATAGGTTGTTGCCTGGTGAAGGGGAGGATACCCAGATTCAAGACAAATCACCAAGGAGCAGGAGAAAAAGTAGGCAAAGAGAAGAGTGTGCAAAAGCCAGGTGCCTATTACAGAAAATGATTGGCAGGCATGGTTTTTCCAAGGCTACTATGCCTCTTGGGGACTAAGCATGGGCTGGAACCCAGGTCCCTGAATCCCAGTTAGGGTACCCGCTTGCTACAGTGTTGTAGACACCCTGACCTTGAAATTTGGTTCAGAACCCCATCTTCTCTCTTTGGGGGAAATTCCTCGGCTCCAGCTCATCTTCCTTCCCTGTCCCCTGATCCCTCCTTCCACCTTGTTTCTAGACTCTAGGCAATATGAAATCTGCAATGTCTCTGCTCTGACTCAGTGGCATCTTCGATTTCCTAGGATTGTGCCTAGGATTTGCTTTGTACACAAATAAGTCAGAAAGGGATGTCTTCCAAGTCACTGGCACACAATTCTGGCATGTATTACATCAGGCAAGAGAAATGAGCGAACGCTCCAGCAAACAGCTATGGTGGAAACCAGATTTCATTTGTAGAGTCGTTAGTTGGTATTAACACTATGTCCTAATTGTGTTTTCCTGAGCAGTGGCACAGAACTCTTAATGACTAGAGAGATCTAAAGGAAGCTTATTATTTCCCAAGCACCACTCTGGTGGGGCATCTGCCTCGCACAGGGTGCCAGCCTACATGTTTCTGAGGTGATGGAATGCTCCCACAATAGTGAGAGCATTAAAAGGTTAGCAGAGCAAATGTCTGCAGGCACCCTGCTATTCTGCCTTGACACAGACTCTCGGGCACGTGGACTCTGCCCCTGTTACAAAAGAACTGAGAAATGGACTTCCTTCTTGGTCAGATTACATTTTTCACAGCAGTTTGCTAAATGTGTCGGCAAGCGTAGCTCTCCTCCCAGGGGTAGAGACCTGCTGGTGATTTGATAACATTATGGCTTTATGGGCTGTTGCAAGAAATTTCATTTGCCTGAAAGATTCTTGCAATATTTAAGTTACAAAGTTCATCAGAAATACACTGAACGTGGCTCCTCAGGCCCATGGGTGGCTGTCCATGGTGCTGACCACCCTTTAGCACTGCCTAAAACCCCGCTGATGGCAAATCAGCCTCTCCTAGGGATCTATACTTTTTTCCTCCCGTTTTTTCCTTCCTAGCTTAAGACATTATGAAGCTTACACTATCACTGAAAAAATAGATACCTTATTTATGGTTCACAATTTACATGGTGAATTTTGTGTACTGTTGTTAATTCTGGCAATTTTCTGTCTCCCAAAGTTAGAAGGAGAATTTTGTGCAGTGCTTTGCTTTATGCTCACTGATACTCCATTTCAACTACTTCTGCGGAGGGGAACCCTCAGATGATCAGCAAAGATTCCCATTTGCCTGAGAGCCAAATGTGGGAGAGCAAACCAATTCTCTCCCACGGACAGCACCATGGGAACAATGCAGGTTTTAGAATCAGGCATACAGAGTTTCTGACCCAACTCTCGCGCTGAACGGCTGTATTGACTTAGGCCAAGCCACTTGTTCTTTCCAGGCATCAGGTGCCTCATCTATAAAACAAAGACAATGCCAATCTTTCACAATTTCTGTGGCCACCAAGTGAGATAAATTCTAGAAAGCACCTAGCACAGTGCCTGTTACAGAGTAGCTTCTTTCTAATGGAAGCTCCCCAGTTCACTCCAAGAAACATCCAATTCAAGCGATTTGAATTTCCAACAGCCCATAGGAGCCTTTGGTAATGTCTAAAAATAGCTGGTTTAAATTCTCTTTGGACAGTTAGGCTCTTTGTGTAATTCAATCTCTCTCTGATTATAGGTAGCTAGGTAGCTGTTAACAGCTTCCAGCTCACTGCCTTTCCCCCTCACCAGCATCTTTAATGCAGTGGAGCTTGGCCTAATTACCCAGGGGGTGGTGGCTTCTTTCAAACCAAGGAGAACTCTTCCACGGCTGCCTCTAAGCTGATACCTGGTGACATTTACCTCATTTTTGTGAAGCTCCAGCACAAAGACATGATAGGACTTCAGAGACACTTGCAGCTGGTTCCAGGGTGTTCTTCATCTGCCCCCAGCAAAGGAAGTTGATGAACAGTTGCTCTGCTTGCTTCTTGCTAGTAAAAATCCCAAGCTGCTGAGGTCATGTACCATCCCAGCTAGCCTGGCAATGCAGAGCTGACATTGTCAGAATGTGGGGCATGGGCTTTTGCAATCCTTGGACTCCCACTGTGAGGCCTGGGAGGATTTCTGGGAAATTCAGGTAGCTGGCATGAGGGGTCTCTGGAGCCCAACTTGTTAAAATTTGACAGACCTTCTTCAGGATGGTAAAGAGATGGGAAACTAGGATGTGATGTCAAACAAGATTGGAGTCAAATCCCAGCCCTACTAACTGTGTGACCTGGAAAAGTACTTGAATCTTGCCAGGTTTCAGGGTCTCTACCTATAAAATAGGGTAATAGTATTGTCCACCTCATAGGTTGCTGTGAGGATTAATTGAGATATAATATGCACAACACACTTCGCAATAATGACATAGAGTAAACAGCTGTTACTATTGCAATCACTGTTATTATTTAGGAAGGGTTGGTTATTAGGAAGACACTATTACACCAGAGCCTGAAACCTGGCAAGAGTATTTGGTCAAGGAAGCCTAAAGGAAGATGCATGTGTGCCACCCACAGGCCCTGAGGGATGCCCCAGTGCATTCAATTATTTGGAGCAATGTTCATAAAGATGCACAAGTGACTCCTGAGGGCAAAGGACCCCAAAGACCACCCTGGGCTTGCTTCAGCTTGCACATGCCCACAGTCAGATGTACACAGTCCCATACAGAGATGACTTGTATATGAGATCCACTGTGATGCAAACAACTGGGACGGACACCAGCAGTGTCCCTGGCTGTGGGCACCAGGTGCGAGGGTCCCTAGTGCTCTTTGGACTCCATCAGAGGGACCTGCCGGCCCAGTTACTCTCTCTTCCTATGGTGCATTTCCCCTTGCACTGGGGAAAGAAATATTTTTTATCTGAACCTAGATGCCGGCTGTTGTGGGGGATGGTTGGGAAATGTCAAACACCTGGTGGCATTGAGCTGGGCTCATGAGAGACTGGCTGAAGCCCAGCCTCATCCTCTACTAGGAGAAAAGGAGCCCTCCTCTCAGCCAGCTGGTTGCCAGGCAACCCAGAGAGAGCCCCTAGGGTTATTGTCTCCACGTGCACAAACACCTCATGGTAAGATCACCCTCCTAGAGGTTGATCTGATGCACAACCACACCAGTTATCGACAGAAGCGCACAGTCAAATGCAGAGGGCCACAGACTCCTATGTTCCCCCATATGTACAACCACTGTGTGTAAACAAACATAGTCTACAGGGTCACATTTGCATTCTCAGAGCTTGGCATCCACATGCCCAGATAGGTTGATCTGCACTCACACTGGCATGAACACAGCCACCCATACACACGAGATGCACACATCATCACTCACACCCTCTCATACATGGACGAGCACTGTGTGCACAGCAATAGACACTCATTCAGGGTCATGTCCCACTGCCCAATCTCACTGCAGCCAGACCCACAACTGCCCTCACACAGCCTCTCCTGCCCCCCATTAATGCACAGACAGACACATCCACACCCACATGCCCAAACACCACTCACCTCTTCAGACACGACTGTATCTTCCCAATATAGTGCTGTGTTTGGGGCCTCAGACCCCACCAGGGTGGTGGGGTGGGACTCAAGAAAGGACCCACATTACAGGATAAGAGCTGGTGGGCTTGGGATCCCTACAAGGGTACCCAGGACTGCCCTAGCCCCAAAGGGGCCTCTGTTGGCCCCAACCCTCAAAATACTATCTTTAGCAAGCCTCAGCTCCAGCTTATGACCCAGGGGGGATTTCACTATGGTCCCTCAAATAGGATTCTGGTGGGGGAAAAGGCAGACTAACAATTTGAAGTTGCTTCTAGAGACCCAGGGTCAAGATCTGGACATCTGAGGATGCTAAAAGAAGAATCAGACTCCAGTGTCAGGTGACCTCATAGTGGCAGCCCTGATGACTTTCTGAATGATCTGTGGTCAAAAGCAGAGTGGACACGAAGGGTGGGGGAGAGAAAATCAATGTCCCACTGTTGTGAAATGCTAAAGCCAGGGATGGCTTTTTAAAAAGGGACAGCCCAGGAGAGCACAGACTTGGAATTCAGACATTCCTAGGCTGGAATCCAGACACTGCCGCTTGTCAGCTGTATGGCCTTGGGCAAGTCACTTGCCCCTCTGCACCTGTTTTCTCTTCTTTATAATGGAGAGAATAAGATCTTCCTGCTAAGGGTTAGGAGGGTTCCATCGCATAAGATATATCAAGTGTTTACACAAAGCCTAGCACTTGCTAAATATCAAAGATATCAGACTGACTTTTGCAAACTGGGTGACCTGCATCAAGCAGGTTCAGTCCTCTAAGCCTTGAGTTTCCTCATCTGTAAAAATGGGAAGCCCCATACGACCAGGATGAATGGGAGAGTTCATTGAGACCACGTGTGTGAACAGCTCAGCCTACTTTCCAGCACATACCACACAATCAGTACATGGTAGCAATAATGATCACAATATCAAATAATTTTTTTAAGACAAGATCTCACTCTGCCAACCAGGCTAGAGTGTGGTGGCATGATCATGGCTCACTACAGCATCAACTGCCTAGGCTCAAGCAACTCTTCCATATCAGCCTCCTAAGTAGCTGGGACTACAGGCGTGTGCCACCACACATAGCCAATTTTTTAAAAAAATTATTTGTAGTGATGGGGTCTTGCTATAAGGCTCAGGCTGGTCTCAAATTCCTGGGCTCAAGGGATCCTCCTGCCCTGACCTCTTCAAGTGTTGGGATTACAGGTGTGAGCCACTGCACCTGGCCAACATTATAGTAATGTAAGCATGTATTCATAATGGTATCATTATTATTGGAAGAAGCACAGACTTTGGAGACAGAAAACCTGCCTTTGATCTCACTGTGCTGTTGGCCAGCTCTGTAACACTGGAAGCCAGCAAGCCTTCCCGAGCCACCTCAGTTTTCTCATCTGTGAGATGGAGGTACCCATAGCATCTACTGTCCATGGCTGCTGTGAGAACTGAATGGACCCAGAGTTCCCAGCATGGAGCCCAGCATCAGCAGGAACTCAGTAAATGCAAGTGGAGTGGAAGAAGAGAGAGGGAAAGCTGCATCTCATTGCCCAGTGGCCTGAGTTTTCTAGTTAAGTGAGGGTGCATCCACAGTACTTGGGACTTCCTGCCTCATTGGCATAAATCTTTAGCTCAAATGCTCACCTCCCAGGAGGGTGTACTGGCTCATGCCTGTAATCCCAGCACTTTGGGAGACTGAGGCAAGCAGATCACTTGAGGTCAGGAATTCCAGACCAGCCTGGCCAACATGGTGAAACCTCGTCTCTACTAAAAATAGAAAAATTAGCTAGGTGTGGTGGTGCACGCCTATAATTCCAGCTACTCAGAAGGCTGAGGCAGGAGAATCACTTAAACTCGGGAGTTGCAGGTTGCGGTGAGCCAATGTCACACCACTGCACTCCAGCCTGAATGGCAAAGGAAAACTTGGTGTCACACACATACACACACACACACACACACACACACACACACACGTGTGTGTATACATCTCCACTTCCCTCCCTCCCCACACCGTGTGTGTGTGTGTGTGTGTGTGTACATCTCCACTTCCCTCCCTCCCCACACCGTGTGTGTGTGTGTGTGTGTGTGTGTGTGTGTGTGTGTACATCTCCACTTCCCTCCCTCCCCTTACCTTGTATGGCACATTCAATGAACATCATCCTCTGGGTGACCTTACAGGGCATCCCTCTCAGCACCCCAGGCCACAAGATGGAAGAGTGTTCAGTGTTTCTCTACCGGGCACTAGTAGCATTTGGGATGTGGCACGTGCTTGTTTAGGTGCTGAAGAGCTGTCGTATACAAAACAGGCATGCACATTTCCGCCCTCAGCCCTTCAAGTGCCAGTGGCCTCAAACCACTGGGGTCATCCAAGGTGTTCCCACACTTCTTTGAATGTTCCCAGGGTAGTAGGCAAGAGAGTTACTGCATAGTCTAACTCCTAGTCCTCATTTATATGTGGGGACACTGAGGCCTGGAGGGACCATACAGCAGATCAGCAGCACCCTGGCACCGTCACCACTACCACTGTCATTTGTCTCACCAGGATAAAGCCAGAGACCCAGACAGCTAAAATAGCAGGAGTCTGGGGCATGCCCTGGAAATCAGCCATTTAATCAAATTCCTAATGTCCTCTTAGTTTTCTTGACTTGCCACTGCAATGAGCAACTTCAGGCTACCAGGCGCCATGTGGTAGAAAGAATCACTAGGGTGCCTTTGGTGGCTAAAATAAAAAGTTATCACTCATAAACACCCTCCCCTCACCCTTCTGCTCAGGGAGTTATTCCATATCCTCTTCTCTGTACATAAATATACATATATATGTGTATGCTAAAAAGCGCTTTTATATTCTAGATAGACCCAGACACCGCTATAGAGAGACATATGGTTTTTGTAACTTGCTTTGCTTTTTTCCAAGGGCTAGCTAATATTTTGATTCTGAGATGAGCCTCAGTAAGTTTCTGCAAATGATGGGTCCTTAGATTTGTCTTGCAACATCTTCTCTCCAAGCCCTGTTTCTCTCATCTGTAAAATGAGAGTTTATGACGAACCTTGCGGGATGTTCAAGAAGGTGACATGAGCTGATGTTTCTGAAATGCTCAGCAGAGCAGATGACACATAATAGGGACTCAATAAATGGGGCCCATTCTTGGGCTGGTGGTTTTGATCACTCCGTGTTAGCAATGCCCTTTGTTTCATGTGGATGGCTGTACTTCTGGAAGGGTATCTACAACTTGGAATTTGAGAAATAACTGAACCCAATTTTAAATGTATATCACAAGCCTTTCAAAAGATTTAACAGTGGCCACATTTAAAAAATGGTTTTAATAAAGATGGAGTCTCACTGTGTTGGCCAGGTTGGTCTTGAACACCTGGCCTCAAGCAATCTCCCTGACTTGGCTTCACTTTTTAAAATTTGTCTTTATTACATAAAATACATATTCATTGTAGAAAAAAGGAAAGAGTTTTACAAAGAGATGGAAATAAAAATTACCTATAATCCTATTGGATTGGTCAGAGTTCTCCACGGAAACAGAACCAATAGGACTGAAACCAATAGGATATGTGAATAGATATACTGAGACAATTATTTTAAAGAAATTGGCTCACGTGATTGTGGGAGCTGACAAGTTCAAAATTCGTATGGCAGGCTAGCAGACTGGAAACTCAGGCAGGAGTTAATGCTGCAGTCCTGAGACGGAATTCCTTCTTCTCCAGGAAGCCTTAGGATTGCTTTTAAGGCCCTCAACTGATTGGACGAGGCTCACCCACATTATCAAGGGTAATTTCCTCTACTTAAATTCAACTAATGATAGATGTCAATCACATGCATAAAATACCTTCAGAGCAACATCTAGACCAATATTTCACCAAACAACTTGGCGCCATGACCTAGCTAAATTGATACGTAACATTTATCCATCACACCTACTTTCCAGGGACATCACGGTTATTAACATGCTGGTATCATCTCTAGAGATTAATTTTTTTTTTACAAAATTGGTATTTTATAACATGTAGAATTTTATATTCTGTTTTTATTTAACTTCATGTCTTAAAAACATCTTCATCTGGCTAAAATATCCTCTAACACCATTTCTTTCAATGGAATTCCACTTTCAATACAATTCCATTGTGTGCTGTCATTCCAGACATTCCTAGCCTAGTTATCTCAGTGCTGGACACCTAGCTTGTTTCTACTCCTTCGCTGGTTAATTTTTAAAATGCTGCAGTGAACATCCTCATTGATAAACCTTTTTGTACGTCTGCAGTGGATGCTATAGGCGCCCACCAGAGTCCTCTTTACTGTGGTGACTGTTGGTGGCAATCAATGACTCACATCAGCCCCCTTCTCTGAAAAATAGCCTTGGGCCCATCAGGAGCAAGTGGCCCCTCCCAGGAAGTTATGCCCCACCCT
Source organism: Saimiri boliviensis (assembly GCF_048565385.1). Lineage (NCBI taxonomy): Eukaryota > Metazoa > Chordata > Mammalia > Primates > Cebidae > Saimiri > Saimiri boliviensis. Next base: position 25,046,640 of record NC_133455.1, on the reverse strand, counting down.
GGGGGACAGCCCACAGCTAAAAGCTGACTGACCTTGGAGGCTAGGATGGACAGGCCAATGCAAGCCAGCCTCCTTTCCGTAAGGTGGAGCCGGGTCTGCGGTGCAGTTTCCCATCCAGAGCACCCTCCTGGTTCCCACTGTGAGACCAGGATGGAGGTGGGGCCCAGCTGAGGTCACATCCTCAGTTAGCTCTGTCAGGTCCTGCCTCTCCGATTTCTTTATCTGAGAGCATGCCTTCAATAAAACATTTGTCTCAGGCTCTGCTTCAGCAGCCCCAGCCTAAGATAGCATCTCTGAATATTTTCTTAGGGGATGACTTCTATTGAAGATTTGACAGTGGGCTCCAAATTTTTTATTGTGTAGTTGCATGATTTCTGGGTTAAATTTTCTTAAAGGGAGTCCCGCTGACATGTCAGTCCCTTGCAGCTTGTCATGGTGCTCAATACTGGGTAGGTAGGGACTTCTGAGGCCCAAGACTTTTCTCCTAAAGCCCAGGGCAATAAGCAGGAGAGGAGAACCCTGTTAGTAGTGAGTAACGACAAGACAGCCCCGGACCTCTTGCTTCCCTTAGTCCTCAAACACTCAGTCCTGATGAGATTACAACAATTCTCCATGCACTTAATCATTTCCCTGGATGGGGCAGTGCCATGATTGGGGATGAGGAAGTAAGGCATGGGAGTCTGACCAAAAAAGGGGGATAGTGTGGCCCAGGAAGAACCTCATCTCAGCAACCAGGGTTGTTGACAAAGGGGCCAGGGTTGAGGAGAACGTTCTTTGGTGTGTCAAGCTTGTTGACTATGAGCAGACATGTTCAAGAACAGAACACATGGCCACTCTTTCCATCTCTGCTTTGACTCGCTCTCTGACCTGAGGCCAGACTCTTGCCTTCTCTGGGCTTTCTTCAGAAGGTGGTTTTACACAGCAGATCTGACTCCTTGTATATCTGACTGGTCCTCTTCTCTCTGGCTCTTCAGATGGAAGTGCAGTGTTCCGGGGCTGCTTTCGCAGGCCTTACAACCTTTCCCTGGCCTTACCCGTGACAGCTGCCATGCTGAACATGTCTGTGGACAAGTGCGTGGACTTCTGCACAGAGAAGGTGAGCCCAAGGTGGGGACCACAGAACTCAGGAGGAAGGGATGGTGCAGGACAGCTGAAGGAACCACATGCTTGCCCGGAGACACAACAGCTCAGTCAGGACAGATGCAATCGTTGACTGGGATCTATGACATGGGAGAGGGATGTGACTGTTTCATGTGGACCTGAGGGGTTGAAGCTGCACAGAATAGATTTTCCTGCCTTTGAGGAAGTGAGTTTTCATACTGAGGAATACTTAGGAATGAGTATTAGTCCATTTTCATACTGCTATGAAGAAATACCCCAGATTGAGTAATTTATTAAAAAAAAAAAAAAAAAGACATTCAATGCACTCACAGTTTCACATGGCTGAGGAGGCCTCTCAATCATGGTGAAGCCAAAGGAGGAGCAAAGGCACATCTTACATGGCGGCAGGCAAGAAAGCATGTGCAAGGGAACGGTCCTTTTTAAAGACATCAGATCTCGTGAGACTTGCTATCATGAAAACAACATGGGAAAAACACACCCCCATGATTCGGTTACCTCCCACCAGTCCCTCCCATGGGGATTATGGGAGCTACAATTCAAGCTGAGATTTGGATGGGAACACAGCCAAACCATATCAGGTGGTAACATTTGAACTGGGCCTAGAAGCGTTAAAAAAAATTCCAGGTAAAGGTTAAGGATAGCCCCACATTGGGGCAGAGGGAAGTCCCCATTGCTGGAGGTGTGCGAGCAGAGGTATCATCCAGAGCTTTGGGCACTGGATAGCACTTGGGCGGAATTAACCTTTTTTTTTTTTTTTGGCATAAGATGCTAGATGTCTGATTGTTTGTGCTTCTTCCCTAGCCAGACTGTGAACTCCTGGAGGGTAGGGGCTGTACCTTGTATATTTTGTGCCCCATTTCAATACCCCCATCACAGAACTGGGCACATAACTGGCACTCAGTGATGTTCATGGAGCTCCAGCTTTTTCTCAAAATGATCTAATTACTAAAGTGTCCAGAGGAGAACCATCCCTCCTCCACTACAAAAAGATTGTTGAGCATTTCATTCCTCCTAGAGAGTAGCTGGGGGTAGAGAGGTATAAATGCTTCAACACTGAGATGAAGCTTTCTCCTGCAAGACTTGAAAAAGAAAACCCTTTCTCACAGTCACACAGTACACCGCAGAAAATGCCCCCTTGGTGTGATGATGATATGGGGCCCATGCTTTGGGAAAGTCTGTCTGAATCTGTTCTCAGACTCAGTGGATCTGAGTCACACAGATCCACTGGCCAGTGGATCTAGCCACACCAGTGTGACCCTGGTTTGCCACCAGATTAGTCCTGGACCAGCCACCAGGGAGAACTAGAGGTGGTGGGTTCAGTTTAGAAGCAAAATGGGCAAAAGACAGACCCTTGCCTACCAGATCTCAGGTCCAGCCTGCCCCTACTTAGCTGTTCATTAAAACAAATAAAGCAATCAAAAGTACATCTACCAACAAAGACTCTGGGTACACAGAGGTATCAGTATCTCCTTTGGCTTAAAAGAACAAACTCAGAAAACTTTTCCCAAAGCATGGGTCCTGTATCACCATCACACCAAATCTGCAAATATTTAATAAGACCCTACCATATGTCAGGACTCGTGCTTAGTGCTGGGGATGCAAAGTAACAAGACACAATCTCTATCCTCAAGTATGCAGGCATTCGCTGGGCATCTGTGTTGTGGCACCTCCTGGGTGCTCAGACCACACCCTGAGTCCTGGATGCCCCATCTGCTTTGAGTCATCCTGTTTGGCTATTTCTCTTCATGCACTGGGCTGCTAAGGCATGAAGCATTTCCCTGGAAATCTAAAAGGCTGCAGCATCACAGCAGTGGCTGCTTGCTGAGAGAACATCCTCCATGCAGCCCTGTGAACCATGGATCACACGGTTTACTTCTCAGGCCAAGCCTATGAGTTTGACATTTTCAGTACCATTTCACAGATGAGAAAACCAAGACTCACACAGGTGAAGTCATTTGCCCAGGTTCTCAGCACAAGTGAGTGGCAGAGCTGGAGTTCACACTGGGGACTGACTCCAAATTCAAGCTCTTAAACTTCTGAGCCACCCTGGGGACCCCACCAGAGAGGCTTCCCAGAGCCATTTGAGAAGACCAGGTGACCTCAAATCACCAAGTTTTTCTTAAGGGCTTGCTGTGCTCCTAAAAGGTATCCTGGTTCCAGGTCTTTGCTATTGTACACAGGGCTGCAATGAATATACGTGCGCATGTGTCTTTATAATAGAACGATTTATAGTTCTTTGGCTGTATACCCAGTAATGGGATTGCTGGGTCTCTGGGAGAGAAGCATCACACACTGGGGGCAGTTGGGGGGGGGGTAGGGGAGAGACAGCGGTGGGGTGGGGAGGGGGCGTAGGGAGGGATAACACGGGGAGAAATGCCAGATATAGTATGCACCTAAAGCAAATTTTATATATATATAAGCATCCTGGAAGATGGGAGGTGATGTTTGTGAGATTAAAGGAGGCTTGGCTATTATTTGGTTCAGCTCTCTCCCCTTAGCCGGAATCCCTCCACCCACACTGCAGTCCCTCACTTCCAGAGGGCCCTGGGGGAACCTATAGATCTCCTGGAAGTTGGGGGACAAACAGGAGTGGGACAGGGAAATCATGAGGCAAATTAGTGTAGCAAAGTGAAAGACTATACACAGGACTGCAGAGAAGTGAGGGTGTGTATGTGTGAACAAGAAGTCCTCCTGCAAACTTCCCTCTTCCTGTTTTCTCTGATCTCCTTAGGAGGCAAAGGAGAGAAACTAAGGGGATCAAGAGGACCAGGATACAGAGCTGCTTGTGTCAAGTGATAGAGAGTCTGAGGTTTAGGGTGTCAGAGGAGGCTTCAGCATTCTTATTAGTTAGAAAATGTCATCACTCATGGCCCATGCTGACCCCCCAGCACATCAGCACTTCTGCTCTTCAGCTGGACACCGCAGTTCCTATTTAATATCTTTTAGGAAAGAAACCAAAGCTACCATGACAAAGCTGGCTGGATCCAGCCATGCAGGTGTGACCCTGGTTTGCCACCAGATTAGTCCTGGACCAGCTACCAGGGAGAACTAGGGTGGTAGGTCCAGTTTACAAGCAAATTGGGCAAAAGACAGACCCTTGCTCACCAGATCTCAGGTCCATCCTGCCCCCACTTAGCTGTTCCATAGAACAAATAAAGCAATCAGAATGGCTCTCCCAACAAAGACTTTGGGTACACAGAGGTATCAGTATCTCCTTTGGCTTAAAAGAGCAGACTCAGACAGCTTTTCCAAAAGCATGGGTCCCATATCACCATCTCACCAAGGGGGCATTTACTGTGGTGTATCGCATAACCGTGAGAAAGGGATTTCTTTTTCAGTTCTCTTTCAATTCTTCCAGGAGAAAGCTTCATCTCACTGTTTAAGCATCAACACCTCTCACCCTCAACTACTCTCTGTGCAGGAAAAATGGAGCCAACACCAGGCTCAGAGTCTTGGCTGGCCAGAGTGCCTAGGTAGAATTTCATCACTTGTTTTGTTTCTATAGTACGTGCATTTACAGTATGGAGATGTATGGAAGTGCTACTTGTCCACAATTACTATTCGTGGTAGCAATATAAAGTATCCTTTGAAATTTAAGTTACAAAATGTGAATCGACTTAAAGGAAACAAATAAGTAAACAATAGTACAGAAGGTGCACAGATGGGGCAAAATCATAAAAGCAGGGTTCAGGGATGGAATCTGGGGACTCTCAAGTTGAGGGAGAGTGACAGAGAAGGCAGTGGTTGGAATGCAAATCCTGTTCTCCATTTGGAGTCTGAAGCTGTCCAGGAATTTAGCAACTCTCTTCCTCTTCTTCTCCCACTCTATCCCCAGGAGTACCCGCTGGCAGCTCTTGCAGGCAACGCCTGCCACTGTGGGTTTCCCACCACCCGATTCCCGCTCCATGACAGAGAGGATGAGCAGCTCTGTGCCCAGAAGTGCAGCGCGGAGGAGTTTGAGAGCTGCGGAACTCCTAGTTACTTCATTGTGTACCAGACACAAGTCCAAGGTGAGCCAGGCCCTTCCCCAGTGGACCCCAGATGCAATTCCAGTGGCTTCCCTCCCACACATGTCCCCACCAGTCCATCCCACACAGCCCACAGCAAGGAGAGAACCATGCAAGCCAGAGGGCAGAGGGCAGGGCTGGTGAACTCCACCAGGCTTAGAGTTCCTGGATAGGCAACAAGAGTGCCCAGGGTGGGGAGGGTTCTAATGACCATCTCTATCCCTCATCACTGAGGACCCTTGGTGGCTCCTGTAGTAAGACTGAATGAGAAGAGAGACTGAGCCTCCCACTGGCTGCAACACGGATCCTGGTCAAGTCATTTCCCCTTCCCAAGCCTCCGTTTTTCCATCTATAAAATGAAGCTGTAGACTGTTGGCCTCCAAGATTCCTTCCAATGCTAAGATGTTGTAAATTTATCTATAAGTTATTCTTTCTCTCCCTTCTTCTTTCTGTCTCACTCACCCTTTCCACTTCTAGTCTTCTTCCTTAGCTAGTGGAATCCACACTTACTATTATCTCCTCTTCTGTCTCTTGGGGCTATCAGACGTGATGATAATGATGGTGATGATGATGGTGATGATAATAATAATGATGATGGTGGTAATGATAATGGTGATGATGATGATGATAATAATGATGATGGTGATCATGATAATGATGGTGATGATCATGATGATAATGATGATGATGGTGATGATGGTGATGGTGATGATGATAATGATGGTGATGGTGATGATGGTGATGGTGATGATGATGGTGATGATGATAATGATAATGATGATGGTGATGATGATGATGGTGATGATGATGATAATGGTGATGATGATGGTGATGATGATAATGATGATAGTAATGATGATGATGGTGATGGTGATGATGGTGATGGTGATGATGATAATGATTACGATGATGGTGATGATGATGGTGATGATGGTAATGATAATGATGATGATTACAATGATGGTGATGATGATGGTGATGATGGTGATGATGATAATGATGGTGATGATGACGATGGCGATGATGATGATGGTGATGATGATGGTGATGATGATGATGGTAGAGATGATGATGATAATGATTATAATGATGGTGATGAGGATGATGGTGATGATTATGATAATGGTGATGATAATGATAATAGTGATGCTGATAGTGCTAATGATGGTGATGATGATGGTGATGAGAAGGAGGAAGAGGAGGAGGCAGCAATACTTGGGGTTTTTCAAGGTCTGGTCTTACTCTGTGCCAGACTCAGTGTTGCATCCTTCATATGCATTTTTTCATTGAATCCCCTCAACTCTTTATAAGTTGGAAACAGTCATTATGCCCTCTTTACTGTGAGGGGGTGGAATTGACTCAGAACAGTTGAGGAGCTTACCTTAAGTCATGGTGTTTATAAACTTTCCCAATAAAAACCATTTCCCTTGACAAGGTATCATGAAGGGTGGGTGGCACTTGGGTGGGGATTGGGGGCATCCCTTGCCAGGACACTCAGCCCAAAGGAAGTCCCTGAAGGATCACCCAATGTCTGAATATATTGGCCGTCTACTATGTACCAGTCTTATGCCAAGCCCCATCTCATTAGTGATGTGAAGTCCACAGTAAACCTATGATCAGGGCAGTATCATCCCCACAGACTACAGAACTAAGATTCAGAGAGATTGGGAACTGGCCACAATTATACGTCTACAAAAGCAATTTGTTTTCAGGTGTCTGACTCCAAAGCCCCTGCTAGAAACCTTTGCCCATGCTCCAGTGACACTCCCCACAGTCTGGAAAGCCAAGAAAGCACCACTGGGCTAGACCTCCTCCTCGCCATTTCCCAGTCGCCAAGCTGCCACATGTGGTTGAGCAGGTTGAGCACTGCACTGGCACAGTCTACAGAAAAAGGGGTTCCTGAAAGCTAGCCACATGTTGTGTGCCCTGGATGGCAGAACATCTGTCCAGAGGAAGGAGTGGGCACCCTTTTCTGATCTGCACATAAGTTGGTAAGAGCTAGAGGCAGCCTCACCAAGAGCCTGTCCCTGTTTGACAGATGGGGTACCAGTAGTGATCAACTGTGGCTGTTTGTATGGTAGCTAAAGTCCTTCTAAGAGCCTAGTGAGCGTGTGGCTCTTGGCCCTATTTACAGTCGGATGGGGAAGGATGGGTCTTTCTTAGCTTTCGGAAAAGTGTTGGTTAGTCTGTGCAGAGCTGTGCTGCCTCAGCCTGAAGGGGAAAGTCATACACAGATTAATTACTCTGTGATCATGAATGGCTTTGAGGTGGCCAGAACAGACACTGGAGCCTTTTCAACAGCAGATAACGATTCCCTAATTGATGAGTTTGCTCATTCTCAGTGCCCTACCCCCAGGCCACTACTAGGGATTGCATTTTTCCACGTCACTCTTGCAGTTTCTACACACTGCGGAGGTTTGACAGTTACGTGGCTCATCAGCCTGCCAAGAGCCTGGCTCACCAGGGCTGCCATTTATTGAGCACCTACTGTGTGCTAAGCACTGATGCCCCTTATGGGAACTAAATAATTATTGAACACTTGCTCTGTGCCAGGCTCTGTCAAGTCTTTTATCTGCCTTAAATCATCTAATCATCCAAACAGTCCAGTTGCATAAGCACTGTTATTATCATTTTACAAATGAGGTAACTTGGCACAGGGAGGCTGAGCAACTTGGCCAGAGTCACACAGCTCAGACAGGGCTGTATAGGGATTCAAACCCAGGCAATCGAGGTCCCAAGACTGTACTCTCCACCCTAGCTTCTCAAAATAGACTGTGAATAATTCACACTCGTTATCCCACGTAATTCTTTAAGGTTTATTAGCCCTGTTTTATAGGTGTGGAAACTGAGGCTTAGTGAGGTGAAAGCCTTGTCGAGTGTCACACAGGTAGACCATGAGAGTTCTGGATGGAAACCCAGGTCAGTCTGATTCCAAAACTGCATATGATACTGCCTCTAACATCTGCATAATATATGGGGCTTAGGAATCAAATCAACTTGCTTTATAGCACTGAGAACCACAGCTTTTACCTTGGGATTGGTCCTGGCCTTCCAGGAGTATTTGAATAGAAAATTCGGGTTTTGGAGGAAATTAAGGAGTCTGGTCTGCTCCACCCGACCTATTAACCCAATATTTTATTCTAGAAAAAAAAATTAAACCTCCAAAAAAGTCGGAAGAATTATCCCATGAGCACCTATATACTCATTCCATAGATTTTGTGACATATGCTAACTTTTGCTCTATTTACTTTATTGTCCATCTGTCCATTTCCTCCCTCCCTCAATCCTTCCTAATTTTTGGTGCATTACAAAGTAAGTCGCAAACATCATTGTACTTCAGGATGTTGTCATTGGTTATAATTCAATATTAGCTTTTCTAAAGTAACATTTCCACAGAGTGGAGTGCACATATTTTAAGTGTACTAGTTCATGTCAACTGGGTAATCCACTCCCCTATCAAACTATAAAACATAACCATATTCTACAAAGTCCCTGTGCCTGGGTTCCTTTTTGCAGGATATTCCAGTAAAGCCATCCCCAGAAGCTTACTTGGCTTCAACATAGATGTCTCTTGGTTTATTTTCTCCTAAATCTGCTCATCTCAGAACAAAGATTAAACAGGCAGAAGAGAGCTGAACCTCCAGCTAGCAGCAACAACACCAGAAACCACAGTAAATTCTATGGGCACTTCCAGTGTGTTTGTCTTACTCTAACACTGCATTCATTCATGAGTTTCATTCTCTTTAACAACCTCAGGCTGTCATCGCTGCTTAATAGTCCCATTTTACAAGTAAGCAAACTGAGGCTCAGATAGATCATTTTTTTCCTATGTCACCCAGCAAGTAAGTGAAAGAATTGGAATTCAAATCTAGGAATTCACACCTCTCCTTCAAAGGGCTTCTGTATGAAATCAATGAGGCTCATAGTAAGACTTCCATAAACAGGAGCTAATGCAGAACAGGAAAGCCCCTGGTAAAAACTTGGGAAGTAATTACCTACAGAAGGCAGAGTGATCTGCCCTTGTTCCTGATTAGTCACGTGAGGTGAGCCCGTCTGTTGAACTGAGCATGGGGCAGTCAGTGAGGACCTTGTCCATAACTGGTTGGGGCCGTGAGCAGGGAAGAGGCCACGTGCAAGGGCCAAGGAGCAGATAGAAGGGAGGAAGCATGAGGGAACACGGACAAGTCTGCTGGCAATGCAGCAGTGATAGGGTGAAGGGGAGCTGGTGGTCACTGGAAGGGGCTCTTTCTAAATGATGGAGCTCTTTGTTCCCGTTTGAGTGCTAATGTGACTGAGCCGGCTGACAGAGAGAAGGTATTGGGGGGTGAAAGGGGCAAGGAGCTTGAAGAGAAGGGAGAGAATGTGGTCTGCACATATGAGCAGGGGATGGGTAGCTTCCCCCAGAAGGAGGAGAGATGGAGGAGAGGGGCCAGGGGAAGTGAGGGAGGTTTGCCTGCCTTCCCTTGGACAATAAATAAGGGTGAAGATCATCTGCCCCCTGCTGAAGAAGGCAGCACTGAGACCTGGGGCCTCTAGGCCGGGATGTCATCTTCCTTTCTGCTCCAGCTCCCCCCGCTCTGAGCCTTCCCTCAGCTGCCCTTACAACTGAGGTGACCAAAAGAAAAGCTTGTGCTTTCTGAGCTCCCACTGGGGTTGCGGTGGGAGGGGCTGGGCTTCTATTTTCTGTTAATTCTGATGGTAATGGCATTCTGTGGGCTCTAAAAAGCCAGAGAATCAAGAATATCTGAATGGCACTCACCATCTCCTAACCCTTTTTACAGATGAGGAAACTGAGGGCTAGAGAAAAATAATAGGTATGCATTTTGAGCACTTTAGAGTATTAACATATTACACACTTTGTTTCATGTAATCCTTACATAATATTATTGTTATCCACCCCTTCACCATTCTACCCATTCACCCATCCATCCCAGAAGCAGTTATTAAGTACCTGCTGTATACCAGATATTGTGGAAAGTTTTGGTGAATCAGCAAAACGCAATATGGGCAGGGTTTCTGACCACACAACTAATTGCATGAATAATTATATGAATTGCAAGTGTGATCAACAATAGAAGAATATGGATGTGGTAACACACTAATGACAGCTCAGGGAGTCAGGCAAAGAGGGCGGGGAGGAAGAAAAGATGGAAGGAAGAAGGAAGCAAGGACAGACGGACAGACAGATGGACTCACTCAGCTGAGAGCTGAAGTACAAAAAGCAAGGCAGGTAGGAGGCAATGGAGGGGGAACAGCATGCAAGAAGGCGCTATGTCAGGATGGAACAGAGCACAGAAGAGGAAGTACAGAGAAACTTACTTCCCCCTCCACATGTGGTGGAGGGGATTAGAATGGGCCTTTGAGTTTGCAAAGGGCCAACCATGTGGGCTTGGAGGCCAACATAAGAACCTTGGACTTCATCCCATGCTCAAAAGGCACAGATACTATTTTTCTCTCGCCCTCAGTTTTCTTATATGTAAAATGGGTTGGAAGGTGGTGAGTATCATTTGGATATTCCCGATTCTCTGGCTTTTCAGAGCCCAAAAAATACAAGAATAATGGAAAATATAAGATGGATGCCATTGATGGTTTCAATCTGGAGGAAAGGGTACAGGAGAATGGGAAAGACTTGCCCTGCTGGGGGGAAACTGAGGCTGGGGAGAAGATTCACCTTCGTAGCTGACTTTCATTGGCCCCCTACTATGGGCTAAGCACTGTGTTTATCCCTATCCATCATTATCCCGTTTAACACTCACCTCAACCCTATGAGGGAGGAACCATCTCCCTCATTTTACAGATGGGGAAACTGAGGCAAGGCCCAAGGAAGCTTTCCTGTGATCCAGGCAAGTGTCCTGTGCACCAGATCACTCGGCTGAGAAGTGGCAGGGGTAGGGCTCATACCCTGGTCCCTTTCAGACAGGTTCCATCTGCCCCTGGCATTGACCTCTGTCTATGCCCCGCCCTTTTCAGACAATCGTTGCATGGACAGAAGGTTCCTGCCAGGCAAGTCCAAGCAGCTCATTGCTTTGGCTAGCTTCCCAGGTGCCGGCAACACATGGGCTCGCCACCTCATTGAGCTGGCCACAGGCTTCTACACTGGCAGCTACTACTTCGATGGCTCCCTCTACAACAAAGGTGAGGAGACAGCAGGGAGGGCAGGAAAGGAGGTTCCCTGGGCTTGGGAAGGTACCCACTTGGAGGGCATGGGAATACTCCTCCTTGAGTACCTACTGTGTGCCACTCTCCCAGGCACACTTATTGAGACTCACTGCATGGTTGGTACTCCCCCTGTTCCTCTGTGCCCCACAAACATTTCTTGAGTCATGTCCTGGATACGCCACCAGCATCTGATTCAATAATTGACATTTATCAAGTACCTATCATGTGCCTGGTACCTTTCCTCCATTTAAGTCATCACAAACATTCCTTAAACACCTACTGTGTGCTGGTACCTCATCACAGATGTTTACTGACCAGCAACTCTTTGATGTAATAGAGGTACAAGAACCATGTTCACTTTGGGGACATTTATTGAGCACCTACTCTACGCCAGAGGTCCTCTCCACATTTAAGTCAACAATATTCACAAGGTAGGGTAATCTATTTTCATTCCATTCACAGATGTTTATCGAGCCCTGGAATGTTCTGGAGGCACTTCCTAAGTTAGGTGTCCCAACATGCATCTGTGGAACACCAGCTGTGTGTGAGGTGCCACATGTAGGTTCAGATGCCAAGGATGTTCTCTCGGCACCTAGTAGGTGGCCAGGTGCCACATTCTTATTTAACCCTGCATAGAAACCCTGTGAGGTACAATGATGATGTTCTTTCCCGGAAATGAAAACTGAGGCTTGAGGAGGAGAAATAACTTGCCCAAAGTCACACAACGTGTTTTTCAACAAGCTAATCAGGGATTCCGTTCTAGTGTTTCCCAGGTTCAAAGCCCACATCTTTATTACTCTATCACACAGGTAAGAAATTCCTAGGTTTCTGGCCAGGCACAGTGGCTGACACCTGTAATCCTAGTACTTTGGGAGGCCGAGGTGAGTGGATCACCTGAGGTCAGGAGTCTAAGATCCGTTCGAATCACTTGAACCCAGGAAGCAGTGGTTGCAGTGAGTTGAGATCGCACTATTGCACTCCAGCCTGGGTGACAGAGTGAGACTTCATCTCAAAAAAAGAAAGAAAGAAAGAAAAAAATTCCCAGGTTTCTTACTGAGGAACAAGAAATCATGGATGAAATGCCCCTTTGGGCATGAAGCCCTCTCCTGAGCGTGGTGGGAGATACCAGGGAGGCAAAGAGGCCTTGCATCTACATGTGGAACAGCCCTTGGCCATGGTCTTTGTGTCTGCAAACCAGCTGAAGACCACTTCCTGGCTGTGTGCCCTTAGGCAAGTTACGTCTCTGATTCTGTGTCCTCATGCACACATTAGAGATAAGAGTATGTACCTCATGAGGTTGTTTCAAACCAGGAGTGTCCAATCTTTCGTCTTCCCTGGGCCACACCGTAAGAAGAAAAATTGTTTTGGACCACACATAAAATACACTAACACTAATGATAGCTGATGAGCTAAAAATAAATAAATAAAATTAAAATAACAAAAAAAAGTCTCATAACGTTTTAAGAAAGTTTACGAATTTGTGTTGGGCCACATTCAACATCATCAATAAATGCTGGCTCTGGGTACTCTGGTCTGGGTGCCAGCTTGGTGCTGATAGACAGTCATTCCCGACCCCTAGCTTAGAGAGAGCCAGGCGCGTGTCTTTCTCAGGGTGAGACACAGGAGGGAGGCAGAGGCTGGGGGAGAAATGGCAGGAAGGGTGAAGAGGGATGGGCTGATGGCTGGGGTTGGCAGGAGTCAGGCAGGGGAATCTGCTTGAGAATCCCAACTTTTTATATATTTATTAATTTTCAGTTTTGGTCTGAGAAGTTGTTTATTAAGTACCTATTACCTATGAGGCTCCAGGCTGAGGTTATTGCATGCTTATATCAGGATTTGAATCCAGGGCTGGTTGTTAGTAGTCCCTATGATCTTAACCGCTGTGAGGTGCTGCCTTTGTGGCAGCTGCTGGGAAGAGCGCTGGGATATTCCAGAATCTCTCTGGCTTGTCCTGGAGCAGAAACTGGGGAATGCAAGTTCAGAACAGATGCCATGGCTGGCCCACATTCTAACTGTCCCGGCTGTGGCAGCAACCCCACTCATGCAATCCCAGAATGTCACAAACAGCAGGGTCCTTCAGAATCATTTAGTTCAGGGATCAAGACTGGTTTCATCTAGTGTTGATTCCAATGAATCTTTGCTTAAGGATGATGTGTTAAGAAAGATTCCGAGGTTCTATGCTCTCTCTGAAACAAAGTGCCTTAATCTAATCGTGATGCTGTAAGCGGAGAATGGGGAACAGTGGTTCATACACCAAGAATTCGCCGTGTGATCTAACTCAGCCTCCTAAAGTCAGAGAAGAAGAAGAAATGGAATTTTAAAATGGAGTCAGAAGCTTTCATTTTCAGTCTGAAAGTTCACTCTGATACTTAACAGCTATGAGAATTTGTGCAAAATTCTTCACCTCTCTGAGCTTTAATTTCCTAATCTATTACATGGGGATATCAATACTGAACTCAGAGATTTTCTAAAAACTATAACAAGATAATGTTTGTGAGATAATATGAGTGAGCCTGTGGTGTAAAATAGACACTTTTTAAATGCTATGTAACCAGGACAGTTACTTAGTCAAAGGCAAAGGGAGTTGCTCTCCGACTACACATTAGCATTGCCCAGGGAGCTTTTAAAGTCTTGATACCCAGGCTGCATCTCAGCCCATCACCATCAGACTCTCAGGTGTGAGCCCAGGTGTTGGAGTTTTTTATAAGCTCGCAGGGGCTTCCAAAGCACAACCAGAGCCAAGACCCCGGGCCCTAGACAAAGAACCCAGCATTCTTACTTCCAGACCTAAAACGTTCCAAAAATTCATCTTTGCCCTGTGTTTGTTAATACTCCAGTGTTGGGAGATATTAATTAGTCACTGATGGAGTGAGACACCTACTAGAATCTTAACTTGATTTAAAAAAAAAAAAAAAAAGATGGAAAGAAAACATAACCCCCCTGTGGCAATTCCCTGCCTCAAGCTGTGTCTAGTTACTGGATATTTCCTTCATTCATACTGAGACAGGCAGGGGTTTGTAGGCTGGTCACAGGCAGCTGAGTCTTTGAATGTAGCTGCCTTTTCATTAGGAGCCTTAAAATCCTTCCCACAGCCTGTGCCCTTGCAGTTAACACTGAACTCTCCCTGGGAGCTAGGAGCTGGCAGTGGGGTGCAGACAAAGTGAAGGGCCTCTTGCCCCGCAACGGCATCAGCCTATCTAGCTAACCCTGCCCAGTCTCTCCCCACACCACCTTGCAGCTGAAAGATGCTGAACTCCCTGAAATCCTTTGCTGCATTTGCCATCACTGGGCCAACGTTCTGCGGCCCCACCCAGACTCCAGGAATAATGAGCTCTCTGTAGTTCAAGAATGTGCCAGAAGTTTACACGTGCGAATCTGGGATGTCAATCCCCACCGCCCCCACCCTTATTTCTTGTTTATTGGCCTGGAAACCATCTCTTGAGGCTGCAGGTCAAATTCCCCATTGTGGTGTCTCTGGCAGACTTAACAAGTCCTCCTTGACCCTCCTTGTACCCCAGACATTCCTTCATCATAGCCCTTATTATTATGAATATATTCATATTGCTGTCAATAATTCTAGTCATCATGGGCCTTTATTTAATATCTACAATGGGCCCAGCACTGTGACAGGCACTTTATATTTTTCTAACTCAGTCTTGAGGTATGTGGATAGGATTTACTCGGAGGGAGGGAAAGGAGGCTGTCCCAGGCAGAGGCCACACCATGCTCAGAGATGAGGAGGAGAACAGCACCCTGTGATGGGTGAATACAAATAGTTTGACGGTGTTGGATGGGGCAAAGGGAGGGAGTGGGGCTGGGGTGTAAGGTACAAGGGGAATCCAGAACGCGATTTGGCAAAGCACCTAGAATGCCCTTCTGAGAGCTGTGGCCACTGTTCTGAGGGCTATGGGGATAGAAATAGCGGGTGGGTTATTGTGGGGTTTTCAGCAGAGACGTGGTGTGCTGAGACTTGCGTTTTGGAAATACCCATCTGGCCACAGATTTGGACTGAGAGGTATTTAGCAGGCTGCAGGGTTATCCAGGGGAGTGGCAGTGCTGGGGAGATGGGGACGATGGGTGGGACATTTAGAAAGTCACTGATTAGAAGTAAGAGAAGACAGTAACTTGGGGGCCTCAGTGGGTGGGTCTGGAGGGGGTAGCATCTGTACAATGAGCTGATCCCCCAGCAACTCTTGCTCATTTCTCTAAGTCCTTTAGAGTTTCTTTTCTTCTGCTACCAACTTGCTGGATGGCTGGACGCACATTCCCCTGCCCCTCAAGACCTGGGTTTCCTCCTCTGTAAGAAGCATGTGTCACGTGGGTGGTCTCCCAGGGCCCTCCTAGGCCTCTCGGTCTGCCTGACATGTTCTCTCTTTCCTCCACATTTTCTGCAGCCTTCTGTTCCCTCGGTCTGGCAAAGGGTCCACTCCACCAGCGAGCTGGTGAGGGAAGGAGGGAGGGACTGAATGAGTGAATGAATGAGGAAATGTAGGGACCTGTCCCTCCCAGAATCCAAGTATCTGTCCCACTTGGGTCTTTCTTCTCTTTCCCTCACTGGGTGCAATTGCCATTTGCAAAGCATGGTTTTCTCTGTCTCTGTGCCCACATCTCTCCCTCTCCGTCCCTCTCTCAATTGTTCTTTCTCTGCATGTCTGCCTCTGCCCAGCATGTCTCTGCCTCTCTGTGCTTCTCTCTGTGTCTCTCTCTAGGTGTCCATCTCCCCTTCTCTGCTTCTTCTCATTTTATTTCTGTGTCTGTTTCTCTCCCCCAACCCCTGCTTTCTCCCTCACTTTGTCTCAGTCTCTCTCTCTCTCTCTCTCCAGGTAACTCTGTCTCTCTCCCTGTTCCCTTGCCCTGGGCTACATCTCCCCTCTCCCTGCCTCTCCTCGCCTCAGAGAGGCGCCAATGCAGGCACAAGCTCTGTGGTCTGTAAGGAGCCAGAGCCCTGACTTCTGAAGGAGGAGAGACAGAAGACAGCAAGATATGTTCTCAGACTGGTACACCAGCCCACGGAGTTGGCAGCCTCTCAGCCCAGCTGATGCAGGACAGCAATTTCTCAGGATTTCTTTGTCCTCCAAACAAATCCCACTATCCTAGAGAAGCACTAGCCTTCAGGGTTAGTGTCCATGCCTGAAGCCAAGATGGGACTTCCCTGTCTCAGTAAACTCTGCAGTGGGGCTGTGGTGTAAGGTTCAAGGGGCATCCAGAATGGGATTTGGCAAAGCACCTAGAATGCCCTTCTGAGAGCTGTGGCCATCGTTCTGAGGGCTGTGAGGGTAGGAATGGGGGGTGGGCTATTGTGGGGTTGAAGGGAAGGGGCAGAGATGTGCAGTCTCTGCCACTTTCCTTCTCTGTACCTTAGCTCCCCTGACTGAAAAACGCACAAGCAACTATAGGAACAGATTTGGAAGCGAGATGGGGAAAACATGTCTTGTTCTCTCTGTGGCATGGAACGAGGTTGTTTCTCCAAATCCTAGGACAGTTGGGCAGCCCCTTAGAGTTTGAGGGTCACATGGGTGCCCAAGATAAGCTGATATTTTGGTGACTCTTAAAAGATACGATTTAAATATACCATGTTTATTTATGTCATGGAGATGCTGGGTCCTGTGTGTCAAGGACAGTGGAGAGGGGGTACCCTGGTGGTGGAGTCCAGCAATTTCGCTCTGGCAGGAAGCTTGCACCCATGATTCCCTTTCAGTTACCTAGACAGGCTCTCTGTAGAGGACAACTAAGCAACTGTCTGTTGTTCCTCAGGCAAGCCCATTCCGTTTGGCTTCTCAAAAGTTCCTTCCAGACACAGTACTCTTCCTTCTCGGAGACGTTCTGCTAAATGGAATTTTCTCTACATCTGCAGTACTCTCTACAGACAGACTCTTCAGGCAACCAGCATCTGGAATATGAAACAGATCTTTCCCAATCTTTACAGCTTTTCTAGGTATTTTTGGGGTTTTGTTTAGTTTTGTTTTTAATCTTGATACATACTGTGCTAAGTTGACCCCCCTCATGAACAAACAGAAATGTAACTTGGGTCTCACAATGCATGGAGCTGATTTAAAATAGTTTGACAATCCTTCCTTGTTTCTGACCATTTATTTTTCCCAGTTGAGACCCTGTGTGAGTTCTGGTATACCCCCTGCCTGTGCTTTCCACTGCTGCCCTCATAATGAAACAGATTTTGGTAAAGATAAAATGAAATCATGGAAAGAATGCCCTTTGTCCATGTCATGCAGAGATCTACAAGACTACATGATGTGAAATTATATCCAGCGTGGCCTTGCATAAATATTTACGTCCCAAGCTCTCGCTCTCCCAAGCCCTCACATCCTAGTCTTCACTCTCCTCTAGAGGAGACTTTTTCCATGACACTGTGCTTCCCATCGGCCTCAAAGGCTGTGGATTAATATATTCTCATGGGGATGGGCCAGTGCTAATTTGCAAGGCTAGGCTAATCCAAGACAATTTGACTTGGCTAGTCCCAGAATAGAACGGGACTGAGAAAATCACATTCCATTCTTGGCTCTTCTGCTCAGTGGCCCTGTGAGGGAGGCTGCACCTCTCTGGACCCCTGTCTCCAGGAACAGAAGCAGATATCAAGCCAATCTTCAACTCCATCCATCTTTAAAGCCAGAGCACAACAGGGAAGGAAGCAACTCCAAGGTTTGATGATACGGAGCGGCTTCTCAGTCCATGATTTCACCCTAAGTCTCATTCTGCATTAGCTGCCATTTACTGAAGTGTTACTGTGGGTCTCACTTATTTCTCACAATGTCCTTGTGAGACAGAAAGTGCATGCACCCATTTTACAGATGAGGAAAACCGAGGCTCAGAGACACGATATCAGTGACACGATATC
Source organism: Saimiri boliviensis (assembly GCF_048565385.1). NCBI lineage: Eukaryota > Metazoa > Chordata > Mammalia > Primates > Cebidae > Saimiri > Saimiri boliviensis. The sequence continues at coordinate 25,028,499 of NC_133455.1, read as the reverse complement.
CACAGTGACTCATTGAGTTGTAAACACAGCCAGTATCTTGAAGGCCTAGTACAAAAACATTTCTACCTGGCCTTAATATAGTATCCAAATGCCTTAGCTTGCATGAGCTAAGGGGCGCTTAGAGGGTGAAGGGCACATGTGTGCCAGGAGCCTGGATGAGTTTGTGTCTTAGCTCTGCCTCTCCTCTAGCTCTGTAACTTGGGAAAGTTATGGGACATCTCTGCCTCAGTTTCCTCATCTGTAAAATTCCCCACAGAATTTTTGAGAGGATTGAATTGCTTAATATATGTAAAGGCCTTAGACTATCTCCGGCTGCACAGAACTTCTCTCAGCTCCTCAGCCTCTGAAAGGAAAACTTGATCATGTTCCTCTTCTTTTTGCTTAAATCCTCTTAAGAGTTCCCCAGTCTTTCTGGTCTAGTGCTGGCCTCTTCATCACAGACCCCACAGCCCTCTCCAGCCCCACACCCCGCTCTTGCTACCTGCATTCTCTTTGCAGTCACTCGTATGTGACACATTTCTTCCTACCCATCGCAGGCCCTCTGCGCCTGCTGTTCCCAGCCCTTAGCCCTCCTCTCCCTGCTCTCCTGAGCTAGTAAGTTTCTCCTCATTTTTCAGTTCTATGCTTAAGTGCCGTTTTTGCCAGGAAACCTTTCCGGATGCGACTTGACTAGATCAGTGATTCTGACTGAGCTGACTGGGCTGCCCATCTCCAGGCTGCAGGTTGGGACCATGTCTATTCTACGTGTCTGGCTTCATCTGGATGGATTCCCCCCCCCCCACCCACTCCCAGGGCATGTCCTTTCGAAGTGATAGCAGAGCTCCCTCATGGAGAGTAAGCAGAAACACACGATGTCTCTTGAGACTGTGCTGAAGACCTACTTCCACCCCGATTCCATGGGCCAAAGGAAGTCATGCCCATTATCGGTGAGGCAGGGACACTGACCCCCACAGAGAGGAATCACCAATACATGACTCTCTGGCCCCTCTCATAGCATCCAGGCTTTTTTGCTTCTTTTCTTTTTTTGTTAAGAGACAGGGTCTCACTCCATCATCCAAGCTGGAGTGCAGTGGGATGATTTATTTTTTTTATTTTTATTTTTTATTGCATTTTAGGTTTTGGGGTACATGTGAAGAACATGCAAGATTGTTGCATAGGTACACACAAGGCAGTGTGATTTGCTGCCTTCCTTCCCCTCACCTATATCTGTCATTTCTCCCCATGCTATGTCTCCCCACCTCCCCACCCCCTCATCCCTCCCCGATTTCCCCCAACAGACCCCAGTGTGTAGTGCTCCCCTCCCCGTGTCCATGTGTTCTCATTGTTCACAACACCCGCCTATGAGTGAGAACATGCGGTGTTTGATTTTCTGCTCTTGTGTCGGTTTGCTGAGAATGATGGTTTCCAGGTTCATCCATGTCCCTACAAAGGACACGAAGCAGCTCACTGCAGCCTCAACCTTCTAGTTCAAGCAAACCTCCCACCCCGGCCCCGCCAAGTGGCTGGGACTACAAGTGAATGCCACCATACCAGGCTAAATGTTTTTACATTTTTGTTGTAAAGAATGGGGTCTCACTATGTTGCCCAGGCTGGTTTCGAACTCCTGGGAGCAAGTTATCCTCCCACCCTGGCCTCCCAAAGTGCTGGGATTACAGGTGAGAGCCACCATGCCTAGCCAGCACCCAAGCATCAAGACTTCCCTTTTGTAGCACTCACCAGGGCAGAGGTTTTACACTTAACTTGCGTTCACTATTTGAATTACCTAACTCTCAAAAACAGGAAGACCTGTGAATGATTTTGAAGACCTGTGGATGTTCTGTAAGTCATTTTAATCCCAGGGTCCTAGCATAGTGCCTGGCACATAGTAGGTGCTCAATAAATACGCGAGTGACGGAGTGAACAAATGCATGAGGATGCCTGAGGTGGCCCAGAAGCAAGTGGGGTGAGCTTCCTGCTTCCCTGGCTCACCAGTCCTGTTCCTCACCTCTGGCTGTGGAAAGGGTTTAAAGGTGAGCGGGACCACTGGCGCAGCGGACGGACCATCTGCATCAAGACGCACGAAAGCGGCCAGAAAGAGATAGAGGCCTTCGACGCCGCCATCCTGCTCATCCGCAACCCGTACAAAGCCCTCATGGCTGAATTCAACCGCAAGTACGGGGGCCACATAGGCTTTGCCGCGCACGCCCACTGGAAGGGCAAAGGTACCGCTCGGGAGGGGAGGGGCGGAGAGGGAAGGGGAGGGGAGGGAAGGGGAGGGGAGGGGCGGGGAGGGGAAGGGCGGGGAGGGGAGGGGAGGGGCGGGGAGGGGAGGGGAGGGGCGGGGCGGGGAGCGGACCCGGGCTGCAGGAGGTGGTGGGAGGGTCACGTGCTCCGGACCCGACCAGCGTGGTCAACAGGAGGCGATGCCTCATGCGAGGAACCCTGGAGGGCATCCTGGAGGGCACGTGTCATGCTCCAGTCCCTGCTTCCGGGAGAGCAGGCGCCTCCCGCAACCCTCCCCCAACCCACCCGCAAGCATCACCTTCTGTGAGCCGGGCTGCTGCATCTCACAGGGGATTAAAACCGGAGGCTCAGGAGAAAGGCTCTTTGGGTTCAGATCTCAGCTCTACCACCTCCCCGAAGGTCTCATTAACCTCCCTGAACTTAGATGGCCCCATCTATAAAGTGAAGATTATAAAATTGTGAGGCTTTAAGAATTTTACAAACACTCGGTAGGTGTGACTCTCATGATGTTGGAGATGCTCCCGAAATTGATGTGGGGTTGATGGAAGCCAGTTAAAGAGCTTCAGGAGACTAAATCCAGCCCCAGGTCAGCCCCGTGACAACCCTGTGTTGCCACGAGTTCCTAAGAGCATAGGTACAGGGCATCATTTCAATGAACACTCCCAAAGACTCCGGGTGAGGAGGCTCAGAGAGGTTAAGTGACTTGCCCCACATCACACAGCTGGGAAATGCCGGTGCTGACCCCCAAGAGTGTAACTTACTATGATTACCTGGGTTTGAGATTCAGCTCTGGCACTTACTAGGTGACAGAGGGCTGTGTGCTTCAACATTTCAATGCAGAGTGGCCGCCCAGGGCAGCGGCCAGAGCTTTGAAGTCAGACTCAATTTCTGCCATTTTGAGTATTAACCTTCTCAGCCTCAAAGTACCAGATCCATTATAGGCTGATCTCCACCAGCATAATGAAAGTCACATCTCCTGAGGGTTTAGGGAAAGGCGAACTTCTTAAATCCCCACCATAATTGTCCCCATTTTGTAGATGGGATAATCTAAGTTCAGGGAGACTAAGGAGCTTTTCTAGGGTAAGAGGGATATAGGGGGTTGTATAATTCGTATAAAGTTACACTTATACAAGATGAGCAGGTTCCACATATCTGCTGTACAACATGGCGCCTTTAGTTAACAAAAAGGTATTCTTTACTTAACATTTTGGTAAAAGGGTAGATCTCACATTAGGTGTTTTTTTACTGTACACAAAAACAAGCAAAACAGATAAAAGGAAACTTCCAGAAATGATGGAAATGTTTATTACCTAGATTATGGTGATGGTAACATTAGTGTATCCACAAAGCCAAACTCACTAAATTGTATAAGCAGATTTTTGTATATCAATTATACCTTAATAAAGCTGGAGTTAGGAGGAGTTTTTCCATGAAGTGGTACAGCTGGGATTTGAACAGGGAGTCTTGCTCCAGAGTCCATACTTTTCAGCACTGCACTGTGATAATGGATTAGACGAACCATTGGTGGCTATGAATCACCCAGTCCAGAGCCCCCGACACACAGCAGGTGCTCTGTAAATGTGAGTTATCCCCAGCTCAGCTAGGCTCCAGGAACCAGACTGCTCCAAGACCCCAGCCCCTCCCCAGAGAGGGCCAGAGCAATTCGCTGGTAACACCCTCAACACTGACTTCGATGATTAAAACCTTTGGGCCTGCCCCTTGGGTCCCAGCTCACTCAAGCTGCTTGTCTGTTCCTCCCCCTCCCTTGCTCCTCTTCTCAGTGAGGGGGTGGAAGCTTGGACAGGTGGTGACATCTGTCCATTTATGCCCAGGGGTAGAGAGACCTCTGAATTATTTATTTGTAGAACGATCAATCAAAAGCGAACACTGGTCGCTAGGCTGAGACATCTGTATGTGCAAATGGTAGTACCCTGTCCTAAGAGCATAGACTCTTCTTGTCAAAGCTGGAAAAGACCTGGGACATCAGCGGCCCCAGTGGGCCTCTGTGCTGGCTGCTCCTTAGAGTCCCTGGAGGAGAGTGGGCAAACCCCAGTGCCCAGGCTGCACCCTGGACTATTACTGGGTGGCACCTGGACATCAATATATTTTATTCAACTTTTATCTGAGTTACATTTTCAGGATGTGCAGTTTCATTACATAGGTAAGCGTGCGCCATGGTGGTTTGCTGCACAGATCAACCCATCCCCTATGTATTAGGCCCAGCATGCATTAGCTATTCTTCCTGATGCTCTCCCTCCCCCACACCGACAGGCCCCAGTGTGTGTTGCTCCCCACCCCCATGTGTGAATATTATTTTAAAGCTCCCCAGCCGCTTCTAAGGTGCATGGAGGGCTGGGAGCCACTGATCCCTATTGATTAGTGGGGAAACTGAGGCCCGGAGAGAAGCAGAGACCACCAAGGTTGGTCTAGCCCTAGGATCCAGTTCTCCAGCTCCCAGGCACCCTGCTGTGCCAAGTGAACAGAAAAGGGGTTTACTTGGGAATCTCTTGTGGGCACTTCACGACTGTTATCTCATCTAAACTCTCTAAGGCCCACAGGAGGTAAGAGAAGCAATGATCATCAGTACATCCCATTTTACAGGTGAGAGAACCATCCCAGGAAGAGACAAGTCTCTTGGCTAAGGCCCTAGGTAATGACTGAGCTGTGATTCAAACCCAGGCATTAACCATCAGGCTCTGCTGCCCTGAGATGTTGCTGACCCTCTGGTACATTCAGATATTTTCCTCTTCCGGGAAAGAGGAATGTGAACCCTGTATTAGGTTTAGACAAGTCTCCCAATTCCCAAGAGCCACGCATCTCTCCTCTTTTTCCTTATTCAAGACAGCTGGGGGCTCTAAACCAACACTAAGGAAGGAGTCGTAACAGGTTGAATGGAGAGACTTCAGGGAGTATGGGACGGGGGAACCACCACACTCCTCTCGTACTGGGGGCCTGGGGTCCCATATGAGCCTGAGATGGGGGACGGGATCTTCTCCAAGTGCCCCTCCAAGGCCTGACCCAGGTATGCAAGGGCTCTGGCAGAGAGCCTTCCCCAAAGAACAGAGCCCCCAGTCTCCATTCAGCCCATTCCTCCCCTTTGCATTCACCATCTGGCCCCTGGAGACACTTGAGTTTGAGACTCTTGCTTTAAGGTCCAGAATCAGTGGCATCAGCATCCCTTGGCAACTTGGTAGAAATGCACATTAGGCCCCATCCCCAAACCTACTGAATCAGAAATTCTAGGAGCGGGGCTCCAGCAATCTGTTTTAACAAGCCCTCCAGGTGATTCCGACGAGCACCCTGGTTTAAGAACCCTTGCGGCCGGGCACGATGGCTCACGCTTGTAATCCCAGCACTTTGGGAGGTCAAGGTGAGTGGTTCATGAAATCAGGAGTTCAACACCAGCCTGGCCAACATGGTGGAACCCCGTCTCTACTAAAAATACAAAAATTTGCCTGGGCATGCTGGCGGGCACCTGTTATCCCAGGCTGAGCCAGAGAATTGCTTGAACGGGAGGTGGAGAATGCAGTGAGCAGAGATCGCGACACTGCACTCCAGCCTGGGTGACAAAGTGAGACTCTGTCTCAAGAAAAAGATAAAAGAACCCTCGCTCTCGTGGAAGGAGAGTTCTTTTTTGCTATAAGACCCTGCTACTCAAAGTGTGGCCTGTGAGTCAGTGACATGGACATCACCTGGGAGATTTTTAGGCAAGCAAATCTCAGGCGCTCTCCCAGGCTTCCTGGATCAGAATCTGCATTTTAACAAGATTTCCGCAGACACTTCATGGGCACTTTAAGGTTTGAGAACTGCTGCTTTTGGATGCCCTTAGTGACACAGAATGTGAAGGTCACCCTGTAAGAGCCAAGGTCACCTAGCTATTGAGTGTGTCCACCCTACCATGCCCTGTCCCCCTCCCAATTACATCTCAGTCCAGGCTCCTATAACCACCACCCCCAACCTGTTTTTGGTTCCATAGTGTTAATTTTATAATCTCCCTAGAGTGAGTTCAGAGCAAAATTGTATGTGATATGATTATACAAGGTGAATTGTCCTGGATCTGTTTAATGAAACAGACACTGTGTTTAATGGTTCTGTGGGGAATTAAGTACAGTTAAGCTATTAATCAGGCCCTTGTTCCTTCCATCACAAGAAGACGGAGGGGAGGCTGGCCAGCCTGTGCCCCGCCAGGCACACCTGTACGACAGTTCTGGTGGAAATAGCACTCATTACCAATGTTCCATGGCTTTATTGACCAGTTTGCAGACAGCAATCAATTATCAGGAATCCTGAGTTAATCGAGGCCTTTGGTTTTCCATTTTTCTTCTTCTTTCCAAGGAAGTCATTTGGGAGTTTCAAGGGAGGAAGCATTGCCATAGGAGGAGGCAAGGCAGACAACCATCTGCTGCTGAAACAGCTTGGATATCTATTGTGATTTTGGGGGGATGCTTGATCTAAAAAGAGGGGGCATGTAGGGAATCAGGGGATACAGGAGGATGAATATCATCATGAAGAATCATAACAGTAACCAATTTTTATCGAGCGCCTTGCTTGTCCCAGGTGCCTATCAGGATCTTTGCAAATCTTATTTCGCTCCATCTTCACAGCGTCTGTAGGAGGTAGTTTTCATTCAGATCACCACTTTGCAGATGGGTGCACTGAAACTGAAGATCAAGTAGTGTCTCCAAAGTCATATAGTTTGTGTGGGGAGGAGCTGGGTTCTGAACCCTGGCAGCCTGACTGCAGAATCACCTATAAACAGACCCCAGGTCTCGGACAAGAACCTGAAGGTGAAGTGAGCAGTAGGCAGCCTAGAAGTCATGCTTCCCAGGTCCAGGAGTGAAAAGAGGGCAGGAGCTGATCAGACCTAGGTGCTCGATTTTTTCTTTTTAAAAATGTGTTTATTTTTATATATTTAGGGTATAAAGTGCAGGTTTCTTAATATAAATAAATAAAATATAAAAATATTTTATATACATATGCACGTGCATGTATACATACCACATTTTCTTTTTTAAAAAAGTTTACTTTAGGCGTGTACTATATCCGGCATTTCTCCTCATGTTACCCCTCCACGCCCCCCACTGTCCCTCCCCTGCTACCCCCTCAACTGAATAGGAACACTCCTACACAGTTGGTGGGACTGTAAATTAGTTCAACCATTGTGGAAGACAGTGTGGTGATTTCTCAAGGATCTAGAAATAGAAATTCCATTTGACCCAGCAATCCCATTACTGGGTATATACCCAAAGAACTATAAATCGTTCTGCTATAAAGACACATGCACACGTATGTTCATTGCAGCCCTGTGTACAATAGCAAAGTCCTGGAACCAATCCAAATGACCACATTTTCTTTATCCAGTCCTCCACTGATGGACACTGAGATTGATTCCATACCTTTGCTATTGTGAATAGTGCTGCACTAAACATGTATGCAGGTGTCTTTTTTAGGTAATGATTTCTTTCTCTTTGGGTAGATATCCAGTATTGGGATTGCCGAATTGAGTGGTACTTCTACAGTCTGGGATAGATGTGGGTTCAGACTCTACCTTTAATGCCCACTGTGTGGACTTGGGCAAGTTGCTTCCTGCTTCTTAGACTCCTTTTCCCTGTGTCTAAAATGGGGCCAGTGTTAATAATGCCTACTCTCTAGGCTGCTTGAGAGCACGGAATGAGACCATGCCTGCAAAGTGCCCTGCATAGCTCCCAATACCCAACGAATGCTCAGGCAACATGCATTCCCTTCCTGCCCTTCAGACAGAGGTGCCTGGTGTCCCACAGAGGTTTGCAGTCCACAAGGACACTCTGTCATCTCCATCCCACCTGCATCCAAGACTAGGACACCTGGAGCTACCTGAGAGACTCCTTCCTTTTTCTTGAGCCATCCCGAAGCCCTCTTTCAGCAACCTCTTGAGATGGTGAGAGATGGCCAAGCCTAGACGTTTGGATCTGTGTTGTTGCTGGGTGCTGGGTGACGAGCACCATCTCTGTCACCTGGGCATCTCCCCTGAGAGCAGCAGCTGTTCGGAATCACCAGCGATGCTGTGAGGTGATGCAGGAGTGGGAAGATTCTGAAAAAGGAAAACGAGCATACAACATACTAGATTTTTCCTAATCGCTCAGATACATCTGGTCTTAACCCATTATAACAGTACGGGCCCAATTAGTCAGATACATTGTAAATAATCTATTTTCAGGATAAAAAAATATCCTTATCACCGGCATAAATATCTCCCAAGCAGCCAGAATGTTCCGGAGGACTTGCTGGGGGAGAAGTCTTGCCACAGATTCTGATGAGTTCTGCAAAGAAAGGGAGGCCTTCTCCACGCTGCAATTTGGCAGTTGCGAATTTCAATTTAGTTCAACAACCGTTCACTGAGCACCTGCTGAGTACAGGCATTGGGAGGAAGTCAGGATGAGGCTGCTGCTGCCTGGGAAAGATCCATCCTGGAACCAGGCAGGCCTGATCTGGACAGTGCTTCCTGGCTGTGTGACCACGATCAAGTCACTTCACCTCTCTGAGCCTCCATTTCCTGGTGATGAGTGGACAATAGTTCTTTTCCTTTCAGGGTAGTCAGCAGGATTAAATAAGATGATGGGTATGGGTATCCATCACCCAGCAAGGGATTAGGACTTAATTTTTAAGAACCAGCTGGGATCCCCAATGCAGCCTGGGGGACTCACCCCCCTCGTTCAATAAACAGAGTCCTCCTGTTGCCTGCTCTGGTGGGCGCCGGGTAGCGTATGCCCTTGTGAGAAGCAGCAGGTCTCAGTTCATGGTTTTGGAGCTCCTGCCCTCTGATTCTCCAGCTGGGGCTCAGAATTGAGGCTGCAATTTCTTTCCTCTGTTCCCAGCACCCTCCAGGTCCCCCTTCTGCACTTTCCTCAGCTCCTTCTACTGTGGGAGTTTCAGCAGCTCGGGAGCTGACTGCCTCTCCTCATGGAATTTCCAGGTTCTCTCTAACATATCTTGCAAGTCAGACAGTCCCAAATGCACCCTCCCAGTCTGCGTGACAATCTGTCCTGTCATTTCACCATAACACTTCCATGAAAAATTTAAAAAGGTGGGACAAAAATACGTGAAGATGAAAAATAGTCCAACTTAAACCCTGCCCTCAGATAGCTTACAGTCTGCTGGGGAGACAGACCACAGAAGTCGGGGCTTTCAGCACAGCATAATGAGTGCCATGGGGGGCTGTACAGGATGGAGAGGGGAACTGTGAAACCCAAAGGAGGCACATGTCTGAGCCCAGGGAGTCAGAGAAGATGATCTGAAAACAGAGTAATATCAGTAATAATGATAGCCAGCATGTACTGAGCACCTGCTGAACTCAATACACCATACTAGAAACTTTGTTTTTTTCTACTTTGTACAACAATTCTATTATTATTTTGTGAGGAGATACTACTATTACACAGAAAAGCCTGGTAGTTAAAAGCCCTTTGAAGCCAGGGTGCTTGGGTTCAAATCCTGGCTCTGCCAGTTATTAGCTATATGACCTTGAGCAAATTACTTAACCTCTCTGTGCCTCACTTTTCTCTTCTGTTAAATGGAGATAATGATGATACCTTGTAAGGTTGTTGTGAAGATTAAGTGGAATTAAGAGCTATATTAATATATTTATTAACATGTAAGTATGTAATCTAGAATATAAAATTAATACATTATATATTAATGTAAATAATAAACAATATAATAATATGTTGTATATTATATTGTAGTAACACATACTTATATGTAGGATTGTGCCTAGCATATAGAAATCACCAAACAAGTGTCATTGTTATTCCCAAAGAGAAGGTGGTGACCAAGAATATTCCAGGGAGAAACAGCATTGAGGTGAGAAGTATAGGGATGTGTTTAGAGCTCTAAATGGAGTGAATTGAGCAAAGTTGTTATTCTTTTTGTTTTTTAGAGGCAGGGTCTTGCTCTGTCACCCAGGCTGGAGTGCAGTGGCATCATCATAGCTAACTGCAGCCTCAACCTCCTGGGCTCAAGCAATCCTCCCAACCTCAGCCTCCTGAGTAGCAAGGACTACAGGCATGCACCACCATGCCCAGCTATTTTATTTTTTATAGAGATGGGGTCTTGCTGTGTTGCCCAGGCTGGTCTTGAACTTCTGGCCTCAAGCCATCCTCCAGCCTTGGCCTCCCAAAGTGCTGGGATTATAGGTGTGAGCCACCTCACCTGGTCTGTGTTATTATACTTAATTGTTAGTTGTGTAACTGTGTTGTGCTGTGAATAATGGTAACAATGGCCAGCACCATCTGACTGGGTCTTTCAAGCTCTCCTCCCTCTGACTGTGTCCTCCCTCTTCCATCTGCAGAGTGGCCAGAGTTCGTGAGGAACTATGCCCCATGGTGGGCCACTCACACACTGGACTGGCTCAAGTTTGGCAAGAAGGTGCTGGTGGTGCACTTTGAGGACCTGAAGCAGGATCTCTTCGTCCAGTTGGGCCGGATGGTCAGTCTGCTGGGTGTGGCTGTCAGGGAGGACCGGCTGCTCTGTGTGGAGAGCCAGAAGGATGGCAACTTCAAGCGCTCGGGGCTCCGGAAGCTTGAGTATGACCCCTACACTGCGGACATGCAGAAGACCATCTCTGCCTACATCAAGATGGTGGACGCAGCCCTCAAAGGGAGGAACCTCACGGGTGTCCCTGATGACTATTACCCAAGATGATGTGTCCGCATGGGGGGAGGGTAGACTAGGAGTCCTGACCATGCAGGCCCTGTGGACTCAAGACCCCTGGTGACCCCACTGATCTGTCCTCTCTTCGGTTTGGGGACAATCCCCTTGACTGTTCTTTGCCTTCAATGAGTTTCCTGCATGACAGAGGAGGCTCAAGGGAAGAGATTGTCCAGGCACTACCACCCTACTCACATGTTCCCCTCTTGGCAATGTGGGGCATCTGGTTTGGGGGGTTCTAGTTACATGGGCTCTTTTCTGTCCCCTGTGTCCCTGCCCCTGCCACTCTGGGTTCTGCTTGTGGGAGGGAGGGCTCATCAGCTTCAAGGAGACTTGCTGGATGCCCTGTGGCCTGGGGGGGCTTTTGTAAAAACATGGTCCCAGATGCTTGTCCCTTCTGGGCTGAGCTTTTGTAGCCCCCTTCTCATCTCCACTCAAGAAGCACTGGCACTGACGTTTAACTCAGGCCACCTTCTGTTCTAAAGAAAGATTGCTGGGAAGTTTCTCCGTGGCCTTAGGCATCTGACATCCTGGGTAGAGTGGGGAGGCAATGGTGCTCATGGTAGGTTAATTGGAGACACCAAGTGGGGCCGTTGGTGTCATGGGCCCAACCCCAGGCCACACTGCTTCTCAGAAACGAGCTGCTTGCCTTTCCAGCTCCAGGGCATAAACCCTGCCCCCTTCTGTCCATGCTGGGTCCAGAAAGTGACCTTGGGATCCTGATCCCAAATCCAAGGAACCTCAGGCACCAACAGTGAACCCACAAGGATGGTCACCTGCCACGTGCAGAATTTGAGTTAAGAGAGAGCCCCAGTGATACATCTCTCCACGATGGGCTTCAGTCGGTCTTACACTGCCCTTCTGACCCCTACAAATGGGTCCTTTGCTATCCAGGGGAGACAGCAAGAGTGCTCTTAATCAGATGGAACCTTACCCAAAATGGAACCCCACTACCTTCCCAGACCACCTGTCTCCCTTGATCATAGCCCAACAGGCCAGCTTCCCTTGGGGGGCCCTTTAAGGAATGGGGTGAATGAAATTGTGTTATTTCTATACAAACATTGCTCTCTTGATGCTGAGATGCCAAACCAAAGGATTTCTGAGGACCTGAGTCACGGAGCATCAATCTTACAAAGTGTTGGTCCAGGGTCCCATTCTTCCCCAACCCTGGACACCAGTGGCTTCCCACCCACTCCACACCTGCACCACCCATCATTGTGTAGATGAAAAAGCCATAGATCACAGCCTCCCTAAGCGGTCCCTCTGAAGCCTTGGGTGCAGGTAAATGCTCATTCCCAAGTAGCAAAGAGACCACGGAGAAGGTGCGTGTAAAGAGATATATTTTTGTAAGAGGAATATGATTAATACATTCCGCCCCTTGGAAACTGGCCATGCAAAGAAAAGGGCACAGGGATTAGACCTGTGTCACCCTTCCCCGATTCCCTCATCTGTAGGATTTGGGCTGCCCCAGGCCCACCCAGGGGGCTCTGAATGTATTTTGTACTGTGTTTCTTTCCCCCAGGTGAATTTCTAGTCTTTTTCATGAAGCAGTGGAGGGTTTGGCCTCCCTTCCATTGAGAGATCGGCTCTCTCTGGGAGACTTTTGGTCCAAGACCTAGGTCAGTTCTTTGCTGGTGGTCCCCTCTGACCACAAGCTTCTGTCTGACAATTCCTCAGGTCAACACCATCATTAAATGCGAGTTTTGTTGATGATTCTCCCATGTGGTAGAGTGTTGTGTAAGATAGGTTCACAAACGGGATGTTTTTCTGGGGTGTGTATAGTGTGTGTGTGTGTGTGTGTGTGTGTGTGTGTGAGAGAGAGAGAGAGAGAGACAGAGAGAGACAGAGAGAGAGATGAGAAACGGAGAGACAGAACGTGTTCAGGGTGATGGGCGGGTTGGTGTATAACTGCTTTTGTGCCTGTGTGACCCTGGCATAGCTGCTTAGGAAGAATTACATGCCTCTGTGTGTAAAATTGCCTTTGTGTCCACCTGCCTCTCTGTGTTTTGAGACTGTATCCTGCAAGATGCCGTGATGACCGTCCCATTTTTAATGTATCTGTGCAGGTTCTTGTGTATGGGATTACACCCATGTAAAGGAGGAAATGGTTAATGTGCATGAAACCCAAGTGTGAGAAGCTGCCTGTCTATTTATGGAGGGCATGTCTTCTGCAGGTATCTTTTGTCCTTGGCTGCTTTGAGAGGGAGCAGCTGTGGGGAGAAGTGGTAGGTGGGATGAGATCACTAGAGTGTCATGAAAATGTTCCTGCCTAAGTATGTGCACAGGTATGGAAGAGGTTATCTATGAGAGGCGTCCCTTCTGTGTATGTGTGTGTGTGAGAGAGAGAGAGAGAGTGTGTTTGTGGGGGGGGAGAGAAAGAGAAAGAGAGGAGAGAGAGAGAGAGAGAGAGAGAGAGGAGACCCTGAGCATAATGTTTTGCACAGGCGTATGCAGCAGGGAAGTCAGTGAGAGTCCAGGAGGACAGAGAAGTCCCCTCTGCTCCCTGAAGGGTGTGGATGAACTTTTCTAAGCCTCCACTTACTGCTGAAAGAAGACCCTGTGCTCTTCCTCCTCATGCATCGGGGGGCTTCTGGGAAGAGGTGCTGATGTCCAGGGGCTGTTTCCCAGCCAGAGGGAGACCAAAGTGTTGTATACTGACACACGGAAAGTAAGCAGAGGAGGAGCAGAGCCAGGCAGAGGAAAGAGAAAGGGGCTTCTCCCCCAGGCAGGGAGAGCTCAGAAGGACTAAGAGTGCTGGGGAGACTGGTAGAGATGGGAGAAGATCTCAGAAAGGGTGTGAGTTTCTTCCAGAATCCAGAAGAATAGGGCCTTTCTCTAAGGGTTCATCTTGGCTCACAAAATTCATTCTGTGATGACTGACTGAGCTCTGATCTGGGCCCAGAATACACTCTGTCCCCAATATTAAACCAAGTCTGACCTGGTCACAGACTGAGGCCAATCCTAGAGCCTTGAACGTGAGTCAAAGTTAAGCCCTGATCCTGATCACAGACTGAGCCTTAATCCTGTGCACGTACTGATCCACGAACCCTCATTCCTGCTCCACGTTGACTGAGTCACATTGGACTGAGTCCCAAACTACTTACATTGAGCCTTGACCCTAGTCATTGACTGTACTCCAACCTCAGTCACAGACTGGGCCCTTACCTGCCCCAGAACTAATGCTGATAGTGTCTCCTGACTGAGCCCTAATCTCTGTCATGGACTGAGCTCTGATCCTGGTCACAGGCTGAGCCCTGAACGAAGGTGCCAATTTTCTTTCCCTTTTCTAAATACTATCCATGCAACCAAATCTTCCCAACTGGAGGTGCAGGAAGCCATGCAGCGTCTAGCTCCAAGCTCTCATGGATCCTTCTCAGAACCCACAGATGATGTGCCTTATGTAAATCCCCACTTTCCACCTGCCCCCACCACAGAGCACCATCAGGTGGGAGGGGGTGGTTCGAAAGCTGTTTAGGCCAAAGGTGGGGCTGGATTCTAGGAAGTAAGAGAGTAACAAGACCGACAAAAATCTATGCTCCAGCAGCTTACACTTGTCTGGTACTGAGCAGATATCGCAAAGTGATCAGAAAACTTTCAGGGAGGTGATGGTGAGACAAAGAAGGAAAAGGACTAGAGTGGTTCCTGACCAACCCCATGAGGTGGGTGGAACAGAGATCGTTAACTCCGTTTTATAGGGGGACATCGGTGCTCAGAGGCAGGCAGTGGCTGGCCCAAGCCACACAGAAACTAATGGTGTTACCCACACAGCCGGTGGGTTCAATGGCTTGGCGGGTGACCACAACCAAGGAAGATTTAACAGGGGGACTTTACTTGTCACAAGTAAATAGGACACTAGGGACGGTTCCCAAACAGTGCCACCCTGAACAACGGTGAACACAGGGCTCTTGGGCTGGTGAGCCCAGCCATTGAATGCAGAGCTGGGGTCAAGGCCGCACAGGCACGGTGGAGGATTATGCTTCCATATATGTCGCATGCAAAGAAAATGGCCAAGTTCCTCCCTGGGATTGGGCAGGGTGTGGGGTTAGTACGGTAATAAGGAGAGTTCACCAAAGTTCATCTCCAACTCAGGCATCTGTGGGTCCAACTGGGTTTTACTTTTCCAGGGCTAAGCTTCTTCCTGGAACTTTTTTGAAACAGCAAGAACTCAAGGTGCAACAGTCACAAGTGGATACTTTTTCACAGTGCATCCCCTAAAACCCTAGGCTGCATCCCTCAAACCCAGAAAGCCTAGGTTGCTATAGCAGAGCTGGGGCCACAGCCTCCTCCAAGGGGCTAAAGGTCCTTTCCACATACAGAGAGTGACATGGCCCTTGCACCTAAAGAGGAAGGAAAGTTGCGGATCCGAGTTCCCCAGTGCTGGGTCCATGCCTGGCCTGGAAGCCAGGGCATCTGGACTCTCGTCCTGCTGCCACCTGGGGCTCCAGGACTCAGGAGAACAAGCAGGGCTCAGAATCTGCTGATTTGGGGAATTTATTCAGGATTCTCCCATAACCCCAGAGGAGGCTGCAGCTACGTCCCAGTGGACAGTGCAGGAATGGATAGAGGGGGAGGCAAAAAGGTTGCTGGGAGCAGGTCCTACAGGGACCCAGCCTCCTCCCGGAGGCCGGGCCCCCTTCCTTCCCCTTTCCCTCCTTCATTGTTTCCTCGCCTCATCCCTCCCCCTTTTCTCTCTGTTTTTCTTTACCCAGCCACCTGTTCTCAATTCTCCTCTTTGTGGTCTCTGATTTCCTCCAGCTGCTCATTAAATCTCTTTTCTTTCCTGTCTTTCTGCCCCTCCTTCTCTTCTCTCTTCTCTTCCTTCCCCCCTCTTTCTTCCCCCTCTCTTTCTCTCTTCCTTGATTTTTGTTTCTGCCTGTGCAAAATCTCTCCCGTCTCTATCTCTTCATCTTGGAGCTCTCTGCCTCTCTCTCTGCCTCCCTCCCCCAACTCCTCTGGTTCTCTCCCGTCTCCTCATCCTCTTCCTGAAGAGTGGGGGCGACTCAGCAGGATCCAGACCTAGTGAGACAAATGCTACCCAGGCTGGTAACCAAGGAAGTGGTTTCCTTAGCAACAGAATCTGCAGGCACGCGCTCCACTGCCCCAGTCCTTAGCTATTACAGTAAGGGAGAAAGAGAGAGAGAGAGGATGGGAGGGGCAAGTCTTAAAACAATAAAGACACTCCTACATGCTCCTTATGAGAGGGGACAGTGCTCAGAGACAAGCCCAGTGCCTGGTACTTTGGGGACACTCAAAAATATGAGAAATGTGAGGCTTTGGGATCAGAGAGCAGCATATAGTATGCAGAGAGCTGGGGGAAGAATCTGCAGGACCTGGTGACATACTGAACGTGAAGGTGGTGAGATAACAAAGAAAACAAAGAGGACCTCAAGGTTCTGGCCTGGGCAGCTCCACGGAGGGAGCAGAGAAGCCAGGGAGGAAGGGAGAAGACATGTTGAGTTGATACGGCTTCGTGTCCCCAAGAGTTCACCACCTAAGTTGGGGTTGGGGGGAGGGGGGTGTAGAAATGACAGAAATATCTCATTCAATTCTGTTTTATAAATAGGCAACGAGGAACATGGGAGAAGGAACATGTGTAGTTTTAAATTACTTAACTCCGAGAAGTTAAATAATTTGCTCAAGGGACACAAAAGTTGGTGGCAGCACTTGGATTTGAACCTGGGGATGATCCAAGGCCTGTCCAGAGGGTGGAGGGGACAGAAGAAGGTAGAATAAGCAGAGATAGAGAGAGAGGCAGAGAAAGGACACAGGGAGAGAAACAGAGAAGGAGAGTTTTCAATCATTGATCTGGCACTTCTTCCCACCGGGAAAACAAAAATATGTTCACTTTTAGAGAAATGAGAGGAGACAAAGGCTCCCCACTGTATGATAGCTTTGGCGGTTATAAATAACCATCCCCAAAGAAAACACCTGTCAGGACACATTTGCTTCCAGAGAGACAAATTGTATCCCCGGTCCATGTTGATATTTAAATGACTCAGAGTGGATGTCAGGGGGCGGAGGGCAGAAAGTTGATCAACGTAACGTGGAAACCTAACTTGGCTTTTCCAAAAAGCAATAAAACGGACAGGCGCGGAGAGCTGTAAATCTGGGTGATAATAATAACCGTCCTCACAAAAGCAGCATGTTTATTTATCATGTTTGCAGGTTTACTATCGCCCCTCAAATTTACATTCAACAATCTGCCAGTGAGCATGGGGAGGCACACGAGGGTGAGAACAGACTGGCAGGGCACTGAGGAAGAAATGATAAAATATTTATCCCCTTGCCCCCCTCCCTGCCACAGCTGCCTTAAATCCAATTTCAAACAAAGGTGGTGATTTATCCAAGCAGGGCTGGGCAGCGCTATTTCAGGCCTCGACAGCTAATTGAAATGAGCCGTCATTATGGCATGGAATGTGTTGCAGCAAAATGCTTTTTGTGTATTCTGGAGTCATTTGCTAGACAATTATGGAGAAAGGAGAAGTCAGCCAGGGGTGAGAGAGAGGGCACAGCACTTGAAGGTGACAAGACTTTTGTGTGTCCTTTCAAAGTGAGGGACAACGGGGGGAAGAGAAATTCTTTTCTGAAACATAAGTTAGGTACTTAATCTTTTACCATAATTACCTGGGCTTCCAAACTTGGAATGCCTAGGTGTTATCCCAGACCTCCTGAATCAGATTTTCTAAAATATGGGGACCAGAAGTCTTCCCGTATTTCCCAAAGCTTCCCAGGTATAGAGACCACTGCAATAAGAGATGGTGCACCAGGATGGTGGGTTACAATGATCCTGTAGACTTGCAGTGAGGCAAAGGTATGTTTATAATCGACTTGTGGGTAACTGCTGGTCCCAATGTAGGCACTGACATGACAGCAGAGTACCAAGCATTATTGATATCACCCATGCATCCATGGCTTCTCATGCATTATACTCTGTGTATTGCTGGGGCTTGCATAGTACCTGGCACATAGTAAGTGCTATGGAAACATCTGTTGATTTTCTAAAATAAGTGAATCAAGGATTATTAAAGGATATTGAGATAAAAGCCACAAACCACTTGCCAGAGGAGGCCTGAGTAAGTCTTTTGGCTGCCCTGAATATTACCTCTAGTAATATAGAATTGTTTTTTATTCTCCCAACCCCATCTTGGACCCCCAAAGCCAATGGCGTGGTACAGTCCACCATCTTAGCTCTCAACAGCCAATGTATCTCTTCACACATTCACATTCAGTGGTGTCCCATGGGTGTTTTTAAATTGGCCATGGTGGGAATACATATCATGGAAATTGGCAAATGCTACAAATCAGGTTTTTCTTTTTATTTCTTCCTTCTTTTCTTCCTTTCTTTCTTTTTCTTTTTTCTTTTTTTATCTTTCTTTTTCTTTTTTTAAAAAACAGTTGAGTATTTACCAGCACACTGCTGCCCAAATTATACAAGCACACACCATGCTATTTCTTTTCTTTTCCATGTCTTCATTCATACTGTCTCCTCCACTTGAAAGCCTTTATCTGGCTGATGTCTTGGCTTCCTTCTCTTCCTGCCAGCTTCCCCTGACTACAGAGACAAGATTTGATTCCTCCTCTAACCTCCCTAATCACAGCTCTGGACATGGCAATTGTGTTTAGTAATCTGGTGTGTATGTGTGTGTGTGTGTGTGTGTGCACACGTGTGTGTGTGCACTCATGTGTGCACGCGTGCATGTGCATGTGTATGCGCACGTGTGTGTGTGTGTGTATGTGTCTTACCGAGATATGAGCTTCATTAGGATAAACAAAATCTTCATTTCTGGATTCTCATTGTGCTCCTGGCACAGACTAGATGATGTGCAAATGTTCAGCTGATGAAAGAATGAATAATGTCAATTACATTTAACACCATCTACCAATCTGTTAGCCTCACAAACCTTTGAGTCAGTGGATAGAAGGATCTGCCTGCCCAGATATTGGCCAAGGAGAAAGGGAGGTAAGAAACAACTTACAGTGATGATAGTAGCTACTATTTATTGAACAATAATTCTGTGCTGAGCACTATGCTGGGAGCTTCACATATGAAACATTACCGAAGCATCCCTGGGGGACAGGGAATCTTATTGCCCCTATTTTTCAGTCAAGAAAATCAAGGCTCAAAGAGGTGAAGCTATTTTCCCAAGGTCACACAGCTTAGAAATAGTGGACTTTGAACCCAGGGAATCTAGTTCCAGAGTCCATGTGTTTAACCACTATACTGCATCGTAGGGGAACACGTGTGTCCAGAGTCAAGAGGGCAGGATCGGTCTTGCAAGGCACAGTGGGGGTTGTCAGTGGCAGCATCCAGCAAGCAGGAGATTGCTACAGCACAAGAGATGAGGGAAGAAAACAGAGTCAGCAAAGTGCTGGCCTTTCTGGAGCTGAGGAGCCATGGGGTGAAGTGAGATGAAGACCAGGCCACCATGAGGGAAGAAGGCTGGGAGCTGGCGGTACAGACGCCTTTGGGTTCTTAGCTGCGCAGTTGGTTTATAGGTTCCCATGACAACTGCCAAGCAATCATCTCTTACTCCACAACTCAGTGGTTCCCTGGAAATTCTTTCTTCCGCATTCCACCAACACACCCCGCAGCTTATGGAGGCAGGGTGGCTGTTTCCTCTCCAGGAATGACTACACTGGAGAAGAAACCATAGCCCAAGTCCCTTTCGTTATAACAATGGAGGAGGGAAATTTGAGGGGAGGCAGAAAAGAAAGAGAGAAAAGGGACTTAAAACCTCAAAAGTCATATCATCCAACTGGAAAGGGGCTGAGAGGGGAAGAAGAATTCTCAGACTCCCCTTAAAAATCTAATGAAAATTATGAGTTGTTTTTCTAGAAAAATGAGTACGAGCACATATATACACGCATGCAAAGTTTTATGTATAGTTTTAAGGAACATTAGGATCTAAATAGGAAATTAAACATCACTGAACGCAATGGTTTCCAAATTAGAGCAGTGGAACCCTAACTTTAATCAAAACAAAATGCAAAATCCTAATCTCATAGTGGTTCTCAAGCAGAAATGATTTTGCACCCCAGGGGATATTCAGCAATGTCTGAAGATACTTTTGGTTTTCACAACTAGGGAAGGGGGAATTGCTAATGTCATCTAACAGGCAGAGGCCACAGATGCTGCTCAATGCACTGCAGTGCACAGAACAGCCCACCACAGCAAAGTGTGATCTGACACAAAATCGTCGATCTGACACAAAAGTGTCGATGCCGACAAGCCCTGGTGTAATATAATAAATAAAGGTGTGGTGTAGGGGATGGAACACCTCCAGTGTCAGACAAAACTGATTTTTTTTTTTTTTTTTTTTTTTGAGACGAAGTTTCCCTCTTGTTACCCAGGCTGGAGTGCAATGGCGCGATCTCGGCTCACCACAACCTCCGCCTCCTGGGTTCAGGCAATTCTCCTGCCTCAGCCTCCTGAGTAGCTGGGATTACAGGCACGCACCACCATGCCCAGCTAATTTTTTGTATTTTTGGTAGAGACGGAGTTTCACCATGTTGACCGGGATGGTCTCGTTCTGTTGACCTCGTGATCCACCCGCCTCGGCCTCCCAAAGTGCTAGGATTACAGGCATGAGCCACTGCGCCCAGCCACACAAACCTGATTTATGTTTAGACTCAGCTGTGTGACCCAGGGCCAGTCGTCAAATGTCAGAGAGCCTTAGTTCTCTCATCTCTAAAATGGAAGTCATCATGGAATTTAACTTATGAGAATGTTGTATTAGTCACTGCACTATATACACAGGGGATAAAAAGACTAAACAGTATTATTATTTTTATTACCATTACTATTATTGTTAATGGTGTCATGGAAGATTTTACAAATGAGGAAATCAGTCTGTAATAACTCAGAGAACTGTCTGCCATTGGCTAACTTGAGGGATCAAGGACATGATTAAGCCATGAAGTGCTTTGTCATATACACATGAAAACCTGGCACAACAGTGTGGTCATGAGGCTTCTTTTCTCTGTGTAGCTTATATACTAGCCCTAAAGGATATGAACTTCTCTCAGTAATGTCAAGTAAGGAAACCTGTCATAAATACTATCTCGAAGAAGCCAGAAGAAACCCACATGGACATGTCCAGTGTGGCAGATTTGTGCAAAACCCCACCTTTTAATTGTACAGCTATGTTTCCCACTCTTACCTATTCAAATCTCAACATTCATCCTCGGGGAAATCTTGATTCAAGAAATCTAATTATGTTGCCTGTCTTTGCTTGGGGTCATTTCAAAGCAGAGCCTGAGGCAAGGATTTGTGTATAGGTTGTTTAAATGACAGATGGCCTTAGGGAGCAGGAGAAGTGAGACAAGAAAGAGAAAGACCAATGTATAGTGCATTACCAAGTCATGACTTTGGGTCGTGAGGGTGTGATTCCATTAGGACCTCCTAAAAAATACATAGCATGCCCCTCAGAATCAACTGCTAGAAGGAGTTGGGAGTATCTATTCATCAGCTCTCCACTTTCACTATTGAAGGTTGTCCCTGGGGCTAGTAACTTCCCTTGCATAAGACCAAGGAAGATACAACAGGAGATCATGACATTGGAGAAGCCAAGGACCAAAAGTAGGATGTGTGGCATATGCTTGAGGCAAGATACAAAAGACAGAGTGAATGGGAAGCCTCACAAAACTGTCTATGCCAACCACAACTGAAATCAGAAGTAGGCTGACAGGTGCAATTAGAGCACCAGATGAAATATTACAGCACATGATATTATGGACACAAAATTTCTGAGTTTCTTGCTAGGTTTAATTCTAACCTCCACCAAATACGAAACTCTCTGTGTCTCAATTTTCTTTTCTGTAAAGTAGAAGTAAAGGTACTTATTTCACAGAGCTGTTGGGAGAATGCAATAATCTTGTGGTTATAAAGTATTGAAATATAGTAGGTGCTCTGTAAACAGGAGCTACCACCCTTATGCCTGAGGAGCAGCCCTAGTCTGAAAGCAGTTTCTACTGGGTATGGAATCTACTCCACTCTCATTAACCTGTGTGACACAATTTATGTCAGGCACAGAGTAAATTCCCAGAAAATAAAATTTGATGACTCTGAGGGACTCTGATGCCAAAGGTCAAATGAAGGACAGATTGGCAAAGGATAAAGGTAGAAATGAATCACCAGTAGGCTTTTGGGGGTTTAATGCTGCAAAAATAACCTTCCACTAGAAAACCTCATCAGAGTCATCCCCAAGTCCTTATCAGTAGCTAGTATCCAAAGCAGGTTTCAACTGACATTGTCTCGATACAACAGACAAAACTCTTTTTCTTACTCTTCCAAGTAAAGAAACTACCAAACCAATAAGTAGAGGGTCTCAAATTCAACTGTGAAGTAATTTCACAAATTGAACACAAAAGAGTACTTCTCATTTACACAAAGAAATATATTCTATCCCTGTAATTTTCATGAAACATGGGCTTCTCATAGCCGTTGTTCAATTCTCACTTTTGATAGAGACATACAGAGAAATTTACTTCTCTACTACAAGAAAAATGTGCCATCACAGTACTAAATGACAACTAACTCTGTGTTGAAGAACCAGTAGGAGTGGTGGGAACTGGAGATCCTATGTCTCAGTGACATCACAGAAAATCATGAAGTAGGGAATTAAAAGAATCGGTCTCTTTTTCTTCACTAAAACAACCATAAGCTGGTAAAGACTGAAAGAATCAACTTTTTGAAACTTGGGAATTTAATCCAAAACTTACAACAGCTAAGGGAATGGTAATGAAGAAAAGAGAAGCTGAATTTCAGCATTTAAGGAAATCTTTGTCAGGTCACTGTCTAATCATTGAGATGATGGAACAGAGACTTCACTGATCACACAAGACAAGGAATACAGACTTTGCAAAAATAGCTTGGACAAGTTACTAAACAAATGAAAAGTTGCATCCTCAAATAATCAACAAAAGTAAATCCTGGGAGCAGGGAGGATGTGATATCCAGAGTTACCACTCTATAATATTCAACACAACCAGCTCTCACAAGGCATGTGAAGAAATGAGAAAGTACGACCCATTCAAAGGGAAAAATAACTAAATTAACAGAAATCATCCCTGAGAAAGCCCAGACTTTGGAGGAACTTGACAATAACCTTAAATAAATAGTTCCAAATATATCTGAG
Source organism: Saimiri boliviensis (assembly GCF_048565385.1). NCBI lineage: Eukaryota > Metazoa > Chordata > Mammalia > Primates > Cebidae > Saimiri > Saimiri boliviensis. The sequence goes on along the minus strand of NC_133455.1, from coordinate 25,005,454 downwards.
CAATTAAAGGAAACCATGAATTTAGAACTAAAATAAATCAGGAAAATGATGTATGAATAAAATAAGAATATCAAAAACAATATTAAAACTATTATAAAAAAGAATAGAAATTCTATACCTGTAAAGCAAAATAACTAAAATGAAAATTTCACTAAAGGGGTTTAGCAGCTGATTTGAGTGGACAGAAACAAAGACTTAGTGAACCAGAAGACAGAAAAATTAGAATAATATAGTCTGAGGAACAGAAAAGAAAAAGAATAAAGAAAAGTGAACAGAGCCTAAGGAACATAGGACGCTATCAAGCATAACAACATATGCATATAGGAGTTCCTGAAGGAAAAGAGAAAGATGAAGGGATACAAAGAATAGTTGAAAAAATAACAGCCAAAAACTTAACAAATTTGATGAAATATATGAATGTACACATTCAAAAGCTCAATAAACTCTAAGTAGAATAAACTCTAAGAGATTCACATTGAGACATTTTTTAATTGAATGGTCAAAAGACAAAAACAGAGAGAACCTTGCAAACAGTGAAAGAGAAGTGATTTGTCCCATACAAGGAACCCTCAGTAAGATGAACAGCAATTTCTTATCAGAAACCATGAAAGCCAGTGGGCAGTGGTATATTAAAAGTCCTGAGAGAGAGAGAAAAAAGAAACTCAAGGAGGTGAAGTCACTTGCCCAAAAGTCACACAGGAGAGTAGAGATTCATACCCATGCTGTCAGCACGAGAGCCTGTGCTCTTTATTTGTTTATGAATGTGTAGTCTGTGCAAGAATAATAACTCATTACTGTTCCACTGGGCATTTGCTTGGAACTGGAATCTTCTGACTGCTCATCCCTCATATATCAAGGGGCTGGAACACCTGGGCATCTCTCTATCCCATGTGGCTTCCCCAGCTCGGCAGCTTCAGGGAAGCACTTCTTATTGGTGGTCAGGGTTTCCAAGGCATGTGTCCTGAGGAGGAGTGTGTGCAGGCAGAAGGTATATTGACTTTATAGATCTAGCCTCAGAAGCCACAGAGCATCATTTCCTCATAGTCACAAGCCCACCCAGATTCAAAGGGAGGGGACATAGACCCTATCTTTGATGGGGAAGTCAACATTCCACTGTAAGAAGTAGAGAATTTCCAGAAGGCACTGGATGATGTCTTTATGACCCTCTGAATCCACTCCCCTGCCTCTCCTCCTTACCCTCTTCTCAAGAGGTTGACCTGTGTGGGCTGTGTCAGAAAAGAGCTGGCAGGAGACCGTGGGCGAGAGCAGAGGGAGATAGGAAATTTATTCTTCTGGCCTTTTCCCTGCAGGGCAGCTGTAGGCTGGCTCCGCCTTGGATCACAGCCCTGCTTTTGCTTCTTTGCACATTCTCTTCTTCCAATTTCCAGGAACTGACACTTTCCTTCCTCCTGTTGAAGCTGGAAGTGGAAACAGCTTCCTAGGCCACCACATTCTCCTGAGGGTCCCCCACACTCTGATGGCACCTTCGCAGACATCCATCTGTAATGAAATCTTCCCTGAATTATCCTAATCTTCTCCTGAGATTCTGACTAAAACATACTGACATCTAGTTATCTCTCTAATGTCATTCATTCATCAATTCATTTATTCACCCATCATTCATTATATGCATGTTCACTCACTCCTCAGGAATTCTTTGTCTCACACATTCACTCAGCACTGTGGCCTCCCTTCACTTACCCAACGCACCCCACAAAAACAACCAGTCCCCTACCTCCAGATCCAGGCTGCTCTGTGAGAACTGAACCACAGCATGACTTTTCCAGCAACTCTTTCTTCAGTCAAATCTATGTATCCCACTCTCTAATCAGGGACCTAGATTTTGTCCAGAAATACTATACCTACAAAGCCCTGCCTTCTCCAGGTCTCAGTCCTCTCCACCGTAACGTCAGGGTACTGAGCTGAGTGATCCCCTAAGGATTCAGTGCGTCCTTGCAATGGGAAGTCTAGGGGCATATGTAGGACTTGGAATCACACAAACCAACTCACTGAGAGAAACGAGGTCCATGAGGGGAAGAACCTTGCCCAAGGGCACATCATATTTCGCACCTACTTTCCCTGTTGTCAAAACTCTGATTTAGAGGAAGCAGCAGGATTCTGTGCCTTCTCTCTGCAACTTGATGGGTTGAGTGAGCCAAAGCCACAGGGCCACTAAAGGAGGGGAGACCTAAAGGAGCCTGACCTACGAAAAACCACACCCATTTCCTCGCCTTTGTCAGCTTTCCTGGAAAGCCAGCCATCCACCCTTCCCTCACCTCCCAGTGCTGTGCAAAGGGTTTAATTAATAAACACGCCTTTAAATCAAGCTGGTGTTACAGGGAGATGGTTAAGTGCTAATTATTGTTATCATAGGCTGCTTTCCACCTCATTAAATGCATGGATTTGGTAATTGTTAGCTAATTCCAAAGAGAAACCAGGGGCCCCTCAAGTGTTAGGATTACATCTTTCCCCAGCAATTGACCTAATTCTCAAGATACAGGATGGCAGGCCTGTTGGTCTCAGGACCTGAATGGGATCCTGTGGAAAGCAGATGGGCTCTGAGCTCACCTTCCTGGGTTCAAGTCTCAACTCTGTCACTTCCCAGTGGTGTAGCCCTAGGAATGCTGTTTCATGTACTTGATCATCAGTTTCCTAACATAGAAAATGAGACAAGGGTATGTGGAGTGCCTGGCCTATCAAAGGCATTTAATTAGCATTATCAATATTAATACATCCTCCACCATGGGCTTAGTGTTTTCTTTTATCATGTTCTTTGGTCCGCTTTATTAAAGTACATTTCACACACAAGAGGATTTACCAATTTCAGATATGTGATTTGATGAGTTTTGACAGCCACATATACAGTCATGTAATCACCATCACCATCATGCAATTACCATTACCATTTTCCCAAAAAGTTCTTTCCTGACTTTTACAGTTTATTCCCTTCCTCTGCCTCACGGCCCCCTGGCCACCACCAATCTGCTTCCTATCATTATAGTTCTGCCTTTTCTAGAAATTCATATGAATGGAATTGTACAGAGTCTTGTTTCTTTCATTTAACTTGCTGCTTTCGTGACTTATCCATGTTGTTGCATGTCTGAGTGGTTCATTCCTTTCACTGCTACGCAGTGCACTACTGTATGGACAAACCAGTTTTTTGACCATTCACCATTTGTTGGCAATTGGAGTTATTTCCAGTTTAGAATAACTGCTATAAACATTTACATATAGGTCTTTGTATGGACATATGCTTTCATTCTCTTGAGTACATACCTATGAGTGAAATTTTGGGTCACAAACTAAGTGTAGGTCTAACTTTATCTAAAAAGAAGAAATCACCAAACTGTTTCCCAAAGAGACTGTACCATTTTGTATTCCCACCAGCTATGTGTGAAAGTTCAGTTGCTTCACATTCTCACCAACACTTGGTATTGTCCATGGATTTTTGATTGTTTCTTTGTTTTTTGGTTTATGGATTTTTTGAGTCAGGGTCTCACTCTGTTGCCCAGATGGGAGGGTAGTGGTGCAGTCATAGCTCACTGCAGCCTTGAACTCCTGAACTCGAGTGATCCTCCCACCTCAGCCTCCCAAGTAGCTGAGACTATAAGGTTTATGCCACCATGCGTGGCTAGTTATTTATTTTTATTTTTTGTGTAGAGACAGGGTCTTGCTATATTGTCTAGGCTAGTATTGAACTCCTGGCCTCAAGAGATTCTCCCACCTAGTAGCTAGGATTACTGGCATGAGCCACCATGCCCAGCCACGGTATTGTCAGTCTTTCTACTTCCAGATATTCTAGTGAGTATGAGTGGCATTCCATTGTGGTTTGTATTTGCGTCTCTCTGATAATGAATGATACAGCACATCTTTACACGTGCTTACTTACTATCTCTATATTTTCTTTAATGCAGTGTTTGTTCAAATATTCTGCCGGCTTTTTAACTTGGTTGTTTGTCTTATTAATGCATTGTAAGCATTGTTTACATATTTTGATAACAAGATTTACTAAATATACATATTTACATCAAGTCGACTGCTTCCCTTTTTATTTTCTTAACAGTATTTTTTGAAGAGCAAAAAATGTTCATTGTAACAAAGTCCAAGTTTGTTTGTTTGTTTTTTGGTTTAGAGGTTTTTTGAGTCAGGGTCTCACTCTGTTGCCCAGACTGGAGTGTAGTGGTGGGAGACTTGCTTGAGGCCAGGAGTTCAAGACTAGCCTAGGCAATATATCAATTTTTCTGTTTTAAGTGGTGCTTTTTCTGGTCTATTTAAGAGATCTTTGTTTCAATTTCACATGCTCTTGTGAACCCAGGCATATCAAGGGCTCCTAATTTCTAGTGCTTTCCAAAGAACATCCCTGTCCATTTCTTCCATCATCTCCACTCTCTCAGGTCTCTTCTCCTTGGCATGGCTTCATGTCCTCATTCTCACCATCAAAACACATCTGCCCTCTGCCTCATTCCCTCTCCCAGTTGGTGGAGAGCTTGTAATCTGTTGTTAAAAGGGATAACTATTCATGTTCTTCTGTTCCTAGTAACTTAGTTACCTCTTCAAGGAGGCCTGCAGGTGGTAGTTTCTTATCCCAAGGGAGCAGTGTTCATAAAAACATTTTTTTCTCAGTCATTACAGCAGATTGGTGGGAACCACTCGGTTCTTCTCCCGATGCTAAAAGTACACCACACCTGTGGATGTCTCTGGGTGAGGCCAGAGCCTGTTCTTGGAAATTAGCAGCAAATCAATAGAAGGTGTATTGTTGACACATTGGATTAAATCTAATGGCTTGTTGATTTCAGCTAATGGCTGTTGTCCCCCTGTGATGCTGGTTGTGTCTCTCAAGCTGATTTTGTAATCTGAGTGTTGTTTCTAACTCACTGGATGTGCTAAAAAACACCCGATCACATTGCCTTTGGTGTTAACCAACTTATAGTCTCCAAAATTGTTTTAGGTTCATTCCTCCTTTGATTATTTCAAATATACTCAGAAAAGGTATTTCTATTTTCATTCTATACATGAGAAAAGTGAATATCAGTGTGGGTTAAATAACTTGCCTGGGGTTGGACAGCAGACAGTAATGCACCACTGACCTTTCCATCTGCTCCTAATAATGATGTCCCTGAAAGCCAAAATTTATGGTGCATTCACTTTGTGCAGGCACTGTTTTAAGTGTTGTCCGTCCTTTGTCTTATTGTATTGGCCAGCCATTGTCTCAATAATGCTACATTGCAAACCACCCCAGTTCAGTGATTCAAAACAGCCATCATTTATTTTTGCAGGTTTAAGTGTGGGCTGCAACATGGCAGGACCAGGCTGGACTCCAGGTCATATGCTCCAGATTCAAGGTTGAGCTCATATTTTTCCATATAGGTTGATTCTGGGGTTCAAGCTGAAGAAGCAGTAACTATCTGGGGGAAGCTTTGCTTATGGCAATGACAAAAACACAGGAGAGAATTTCCAAGCACATTTGTAGTCTCTGCTAACATCCCATTAGCTAAAGAAGTCACATGGCAAACCCAAAATCAAGGAATAGGGAAATTTACTCTGACTCCAGTAGAATGAACTGCCAAGTCACATGGCATGAAAAAAAGTAGGGATGAAGAATTAGAGCCAGTAATTCAACCTACCATGCCACTGAATCCCAACAACTCTAGGAGTTAGACACTTTTATTATTCCTATGTTACTGAAGAGGAAAACAGAGGCTGTGTCAAGCAGGTAGTAGTGAGAAGGGGTGGAGTGACACTCAGATATGCTAACCCCAGACTCCAGCTCTCAATCACTTGTCCATTTCTTGATGAAATGGTGTTCTACACAGAGGAAAATTAAGCAACAGATTTGTCCTCCGTGGGCTGTGTGATAGACCATGTCTACTGTGCCATTGGCTCTGTCCGTGGTTCTGAAACATCATTAATGCCTAGGCACCATTGTTTCCTTTGAGATGCTAATAACTTCAATCCATCCCTCTTGGAAATTCTAATTCAGGTGAAGAAAGAAAAAGAAAAGACACGAACAAAATTAAGATACACAAATACATACAGGCTGATGGTTTCCTTAAAAGACTGACTGGGTGAAGATACTCTTTCGTTTGGATAAACTTTCAAGTGGTAGCGGCTCCCAGGAAAAAAATTGCGTGTGAGCATGACTAGAAAATCAAATAACTAAAGAAGAGTGGAAAGCATGTGTATCCAGTGGCACAGAGCTGTGTGGGCAGTCACACAAATAAACAAGTCCTTGAGCACAGGAGGGTGAACCAAGCACCACGCAGGCAAACGTGGTGTATTGGTGTGCCAACCTCAGTTAGTTACATAAGTATGCTCAGTGCTTTTCTTTTCATCTTGATAAAATTTATGTGTCATGGAACAAGTGGAACTTTAACTTACGTTCCAGTCTTCATATGGCTGATTTCATGAGTCTTTGACAGTCCCCTCATGTTTCTGAGTTACAAATCACCCCTCTTCCCACTCAGGGAAACATGGGTGGGGACCACAGTCTCCTTAGTTCTTCTAGTGTAATTCTTAAATGTATGGATATAGCTCTAATCCACTGACTCCCCACTATAGGTATCCATATTTGTCATCACAAGTATATCTGATTAACTGGTCTGAAGGTCTTCAAGCACAGGTTTTTTGTAGAATAAGTCTTAAGAACTAACCTGCAAAACCATGTGGTCTAACCAATGAAATGGAAAAAGTCAACTCCTTAAAGTGGGGTTTCTATGGAGCTTTCAAGCTCATACATTTAAAAGCAGGAGGATCTTCACATACCACATGTGTTACATTGTAAAAATGGTCCTAGTTTCTCACCCCTCCTTACACCCTTCATCATGTGACTTTTCAGTGCTTTCCCACTCCATCTGTGGGTTTGGCCATGTGACCTGCTTTGGTCACTGGGCTTTTAGCAAGTATGATATAATCAGAGGCTAGAAAAGTGCTTGCCTAATTAGGCTGGACTTCTACAACCTCTGCTGAAAGGTGAGAGACTTAGAGAGGAAAACTTAGTGACCCAATTGCCCAAGCTGAGGCCATTCTAGATCAGCCAACAGTCGGCTGTGTACCAGACTGTGTGCCAGAGTAAGCCCACTCAAGATCAGCAGAATTCCCTAGTTAACTAGCCCAGGCGGTGAACAACAAGCTCTTTTTCCTGTATGCACTGAAATTTTTAAATTGTTACACAGCATTGTTGCAGCAATTGGTAACTGATAAACCACCATCCTCCATTTGAAAACAGAATTTCCCAAAGCTCCAGAGATGTGTGGAGGTGCCTAGAGGGAGGTTAGGACAGGAGGGAAGGTCTAAGCTTCCAACTTTGCTTTAACTACAACAGCTCTGGTTTCATCTTCACAATTAAGGTTCTATGCAGGGTTTCATAAGGCCAAACAATTCCTATCAGTGTGAAATGCTCTGGACAATAAATAATAGAATATCTGACTCACAGCACTTTATACAATATCTCACTTAAGAAGACTGGAGATTGATGTTTCCAGGCTTAATTCAAGGATTCAACAATGATACGAAAAGTCCAGACCCTTTCTCTTTTCTTCTGTTTACTTTTATTTTCCTTATTTCTTTTCTTATTTCTTTATTTAATTTCATTCTGCCATCTTAGTGTGTTGATCTTTTGAACTCATATTGCCTCGTGGCCTCAATATGGCTGCCACAGCCCCAGGCATCAATGCCTACATTTGGAAGAAACGTAGGAGGGAAGAAAGTGGAAAGGGGTTGTCAGTCACAGTGTCCTTTCAAACCTATTACTTTATCTTTCCAGGACCACTACTCTGCAGGCTACCTCCTCCATTCATGCAGACTACTTCTTATACCTTATTGGCCAGAATTGGTCCCATGATCACTGCTAGCCCTAAGAGAGACTCCGAAGGCTAAAGATGATAAAGGGAAAAGGGAGAGAGGTGAAAGGTTTTAACAAGTCAGGGAGTCAGGATTTAACCCTTAGAGCTGGTCACCAAACAAATCAGAGCTCTGTCAACAACAAACAGGCTGGGAGTGATTGTGGGGCTGGGTGGGGGACTCTAAAATGTGCTGCTCCTTTCAATGAAGGCATTGGCCTCAACTGTCAGTTACTTCAGGGATCACCTTAGCTTTCAAAGGCATGCCCTTCCTGGGGCAGCCCTCCTCGAAGGACTAATCGATATAAGGTAAAATGTCTGACCACACAGCACAACTTAAGACAACTCCCAAAGAGCCGTTTTATCTCTCTGAGGGGTCGGCTGAAGCTGTCATTGACCCTGCATCGCAGCTCAGCTTCTCTGTCTGCCTGGTTCCTCCTCCTTCCCCATCCTTCCACAGGTGTTGATCCAAGGGCACCCCCTGAAAGAAAATATCCTGGACCCTAAACTCCATCTCAGAGCCTACTTATCTGAAAAAATCCAACATACAGCAGGTAAGAAACCAAGAGCGTGCCCTCTATCAGCTAATAAAAGTTTGCAATTCACTGAACTAGCCCAGGGGACATCGAATATTTTTATGTAACAGGTGAGATAGCAAATATTTTAGGCTTGTGGCCATAAAGCCTGTCATGCATGACTCATCACTTCTGCCTCTATAACCCAAAAGCAGCCACAGACAATATGTAAATGAAGGAGCATAACTGTGTGCCATTAAAACTGTAACTACGAAAACAGGATACAGTCCACAGGATATAGTTTCTCAACCCCTGGACTAGCTCAACTTTTCCATTTTATGGTTGAGTGCAGTGAGCCCCCAGAGAGCAAGAAATATAACATTTGCTCTTAACAGCCTTTGGGAGGGTGCTAGTACAAGCCCCACTTGACACAGGAGAAAACTGAGGCTGAGAGGTGAGTGATGTCTTCGGGATGACACAGCTGTGAAAAAGCAACACCAGCCCTGGAACCCAGGCCTGGCTGTCTCTGCAGACCAGACTCCACCCTACTCCAATTACTTGCAGCTGCTGGAACTTGAGTCTAGCGGAGCAGAACAGAAGTAGGGGCGGGGGAGGCAGGATTTGCTGAAGAGAGAGGGGATCCTTCGACCCCCTCACTTAGCCTGGCTCCTCTCAACCATTTTCTGCATGTGGGTGAGAGAAGGCAAAGAGAGCCCATTTGCCGTGTGCTGGACAGTGCAACCTGTACTGTATCACCCAATGATCTCTGATGCAATCGAAGGCATGATACCAGGATTTTTACTTTGTTCCTGAGATAAGAATTTGTGTGTAAACAAAACCTCACCACACCTCAGGACACATGCCTTAGTATTCAAACCACAATGGACTCCAGGTCAGACAGTTACATGCCCAAAAGCATCTGTGAATTGCTGCTCAGGCCAGTGATCACTTAGGACCAGCACCCCCTGGAGGGACCATGTGGGACCATGTGGGAAGGCACAGCTCGGGACATGAATTTTACTGGAATACAGAAGAAAAAAATATTCAGAGAGGGGAGTGTTATTTTTACATAAGAACAAGCTCAAATATAGCACACTATCAAATGCAAAACAGCCATGGAAGTGTAAGACAAAATAAGGAAATGTTGATATAATTGCCCACCAGACTACATGCTTCCGAGACCCAACTGCCCTGCTAGATGCTTCAGGATGCCTGTTCTCCACCCTCCTGCTGGTCTCTTGAAGAGGTAGAGCATAGTTAAAAAGGCCAGCTTTAGGCACAAACTGGCTGGTCTCAAATCTTGGCTTCATCAACTCGCTAACTTCTACAACTCAAGATGTGGCCCTTGTAACAGCCCAGTCAGCATCGCCGGGGAGCTGGTTAGAAGTGCAGAATCTCAGGGCCTGCCTCAGATCCTTGGAGTCAGAAACTGCACTTTAACAAGATCCCCAGGGGACCTGCACACACATTCGTTTGGCAAGTGCAGCTCTAGCCGGCTCCTATTCATTCTTTAAACCCCACCTCCTCTGGGAAGCCATCCTGGCCCCTTTGGCTGGGTTAGGGGAGTCTTCACTCAGCACATATTACACTTTCGAGTGGCTGTCTCTACCTAGCTGGGACCCCAGCTAGATTTTTGGCTCCCATGAGAGCAGGGGTCGTGACCACTCCAACTGGCTCATGTCCTTAGTGACTGCCATTTTGGTGAACATATGAAGTGGCGGGCAACTTACCAGCATGTAATCCTCACACTAAGCCTACAGGGCCTAAACGAGCACCATCCCTTTTCACTGTGGAGGAAATTGAGGCTCAGGAGATTACATGAATTGCTCAAAATGGGGTCAGAGCTTGAGTCTTTGATCTCAGATCAAAGCCAGGTGGGAAGAACCACTTGTCAAACTGTACCTAGCAGGTGGGGAAGGAGAGTGGAGGAAAGACACCACCATCTCATGTACATGTGTGTAAAACATGGACACGAATACAATAGCGCACAACTTATCCAGCAGGAAGTCAACGCCTTGTGCAGAATGCCCCAGGGTCTGGGTGGGGGGTGTCCAAAGAAGAAGAAAATCTGAAATCTCCAAGAGCCCTATTTCTTCAGCCCCTCTGTGGTTTACGGTCACCAAGCCAAGCCTCCCTTAATCCAATTAAAACGGACTTGTTTATGCTTATCAGCTCTTTATTTGGTTTGTTAAAAACATGCAGATTACCCAGAGGCCTCTGCATCGCCTGAACCAAAAGGCATCAAAAAGACAATTAAGTTAAATCCAATTACTTGCAGCTGCTGGAACTTGAGTCTGGTGGAGCGGAACAGAAGTGGGGGAGGGGGAAGCAGGATTTGTTGCAGAGAGAGAAGATCCTTCGACACCCTCACTCAGCCTGGCTCCTCTCAACCATTTCTACCTGTGGGCTGGAGAAGGCAAAGGGAGCCGAATGTCACACAGCTGGGAAGTGGCAGAGGCAGGATTGGCCCCTCTGCCTAGAATCTCGGAATGTCAGAGATCAAAGGGTCCTGAGAGGCTGTCTGGCCATGAGTATGGCTCTAACAGCACACCAGGTTGAGTCTCCACATCTGTAAAACATGCACAGCCACGCCCACCTCCCAGGGTTTGGGGAGGAGTCCATGAAGTAATGTGAGTCTCAAGAGGAGAACCCAGCAAATAGTAGATGGTCGTTATATTCTAACTTCTGATCACTGCACTGGTGTCAAAACTCTTCTTCCCTTTCCCTCTCCATACTTTTCAGAAGGGAAGGCTGAGATCCAATGAGGAAAAGCGACTTCCCCAAGGTTGTGCAAATACCCCGGGACAGAGTTAAGTCCCAGGATGTAAGCACAAGGCCTTGCGTCTTGGTCTAGTATCCGGTTTCAGGCCCTGTGCTGCCTCTTCATTTTGCAGATGAGGAAACTCAGGCACACAGTGTAGAAACCAATTGCCCAGGGTCACTGGGTTCACTGTTGAGCACAGTAGCTTGGTAGCCACAGTGTCCTGGGCATGGTTGTTCTTTAGCTGTGTTGCTTGGGCACATGGCTTGACCTCTGTGAGCACCTGGTCCTCCTCTTTAAAAGTGAGGCCCATCATGCCTGTCCCACTGAACCTGTAGAGTGGGATAAGGTCAGGCAAGTGAATCCCTATGTAAGCCAGAAAGTACCATCCAGAGACCCACTGTGAAGAGCATCACATACAGGCTATTTGGGGAACAGTTTGAGCATCTATTCTCCTAGTCTCCAAAGGCCCTGGGATGGGTTGTTAATTCCTGGCAATCCTCAGACCCAAGAGACACAGAGAGCACAAGAAAAGAGAACAGATGCCCAGGATTCCAGGCAACACTAATCCTATTACAAACGCATTAAGAACCTTAGGGAATTGCACCCAGCACACCCTTTCCATGGATATTTTCCAATTCTGTCCCTGGCCAGTACCCAGGTTCTCAGAAATCTAGTAAGTAATGCCACATAAGTGAGCAGAAAAATAGTATGCAACTGAACAGGAGCCCGAGTACAGCAACACCAGGCTGTCCATAGATGAAGTGGTGTGATAATCAACATCTGGAAGTCAGATCAAGTTGGGTTCAAGGTTCTCCTTCATGTTATCTCACCATCTGGGCCACCATGAGCAAGTGATGTCACCTCTCTGAGCCTCCATCTCCTCTTCTGTGAAAGGTGGAATAACTGTTAATAATGACTGAAGAATTTTTGATAATGATCTTAATAATGATCATTTTGGCTTTTTAATGCTAACATTTAAGATCCAAACCCTGTTGGGAACAGCAGAAAGAATTTTAAAAATGTATCTGATTACTCTTCTGGAAATTATGAAGGAACTCTTATAGTTATTGTTTCAAGTACATGATCTTTGTCCAGTTGGCCCCCAGGGTTCATGTGCATGGGAGGAAAATAATCTGTTATACAAGAGGAAGAATGATGTGATATTCTGTTTCTGACATGCAAAATAGGATTGTGCAGCAAGGCTATCCACTAAAGTCAGGCTATTGTCTTGAGGGAGGATTTTCCAACTTTTATTCTCTTCCTTTGACACATGACAACTAAGCCAGAAAAGCTTGGCTTCTGGATTCTGCCAGAGCGAGAAGCTGATTGCCTTCCATCTATATCTGTGGGGCTTACCATTAGATGATAGAATATTACAAAGGGAGATACAGAGAAAAGCTGAGCCTTTTCCAGAACCCAGGGTGGTGAAAGAAGAAAAGGAGTGGAATTCAGGGGCGGAAGAGCAGACTGGCCAGTTGTGCTTGCTTGGTTTTCCCCCTCTCCGCTTTGTTCCAGGAGCACGGAGGGCAGGAGAGGCTCTCTGGATCACACCCCCACTTCCCTGGCTTTCTTGGGCCCCCTCAGTTTTCATGTGACATGGATGTGGTGGGGTTGACAGCCAGCAGCGAAGCCATGGGACAGCTCTAGGTGACCTTCAAGCAACCATGCCCACCCTCCTGGGATGCATCATCTCAATCAAAACTGGATGGCGAGTGCCATGGCCATGAACGTGTCCCTTCAAAGTGTATGTATCAGAACTTAATCCAACGGTGTTGAGAGGTGAGATCTAATAAAAGATGTTGAGACAGGAGAGTACAGCTCTCATGAATGGATTAATGGCCTTACTTATGGAGCAAATAAGTCACAAAGACGCCGCTATTATAAAGCCAGTCCAGCCCCTGGTGCCTCTCTGTCCTTTGTGTTCACTTCTGCCTCTGCCCTTGCACCACAGGATGGATCGTACCAGATGCCAGTGCCATGCTCTTTGACTTCCCAGCCTCCAGAATCGTGAGCTAAATAAATTTTTGTTCATTAGAAATTGTCCAGTCTTGGGTATTCTGTTATAGCAACAGAAAAAGGACTAAGACAAAGGGCAAAGCAGAGGTGCCTTGAAAGGCAGAGTTTACACATAGGGGACCCCAAGGGAAGCTTGTTGGCCAAGCCCAGGGTAAGCTCCCTCCATCCATTTTATGCTACCACCTGTAGCATGGCAAGCAGCACTGGGGAGAACAGAGGACACTAGTTGCTCCTCATTCCTCCATACTCTCCTAGGACCATCAAACCATGCCCACCTTCCACATGCCCAAGGCCTCCCCAGGAGAAAATTGAGAAGGGCAGAAGTTTCAGAGAGGATGCATATGTTTATCCATAGGAGATTTGCCTCGGGAACTTGTAAAACTATCATTAGGACCAACCTTTTAAAACTGGGTTGCAATCAGTTTGCTAGGGCTGCCATATCGAAGTGCCACAAACTGGGTGGCTTAAACAAAGAAAATGTATTGTCACAGTTCTGCAGGCTGCAAGCCTGAGAGCAAGCCGTTAGCAGGATTGGTTTCTTCTGAGGACCGTAAGAGGAAGTTCTGTCCCAGACCTCTCTCCTTGGTTTGCAAGTGGCCAGCTTCTCTCTGTGTCTTGTCACATCATCTTCCCTCTGTATGTGTCTGTATGTATCCAAAATATCTTCTTCTTATAAAGACATCAGTCATAGCAGAATCAGTGCTCACCTCAATGACCTCATTTTAAGTTGATTCCTCCTGTAAAGACCCTACCTCCAAAGAAAGTCACACTGTGCTGTATTGAGAGTTAGTCTATTAACATGTAAACTGGGAGGCAGGGGATACCAATCAACTTATAACAGGGGTAAAGCTTAATTATTAAAACTCCGGGTTTTTTTGGTTTTTTGGTTTTGTTTGTTTGTTTGTTTTTTGCCAGTGTAGAATGTGTGTCAGAGAGGGAATAGAAGACCCGATCAGCTACAGACAAATAAAATACATTTTCTTCACACACCCAAATTGAAGCAAGCATTAAAGATGCAACCCCAATACATAATTTAGGCAGATTCCTGCAGCCTCCTGAACCAGTGGCCTGAATTAAATATGCCCCCTCCCCAGAGATGACAAAGCAAATGCAATCTTGTAGCTCTAGTTTTTGAAAGAAAAAAAGAATAAAACGTTACAACAGCGAGAGCTAGCAATTTTTATTTTATTTATTTATTTATTATTATTATTTATTTTTTGTTAGGCAAGTTCTCGCTGTATTGCCCAGGCTGGGCTGAAACTCCTGGGCTCAAGTGATCCTCCTGCCTTGGCCTCCCCAAGAGCTAGCACCTTTTTAATCACATAGTTTCCCAGGCCATGTGATAAACTCTATAAATGGATTATTTTGAGGAATTCTCATGCAACCCTACAGAATGTTTGTATTACACTCCCAATCTTACCAATGGGAAAACTGAGGTTCAAAGAGGGAGAGTTATTTACCCAATCATAGGGGCTTCATTCCAGAGCCTGGCATGTGATCACCACCTGCCTGCCATCCCCTCTTTTCTAAGCTGGCTGACCTCTTCTTAGAGCTTCCAGAGAGCTCTTCCCTCTGCTCTCAGAGGGAGGCAGGGACCCAGAGGCTGGGCTAGTGTGCAGAAATCCTGAGTTAGTTAAATCTGCCGGCTTCCCAGGGCTTAAGCGCAGGACCTCAGAAACTCAGCTGTACTGCAGCAAGAACCTCTCAAGGAATTACAACAACAATAAAAAGGAACTAACCTAAGTGTCCATCAATAGGGGACTGGGTAAATAAATTGCGAAACTTCTACCATGTCTACTAGGCAATCACTTGAATAACCAAAGCTTCATAAAGGAATGTTTAGTGACCTGATTTTAAAAAATGAATAAAAAAAAGTTAGAGAACAGAATAGCTTTTTTATTAGATAGATATTAAAAGATAGAAACATATAAACTAGACTTTAGATTATAAACTAAAATGATAATAGTACTTATTCCTAGCTGATCCCTGGGTTCATAGGTAGTTTTCCTTTCATCTTTGTTTCTTTCTTTCTTTTTCTTTGTCTTTCTTTTTCTTTCCTTCCTTCTTTTTCTTTATCTCCTTGCTTTCTTCCTTCTACTCTCTTTTTTCTTTTTTCTTCTTTCTCTTTCTCTCCTTTTTCTTCCTTTCTTTCTTCCTTCTTCCTCCCTCCCTCTCTCCCTCCCTCTCTGCCTCCCTCCTTTCTTTCTTTTTTTCTTTCTTTCTTTCTTTTTCTTTCTTTCCTTCCTTCATTCTTTTTCTTTTTTCTGGATTATATACACTAACTTTTTGACAAAGATGGTGAGCTAGTATAAAGAAAAGAGAAAAATTATTCCTCTCAGGGGGTAAGCCATTCTGATTTTCTGAGAAATAAGTTCTTTTTAGGAGAGCCCACCCTACCACACACCATAATTTTGCTTAGATCTGATAATTTGTTTCCTCCTAACAAAAATGTGAATCCCTGGCCTGAACAGATCATTATTTTTTAGTGTCTCCTGTCTTCTCTGTAGGAGTCATCACGCAGTGCCTATCCCTAACCCACTCCCCTTCTTCCATGTAAATGAAACCCTGATCTTGTCTGAATGTGCACTTCTTCCCCATGTGTCCCTTGGGTGGATCCTGATCGGGCTAAGCCAATCTTCTTTCCTTTTCAGTGATTGGTTTAGCAGTAGCCATGTAACCCAGCTCTGGCCAAAGAAGTGTGAAAGGAGTTCTGCTAGAAGGTTGGGGGTGGGGAGGTTCCCTTGCAACATTCTGAAATAATCAATGGCTCTTCTACTTGATGCCATGGGCAGCTGCAATGTCTGATACTGTAAATGCCATCTTTTGACCAGGAGAGATGTCATTTTGGGGACAAAGCCCATCCTCTGAAGATCACAGAGCAGACAATAGGAAACATTCTGGGTTCTTGATGCCAACATTCAGCTGCTGAATTTCCAACCTCCGGGCATCCTTCGTATGCAAATGAATGCACTTTTCCTGTAGATTCCACCATTTTGAATGACATCTCTGCTACTTGCAGTCCAATGCATTCCAACTGACATAATCTTATTTCTTTCAAACTTTGCTTGGTTTGTTTCAAACTGTGAATTCAAAGATGAATGTTAACTAGCATAGGATATCAAGGCTTTTATTCATGTAATGTATATTCCTAGCCTTTAAAGATACACTGATTTTCTGTTTCTCTGCTTCTCAAGTTGACAGGGATTGATGTGTCTAAGCCAAAATGTGAGAAGAACACTAAGCAGTTGAATGAAATGGAGGATCACATCGTGGAGTGGGAAACAGGAGCCAGGCATGGACACATCCAAGTTTTTGCCATGTCTCACTGCTGATGCATTTCGAAACTAACTTTTCATCAGAGATCCTGGGATGGGCTCAACGATAAAGGGCCTTTTATCTCTGACATACGAAGATTGAACCAGCTGTTTCCTTAGATCTGTCTACATTTGTGAGGATTCTATGGCCAGGAGACCGAGATGAGGCTTATAAAAGGATGATATGCCCAAGGAAGTCGGGAATCAGAGAGTGGTGACATTTCAGATTCTAACAAACTGCAAAACTAATTGTCCCTGTGGGGAGAATGGAGGAACCCAGGGAGCCTCCACCCAGTCCCCGTTTCTTTATCCTTTAACCTGCCGCGGTGCCTGCAATTTCACCTCTAGCATGCCATTCACTTGGGTTAAGCAGCATCATCTCTTGCTGCTTTTCAAAGGAGGAAGGAGCTATTGGATCAGATCACTTTTCTATTTTGAGAAGTCAGGGATGGGGAGGCAGTTGCTGACAGGTGCATCCTAAAACCCAGAATCAATCCCGACTCAGCAATCCCTAGCCAAAATGTGAGTCTTTTCTGACTCCTGACAGGTTCGAGGCTTTATAACAAGAAGTCTCTCTCTTTGTTCTGTCCTAATTCCTCTGCATAAAATTCATTTAACTTAGGAAGGATATGTAGTAAAAGTATAAAGCCTACAGTTATATATCCATGGGTTCAAATCCCAGCTCTGCTGCATGCCAATACATTGTAAGATTCATGAAGGTCAGGATGGCATCTGCAGCTGTATCCCCAGAGCCTGGTACATTGCCTGGCATATAGTAAATGCTCAATACAAATCAATGAGTAGATTCTGTGTGGTTCTGGGAAGCTTACTTGTTCCCTCTGAACTTCACTTCTTCCTTCCTTTCCTCCCTCCTTCCTTCCTTCCCTCCCTCCCTTCTTTCTTGCTTGCTTGCTTTCTTTGTCTTTCTCTTTCTTTCTTTATTTTTCTTTCTTCTTCCTTTCATCTTTCTTTTTTTTTTTACCTTCATGCAAAACTCTTTATTTAGAACATGTGTGCTAAATAAAGCACACATATAATAAAGCATAAGGAGCAGGCCAGCCTCCATCCTGAAATAGCAAGGGTATTTACGTTGTGCAGAGAAATATAAGTGCTCCTTGAAGACATTCATCTGTGCTTGACCAGTATTTTATCTGGTACTTTGCTCTGGTTCTCTCTTTTCCATGCTCATTATTCTTCATGCACCCTCACCTCTCATCACCTTAAGGCATCCTGTACCACCTGATCTGGGGACAATGACTGAAGTTGCCAATCAGCCATTCTCAATTGTGTCTTCTGAGACTCATTCTACCTGCCTTAGGTATTAATGATGCCTAAAGAAAGAATAAATAGATGAAAGTTTCTGTGGTTAGCCGGGCATGGTGGTCCACACCTGTAGTCCCAGATACTTAGGAGGTTGAGGTGGGGAGAACACTTGAGCCCAGGAGCTCGAGACGGCAGTGAGCCATGTTTGCACCACTGCACTCCAGCCTGGGCGATAGAGTGAGATCTTGTTTCAAGGGGAAAAAGTTTCTTCTGCATTTCCAAGCCTTGTCTTCGCCAAATTTTAGAAGTTTTTTTCTTTTTTAATTTAGTATTTCATTTTATTATTCTACATATAAAACCAAACTGTCAAAGATTAGTGAATTTGAAAATTTTCTTAGTGTTTTTACCATAATCTTAACTACTGTATACTTGAAACATGGTATAAATTTTTGATTAAAAGGGAGAGAAAGCGTGGGGGGAAATGCCAGATATAGGTGATGGGGAGGAAGGCAGCACATCACACTGCCATGCACGTACCTAGGCAACAATCTTGCATGTTCTTCACATGTACCTCAAAACCTAAAATGCGATAAAAAAATTTGGAAAAAAAGTATTTAACTCTGATTTTTTTTAATCTACTCATCAGGAGCTCATTGCTTTGCTGGTGTCCACTGATCACCTAGAGATGGTGGTGAATGGACAGTTTGCATTTCTTGAAAGAAGATTTCCATTCTGCAGCTCAACACAGGTCTTCTGCCTTTCTTAGAGACTGAGGTCCATCCTTTGGTTTTTCCTAATTCTGGAGAATGACCTACAGCCTCCCAGTTAGGGCTTGACTGTGCTCATCAAATCCATTCCAGGGCTGGAAGGGACTTCTCTGGTGGTCCACAAAGGTGTCCCAGCAATGCTTAAACTTCCTAGAGGTCATGATGGAGATTTGGGTCCCAGCCCTCAGCAGCATGTACAGCCCCGCCTCATGTCCTAGGAGGTAATCATAGATGTGGGCAACGAAGATGTGCAGGCTCACATGTCTGTTCTCCCAAGGAAATGCAGACACTTGCTGGGCACAGCTGAAGCAGGGACTCCAGGAGATGAGCCAGGTGACCCTGTAGCACTGGGCCCGGTCCAGCTTCCAAAAGGAAATCAGGTACAGGAAGCACTTCTCTGCATGGAAACCTTAATAGCAACTGAGATTATTCAAAGTCTGGTTGGGTAGGATGCCCTTCTGCTAGTCCAGAGATGTCACTGTCACCGTGCTCCACCTTGTAGCACAGGTAGGTCTGGTGCTGCCCAGAGACTGAAGGGTCATTGGTAAAGTCGTAAGCAAATGTGCCTGGATCCATCAGGTGTCTGAGAATCTCCCCCAGCATACTGTGCAGCAATGCATAATTTGTATTCAGTTTCTTCCAAGGCTCAAATAGTATTCTTTGGTTGTACACAGATCCATTCCAATGGTGTTGAAATTCATCATAGTTTACAATCTTCGTGCTGGCATGCAGACTGTCTTTTCTGACAGTCTGCGAAGCTCTTCTTGGTAATCTGGTTCCAAGAAGTGGTAGAGGTAGACAACGAAGATGGTAAGGGTGACCTTGCCATCCTTGGCCTGGAACTCTGCCACATTCCCTGCATACTCTGGACAGGGACTCCAGGAGACATACCAGGAGACCAGATAGTCCTGGTCACCATGCTGCTTCCAATTTCGGAACCAATCTAAGAATCTCATCTCTGAGTGATATTCAGGCTTGCAACAGACCTCACCTCCAAAGATCCTTGTGTCCAAAGGGGGCTTTTGAGGGGTCCCTTCTTGGTTTTCACTTTGTAGCACAGCCAAGTGGTGTTCCAGCCTGAGAGGATGGGTCTGTTTTCAGAGTTGTATTAGATTGTGCCTGTATACATCCACTCCATTGGGTTTCTGATCTGAGGCTTTATGCACAGCCTTCTCGGCAGAGCTGTCCTGACCATGATCCTTGTCTGAAGTTTGTCCCTTGCCCCCATCTCCGAGATGTTTCTGCTTAGCTTCTCTGACAGTGAGGGCTCGAATTTCAGCTGACTCAGCATTTCCTCATTTCTGAACACAAGGTGGTTTGACCATTTAAGCCTCTGATGAGGATGAAGTAGGTTGACCGATGTGGAGTTGCCCCTGGCTGCCCGTCCCCATGCCTAAAATCCCATCACAAGTCCATCCTTCCCAGTAAGGCGTTAGTGCCTAGGCAACGGGCTGGGCATTATAAACTGCCTGCCATCAACCAGGCTATCATCAGCCACCAGCCAAGGCTGAGAGCCTCCATTCCACCTCCCTGTTTGTGTTCTTGCTCCGCAACCACAGCACCAACATCTGGAAGCAAACCGGAAACTCGTTCATCATCCAGATGTTGCTCTGAAGGTGGCAAACATCTGCATAGTGGAAACCAGGGCAAAGATACCCTGGATCTGCCTCTCTCTGCGTGAGGCATCTGGGCCGCATGGAACCCCCAGGTATTTGGCTGTGCATTGGTGTCACAGCGTCATCCAGTGCCCAGCACAGACCTTAACGCCCAGCTGACTTCGCTGTCTATGATTTCTAAATGAAGGGATAAACACAGGAAGTGTGTGGTCACAGTGGTACCAGCCAAACCCTTAACAGAATCCTGGTCATGAAAAGAACTACAATTCAATAGGAGGAGGAGGGAGGCATCTGGTTCCTTTATTTTCTGGCTGTAATAAATCAGACAATAGGGAAAGGAAAAGGCCAAGGAAGGTGGAAGCACTGAATGGAAACCTCCTTTGTCTGTGATGACTCTGTTTCCTTTTTTTTTTTTTAAGACAGAATCTTACTCTGCCACCCATGCTAGAGTGCAGTGGTGGGATCTTGGCTCACTGCAACCTCTGCCTCTTAAGTTCAAGCCATTCTTGTGCCTCAGCCTCACGAGTAGCTGGGATTATAGGCATGCACCACCATGCCTGCCTAATTTTTTTGTGTGTTTTTAATAGACACAGGGTCTCTCCATGTTGCCCAGACTAATCTCGAACACATGGCCTAAAGGGATCTGCCCACCTCAGCCTCCCAAAGTGCTGGGATTGCAGGCGTGAGCCACCGCACATTACTCTTAATGATACAAGTAAAGAACAGTGGCTCCTCCACTTCGAACTAAGTGACCTGGGACCTCATTTTCCATGTTGGTGAAATGGGGAAAAATTCCACCCTTCTCAAGTTTCATTGAGATAGGAAAAAAACATGAAAATACTTTGGAAATTGTATATTATAACAGTGATTGTCATAAAACTCAATGATTATGATGATGATGACAAAAATAATGTCAGCTTATGGTTATGTCTTCATTCATTCAACCAAAAGTTGTGAGCAGCTTTCCTGGGCTTAGCACTGCTGGAGACATAATAAGATGGCCAAAGTCCCTGCCTTCTTGCTGTATCCAAGTAGGGGCCAGCCTTAAAGCCACTAAATACACAAATAATAACGTGATTTTAGATAGTAGTCACTAATAAAAAGAAAATACTCAGACAAAAAAACAGGATCTGACAGGCAGCGAGTAGGGATGGAGGTTACTTTAGCATGGCCTGCCTGAAGAGATGGCATTTGGACAGAGACCAGAAGGAGGAGGATGAATCGGTCATGCAAAGGACAGAGGCAAGTGGGCCCAGGAACAGCAGGAACAGCAAGTGTGAGGGCCTGCGGTAGGATCAATCTTGGTGTCTTGCTGCTGTTGGTCTGTTTTGTTTGTGAGAGGCAGAAGGGATTGCCCAGCTGGAAAACGGCATGAGATGAACTTAGAGAAGGTGGCAGCATCGTGAGATGAACTTAGAGAAGGTTCACCTCTCTGAACCTCAGTCTTTTCACTTGTGTATGGAGATAGCAATCGTCCCTTCCATTGAATCTTTGTTCCAAGAATTCAGTGAGTTGATGAAGCTGGAGAGCTTGCCCAAAACATAGACAAGCCTCAATCAACATTTGCTATTATGACTGCTGTTGCTGTGTCTGCATCTTTGAGCACAAGGAAAGTGTATAAACCTGTGCTTCTTCCTCCCTTACCAATTCACCTGTCTATTGACTATCATCTCTAGAGCAGTAGCTGCCTGACTTGTCTGGGGGTATCCCCATATCCCAGGGGGAAAGACTTCTGGAAGATTCCCCAGGAAAGAACTCCGGTGACCTCCAAGGTTAAACCCCAAGTCCAGGTGCTTGGCATCTCATCTGTATAAAGTCCCCACAGCACAACCTGCAATTGCAGCGTTAATATGCCTCTGTTCCTCTTAGGTTAATATATGTATTATTTATAGGGCTTTACTATGTGTACAGAGGGCTCCCTTGAGAAATATAATTGTGCATTGGGAGGTACATTTGAATAATATTTACAATTAATTTCTGGCAATAAAGCAATGCACCGAGGCCTCTGTGCAGCAGAAATGGGCCCTGGGTTGGTTTCCCACTAACCACTCCCCTGAGAAAGCTTGCATAGCTTTTAAGTATCTTTCCAATAGTCCATTTCTCTCCAGCATCGCCCCTGTTTCCCCAGTCCAGATTCCACCATGGCTCATCTGAGGCTACAGCAGGCTCCAGGCTTCCCCTCCTGCCCCTCTCCAACCTGTCCTCCCCAGACCAGCTAGGGGCATTGTTCCAGCGTGCAGATCTGAGCACGGCACTCTTCTGCACGTGGCTGCCCCGTCTCAGCGTGAAGGTCTCCCCCACTGCCCAGTCCTTCCCCTCCACCCCCGTCTGGTCTCGCTCATCCTACAGCCTCCTTGCAGCCCCCACCTCCTTCCTGTCACAGTGAGCACCGCTCCCTCCTGCATCAATGCCACTGCCCCTACCATCGCCTCCACCTGGACCACCCTCCTCCTGCACCTCCCTACCACATCCGTGCACACCCACCTTCCACATGTCAGAGCAAGTGTCTCCTCTCCAAGTCTTTGTCCAGGATTGGATCCCTCTATAATGTGTGTGTAGGCCTGGCACGATGGCTCAAGCCTGTAATCCCAGCACTTTGGGCATCTGAGGCAGGAGGATCACTTGATCCCAGGAGTTCAAGACCAGCCTGGGCAACATGGAGAAACCCTGTCCCTATGAAAAAAAAAAAAAATTAGGTTCCAGCTACTCCAGAGGCTGAGATAGGAGGATCACCTGAGCTTGGGGAGCACAAAGCTAAAGTGAGCTGTGATTGTGCCATAGCAATCCAGCCTGGGCCAAGAGTGAGACTCCCCCACCCCCTGCCTTGTGTGTGTGTGTGTGTGTGTGTGTGTGTGTGTGTGTGTGTGTAACATTTACTGGGGTTGTTTTCCATTGGGTGAAGTGTATAATTTTGATTATTGGCTGTCTCTCCCATGAGCCAATGAATGAGCTCAGGAGGACAGAGACTGTGTATGTCTTGATCATCTCTCTGTGTCCGGTACCTACCACAGAATTAGGCAAAGAGCAGGTGTTAAACACATTGTAATGGAATGGATTAATGGGTGCATAGATGTGGATGAGTGGATGGATGGATGAATGGGTGGATAGATATGGATGAGTGGATGGATGGATGAATGGGTGCATAGATCTGGATGAGCGGATGGATGGATGAATGGGTGGTTATGTAAAAGAATGGGTGAGTGGATGGGTGGTTAGGTGGATGTTGAGATGAAGGGCTGGGTGAGTGGATGAGTGGATTTGGGGCGGATGGGTGAGTTGATCTTAGGAAAATGAGTGGGTGGATAGGTAGGTGGATCTTGGAGTGAATGAGTGGGTGAATGGGTGGGTAGATGTTGGGGTGAATGGGTGGGTGAATTGGTGAGTGGATCTTGGGGTGAATGAGTGGTTGAACAGGTGGGTGGATGGGTGGGTGGATATTAGGGTGAATGGATGGTGGATGTGTGAGTGGATATTAGGGTGAATGAGTGGGTGGATGTTAGGGTGAAAGAATGGGTGGATGGTGGGTGGATCTTAGGGTGAATGAGTTAATGTATGAGTGGATGTTGGGGTGAATAGGTGGGTGAATGGATGGGTAGACCTTGGGGTGAATGGGTGGGTGGATGTTAGGGTGAATGGGCAGGTGAAAACATGAATGGATGAATGTGTCACAGAAGCATCTGTCCTTGGGCCACCTGATGCAGTGGCAAAGAGTGTAGACCTGGCCATATGGAGGCATGGCTTTGTGTCCCTTATCTGCTGTGGTTTGCTTTATTATCTTGGGTGAGTAACTCAATTGCTAGAAAAGTAAAATAAGTAAAAAGAATTTTTTTCAAAATGCAAATTGCTGGGAGCTCAATAGTTTAAGAATGGCAGGTTGGGGACTTCAGGGCTTCTCCTGCTGTCCACAGCATAGCTCTGTGACTTTGCACTGGCCGCGTCACCTCGCTGAGCCTCAGCTGCTACTGTATGAAGTCAGTGGGGAAGGCAATGGGCAGGTGATGGCAGGAACCACCAGAACTGAGCCACGCACTCTTGCTTCAGTCTCTTTATTCGAGAGAAACTTTGTCCTCAAAGGTAGAAAGTAAGCAGACCCCCTGCTGAATTAGTTCACAGTAGAAATAGTATATTCCTCTCTGGTCCTAGATAGCATCCCCAGCAGCAATTTTCCAACCCAGGATTTGGTAACCATGGTCCTAGGACATCCCAGCCCCAACAAGAGTATAACATGTCAGGGAGGAACGTGAGAGGGAGGCAGGGCAGGAGTTGAGGAATCACCGACCATTTCCATCCAAACCAAACACCACCTCATTTTGCAGAGTCCTCAAAGGGAAGCTCTCGAAACCTCAGTGCCCTCATCTGTGAAATGGGAGACATCTGGACAAGATGAGTTTGAAGGTCCCTTGCTGTTCTCATGATTGGATTCTATCTTCTGTCACTCATCCAGGCTCCCAATCCCACTAGAGCTGACTCTGAGGTAGAATTTGAGCCAATCCCCTCCCTTGGTCAGTGCCCAGTTTCCTCACCCCTTCTAAACCTTGCTGCCAGAATTTCTGTGGCTCTTCTCTGGAGAGGGAGCCTGAGAACTTGCAGGGCTCTGTGTACCCTGGAAATTTTCTAAGACTGGCAAAGGCATCCCAGTGCCTGAGGCCCTTTGTGTTCTTGCTCTTCCCTGCTCCCTGTCCTTGCTGGCTCAAGAGTCAGCTGGAGATGGTTCTGAAATCTAATTCCTCTTTCTCTTTTGACTTCATTTCTCTTCTCTTCTCTCTTCCTTCTTCCTCCATCTCCTTTCCCCTCTTCCCTCCCCGACCCTCTCCTTCCAAGGGCTGAAGAAGGTGGTCATTCAGGCAGCTGACCTGATTCAAAGCCCAGCTCCATACCTCACTAGCTGTGCAACTCTGAGCCAGTGAGTTCTGTTCTTGAACCCTCACTTTCTGCGCCCCCACCCCACCTTGCTATGATGATCCTCTTCTGCCTGGGCCAGTTTGAGGTTTTGAGGTTTGTGTCTGAACCATTGTAGGTGCTTCATGAATGTCAGATCCCCTTTTCCTTCATCATCATGCTCTGGGACCTTTCTGTGACCTCTCCTGCCCCTCCCCCATCTTCAACCACCACCTTCTCTTCTTGTCCCTCCACCTCTGGTCCTCATGATCCCTCAGCCCGCCCACCCCACCCAGGAGGCAGGGTTAAATAAGGCCCCGTCGCTGAGTCCTGGGTCTAGAGAGAAGGCTCTGGGCACTAGCGTGTTGGTTGCCTGTGCAGCAATGCAGGTGAGCACACTTTGCACACTGCATGACCCATGGAGAGGGTCACATGAAGCTGTGGGGACAAGACTGTACGGGACCCTCTGGCTGCATTTAAATACTTGACAGGAACCTAAGTTAGAACAGGAAGACTAGCAGAGCATCCAGAAAGAGGGAGGCCAGACTCGAAGGAGGAAAACAGCGGGTTTGAATTGTGTTCCTGTTGATCAGCTTTTCTGATGACAACATGAATTCCTGGCTCCCCGAGCCTAGCCTGGACTCCCAGAAGCCCAGGAAAAGCAGCATCCTAGGAGCCAGGAGGCCCAAGTTGCTGATAACTGCTGCTGTGACCTGGGACAGATCCCATGCCATCTCGTGCCTCAGTAAACATGGGAAGAGGGATGATGGGGGCCACTGAGCAATATTTAAAGCTCCCTTTTTGCTCTCAAACTGTCTATGTTCAAACTCTTTACAGCATTCAGAGGCTCCAGCTTGGGGTCAATTCAGAGCTGCCTTGTCATAAGTGTTAAGGCACAACAAGGGAAGGAACAGTTTGTCTCTTAATGAAGTGTGATTCCAAACAGCCCATGGCCTCGGGAACTCGCCCAGTGCGGGGTAGACATTGCATCTGTTCGTTGCATCTTGTTGGAGAATCGGCTTAAGGACAAAGGGACTTGGAAGAGAACAGAACGTGGACACTTAGGAGCCGAAGGGACTCGGGCCCACAAGGGACTGCCTCCTGCCAGCCCTCCCTCCCCATTGCCTTGATCTCAGGAGATGCAGGAGGTGGGAGTCATGGTAGGGGGGTGTTAATGGCTGTTGAGCCAGCTGGAAGCCAAGGGCGTTTTCTCTGCCATGTTGCATCACTTTTGAAAACTATTTGCAAAGCTTCTTAAAGGCCATTAAGATGTTCACATTCTTTTGCAGAAGAATCAATATTTATGGTAAAACTCTCCAACCTCTTCAGGTCCTTCCTGACTGCAGCCTCATTTGAGCCAGGCAGAGTGATGTTCAAATCCAAGTTCTGGCAGAGACTAGCTGGGTATCTTTGGGCAAGTTACTTAACTTCTCTGAGCCTCAGATTCCTCCTATGTAAAAGGGAAGTTATAGCAGTACCTAACTCAGGGTTGCTGTAATGATTAAATGAGAAAACATATGTAAAGTGCGTAATATAAAAAGTGCTCAATAAATGTAGGCTATCAATATACTAGAATAATCTCCACAGAGAAATTCCAAATAGAGGAAAGGAGTTTCTGGAGCCAGACAGGGCCAGGTTCAGACCTTAACTCTGCCACTGATTAGCTGTGTGATGTTGGGCAAGTTACTTTGCCCCTCTGGGCCTCAGCTATGTCATTTGTAAATGGGGCAATGACGCTCTGTGCCACAGGGACGTGTCAGCATTAGATGAGAAAAGCTACGCCAGGCACCTGTATCCAGGAGGTATTTGGTGACTGCAGGTCAGGACCACAGTTCAAGGAGTCCAGTTTCAGACTCTTTTTCAAGTGACTGAACCCTCGGACAAACTCTTCTTCCAAGTGGCCTCTCCAGAGTTCCTTCCCAAAGCTGTATTTTGGACCCATCTCCAAAGGCACTGAGAAAATTAACAAGAAGGAGAAGCGCCCCCCGCCACCAGTGTTTTATTCTAAGCCCCTCCAGCCAGAGCTGAGTGGATTAGGAAAGGCAGAAAGAATCCCTGTGATGAGGTGAGGGCTTCTGGTGAAGATGCCTGCCACAACCCCACCCGCAGGTAAGAAGGGCACGGTGAGCTCAGGGGCTGGCACCACCCTCACCCCGCAATAGCTCCAGCCTGAAGCTCCATCAGCCTGTGACGTTCTAGGGTGAGCTGCTTCATGCCTGCATCTTTTGAAGGGTCTTTTCTTCTTTCTCATTCCTTTGCCAAATCTCAAGTCTTCATGGCATCCCTCCCTTGTCTTCCCTTGCCAAGAGCCCACATGACCTCTCAGAGCCTGTTCTCTGTCTTGCTAGCTGATCCAAAAGCCAAATTCATGGTCTCTGGAATTCATGGGCTGATATGACACCTTCCTCTCCCAGACCACCTATGCGTTTCCACATGCTTTAATGCGGAGGAGTGACTTAAAGGTCGGGTTTTCTGGCCAGTGATAGTAGGCCCCTCATGGTAGGTAGACAAGGGCCAGGCGTGCTCTGTATCACACTAGGTTTGCTCTGACCTCCCACTGCTCACAGCAGGAAGGGACCACGGAGAGTGTCTGTGTCATTCTGGGGTACACACAGTCGGCAGCTTAATCCCACCGCCTCATGCCAACCCCAGGTACTGGCAGTGCTTTTGAGAGTTCTTCCTTGTTTACTTCGAGTCAGTCAAGGCTGGTCTCCCAAGAAGCATAAACGGGAGACCAGCCTCGGCTGTGTGGAACACAGCACGTTCTGTCCACTTGGAGAAAGGGGTTCCAGGCCTGGATTCCCAGCGTAAAACACTGGTCGTCCCCGTGAAAAATGCAGTGGAAATTGGTGGATGCTAAAGAGGTTCTTGCCTTGATGTTCAGAAGACATATCCTTGACTGTCCCTGGGTTGACAGGGTCCATTGAGGGGCTCCCCAGTGAGGCTCATAGCATGCTGGTCTCCCTCTCATTCACTGAAGTCCTCTCATTCATTGATGACATCTTGGTAAAGCTTCTGTGGCTGAGGTAGGAAGAGTGGGCTGTGTCTTCACTTAGAGCATTGTCCAGGCGGGAGAAGAGGGCCACTTTGAACTTCTTGAAGTCCTGACCCATGAAAACGTACAAAATGGGGTTTATACAGCTGTTGGCAATGGCGAAGGCAGTGGCCAGAGGAAAACCCAGGGTGAAGACAGAGGTAGGGATGGAAATGTGGTGGAGTTCCAGGAGGTTGAGTGTATGGTAGGGGCACCAGCAGCAGAAGAAGGTAATGATGATGGTCACAATGATCTTGAAGGGCTTCTTGGTCTTGGCCAGGCGGTTGCGCCGCACCTTGCAGACAATGGTGAGGTAGCAAACTGTGATGATGAGGACTGGGACCAGGAAGCCGAAGAGGAAACGGGTGATGGTCACCACCATGTGCCAGTGGTACCCCACAGGGTTCACCTGGGGTTGAGCAGGCCACAAGGAAGACCCAGCTGCGGACATGCTGAAGTTGTTGAAGCAGGCTATTTTCCCATGATTGTCGGCCGTGTCCCGGAAGACAAGAGATGGGGAACTCAAGAAGAAAGCCAGGACCCAGATGACCATGCAGGCCACGTAAGCCAGGCGAACGCTGCGGTGGTTTTGAGACCACACAGGGAGGAGCACAGAGACGCAGCGGTCGAAGCTGATGATGGTCAGCAGGAAGACACTGGTGAACATGTTGTGGATGAGAAGGAAGTTGCTGATCTTGCACATGGCCGTCCCAAAAACCCAGTGGTAGTCCATGGCGACATAGGTGATATAGATCGGGAGGAAGATGTTGAACAGAAAATCTGCCACTGCCAGATTGAGGAACCAGACCGTGTTCACCGTCTTCTTCATCTTGAAGGTGGCAATGATGATCACCAGACCGTTGCCCAGGATCCCGAGGAAGCAGATGATGCTGTAGACCACTACCATGGAGATCCTGGTCACCCTGGCTCCCAAGGGGGCTGACTCCTCCAAAAAAAAAATGGTGTCTAAATAATCAGGGTATTCATCATTGTAACTGAAGGAGGTGTTATAATCTTCATACTCCATTCTCTGCAAGAGAAGACAGGAACCATTAGGGGAACCTAGAACTGGCTTTAAGAGGTTGACCAACACCAGCAAGACCAACAGTGTCCTCCCGGGCTCTGAGCAAGTCCAGTTTTGTGATTTAACCACTTCCTTTGCTGTTTTATTTATTGAACAAATGCCTTTCCAGTGCCTCCTACATGCCAGGTACTGCATCCTATACTCTTTTAATCTTCCCAACAATTCGGTGAGGTAGATAGGTTATGAGCCTCATCTTACAAATAGGGAACTGAGGCACGGAGACTTTATGTCACTTGCCTGAAGTCCTACAGCCAGGAAAAGGCAGACCTGTGATTCAAATCCAAGCTTCAGAGTCTATCCTTTTGACAACCACATTTTCTGCCTCTTGGGGGCCCTCCCTTTCTCTACAGTCTAGTGGGGGAGACAATTGTTCATCAAAAAGTCCCTCAAATAATGGGAACATTGCAATAATGCTAAGTGCAATAAGGAAGAGGTACATGGTGCTGTGAACTTGGCTCCAACCACACTTCTAAAACCGAGCGGACAGCCTTGCTGTATTCCCCCTGTGAACCCACCCTGTCAGTGGTCACTGGTACCCTTTGGAGTTCAGATTACAAGGGATTCCTCACCGTTCACTGTTACGTTGTCTGGAGCTCTCCAATGTGAGTCCTCAGCCAATCAGTCCCCGTGCACAGCTAAAAACACCTACAGGTAAGGGAAAAAAGCAGCAATTGGATTCAGGGCTAAGAACCAGAGGGTTAAGAGGATCCAGCCAGAAATAAGATCTGTTGTTGTTATTCTCATTGTGCAGAGAAGGAAGCAGAAGTTCAGAAAGGCTGATGCTCAGCCAAGGTTATGCAGCCAGGAAGGGATGGAGCCCCTAGAACCTAGATCAACGGACTCTACCCAGGTCAAGGGCTTCATTCTAACTATTTGTCTCCCCCGGCACCTCCTTAGCTGACGGCTGGAGTTGGGCATGAGTGAAGGAAGACACGAAGGAGGAGCAAGGATGGCTCAATCCACTACCAGGTCAGGACCCAAAAAACACTGTTTCAGGTAGTGTGGGCACAGAGAAAACAGAAGACCTGCCCAGAGTACTTGCTATGTGCCAAGAACTTTAATTCCTTCTTGTTATTTAGCCTTCCTGGAGACTTTTCCAGGCAGGTTTTATTACTTTAGTGTTAAGAAATAGGGAGACTGAGGCTCAGAGAAGACAGCATCATTCTCACTGGACATTCTCTGAGCCCTGTGGGAACCATGAATGAGACGCAGGCTCTGAGGCCACAGGAGTCTGGTGTGAAGACAGACACAAATAGATCCACTGAGCCTCTGCTGTGTGGACAACTTAAGTAGCACTTCAAACAAGCCCCATAACAATCTTGTTGAGTATTTTCCCAATCTATGGAAGAACAAACATATTCTGAGGAGTTTGCAAGTTTGCAAGGTCTTGGAGGCAGTGATTGCATGCAGGATTCATACCCAACCCTGGCCGCTTATGAGCTGCGTGGCTTTGGGCACGTGATTTCTCTTCTCTGAATCTCAGTTTTCTCATCAATAAAATGGGCATAGTCACTTGACAGAGTGGATATAAAAACTAGATGCATCAGCAATGTGGAGCATTTAGCTTGGTATTGGCACATAGTAAGCCCTCAATAAATACTAACGATTGCATTATTCCTAGAGGTGCACAGCTGATGAGCAGGATTTAAAGCCAGGGCTCTGACACTCCAGAGTCTATGCACTTTTTTCTGCTGTTCAAGATCTCCCCATCTTGTCAAATGGGCTCCAAACCCGATGTTTCAACTTGGCGAGACTGCCAATCGATGCTTCATTATAAATAACTCCAACCTTCCTGCACATGCATTCATTACTGATCCTCTGGGCTTAAAGTTATATTTTATTACATAAAAGTCATCTTTTGCTTTTATTAAATAAAAGCCACTTGGAAAATTCCATTGAGGGCTCTGCACTCAAAGGGCTCAGAATCAAAGCTTGGGTGTCATCCCACTCCGTATGCTGAGAGGATAATTCAGCAGTGCCCACCAAGGGGTCCCCAAGGGTTTCCTGTGGCACTGGAATGCAGAGAGAAGATCAGGACACTGGAGCTGGCTTCCCAGGACTGGTGGAAACCTGACTGGTGTGCATGATAGTAGTGGGGAATGCACACTGGGCTCTATACCGGGGACCATGCTGAGCCCTCAGTCCAGATGGTCTCACTTTAACCTCATGAAGGGCTATAGCAGGGCTCAGAGAGATCGGGACCCCCGCCCAAGCATGCAGGCAGGGGTTGGAAGAGCTGGGATTCGAACCACATCTGCAGAGCCTGGGCCTCATCAGTCCACATTGCCCCTGAGACCATGATCTGCCCAGACTGATGACCACCACCAACCTTCCTTTGGGAACAAATGACCAAGTTGACATTCCCTGTGCCAGACTGTGCAGGCAGCAGGGATGAGGACATGGCCCTCCTAGGGTCCCTTCCCAAAAGGAGCTCACAGGTACAAGACAAAGAGACAGTGTTGAGTCTGGGGCAAGCCTAGAATGCCCCCAGAAGCTCAGAGGAGGGGCTGTTACCCAGCCTGGGAGTCTGAAGCTTCCTGGGGCCAGTGGCATCTAAGCTGAGTTTTAAGGACAAGTATGAGTTAAGAAGGTAGAAGGCAGAGAAAGGAGGAAGGGCATACCAGGCACTTCCCATCTCTAACCTTCCCCTCCCTCATTGACAGTGGGCGGGTGTGTGAGTCCCGAGCAGAGGTGGAGGAGGATCTGGGACTCAGGACTGAGAGCTCTGCGACTCAGGACTGAGAGCTCTGCACAGCATCTGTGCAGATGCAGCCCGCAGCAGATTGCATCAGGCTGGGCTCTCTGGCTGGGCTGGGAGCAGCTTCGGGTCAGAGGCCATGTTTTTTTCATCCTAGAGGTGGGACCAGGCTGGGCTGGCACAGAATGGCGCTGACATCCTCTGGTCTGTCCATCCACACCTGACTCCTCGTCCTTCCAGGAATTGAGTGGATTTGTGTTCCCCGTTGGTGCACCTCTTCCCCCACCCCCGCCCTGCCGCCCTGACCAAGCCCCCTAGCTCTCCCTGGAAGTGTAAGGGAGGCACAAGTTACAGGTGTGTTTTGAGCCTCTGCTCTGTCCTAACTCACATGCCTCCTGTCCTGAGCACATTTCTGCTCCCAAACCAAGCAGAACAGCAGACTCAGGGGCCCAGGCAGACTGCCTGCATCCACATCCTGGGTCTGTAAGAACTCCCCTGTGACCTCGGGCAGGTCAGTTATCTTCTCTGCAACTCAATTGCACTCCAGCCTGGGCAACAAGAGTGAAACTTCATCTCAAATAATAATAATAAATCCTATTTGCAGATGAGAAAACTGAGGTTCAGAGAGGTGAATACACTTGCCTGAGGCCACACAGCAGGGAGCTCTGACTCCAGAATCTAACTTCCAAGGATCTCAGGTGAAAAGGCTCTTGGGCTCCTCCTGTTTCCCTGAGGGGTTATCAGCTCTGGATCCCAACCAACCACTCTGAGCTCTGTAATCCTCAACCTCTAGTCCTGATAGCCCAGACCTTTCTCACATTCCCGGTCCTGCCACAGAGCTACCTTCCCTGAACCACCTTCACAGATTTCCCTTCATCTTCCCCTCAAGGCCTCTGCAGTGAGTTACCACATGAAACTCACACCTGCAGTGCTGTGTAATTCCTAGTCAATGATGCTGCCCACTGCCTCCCTTGGAGTATCCTTTATGAAGCTCTCTGTTTGGTGAGAAATACTCTGGAGGATTCAGGGTAAGGAACAATGTGCTCCTCTTGAAGAACTGGGTTGCTTTCTCGTTCTTGATCATCCATGTTCTAGAACTGATCACATTTCCCTTTTTGATGTGGCCACAAGGAAGCTCAGAATCATGTTTGTTGGTCAAAGGCATAAAAACCTCTGGTCTGCAGGTTTCTACATTGGTTTTGGTTGGTCCTTATGACTACATCTAATTATACTTTATACTGGTTTTACTTCCTTGTAATAAGTAATTGATTGGATACACATCAGAGCCCAAACACTGTAACAAGCACTTTCATTGTATCAGTTCATGGATCTCCAACAACCTCCAGGAGTAGGACTGCTCTCACTCCCATTGTAAAGGTGAAGAAGTGATGCTAGCGCCACAGAGTTCAGCCAGTGACAGATCCACATCGGGGTTCCCTCTATGAGTCTTGCTCCTCACCACATTGCTTTCTGGAAAGCAGAACGCATTTCTCGGTGTCTGTTCACCCCTTTCCTGATGCACCAGGCTCTGCAGCTCCGCCCTACAGAGACACCCTCCTTGTTGCTGCACTTTTCCTCGTCCTTCAGGGAATTCACGCTCCCAGTTTTCAGGACAATCTAGCTGAGGTCTGGGGCACACACGGGGGTTACTCCCCAGAGACCACATCATTCATAGCCCAGGCAGGCAGGCCGGGCTGATACATCTGCCTCCCTTTTGACCCTCTGCTGAGGGTGAGAACTCAGGGGGAGCCCATTCTCCAGTCTCAGCCCCTAGATTCTGGCTGAGACCCTGCACGCACGCTGGATTTGGCTCCAGGGCATGTCACCCCACCCTGAGCCTCCTGAGCCAGAACTCCCCAAGCCAGTCACGCTGGTCCATTTCCTTGGAACAGTCCCAGGAGGATTCCAGAAGGGAATGCCAGGGAGGAGGTGGCAGCACAGGGCCCACATGTGGGAGGAAGGAGATGCTGTGTCACCTGAGCAAGTTGCTTCTTTTCTCAGGGCCTCAGCTGTGCAATCTGCAAAATGGGGATGATAACAATAACCACCCCGCCTGCTGTGCGGGACCAGGATGAGCTAAGGTGACAGGGATTTGTTTTTGGAGTCAGGACTGGGCAGCAGATGGTCTCGAGAACGCTGTTGGCTCTGGGACGTACTGCATATGCCTGTACCAGGTGCTTCTCCCAGCTCCTCCCAGTCTTGGCAAGAATGTCAGGGAAAGACCCAGAAGGTCAGGCCCCAGAGGTCTGAGAGCTGTGCTTTGTGGAAGAGGCATGAACTGGAACAACCGAAACTTTTCCTGACCAACGCATTTGCTAGGTGGCAGTCTCTACAAATCAGAATTATGGATTTTTGGTTTTTTTTTTTCAGTGCAGGAGTTTCTACTGCCTTTTAAATTCCTTCTCTAAGCTCAACCTCATTCCTAGCAACCAGGTTCAGGCATCCTCTCCAGGAAGTATCCCCTCTCCCTCCTGTAGTGAGTGGAAGGATGCCCTCTGCATCCCCTCTGCCCCCAAAATGGTGCTTCTACTAGAACCTGTAAGGGTGACTTTGTTTGAGAAGAGGGTCTTTGCAGCTGAGCATAAGGATCTCAAGATGAGATCATCCGGGATGAGAGTGGGCTCCAAACCCAACGACAGTCACCATATAAGAGAAAAAGCAGGGAGGAGATTTCACGTGGACACGGAACAGAAGGCCATGTGGGGACGGAGGCAGAGACGGGAGGGATGCTGTCCCAAGCCAGAGAACATCTGGAGCCACCAGGAGCTGGAAGAGGCAAGGAGAGATCGTCCTCTACAGCCTTCAGAGGGAGCACGGCCCTTGATTTCAGAGTTCTGGCCTCCAGAACCACGAGAGAATAAATTCCTGCTGTTTTAAGACACTGAGTTTGTGCCAATGTGTTACGGCAGCACTAGAAAACAAATACACCCCCCATTCTGGCCCCCACAGGGTCCTGCTCACCCCTGTGGGGCACATGGCATTTATGTGATTATTGCCGGCTTATTCATCTGATCAGACAACAAGTTATCTGAGGACAAGAACTAGGTCTTATTCAGCTCCATTTCCTCAGACTGGAGCAAAATCCAGGCACCAGACAAGTCCTCTGGACGTCGGGCTTTGTTCGGTTTCGTTTTGCTTTTCTGATACTATGGACCAGGGCACCATGTGGGTTGAGCTTACTCACAGCATGGCAGCTTCATGGGGAGCAGGCTTGCTGTCTGGCAGCTCTGGGCTCCAGGAGCAAGTGTGCCAGGGAACATGGCCTTTTATAACCTAACCTTGGGGTCAGTGTTCAGAAATCACATAGGGGTCACTTCTGCTCTACTCCCTTTACAACTCTGTTTTGAAATAATTACAGATTCACAAGAAATTGCAAACGTAGTACAGAGAAGTTCCATGTACCTATCACCTAACTTCCCCAATGGTAATATCTTATGGAACTCTAGTGCCTTACCCAGAATATTGTTTGATGAATGAATGAATGAATGAATGAATGAATGAATATTTTTGCCTATCTCACTGGATCTGTCTGGAAATTAGGAATAATAACAGTGACATTGTTGATGCCATGGAACACCAAAATACACAACAAAGGGACTCAGGGCCCAGGATGTGGCTTCCATCCATCAGGGCTGGACTCTCCCATGACCTGTGAGCTGTGCAACCTTGAATACGATACTTACTTGAGCCCTCTGTAAAGCCTCAATTTCAATACTGGTACAATGGGGATAATCCAAGGGCCCACCTCCTAAGGCTGTTGTAAGAACTGAATAAGGGGCATTGGTTAAGCATTTGCAGCACTGCCTGGCATAAGAAAGTTCACCATTAATAATTAATAAAGCACTTCCTTTGTGCTGGACAATGAGCCAAGAAGTTTATCGCATCTCACCCAATCCTCGTGATCACCCTACAGGGTCGGGACACAATTACATGCATTTTTAGATGGGGAGGGACACAGAGGCTCAGGGAGGTGGAATAAACACTGTGAGGCACATTGCATCACTGCAAAGCAGAAAGCCAATGTTGCTATTGCTGTTGTCAGCGGTGGCTGTGACCACAATCAGCGTCCACCCAACTTTGCTACCAGCACCTGGTTCTGACTCTCACTCTGTCCAGTTCCCTGGGCCTCTCCCTCTGCTGCAGACCATGTCTTCCCTAACAATGCCACCCAGACCACCCACACACAAAAGCCCTACTGTGTAACATGTGCTCTCCTCTGCTAGCCCCCAGCTCAGTGCCTGGCACACAGTAGGCACATAATAAGCACATGCTTTACGATTGCTGGCATCATAATTTATTAAGCACTTACTATGTAGCAGGAGCCAAGCCCACTGGAAATGCTGTCACAGACTGTCCCCAAACAGCCTTGCAAAGGGGGTGGTATCCTTCCCCATTTTACAGATGAGGAGACTGAGGCTTTGGAAACACATAAAGCTTAATGCCCATGTTGTTGTTGTTGTTAGTGTTGCTATTTGTGGCTCCACTTAAATGCTCATCTTGTGTTTCGGAATCTGACCTCCACCTCTCTGCTCTGAAGCTTAGCCTATGTGGGGGCCCAGATCCCACCCTTTTAATGGGCTACACACACATACACACACAGGCACATGTGTTCACACAAGCACACACATTCAAATGCACACACACACACTTCCTACTTCCCATGGAGGAAGATATTTACAATCTCCAAACCCAAAAAGGATTGCCATCTAGCGTATTCAAGGAACCCCTTCCTGCAAATCCAAAAAACAGCAACCCCAACAGGACAATGGGCAAATGATAGGAACAGGCAATTGACAGGAGGGAAACCCCCAAATTCAGGCATATGACAAATTGAAGAACAAAGAAATGCACATGAAAACCACAACCAGATGACATCCTACACCTACTAGACTATGGCAAGAATTAGAAAGCTGGACGCTCCCCTGGTTGGCCTGGTGGGAGCACGGGCACCTCATGCCATGCTGCAGGTACCTGTGAACCCCCTGTGATGGCTCCTAGTGAATATCCAGGCAGCGCCCCAACTCCCTGCAAGGCAACGCACAGCTGGGTGTCCATGTCCATTGTTTTGGGATGTGTCTTCTTTCCCCGAAAGCAAACTTTCCACTGAGGATCCCAGCAAAGTAATTTATTAATTGCAGGAAAAACTGGTGAGCAAGTGGGGAAGTGGGAGGAAGCCAGGCAGGGGTGCAGCAACCCGCAGAGTCCTACAGAGGGTGGCCTTGGCTCACACTCACCGAGGACCCTGGGAACAGTGCAGGTCACATTCCAGGAGGCTGAGTATCTGCATCCTTCCGCCCTTGAGTCCCAGCCCCTCCCAGCCTCCAAGGTCAGCTCTCCAACAAAGAGCCGCAGGTGCTGGCTGTGGGGACCCTAACAGTGCTGCGGTACATTGAGAACATGTCTGCAAAGCAGCAATACGCATTTTGCGAGAATCCAGCCAAACAGCAAGACGCACATTGAACACATTAGAATGGCTCCATGGGAGGGTGGGTGGGAGGGGTAATGGAACGAGGAAATAGGGCTACAGGGAAATGAGCACAGTGAAGAAAGAAAATACAAGTGTGGGGGCTTCCAGGGGCCCCTGATGGAGAAGCAGAGGAATGGAGAAGCGGGGGAATAGAGGGGTATAATTATGTCAGCCTTCTCTCCTCTCCTGAGGTGCAGAAAAGCCCAAAACAAACAAACAAACACTCCAGTTCCTGCCTGGGGCTCATGCCTGGGTGGTGCCCAGCTCAGAGTCTTGGCTACTGAATCCCTGACCAAGCCACAATGGGCAGGCAGGGACCCAAACACGCGCTCTCGGGGCCCCACCTAACATTCTTCCCCATTAGGCGGGAATGAACTTGGGCCAGCCAACGGAAGTAACAGCGTCAGCCCAGCCAGGAGCGCCTGTGCAGAGTCCTGGGCCCCAGACCTTCCTACTCAAGCCCAGCCCCAGTCACCAGACACATGGCCGCACCCTGCCCACAGCCCCACTGCAGGACACTTGCTGGGAAAGGAACGGGGCCTCAAGGTCACATCTGGCTCCTCTTGCCATGCAGAACAAAAGCCTCGAATGCCATTATTGGCTTAAGTTTTATTAAACAAATACACATACAGTCCTCGCTACATTCCAGCCGCTGTTCTAAGCACTTACTAATGAGAAAAGAGGCACAGAGAGGGTAAGTAACATGCCCAAGGTCACACAGAGAGCTCAGACAAGCAGGTAGGCCCAATTAGCCATTCTGGAGGAATGTTCAGACACAGACTTCAGACCCAAAGCCTGCTGAACTGACAAGCTCACTCTCTTTGTCCACTGCCTCGCCTCCTTGGAACATTCCAGAAGACTCTGACCTTTGCCCCAGTGGAACCTCCCAAGGGCCCCCAGAAGATCAATCTGGCAAGATTTGGGGTGTGCCTTTCACAGACGGAGCAAGGCAAGGCTCCAGGTCCCCTGTGATTTTCTCCTCCAGGTCCCTCTGCCTCTGGTTAATAGCCTGAATGGGAAATGCTTCCAGTCTCAGTTCCAACAGAAGCCCTTTGGAGGTGGGGGTCATTCATTCATCCATCCTTCAAGGATACGTGGAGCCTCCTGCACCCGGGCTCTGGTGTGGATGCCGGGATGCAGCCCACCGTGGATAAGAGCACACGTGTCCTCTCTGAGCCACCCCCTAACCCTGCAAGGTCATTGACATCAGTCCCACTTTGCCCCCACAGGCTGTGGGGATGTCCAAAGCCCAGGCAGGGGAGCAAGTAGCTTGCCTGAGTCACCCGTCACAGCTGCCTGGTTGGCCGATGATGATAGTCTCAAGCAGGGACTGCGGGGCTGGAGGAGAGCAAGGTCGGGTGTTTACCCTCCTTGCTCCTACCCTGTAGGGTCTCCACGGGTGGAACTGGCCACAGCTACACTCCAGGCGCCAGGAACCACTGCTGCCTCTTGCCCCACAACCTAAGGGCAGTGAGCGCTCCTTGCCACTCCAGGACTGGGATTCGAACCCGGGTCTATATGGATCCAGGGCCCCACCTCCTCTGGCTGTCCCTCCGCTGGTCTGTGTCCTGTGGGCTCACTGTACAGCAGGGTCAGGGGCCATCTGGGCGGCAGATATTTGCCTTCTGATTCCTTGATTAAACCCCTCTGCCCAGTGGGTTCCCTACATCTGCAAAGCACTGGCTCCTTTTCTGTCCTGGTCTGTCTGTCCTTTGCTCGTTCCCTGCTCCCGCCTCTGTCCTGTTCTTATTCTACTCCATCTCATCTGACTCGTTCTTTCTGCCTCTCTCGCTCCCCCGGTCTCTGTGTTTGCCCATCTTTGCTCCTGGCCTTCTCCATCTCTTCCATCTCTCTACAGTCTCCCTGTCTTCTCGATCTGCGCCTCCTCCTCTTTCTCCTCCCCTGCTGCCTCCAGGCACGTCCGTCAGTGAGCCCTCCCCCTCTGACAAGCTCGGCCAGCAGCCCCTCACCTGCGACATTACTCACCTGTGCGCCTAGCCGGCCCAAGCTGCCAGCAGCTGCTCGGCCAATCTGCTGTCTCTTTCATCGCAGCCTACCACTAACCTCTTCCTGAAAGCAGGCTGCGGGCCAAAGGCAGGGGCCTTATCACGGCCTGTGGGCGTAAGAGTCCATCAGGGAGACTGGAAACTTTCCTCATTCTGCAAATGACCATGTTTGGCCTGGCTCCTGTCCCCTTCTCCCCACATGACCCACCCTGACAGTCCAGCCAGATGGCCCAGACACCTCTCCTCCAGTTCCGTCAGCCTCCAAAAGGAGCTGGGAGGCCCCTCGGAGGACATCTTCTCTTGTAGCAGGGAAAACTAAGGCCCAGAGAGTGCATGACCATCTCTGAATCAGAGAAGAGGGGCTTGGTCTCTCTTGTTTATGGTGTATCCCCAGAGCCTAAAACTGTGCCTGGCACTTCCATAACGTATGCCTCAGCGTGGTCCGCATAGACTATTGCATAGATTTGCAAACACAGACTCAGAGAGGTGAAGTGATTAGTCCAGATTCACACAGCCTTTAAGCATCAGCTCAGGAATTTTTTTTTTTTTTTTTTTTTTTAGCAACATGGCTGTTTATTCACCTGGGTGCATGTAGGCTGAGTTTGCAAAGAGAGTCAGCAGAGGGTGGTGGTGGTGAGATAGAAGCTGGTTTTACAGGTTGGAGCAAGTGGTCAGTTAAAGATATAATCTATTTTAGGGAGGGGAGGGGCGTCACGGTGTGCACAGTCACAAGGGTAGGGGTCGGTAATCTATCTTGGGGAGGGGAAGGGCGTCACGGTGTGCATGGTCACAAGGGTAGGGGTTATCTATTACAAATAGGCATGATCATAAACGGAGGGTGGGGTATCGGTTGCAAGCAGAGGGGAGAGTGCAGTAAATTACATAGTTTCAGGGGTAGAGTCTTGAGAAACCCAGTGTCCAGGGGGGAAATTCCGCAAGGCTGAGCAGAATGGAGGACAATGTGAAGTTTAAAGTTCGATGCAGCAGATACCTTTACACCCTGATCCAAGGACTTTTTGACCCCAAAGCCCAAGATCACAGCCTCAGCCAGCAGCTGGAATGTAGTGAAACCTGCCAGCCACCATGCTTGCCCTCAAAAATGTCTCTCCTGAGCAGCATACCAGCCTCCCGCAGCCTGGACTATGGTAGGTGCCGATGTCTTTGCCTGCTGCCAGAGTTTCTGGGCTGGTCCTATTCACCAGATCTCCTAGCTTCCAGGGCAGAGAGCAGAGCCCACTCATCTCCCAAGGAGGGCTCCAAGGACACTTCCAGGGTTACAATCCCTGTCTCCCCAGGCTCTGAGAGACTCGGGAACCTGGAAACCACACAGTGCCTGCAGATGTTCCAGCCGCAGGCCTGGCTGCCAGCCCCAGGACAGAATTAGCTCCATGTCGGGAGAGAATTTCCTCCCTGCTCCCACGCCCACATGCGGGAGCTCACACTGAGTCACTGCAGCAGAGCAGAGAGGCACCGGCTGCCTACCAGGCTGCCCCATTTTCTTTAGGGTTTGGAAAGGGCCACAGTGGAGCTCAGGACCTCATAAGAATGGGCAAAAACAAAGAGCGTATGCCCCTGGACCCGGACGCCCGCCTGCTTGGAAGCCGGAAAGAGCAGCTGATGAGTACACAGATGCAGGGAGACCCCCCAGAATATT
The DNA here is from genome assembly GCF_048565385.1 of Saimiri boliviensis. Lineage (NCBI taxonomy): Eukaryota > Metazoa > Chordata > Mammalia > Primates > Cebidae > Saimiri > Saimiri boliviensis. The sequence continues at coordinate 24,964,540 of NC_133455.1, read as the reverse complement.
CACACCACTGCCTGGCGTCCTCCCATTAGAGAGCTACTCCTGAGCCGTAAAAGTGTTTCCTTCCTCCCTGGGGATCTCTGTCTGCTGACCTCCTTGAAAATCTCCACGGGCTCTTTGCCCTCTGACCTCTGGTATGTTCCCTAACTGCAGACATGGAGCATGTGGTTGGGTGCGAACCCTCCAGCTCCCTCCCTGTCGGAGGTACGAAAGGCACCATAACCACTTCCTCCTCTAGCCCCTCAGTCTAGGGGCAGTGAGTTCTCCCCCTTACTGGGCCCGGGGCGTGGTGGGGATCCCTTGGACTGTCTACCCTTTCCCCTAAGTTCTCATCAATCACCTCATTTGAGTGGGTCTTCCATTTCCTGCTGGCATCCTGACTCAGAAACCAGACTCTCCACACCTCCCCCTCCCTCCCTCCCCCCACATCTATCTTCCCAACAGCTCACGGATTTGCGCATCACCAAATTACATCGTGTCACTCCTCGCTGAAAACCCCTTAGCACCTCCTTGTTCTTAGAAGCAAGACCGACATCTTACTATGGCCTGAGCGATCTAGACCCTGCTTACCCACGGACTGAGCTGAGGCTCGACCCAAGCCCCAGACTGAACTCCAGCTCAGCACCAAGTTCCACAAGAACACTCTCTTGCAGACTCAGCCTCATTATCTTATTGGACACCTAGCTGTCCTTGTAACCGTCTCCCCAGCAGCCATTCCTAACCACAAAAGGTCCCCAGCAAGAACATTTGACGGACGTCTGTCCTTCCAGGCCAGAAAGCCCCTGGAGCCCCCAGTAATGGGTCCCATGCATAAACCCTAAGTATCTTCCCAGCCACCCAGCTCGTGCCTCTCCCCATACACACTGCCCCAGCCTCTGGAGTGGGCCTGTCAACAAATGTTCTCCCCTGCGCATATCCCACTGGACTGGGAGGCCCAGCACCCTGTTTAGCTAATCCCCTGAAGTCCACCTTGGGTCCACTCATGCAAATAATCCCCAACCTTTGTCCACAGTGTATCTAAAGGGCGGCCGGAGCTGGGGGTGCTTATGGCTTGCTCAGGATGTGGTTGAGAAGGCAGCTGGGCTGAGTGACTTCTGCCCATGCTGGGAACCAGCCCATGGCACGCACTGGGTGTGCTGTTCTGAGTGTGGGCTTGGAGCCTCGACTCCGGGAGGTGACAGAGGCCCTGCCTGACCCCAGAGGCGCCCCCTGAGAAGTCGCTGTTCTCTTACAACCAGATCACCACAGCTCACCCTCTGCCCTTGCTTCTCTTCTCTGGCGCCTTGAGATACCTGAAAAGTGGCAGCTCAAGGAACTTCCCCAGCCACAGGGTCGCAATCTGCCTGGAGGGAAGAAGGGCAAAGAGGTGGAGAACCCAGACTCATCTCCGGAGCCCTTGTGTTTAAGCCCCATGCCTCACTCCTTCCTTCTCTGTTGCTCTGGCGGATGGATGAGCAGAACATTGCACCAGACCCCCCAGACTCATACCAGAGCCCCAGCCAGGTACACCAGAGGCAGAGTGCCATCCTGCAAAGGAGCATCACACCCTAGAGTGTCCGCGTTAAATAATGTCAGTAATAACCACCATAGTAACTACATTTTATTGAACGCCTACTATGTGTTTCAGGACATGGAGAAGCCCTTTTTGAGCATAATCTCACCCAAACCCCATGAGACAGTGGTCCTTATTATATCTGTTTCAGAGCTGAGAAACTGAGCCCCAGGGAGGTTAAGAGTCTTACCAAGGTTATGTGGCTGGTGAAGGGCAGAGGTGGGATTTGAACCCAGATGAAGCACCAATCTTGTGTTCTTTCTTTTATAATGAACAGGCTCTACTTGGCAACTGTCCTTAAATATATCCCTGACTCTTTGGGGCCTCAATTTCCCCATCTATCGAATGAGGGGTTCAGAGTTGATGATCTCAAAGCTTCCTTTCAGCTTTCAAAAGACACCATAACTGAATGAACCAAGTGTCTATTTCCAGCCATGGGACCAATGTAAAAACAGCACGACTCTGCTCCATGCTGTGTGATCCTGGGCAAGTTGCTTTGCCACTCTGAGCTGGACTGGAGTCACCTACAAAATGGCAATAATAAAACCTTCCTTTCAGGAAATCAAGTCAGTGGGAGGGTCTGGATAAAGGAAGCTTTTGGGACCCCTGACAGCTCTAAGATCTCTGGGCCAGAGGTTCAAGGTTGATTTACACTCCACCTGAGTCGCCACTCCAAGAGCAAGACCGGGGTCCTGGCTGGCTACAACAAGCTTATCTGATGCATCCCCCATTCCAAGCTGCACGGCAGCCAAGAGCCCACTCTCAGGAGTCAGCCAGACCTGGTTCAAAAGCCCTTCCTAGCCCAGCGACGGTGGGCAAATGGCTTTTCCTCTCTGAGCCCCGTCTGTAAGATGGGCTATTAGTACTTCCTTCCTGGGTTAGCATGAGCGTGTCATGACACAGTGATGTGGACAGGGTGCCTGGTATACAGCAGGAGCTCAGCAAATGTGCGTACAGAAAAAGCAGCCTGTGGTGTTCCACGAGCCCCTGTCCCACGATGGAGAGAGGGCAAGGCTGAGTCCAGTCAGCTGAACCTGCCCAAAGCAGAGGGCTTTACTTCCAGAAATGAACAGAGCCTGCATAGTGTCTAGAAGCAGAAGCGGGAGGAGAGCCAAGCCTCAGGACAGAGATGCCTCTCAGCCCCCTCCCAGGCCTGCACCGCTCCGGGCTGGATGAGGAAACCGAGGCTTCTGCCATTCCCAGCCTCAGCTCAGCCTCCCATCAGCATCCCTGCATCCTCTGCAAGAGGCCCTGCAAAGCATGTTTCACTTTATTCCAGACCCTGAATTGAAACCAGGCTATTGTCCAGCCTCAGCAGAGGGCATCAACACCTAACAAGGAGGTGGCCCTGGCTGGGTGACCTGGGCCTGCTCTCCACACCTCCAAGTCTCCATTTCCACTTCGGGGGCATGTGGACCACCCAACATACGGTGATGGTGAAGGAAAGGAACCTCTGTGGCACACCTAGAACAACAGCCAGTCCTTCGCAAGGTCACAGACAACACCAATTTCCCTTTATTCTCATTTCACAGATGAGAAAACTGAGATTCAGATTCAGTGAAGTGAGCAAGTGAGCACGTGGGTAGAATCGGGAGCTCCAGGCTGGGCTTCCAGCTTCTCCCTTGGTTTTCCATGGAATCATGTTACATGTCACTTGGAACTACGTTTCAGTTCTAGCTCCAGCACTTCATGGCTGTGTGACCTCATATTGGTTACTTCACCTCTCTGAGCCTCAAGAGCCTCATCTGAAGCATCTGTCTCAAGGAGTGCCGAGGATTCAATGAAACAAGACTGGTGAAGTGCTTGCCACCATCACAGCCGCTGCGTTGATATTATAGGGAAAGGGCAATTTCTTTTACAGGGTGAGACTGAAATGTGTTTTTACTGCTCCCCTGAGTGAAGTCCGCTGTTTCAGGGTCCCAGGAGATTTTGGCAGGGCACAAGCCCCTTCCCAGCTCTCTCTGCTCATTCCCTCAGCACATCTGGTCCAGGGTAGCCCAGACCCCTCGGTGGCCACTCAACAGCCTGTTCCCATGCAGGCCATCTTGTTCCTGTCCCTGCCTTAACTGTTCCCCTCCAGGGCTCCCGTCACTGGAGGAAGTGTGCTCAGCACGGACCCGGGGAGGGAGTGAGGTTTGGCACCTCTTCTTGGGAGGGGTCAGAAAACAGAGATTCTACTGGAGGATGAAGATGTGCAGAACGGGGGCCTCTCCAGACGGGTGGACTCAAACCCCGCAGGAGGCTGAGAAGCTTCCGACAAGACAATCTTGGGCTCAGCTCTGAAGGCCAAAGATTCTTTCTTCCAATCCTCTAATCCTCCTGTTTCCCTTCCTCCATCCTTCCAAGAAAGAGTCATTAAATATCTCATATAAGCCAGGCCTGGATCTGAGTACTGGGGTTACAGCAGGGAACAAACCAGACACATCCCTGCCCTTGGACTGGGGGACAGTAGAGGTGATAGACGCTGAAGAGTGAAGTAAACAAACACAGAATAAGTAAGGCAAACACATCTGGAGCCAGGCTGCCTGGGTTTGAATCCCAGCTCTGCTGTGCGACCGTGGGCAAGTCATCACACCTCTCTGTGCCTCAGCTTCCTCATCTGGAAAATGGGAGTGAGCATTGCTCCTCCCTCACGGAGATGTTAAGGGATTAAATGTTGGTCATGGGTTTATGTTGGCAGTGTTTCAGAAGCGTGCCAGGTTCATGGAAAGCTCTATATAAATGCTAAAAAAAATAAAATGAATTTAATAGCAGGTGGTGATTTGTGCTGTGAATAAAATATAGAGGGTCATCTTCTTAGAGACGCTTCTTGGAGTGCAATCTTAAGAATAGAATCCCACTCCCCCAGCATGTATGCCCTGTTCCACCTTTGAATGGAGACCTGAATACACAGAAAGCATCACAGGCAATGGGAACAGCAGATGCAGGAGGATCGCCTGAGCCCAGCAGCTCAGGGCTGCAGTGAGCTATGAGTGTATCAGTATACTCCATCCTGGGGGACAGGGCGAGAACTCCATCTCCGGAAAAAAAGAAAAAAAGCCGGTGATGGGCAACTTCTCAGGGTCATACTCCTTGCCAGATGCTGTGGGAGTAAGATGGCCCAGTCACTGCCTTCATGTAGAGAAAGAGCGTGCAGGAACAGATCGTAGCATGGTCAGTATTCTGAGATGTCACCTAAATGCTAGGCTTCCAGCAAACCGGCCATGCTGGACTTGCGTTACTGAACAGGGTTATCTAAAGTCTTCACCCCTCCCTGTTGTCCCCTGGGATAATAAGCCAGCTAGAATTTGCCATCAAGTTTGCCCAGGGTCTCTATTGTGGAAGAAATAAGTGCAATCCCATGAGAGAGAGAGGAGCCAAGTCATTCCTATTTTCAGCTTTCATGGGGTGGGTGGGGGGAGGGCACGTATTTCTCTGTGGACATGAAACGTTTTCATAAATGAGTCATTCTGGGTCTCCTGCCCAGCCCGGTTGGTCACTGAGTGTGTGGCCCTGGCTCCACACAAAGCAAAGGGAAAGGGCTGGGGAAATCAGGGGACGCTTCCTGAAGGAGGTGGCATTTGCGCTGAGCCTTGTAGGGTATGAAGCCTTTGCCAGATGGAGCAGTCGAGGGAGACAACATATCTGCAGAGGCGCAGAGGCTTGATACAGTGTGGATAGGGGCTGTGTATGTGTGTGTTTGTGTTGGGAGGGAGAAGGCAGATAACGGCTAACAAAAGAAGAGGGTTTCGGGTTGTGAGATCCCTGCAAGCCATCAACTTTATCCTATGGGCAGTAGGGAGCCATGGATGGTTTTAAGCAGAGGGTACCATCTTTCTAAAGATTCCAGCTTCTAACCTGGGTGCCTGATGTGGGGGCTGTGTTGGAAGACGATAGACTGGAGGCGGGAGAACAGCGATAGGCCTGTTGAACTGAGGGTGAGTCTGCCAGCTCCAGGCCGACACGGAAGGTGCAGTCTTTGGAGGCTGCAGGCATCAGGTCCCATCAGAGAGCCAGGAAGCCCAGCAACCTCTCCATTTTTCTTGAGGATTTTTCCTCAGCGCACAGGCACTGGTTTGCTTCCAGAGCCATTTCCATGGCAACCACCAATGTCCCAAGAAAGGTCTTGAGTGAGCAGAGGAGTGAGGGCCAGAGAGACTCAGATGGGTCTTCATGGAAGAAGCTGGTCACAGAAAGGGGCCCATACTGGTCAGTCCTGGGGGCTGGGACCCATCTTCCCCTGGAGTTGTGATGCCATAGATAAGCTATGGTTGCCATGGCAACATTGAGCCCCCCATCCCTGGGCCTCATAGACCCAGGGCCTTTCAGCAGGGGGGTGGGCAGAGATAGGAGGGAGGCAGTGCTGGGGGGAAGCCAGAATCTGCAGCTCACCAGGCAGGCACATCCCAGGACATGTGTGTGAGGCAGGTAAGTTCGAAGACCCCCCCACACACACACACTGCCAGGAGACGACCGAGGCGCAAATGAAGGACTCGTCTCTGGGGTCTGGTTTGGGGGTCTGGAAAGGCATCCCCCACGGCAAACTGAGACTGGATACACGCTGCTGCTAGGCCCTCAATTCCACCGTCAGGGGTCTGCTTTCAAACTTCCCCCAGGGAACTGAAGTCAATGTCATGATGAGCACGACGGAGACGCAGAGGCCCACACAGGAAGAGGAAAGAGCTTTCTGGCCACAGTCATACGGCAAAATGGTAGCAGGACTGCGGCCCAGATGCCAAAACCATCCCTACTATGTCAGATTCAGTCAGCGGTTGGTTGACATGAATGTGTGTTTGTGCGCGTGTGAGATATTCGCACTTCCAAGTGCTAGGGAGGCCAAGCCCAGTGGCTCACACTTGTAATCTCAGCACTTTGGGAGGCTGAGGTGAGAGAGTAACTTATAGCAAGGAGTTCAAAGCCAGCTTGGGCATCACATAGAGACCCTGTCTCTAGGGCGGAAAAAAATTAATTAAAAAAATTAGCCAGTGTGGTGACAACGTACCTTGCTGTCCCAGTTACTCGGGAGGCTAAGGGGGGAGGATCGCTTGAGCCCAGGAAGTTGAGGCTGCAGTGAGCTATGATCACACCACTGCATTCCAGCCTGGGTGACACAGCAAGACCTTGCCTCCTAAAAAGATTTTTTTGCCAGGGAAAATACGCTGAGGGGAAAGGGCAGCATAGAGAGGGAGAGCTGGTGGAGATGAGGGGCCGCAGGAGGGAGGCAGGTCACTGAGCAGAAGCACTAGCCTCCCTTCCTCTTGGACAGCCCAAGTGAGGTCAGCGGCCCAGGGTCACTGACCCAGGACAGGGCTGCAGGACTCGTGCAAAGCCCAGGCTGGAGGCAGGGAGGGACTGCTAGGGGGACCTCAGAGGCCAAGTCCTTCCAAACCAACCTGCTCCCTGTGCTCAAAGAGTCCACTACTCCTGAGCACGGTCCAAAGCGCCTGGGCGTCTGCTCTCGCAGGCCCCTCTGCCTGGGATGTGCTTCCCACAGCAGCCCCTTGCTCCCCCACAGCCTCACATGCACAAATCCAAGCAGAGCAGGCAGCAAGTTGACAAGAGGAAAGACAGCCTCCTGCCACGTGCCGGTCACCTAGCTGGCAGCTTGACACCCCCTCAACTCTTCACGTCCTGACAACCCACCTTCCCCCTGGCCTGAGGAGTGGCGGAACATTACCCCTATTTCACAGATGTTGAAACTGAGGCTCTGAAAGGAACCAGATCAGGGTCACCAGCCAGTGCCTGGTGGAGCTAGGACTTGAACTCAGATCTGTAGGAGCCCAAAGCATCTATGCCCTTATCAGAGTACTTCCAAGCATCGTGGACGGGCTAACAGGCCCCTTTCACTACAGACTGTGAAAAGTGTCCAGGCAGTGTTCCCTCCTCTCCCCAGGACTTCCCATACATCCTACCAGCACGGCTTCTCCACAGGGAAAGCCCTCACCCACTGCCTGCCACGAGGTCCTGGGGTGCAGCCCTGGGGTGAGAGTCTGGGGCTGATGGTGTCCGCCGCCTGCTTATTAGGCACTGACAGAATACTCAGTGCTTCCACTCACAACAAACCTTCAAGGTGCATATTTTCATTCTCATTTTTCAGGGGTGGAAATTAAGGCATAGAGAGGCAAGGGCACTGGCCTACGATCCCACGGCAGGAGGGGGCAGAGATGAGACTTGAATCTGGGCTGCGCTGACTCCGGAGTCCACGTCTTCAATGACTGTGACTGTCCTTTAACACAGGACCCTGTGATCTTTGACCGGTTCTCCCCACTCACGCACCTGTCCCACCTTGCACGCTCATGCCCCCGCCTCATAGACTTGGGGTATTCAGAGACTCCAATTCACCCACTCTGCACAGTCTCCACAGGCCGGCCAGACTCCCAGAGCACGGGGGCTGCAGAGGCCTGTCCAGTCAGATGGAGCTCTGAAAAATACCAGCGCCCTAAGCTGCCCCAGAGGCCTCCTGCCCAGGCTGCCAGCCCGGAGCACAGAGGCCTTGGAGCGCTCAGCAGATTCCGGCCCCTTGGAATTCCCTGGCTCCAGCCCAGGCAGCTGACAAATGGACTGGCACCACTGCCAGCAATCAGGACGGTGAAGTGTGAGGTCCCACCCTGTTCCCAGGCACTGGGAAGGAGGGGCAGGCTGCCCTTCCTTTTGACTCTGTCACCAGGCTGTCACCTCTCCCGAAGCAAAGCCCAAGCCTTGACCTAGGTGGGGTCTTGCTGGAAAAATAGCCCCCCACCCTACCCCACCCTGCCTTCCATGGAAAACAAAAAGCTGCTTGAAGACCAGAGAAAATTCTAGAATCCTAAAAGTGATATTGCTGGATAGGCTTTAGGCTTTAGGAGGGGTTTTGCACCCTCATCTTACAGGAAAAGGGAAGTGGCTGAGTGCAGCTGAGCGCTTCGGTCCTGCTCAGTTCCAGCAAATCCACATGTGAATCCCAGCTGGGCTCTTCACGTGCTATGTAATCTTGGGTCACGAAATCACAGACTCCTCGTCCATAAAGGAAGTCAGTGTGACGATTTCATGGGATCATATATGTAGGGTTCATAGGGTGACCTGTTGTCCTGGTTTGCCAGAAACCAAGGGGTGTCCCGGGAAACAGAATGTAAAATGCTCAAACCAGAATGTCCAGCAAATCAGGGCCCACTCTGTGAACGTGAGAGCCTGGCCCTTCCGCTGTTTTGTTTAAAGAGAGCTTAATCTGGAGTCAGCTATGAGTGAGTTTGAAACCCCCACCAGTAGAACGTCTAGAAAAGACTTGTCAAGTCATTAGAAAGCTCTTCCCCTTTTTCACTAAACTGACCTTGAGCAACCTGCCACATTCATGTGCTGGTGTAGACCCTCCAGTCACACAGGATGAGCCAGCCGCCTCCCTTCCCAGACAGCAGCCACTTCCTCCTTTTAACCTCAGCCAGCTCTTCCTCTGCAGCATTCTAACCCCTTCCCAGCTGACCCCCACCAGGCCAACCAGAGTGTGAGATCCCACCCTGTTCCTGCTCTCCCGGGTTGGGGAGGGGTGCTACAGTATGCTTTTGCTTATAGGTCTGTCAGTTCTTTACTTATGCTCACTTATATATTGGCTTGATGCAGCTGTGGATGGGGGCGGTTCAAAAGAGGCTCACTTGTACAGGGAACAGAAATTAAAGTAAAAGAAGGAAGGGAAATGTGTGCAGAGGCCAAAAATGGAGCCAGGGCTAAGGGTGAAATGTGGGGGTATAAGAAACGTCCTAAACACTGACGGTGGCTGGGCCATACGCTGGACCCCCAGCTTCCCGAAAGGGGGACCAAGTTACTTGAGTTCCATGCTGCTTGCTAAAAACCAAACCCACTCAGGGGAATGGCAAGACCTCCTGACGCTAGGAGCAGAAGGACTGTCTCCAGAGGCCCGTGGAGAGAAGGCATGGGGGATCTGACCATGGGACGGGACCTCTAGTTCCTGAACGTTTTAAGGGAGGCATCGAACACGCCCTGATGGACAGCACTACCCCAAACTGCAATTCAAAGCCTCTTTTCCTAGATGAGACTCTGAGTTTCAGTCTACACATCCAGGGTACATGCATTGCTGGCATAATCCAAATAATTTTCTAGAATATCTGAGAAGAGGCCTAAACCGTGGCCTTTCAGTCATTCTCCCTGGTGTCGTTTTTTTCAGAGCCGAAGCCTTGGTGGCAGCAGCAGTGGCAAACGGGACATCACTCCTCCTTTTATACCCCCCATTCTTTACATTTTATTTTATTTTAATTTGTGGAGATGAGGTCTTGCTACATGGCCCACGCTGGTCTTGAACTCCTGGCCTTAAGCGATCCACCCACTCTGCCTCCCAAAGTGCTGGGCTTACTGGCATGATCCATCATGCCCAGCCCAGGGGTCGTCATTCTCTACGGCCCATGCTCGAACACAGTCTTTCTCCACACCAGCCGGACGTGGGCCTGGGGCATCCTTATACTCACCTATCTTTGCACATGTTTTATCAAACAGACAAGCCTGATACGGACACGCTCGATGCATAGGTAGAGCAACCTTCCATCCTGGCTTGCCCAGGACAATCCCTGTTTATGCCTCTCTTCATTCTCAAAGTGCCCTAGTCTGGACAATAAATCCTATGGTTTCCCTACTCACAGATCACTCCCTCCTCTGCCCCAGAAGCTTCTGTGTACTGACCTCGCCCATCCACTTGTGCCAGGCTCTAAGCTAAGCACATGTTCTGTGTCATTAAATTCCCACAAGGTACCACCATGATCCCCATTTGACAGATGAGGAAACCGAGGCTCAGAAAGCCTGTGGCTACTATTGCAGATGGTAGCCACGTGCTAGGAACTTTCCAGGACTTAAACACCAGTTGGTTTTGCACAGAGACGGCTACTTTCACTACCTCTATTTTCCAGATGCAAAGATTGAGCCTTAGTTCACCCATAAAAGGGTGGCCTACCAAGGCCCCTATGGTTTCAGCCAGTAAAGAGCCACAGAACGTCCAAATTTCAGAATCAACTTCCTTCAGTCCAGGCTCACGAGCTATGGGTCCCTGTGCAAGTGACATGGCCTCTCTGAGCCTTCATTATCTCATCTGTAAAGTGAGGATGAATCTTGCCACTTACTATTGGGTGAATAAGAAGCAGAAGCAGGACCGGCACCTGAACCCTATGCCTCAGCCCAGCTCATACAGCTCTACCAGGAGGGGACGTGTTCCCCCCCGGGAAGTTCACAATCCTCAGCAGAACCAGTACATACTTCATGGAGTCACTGCAAAATGAAAACGCAACCCCTTATTCAAAAATTACTGCAAATTCAGGATGGCAACTGCCAAGTGTTAAACCGAGCGCAGGCCTTCTGAGCCCTGTGTGGCTGCACTGGTCACTGGCCGGGAGGCCGGCCCTGCCCCTCGGCTCTGGGGAGTGTGAGGGAAGAGCCCTCTCCACTCAGATCTCAGCAGGCCAGGGGCTTGGCGGGGTAGGTGATCTTAGGAGGAAGGAGGGAGCAGCACAGCCAAGAAAGGGCAGAGAGAACACAGGATGACACCTCCTCCATGTGGATAGAAAGAGATGGAGAGGAGCGGGGGGAGAGGAAGCCCAGCAGGAAGAGGAGAGACGAGGGACTGGAAAGAGGAAGACAGAGGGGCCAGGGAAGCACTGCAAAGTGGAAGAAGAAGGATGAAGGCAGAGCCGAGAAAGTCCCTGGGGAGAGAGACTCCAAGGGAAGAGGAAAGGGACGAGGCTGAAAAGAGTCTTCTGCCAACCTCTGAGAAGGTTCGCCCAGACCCCACAGAGCCAGCCGGTGTGGGCAGGGAGGGGCCCTGTGAACGGCTGTCCTCCTGGAGTGGGGGGCATTTAACATTTAAGAGCACAGGAAAGGCAGCACTGGGGATTTCCAGAATTCCCAAAGATCAGGGAGCTATGGGCAAGGTGTCAACCCCATAGCAGAAATAGGTGGGGCCTATGCTTTGTGATGGAAAGCCACAGCCATGGGGCAGAGGGTCAGACCAGGTACTGGTTGGAATCACCAGTGGGAGCTCAATCACAACTCACTGCAGCCTCAACCTCCCCTGGCTCAAGTGATCCTCCCACTTCAGCCTCCTGAGTAGCTAAGACTACTACAGGCATGCACCACCACACCCCACTAATCTTTTTTTTTGTATTTTATAAAGATGGGGTTTTGCCATGTTGACCGGGCTGGTCTCAAACTCCTGGACTCAAGTGATTGCCCCCACCTCAGCCTCCCAAAGGGCTGGGATTGCAGGCATGAACCACTGCATCCAGCCTCAATGTCATTGGTTGATTTTAACAGGAAAATGTGTGGTAGGCCGGAAGCAGTGTTTGGGAAGGTCCTGGCAGAGACAAGATGAGCTAAAAGCCAACCCAGGCTGTTCTCTTCATTGAGCATGGCTTTCAGCCATCATCTGCTCTAGAGCTTCTCTTCATCCATGGATATCAGCAGCGAGGAGAGCCCAGAGAAACAGACTGTCTTTCTTCCCTACAGACATTTCACCAAGGGCTCAAGGGTGCTCTTGGAATGAGATGGCAGGTCCACTCTGAGACATAGGTATTGACCACCCACGGCCTCAGGAGGCCACCGGGAGTGCATCGCAGCCACGAGGATGATGTGGACACTGGCGGAAAGGGTGGGCTCTGTGTAAACCCCACAGGACTCTCTCGGCTGGTTCAAAGTGGGCCAAAGCTAGCTTCACTCTCACATCAAGGAACGCTGTAGTCAGCTGGACGGTAAATCCGGCCAGTTTGAAAACCCCAAACGCACTCATGTCACAGTCAAGGAGAAAATAGGAATGAAAACCACAGGCCTTAGAGTTTACAACACACATACTATTCATATAATAACATCATTAGCCTAATGGCCATCCATCCACAATTCTAATTGGGTTTTTGAATCTACACTGCTGACCAGGCATCACAACTCCACCTAGCTGGTGATGTTCAAATCATCTACAAGTATCAAAAAAAATAGAATGAAAAATCTTGGTCCAACCTGCCACCATCCATCCAGTTTCCTCTGTACCCACCTCCTTACATTAGCTTCTGTCTCCTTCCAGAGTTTCTTTGGGAAAATACATTCTCTTTTCATTTCATTTCTCTAATTTTGCATAAATGGTAGTATACTAAACACACCATTTTACAACTGGTCCTTTTTACCTAACAACATGTCTTGGTGAGGATTTCTTATTAGTATATTTATATGTACAGAGTATCTTATCCTTTTTAATAGCTGCATGGTATTCCATTGGTAGATTTGCCGACATTTAATTAACTAGTCCCAGGGATGGGCACTTGCGTTATTTCCAGTTTCTTGCTATTACAATATTATAATAAATCATTGTGTAGGCTATAATGTTACAATTAACTACATATGTATATCATTGCCCACATATTCTTAATAGAGTCTGGAGTTCTCAAGCCTTGTTTTTCTATGAGCAAATGGACTCTAAGCCCTCCTTTTGCACTGGCTACGCTATGTTTTGATCCATCAAGAATATCCTTCAGAGCTGCTTAGACCTTCAGTCCCCACAGAATCTGCACCATGTCTTTCGCACAAGATCTCTCTTGCGAGAAGTCAGGGAACCTCCATTCTTATTCTAGCTGTACCAGCTGTTCCAACTCTCTGTCCTCAGTTTCCACATTTATCAAAGGGAGATGGCAGTGGTTTGCAGGGTCGCTGTGGGGATCAGGAATCAGGAGAGAATTGGGCGGATATATGACAGTATCCACCGTGGGAGGGAGGTCTGTGCCTGAGGACTCCTCGTCACCCCAGAGGGCAGATCTGGGCTCTGTGGGTTCCCAGAGAAGATGCCAGTCAGGCTGGGGAGGGAGTCTCTGCAGAAAACACAGCAGCCACTGCCAGCACCAGGTTTCCAGTGTGGTCCCTGATCCCACAGTAGCCAGAGCCTGAGCCCACAAGAAGCTGTGTTCCGGAGGTGGCTTTGGTAGCCCCAAGCAGCCCTGAGGACTGCCAAGTTGAAGCTGTTTTCTGCTTTTATTCTGTTTTAAAAGAAAATAGTGATCACATTTCCAGGGTGTAGAGACATCCCGCCCCTCCATGAATTAGTCTCAGCTTTGCCAGCCACTCAGGAAAGGATCTAGAGGAATGTTCCACCCATGGTTTATACAGAACAAATCTTGGTGGGCAACAGTGTGCCCGCCCCGCTTCCAGGCGGAGTCATCATCTCCCTCTTCGTAGCACTCACATCTTCCCAACTTGCCTCCCGAGGGCCCCAAGGTGCTGACAGAGGAGCCTTTGTCTCGCTCTTCCTGGGCCCCGTGCCCTTTGCCAAGAACCCTGGCCATGATGTCTCTGCTGATGCAGGTTTCCAATGCTCCACAGTTTGTAGCCATGAGCAGAGATCTTTGAAACCTCTGCCTCGCTGAGCCATGAGACCCATCACTGTCAACCCTCAGGGTCCTCTCCATCCCTTACTTTGCTCCAGCCTCCGAACAATGTTGAGGACCACCCCTACCTCACAGGTGAGTAAACTGAAGCCCAGAGAGGTCGAGCAACTTGTCCAAGATCACACAGCTAGAAAATGGAGGAGCTAGGACTCGAACCCAAAGCTATATTCAGTGTGTGATGGTTAAGGATGTAGGTTCTGAAGCCAAACCACCTGAGTTCAAAAGCCAGTTCTGTCATTTACTACCTGTGAGACCTCTTTGTGGCTTAAATTCTTTCCTCAGTTTCCCAATCTGTAAAATGGAGCAATACATACCTCACAAAGTACCTACGTCAAAATAGTATCTACCTCCTAAAGTTGATACTAGAATATAATAAGAGAAGGGATATAAACAGCTAGAACATGACACCTGGCCCATGGTAAGTTCTCAGTACGTTATCCATTGTTATTGTGGTTGGTGTCGAGTATAATTAAGAATCTTACCACTGTATGACACAGCCCCAGACATAAACATGGTATGATTGTAAGGGAGTACAATTTAAAAACAAAACAAAAACGTCCTCTCAGAATTTCTTTCACATGGAGGTATAAGTATCTAATGACACATTACATGTTTCTCCTCCTTACATTTAATAAACCTTACTGAGCACCTATTATCTGCCAGGCGTCAGGCTGCAAGACAGAATACAAAGATGTAGTTCCCACTCCCAAGAAACCCAAAGCCAAGTCAGGGTGACAGACAATGAATAAATCATGACAGAGCAAGCCCAGGGTACCAGGGGGACCCATGGGCAGAGTATCCAGCTGCCAAGCCAGGGAAGGCTGCCTGGACACAGTGAAATTTGAAGGACAAGCAGGAGTTGGCCAGTGGGCACCCCAGGCTGAAGTAACTTCAGAGGCACCAAAGCATTGCACTTCCACGTGACATAGCTGGAGAAGAAGGTTGTGAACTAAGTTGGGATTTAAAGCTGTGAGGGTGGAAACTCAGGCACTGTGTGGAGCAGAGGTCGAGTTTCAGCCAGATCATATGGACCCTGGTGTCTCCCTAAAAATCCCAAAGGGGTGGTCTGACTACGGGAGGAAGCCTTGAGCTTCCCTCCCTAAGCCCCAGGAGGTATGTGCCAGGTAAGGGGTGCTTTGTCCTGAGCTCCAGCAGGAGTTCCAACCCGCTTCAGGGAACTGCGACTCGGAATTAACATTCCAGGCCTTAGACTGTGAACACTTCTCCTTCTGCATTTAGAAAGAGCCGGAGGTGCCAGCCCAGCTCCCAAGTCCCTCATATAATCCATGTCTGATTACCCAGAGGCAAAGATTTCTCCTTCTACCTCCTTCCCCTCAGCCTCTTCCTCCTCCATGTCTCCTTCGGTGGGAAGAATCACAGACACTTGTTCCACTTTGGGCATCCTCTCCCCAGCTCCCACCCTCCAGGAACCTGAGCCAGCGGCTTAGGAGAAACCAGCTCCTCAGGTCACACCCACATCCACGCTGGCTCCACCCACTCATTCATTCATTCTACAAGAGGAATAGAAACGAACCCCAGAAACTCCAGCACAGCCATGTTCAAAGAAACACAGTCCAGCAGCCAAAAGTGCTTGTAAACCTTTGAAATTTTTACTGCCACCTCTCAAAGAACAATAGAAGGGTATCATAGTGGATGTTTTTGGTGCCCAGTCTGGGTCGTCTTAACCAGCAGGATACCCCATCTGCCAGCTGAAGGGAATGTTAGAGGTTAGCAGCTCACAGCTGCCCTCTCCTCCTAAGAACTGCCCTCAGCAGAGCAGGAGCTGCGTCTCTCTGGCCGCCACAGGGCACAGTGCTCACTCAGGGCTCCCGGTGGGATCAGACAGCAGCTAGTCTCGCCTGAGGCCACATCCTCACTAACCCCTTCCCTCATCCCCCTTCTCCTGAGAGCAGAGCTTGGACTGGAGGAGGCAAGTTGCCTTGAGTGCAAACTTAGTGGGGAGGGTTGCCAAAAACCTCACTCATCCAAATAAATAATAATGTAATGCAACTTTTATTCAAAATCAAAGTTACAGCTATTTAGGAGGCTAAGGTGGGCAGATCAATCGAGCCCAGGAGGTCAAGGCTACAGTGAGCTAGGATCATGCCACTCTACTCCAGCCTGTGTGACAGAGTGAGACTCCCGCCTCTCTCTCTCTCTCTCTCTCTCTCTTTCTCTGTGTGTGTGTGTGTGTGTGTCTCAAAATTAATGCAAAAAATTGCATGGTGAGCAAACATCAGAATGAAGATGGGCTCCCATCGTGCACTTCCAAGCACGGGCACCGCTCACCACCCTCCGCCCCGGCCGCTGGAGAGCACACCCTAACATAGCATGTGCACCCAAATCCCTGTCTCAGGCTCTGCTTGGGAGAAACCCGATCTGAGACAGACATCCAGATCAGAACCCACTGCAGGGGTTCTTAGAATGTGCTGTGACTCATTCCTCTCCTGGATTCCCAGATCTAAGAGACTTTGATTCTCTTCCCTAGCTCTTCCCCACACAGCCCCCTTCCACTGGGAACGGAGCACACACCGTGATACAGTCTGAATGTTTGTCCCTCCGGATCTCCTGTTGAAATCTGATCTCCAGTGTGGGAGGTAAGGCCTAAGGGCAGTCGTTGGGTCATGACGGTGGATCCCACAGGACTGTCTCCCTGCTATCCTCAAAGTAAGGAGTGAGCTCTCCATTAGTCCCACAAGAACTGATTGTTTAAAAGGCAGAGGCTGAGGGAAAGGTAGAAGAAGGAGGGAGGGAAAAAAGGAGAAATCTTTACTTTGGGGTAATCAGGAATATATTATATGAGGGGTTTGGGAGGTGGGCTGGCATCTCCGGCTCTTTCTAAATGTGGAGGTAGAAGTGTCCGCAGTCAGGCCTGGGATGTTAATTGTGAGTCGCAGTTCCCTGAAGCGGGTTGGAACTCCTGCTGGAGCTCAGGACAAAGCACCCCTTACCTGGCACATACCTCCTGGGGCTTAGGGAGGGAAGCTCAAGGCTTCCTCCCGTAGTCAGACCACCCCTTTGGGATTTTTAGGGAGACACCAGGGTCCATATGATCTGGCTGAAACTCGACCTCTGCTCCACACCGTGCCTGAGTTTCCACCCTCACAGCTTTAAATCCCAACTTAGTTCACAACCTTCTTCTCCAGCTATGTCACGTGGAAGTGCAATGCTTTGGTGCCTCTGAAGTTACTTCAGCCTGGGGTGCCCACTGGCCAACTCCTGCTTGTCCTTCAAATTTCACTGTGTCCAGGCAGCCTTCCCTGGCTTGGCAGCTGGAGTTGATACTATGCCCGTCGGTCCCCCTAGCACCCTGGGCTTGCTCTAATAATTCCCACAAGAACTGATTGTTTAAAAGAGCCTGGCACCTCCCTTTCCTCTCTCCCTCCTTCTCTCCCCATGTGATGCCGGCTCCCCTTCCCCTTCCACCATGAATGGATGCTCCCTGAAGCCGTCACCAGAAGCAGATGCTGGTGCCAGGCTGTTTGTGCAGAACAGTGAGCAAAATAACCCTCTTTTCTTTGTAAATTACACAGCCTTGTGTATTCTTTTATAGCAACGCAAAATGGACGAAGACACACGGTACTCATTTTATCCAATTGCCACAGCTGGGCACCTATGTGCCAGGCGCATTCTCCCCTCTGCAGCCCAGCCTTGGATCTGGCAGCAGATACCTTCACCTCCATACCTTGTTCTGTCAGATTCCCCCTTCAGCCAGACAGTGCCCACCTGAATCCCCCACTGAGCTCTAAAAAGCAGCCAACTTCACACCTTGGGATTTCATGAACTGGTTACATTTCCCAAAAAGTTTTGAGACTGTCAGAGCGTTGCCACCTTTTTACATTTGCCAAGTAAGGACATTGCAAAACTAAAACCATCCTTTACCAGCACCACCACTTCAGCAAAGAAACAACACATTAATACCCACGAAAATAGGTGAGACATAGACTCCTCTTTTTCAGTTGAAAATATCTCACTTCACGAAAAGCTTACTCTACTATCTGTGATTCCCCCACCCCACTCCCGCTTTTTTTTTTAGCTTATCTGCAGACTGGTAAATGTGTGGACACAGCTAGGCTCTGGTGGGCTGGGGTTGTCAACCCTTCTGTTTGACATTGGGGAAAACTGAGACCCAAAAGACAGCTCTGCCTTCCCCATTTAAACCCCAGTCCCTGAATGTTTCCCTGAGGGAAACTGAGGAATGAACAAGGTGCAGGGCAGACAGGAAGACTGGGTTTCAGTCCTGACTCTGCTCTCAATTCTCTGTGAACCTGCACAAGCGTCTGCTCCTCTCTGAACCATGAGGCTGCAAGTCTTTCCGGTGACACTGAGCTGGAAGGTGCCATCGGGCCCAACGTGTAGGGCTTGGAGTGCAGTCCCTGCTTGAGCTCACAGACAAGCTTGGCTGGAGAGACAGCACTGGATGCCAGTCCTCATTCTCTGATATCCAATCTAGTGCCTCAGTTTCCTCTTCTGGAAATGAGTTCTTTGATCCTTGCAAACTCCAGACTGCCACATAGACAGTGGCACAGGGGCCAAGGGGAGAGAATTGGCAACAGCTAAGCCACCTGGAGGAAGAGGCTGGCCCCACAGCCAAGGGCCTCTGACGAGAGGCACACAAGACTACTTCCAGCTCCAGAGAGACCAGGGGCCACAGTTCAGGCCTGGCATGTCGTCTGCCTGTCAGAGACCCAGCCCAGGCCAGAGGTCTAGGGCTCCAGCTGGGAAACCCCAAAGTTTACATCTCTGGGCAAACCAGGCATTTACCTATCCCCAGCAGAAAGGTCCTTGGGGGGCCTAATATCGACTGGGTTCTCAGTGGTCTCTTTCTTCTGGGAGCTGGATGTGATCACATCTGTTGTGGAAGGAAGTACATCTCAGCTGTCCAGGAAACATGTCCTGGCTGCCCAGTCACAGATGTAGGAAGGCAGATGAGAACAGGGTTCACCAAAGAGCCTCTTTCCAAGTGTTGTAGTGAAGACTGCCTGTGTTCAAGCCTTGGCTCTGCCGCTTTCCAGCTGTGTGACCTGAGGCAAGTCACTTCACCTCTCTGTTTCCTCCAATACACACTGGAGAGGTGAGGGGAAGAGGATCCCATCACGTGGGAGCACTCCCCTCAGACCTGACAATCTGTGAGTTCTCTACTCTAAGTTTCTCCAAACGAGCCACCCAGACAGGAAGCCAGAGCACAGACAAGGCCCCTCTCCCCGGAGCCAACCCATAGACTTCCGAGGGCTCCATTTTCATCTTTAAATGCACGGGCCGATTGCGGCACTGAATGCAAAGTTCCCAAGCTATTTTTTTCAAGCCTGTGCCCTCAAAATAATTATATGCTGTTTAAAAATAAAACACATAGCCTTGAAATAATTTCAGTGAGGGTTTAATTTCCCCTAAGGGAAAGAGATTCCATTCCCTGAGGACTGAGGGTGCACCCTTCTGCTGCTGGGGCTCACTTGTTCATTCCCTTGCAAGTGTTTACTGAGCACCCACAATGTGCTGGGTGTAGGGGTGGTGGGTGGCCTGAGCACGCTTCCTCCCACAGCCTCCAGTCTGACCACAGCCAGCTCCCAGAGAGAAGAAACCAACAAGAACCCTGTCGACACCACGGCCTCCAGAGCCCTCCCGCTGGGAACAGGTAAGTGCTTGGTTTTGCCCGAAGTTGCTGGGCTCAGCCTCTGGAAGACCACAGCTGGTTCAGGAGAAAGCGGGCGAGAGGAATGGAGGAGGGAGAAGAAGATGGGGCAGCGGAGTCCGGCGGTGGGAGGCGCACTGGGAGGACAGAGATGGGGCAGCCTGGAGATGCCCCCAGCATTTCCAGAGGGCTCCCAGGCACCACCACCCCTCAGGGAGCCAGAAGGCACCCAGACAAGCCTTATGGGTCGTTCTGCAAACCTGTCTTGGGGGCCTGTCTTTCATTTCCCTCCCATCCCCTCTCAATCACCTGAGAGGATGAAAATCACAGCCGCAGAGCTTCTTACTAAACCTGCTTCGTGGCCAGGGATACAGGTAGCTGGTAACAAACCAGCTCAGGCTGCACACTCACTAAGTACAGCCCTGGTTAGACTCCCGCAGGCGCAGGGCAACTGGCATGCCTTCTGCTATCTGCCCAATTCCAGCTTCCCCAGTGGATCCTTTAATGTAAATAGCTGGCTGTGGCAAATACCAAAAACAAGAAAAGAAATAAAACATACACCCCCACAGAACCATCTCCCCTGCCCCACCCTGACAACCCTCTGAGGCAGCATCGTCTTTACCCCCATTTTACAGATGAGGAAGCTGAGGCAGCCAAGCAAGGAAGTCAAGGAATTTGAAGCCAAGTCACCAAATTCCAGAAGCTCTGTCCATGCACATGGCCTTGAAATAATTTCAGTGAGGGTTTGGTTTTCCCTAAAGGAAAGAGATTTTTGCCATCCTGCCTCGCCAAACACACCTAGATAAAATGCATTTCTACACACACCAACCCAGCCACCAACGCTGCATCTTCTCCCAGTCCCCACTTCCACCGCCTGCACAGGAAGGGAAGGAAAGTGGGTTGGAAGACAGTTTTACCAGTTCTGCAGAGAGTGGCAAGGACCCCCGGCTCCTCACCCAGGACATGGGACATATTGGGGTAACCACTCCACCCCCAGGCTCTGTCAGAAAGGCTGGTGGGTGGGCAGGCAGCATAGACATGATCACGGCAAGATTGCAACACTCGCCTCCATGCCCTCCCGGCCCTGCCCTATTTCTCTGAAATCTGCTAATATGCAGCTTTGTCATGTTTTTTTTTTTCAGGCAACCCAATTCTGGCCATTCTGTCTACAAGAAAAGGGAAGAACAGAAGCCCCAGTGGAGATGCAAGGAATTTGGAACTACAAATTTCTCCTGTGAAATGGAGTCAGTAGTTTTCTGTCCTCAGGTCCTTACAGCAGAGGAGGCCGTGGCTGGCTTGTCTCTGAGAAGACCCCTGACCAGAAGCTTCGCCTTCCCTGTGCTTATGTTCACAGCACCTGAACGTCCCCCATCCTGAGCACTCTCTGCTGGCTTACGGCATCGGCATCCTGCTCGCAAACCTTCCACTCCTGCAGGCTATCAGCACTTCCCCTGCCTGAAGTGAGACTCTGCCACTTACTCGCCTCCTGTGTGATTCCCTGCTGTCGGCATCACCTCTGAAATCTCAAACCCTCTCACTTTGCCCTAGAAGAAGAGCAGCATAGAGAAGGAATCTGGGCAAGAAGACTCAAAACTGCACCTTTTGGGTGACGGTGGGGAGAGAGACAGTCAGAGAAAGGGAAGGGGAAGAAAGAACGGTGTTCAGCATCACCAGGGAAGCATTGCCTTGGCTCGCCGCTAAATAAGGAGTAACGATGGTGGCCGACCTGCATCCTGACACATGGGAGCATCCTTGCGGGACCGCATTATGCAGCCTCCAGGGGCCTGCACCAATCACTGAAGCAGGGGATTGTGACATTGCAACGTCTTTCCCCCACATTTATCGTTAACTGCAGGGGCTGCAGTATGTGTCCCTCAAAAATACAAGAATTAAAAAAAAAAAAAAAAAAGACACCTCAGTGTGAGTGAATTTATTGCTCTGGTTTCCAACTGGCCGTCTGGATGAGAACAGGCTCTAGACAATGGGCCATGACACTGAGAAGTCAAGCACGAAAGATGAAGAGACAGTCCCATCAGAAAGGCCTACTACGCTGTGGTGCCATAATCAGTATAAAAAGGGTCTGCAATGGCCGGGCGCGGCGGCTCACACCTGTAATCCCAGCACTTTGGGAGGCCGAGGCGGGTGGATCCCCTGAGGTCAAAAGTTCGAGACCAGCCTGGCCAACATGGTGAAACTTTGTCTCTACTAAAAAAAAAAAAAAAAAAAAAAAAAAAAAAAAAAAACTTAGGTGGCTGGGCGTGGTGCGTGCCTGGAGTCCCAGCTATTCGGGGAGGCTGAGGCAGGTGAATCACTTGAACCCAGGAGGTAGAGGTTGCAGTGAGCCAAAATCGTGCCACTGCACTCCATCCTAGGCGACAGAGGGAAATTCCATCTCAAAACAACAACACCACCACAAAGGGTCTGCAGCAGAGGAAAGGGGGAAAGGCCTGGAAATCATGGGGGTTCGGGGGGGGGGAAGGATTCATGGACTCTGGAGAAGGGACTGGGAGAACAGGGGCAGCCTGGTGATGTGGCCTTGGGCACTCAGCTGATGTCTTTGAGCCTCAGTCTCTGAGCCTTATCATGGACAGGGGAAAGCTGGCTGCTAAGGGGCTGGGGGCTGGAGCAGAGGAGGTGACTGCAAAATTCAATAGCATTTCAGAAAGTATTTCCCAAGGACCTCTCATGCACCCTCCTTATTTTAAGTGCAAGGAAGTCTTCAGCATGCTTCTTTTACAAGGGATCTGCTAAGCACTGGGCACACTGCTATGTGTTTTCTCATGGATTAGCTGATTTAATCCTCACCACACAACTCATGGCAGATCCTGTCATCAACTCTAATATAAAGTGAAAAAACTGATGCTGAGAGAGAGGGGGGCGGGGAGAAACTGATCCAAGATCACCCAGCTGGTAGTCAAGGGACTCAGTTTGATTGAAACCTGAGTTCAACCCAGGTTGAACCAAACATGGAACTGTAACATGACAGAACCTACCAAAGAGCAAAGCGCTACAGCTGCTAGAGGTGGGTGCGTTTCAGAGACAGAGAGGGAGGCTGGCTAATGGAGATGCTCTGAGGCCGGGCACGGTGGCTCATGCCTATAATCCTTCGCTTTGGAGGCCAAGGCAGGAGGATCGCTTGAAGCTAGGAGTTTGAGACTAGCCTGGGCAACATGGCGAGACCCTGTCTCTATGAAACATTTAAAAAATCAGCTGGGCATGGTGCCACATGCCTGACATGCCCAGCTAATTTTTAAAACATTTTGTAGAGACAGGTGGCACATGCCTGGCTAACTTGGGAGGCTGAAGCAGGAGGATGGCTCGAGCCTGGGGGTTCAAGGCTGCAGTGAGTTGTGATTGTACCACTGCACTCCAGCCTGGGCAGAGTGAGACCCTGTCTCTTAAAAGAAAGAGACGTTGTAAATTAGAGAATGAAGGAGTGAGTGACGTACATCATCACTCTGGGCCTTCATTTCCCTGGCGGTAAAATAGGACTGTATTTTCCCACCACCCACGCATCTGATGAGTGAAGCCAGCGGGCGGGTACTTGGTTTATAAACAGGAACAGCCTGCTGTGATCAGCCAAGAGGTAGGACTGGCCCCAGAGGACAATCCTGGAGGGAGGAAGTGGGATGGGCAGGAGCCCAGCCTGGACTCTGCAGGTGAAGCTTACCTGCGCCTTCCGGCAGTGGAACCGAGGCAAAAGGCTCTTAGAAGGAAGAACGAGAGGCGCGGTGGCTTCCTGGGCCCCAGGGAAATGTGAAGCGCCCGTCGGGGGTGGAACGGGACTGAGAAAGTGAGGATGAGAGGCCAGCCTGCCAGGATGTGGAGGGTGTCCAGGGTCCCAGCCTGACAATCTCCTCCCCGGAGACCTGTCAGAAGCCCTGGGAGGGGGAGGAGAGAGTGTCTCCCCCCAGCCGGCCTCACAGGCTGCTCAGAGCCGCTCCCTCCCCTCCTCAGAGTCAGGGTTCTGATTTCCTGATTTCCTTCACATCTGAGGCTTTTCACAGGAGAGGGAAACACAGTAAAAGAAAGGCCTGTGTGGGCCAGACAGGCCCGGCTGCCCGAGAGAGGTGAGGCCAGCAAGTCAAGGGCTCCATCGAGTCCCTACTATGTCTTTTGGCCAAGGCAGGAAGTCGAAAGGGAAAAGCTTGGCATGAAACTATGACCTTGGCATTGCCTACAGCCGGCATTTCTTAGCCTTTCATGGCTCAAGAGTGCTGGTCTCCCGCATCCCTTCCCTACCAGGCCAGGCCCTGGCACCAAGGCCGCGTTTTGTTTTTTTAGCCCCAACTCCGGGCCACACGTGACCTTGTTTAACCCCACAATACCCCGGTGAGGAGAGCCCTGCGGTGGTCCTGCTCAGAAAGTTGAGGAAACTGAGGCTCAGAGCAGTTAAGCAACTCTTCTGAGGCCTCCCAGCCAGCACGCGGCTGAAACGTGTTTCAAAAGAGGTCTGTAAGGAAGAGGGCAGCTGCTTCTATCCACCCCGTAGCCAACCCTTCTGGCTCAAGGGAACCTGATGAAGCTTATTCTTCGTGACCTAAATCCCTGACAGCTGAAGAGGCCCCCTGTGAGTTAAGTCTGTCATAAAAGAGACTGAAAATTGCCTGCACTCCCTGAAGACCTGTTCTTGACGTCAGTCAGCCGTACCTCCCCCGTAGCTAGGAGGCCGGGGTGCCCTTTAATCCCCAGCCTGGATGAGTCTGGCTGCCGCAGCTGGTGGCCAAGCCTGCCTCTCTCCAGTAAAGACATCACCAAATTGCCTTGGGCAACCCAAAGATGCTGTCTTACATCAACACTCCGTTAGGGTTAGACCTAAGGAGATGCCTTGTTCCTCCCAGCCTCTATGCTGAGATCCATCAGCAAGTCCTGGGTGTGGCGGGGGAAGGGGGACCCACCATTCAATCAAGAAAGCCACCAATGGAGAGAAAGACTCTCTTCTCCAAGCCGGTTTATGGGCCAGACAACCCATGAGATAAAGCCACAAGCTAGCATGCCCACTGGAATTTCAAACTCAATTAGCTTCGGGTTGTCTGGAATCTTCCATCATCCAAATGTTTAAGTTTCATCAACTGAGTTTGGAGAGGGCAAGGGTTGGAGGCAGCAGGATGCTGTTCCCAGGAAATGAAGCACACTGGTCCACCTGGAAAATTGGGCGGGCCCTGATGAGCATTCTGACCCCTCCTGCCAACCCTGCTTCCAGCCCACCACGCCAGACACCCTGCACTTACCAAGTCTCTGGATCTGTGTCCATGCTGCTCTCCCTGCCGAAAATCTCTCTTACGTCTAGCCAGCTGCTCCTATAGGCAACTCAAAGCCAACTCCCCCTCTGGACGCAGCTCAAAGACTCGCTTCCTTCTCGAAGCAATATTTCCTGGCTTCCCCAGTGAAAGCTACCTCTACTTCACACTAAATGTATCAAGCAGGTATAAACGGGAGGGTATTTAACCATAAGTACTCAGTGAAAATGGCCCGGTTGTCACCTACTGTTCTGAATGGATGATGAACAGAATCATCACGGGTGACTGACCTGTGAGTAAAATTTGCCCCGAGCACCCGACATGAAAGCCAAACTTCTGGCTAGATGGGCCTCCCCCTGCCTGCTCACTCCCGTCTCCCCACTCAGCCGGGAGCTCCCTGTATCTCATGCTCCCAGCACACTGTTGGTGCTCAGTCAATGCTTGTGAAGTGAACGAAGGCTCTATACCCTCTCTCCACTACCTCTCTGTGCTCCTTTAGACAAATCCTTTCTGAGTTTCAGTTTTCTCATCTGAAAAATGGGAGTGTAAACTAACTTAGGGTGACAAATGGTTATCTCAGATGGCCACTGCCATTCATTGTTTTAAGATGAAGATGGCAGATTGTCTATAAAGATCGACTTTAATATCCCACCCTGCCCCAATACTCACATGTCACTCCTCCCATCAAGAAGTGGACTCTATTTCTCCTCCCCTTGAATCTGCACCGGCATGGCGAGTTGCTGTTGCCAACAGAAAGTGATAGCAGTGATGCTGTGCTAGTCCCAGCCTAGATCTCCAGACGCCAGCAGCTTCTGCTATCAGTGTTGCAGAGCCCTGAGCCTCCTGGGAGAGAGATCCGAGCAGTTCTGCTGGAGAGATGGGCTGTGTGTGTGTGTGTCTGTCTGTGTGTGTGTGTGTGTGTGTGTGTGTGTGTGTGGTATGACAGGGAGAGAAAGAGAGCACACACAAGTTCCGGGATGTGAGATCATCTTACATAACCCAGCTTCAGTCAAGCTCCCGGCTGAATGCAGCCCATAAGTGATGTAAGCAACATTACATGGAGCAGAGATGCACTGTCCCCATGGAACTCTGCTCAGCTGCAGAATCATAAATTAATAAGTCAGTTCAAGCCACTAAATTTGGGGGTGGTTTGATCCACAAAGATAAACAACAAAGACATCTGGGCTCAACTAGAGAAAAAGTCACGACTGGTGTGTGATGTCTGCCACAGCATGCGGTGAGGGGTGTGTTCCTCCATCCCTGGACTAGATCATGTCAAGGTCAATGCCAATTCAATGTCAATTCATGATTCTTCTGGGGCCTTCTGGAAATGAAAGTCCCATATTCAGAGGGAATTCATCCACCATCAGAGAGAAACCTGAACCCCAGCAGGGATCCAGTGGGGACTCTGGAAGAACTAAATGAACCAGTGAGGTAGCCCCTTTTGGGGCATATAAACAGTGACTTGGAAAGAAAGTAGAGCCGTTGGTAGCAGGGCTGGAAGCAGAAGGAGGTAGAAATGGAAGACACAGAGCCCCACTGATAGTAGAACAGAGGAATGGGGGCTGCAGGCTCTTGCAGCTGAGGGGATGGAGATCATCCATCTCTCAAGCCAACTCACATCCTGAGAGTCTTCCATATCAAACACAAGCCTGGCTGGGCAACTGGCACCTTCTGCCCTCCTAGGTAGCATGCACATCCTCAAAAATGAACCTCCTTTCTTATAGAGAAGAAGAGAAGGAACCCTCCTCCTCCTTGCAGCCCATGAGCCAAGCATGTCTCCCTAGCATGGGACAGAGATAGAAAGGTTCTCATAACTAGAAATCACCAGTACCTGGCATGGAGAGACTCCATCTGGAAAGTTAAACCGCTGAGGGATCATTCGTTCATGTTGAGCCTCTTACCAGGTGCCAGGCACTGAACTCTTGCCATCTCCTTCCATCCTAACAACTACCCTATGAACTACATGCCGCCATCCCATTTCACAGATGGAAGAACCCGCTCGCTCAGAGTCAGCAGGTTCATAAATGCAGGGACTTGCACGCAGTCTAAATGATGCCAAAGCCTGGGTCCTGGGTCAGCCCTGATCATCACTGAATACACCTGGTAAAGCCTCACTGGTTGCTAACACTTGTGTCCAGTGCTCTGCTGAACCAACTGTCAATAGATGGCCATCTGAACTCCCAATATCCAAATTCAAGGAACAATCAGATCCAGACCAACGTCCCTGGTAGACAGAAGAGTAGACCCCCAAAGATGTCCACATCCTAATCCCCAGAACCTGTAAATACGTTACCCTACATGGCAAAAGATAACTTTGCAGATGTCACTAAGAACCTTGAGATGTGGGGATTATGCTGGATTACCTAGGTGGGTTCAGGGTCTTTAAAAATGAGACTGGGAGGCAGGAGGATCACAGTGATTTGATGTGACAAGAACTCAACCCGAGGTTGCTGGGGGAAGGGGGCCACAAGTCAAGGAATGTGGCAGCCTCTAGAAGTTGGAAAACAAGGGGAAACAGATTGTCCCCTAGGGCCTCCAGAAGAGATGCAATCCTTGATTTTAGCCCAGTGAAACCCATTTGGGACTTCTGACCTCCAGAACTTATCAGGTAATAAGTTTGTGTTGTTTTAAGCCTCTCGGTTTACGGTTATTGTTACAGCAATAACAGGAAACGTACACGCTTGCTACCTGAACTCTTCCTTCATCTAACACTCGGGAATTCATCGATTCTGATAACTGTTCAAACCAATTCAGATGATAAAGGATAGGCATTGTGCCCTGCCCTTATTCCCTCACCCAAGTCATTTACTGAGCACCTACTCCAGGCCAAAGAACACGGCAGACACTCTCTAAACAACCCTGGACAGGAGAAAACTGAGGACTAAAGAGGTTATGTGATTATGTGACTTGCGCATGCTCACAAAAGCAATAGGTAGCTGGGCGTGGTGGCTCACACCTGCAATCCTAGCACTTTGGAAGGCCAAAGCAGGTGAGTCACTCGAGTTCAGAAGTTCAAGACCAGCTTGGGCAACATAGTGAGACCCTGTGTGATTGTTAATACTGAGTGTCAACTTGATTGCATTGAAGGATACAAAATATTAACCCTGGGTGTGTCTGTGTGTGTGTGTTGCCAAAAGAGATTAACATTTGGGTCAGTGGTCTGGAGAAG
The DNA here is from genome assembly GCF_048565385.1 of Saimiri boliviensis. NCBI lineage: Eukaryota > Metazoa > Chordata > Mammalia > Primates > Cebidae > Saimiri > Saimiri boliviensis. Next base: position 24,936,576 of record NC_133455.1, on the reverse strand, counting down.
TGGTCTGTACCCTTAATCTAGTGGGCACAATCCAATTAGCTTCTTGAGAATAGAAAGCAGGCAAAAAAAAAAAAAAAAAAAAAAAAAAAACCATGAAAAGGAGTGACGGGCCTCGCCTCCCAGCCTACTCTTTCTCCCGTGCTGGATGCTTCTTGCCCTCGAACGTCAGATTCCACGTTCTCCAGTTTTGGAACTCATATTGACTCTCTTTGCTCCTCAGCCTGCAGATGGCCTATTGCGGAACCTTGTGATCATGCAAAGTAATATATAATAAACTCCCCTTTATATAGAGAGAGGGAGAATCCTAAGAGAACCCTGACTAATACACACTTTCTCTGTAAAAACACAAAAACTAGCCAGGCATAGTGATGTGTGCCTGTAGTCCCACCTACTCAGGAGGTGGGAGAGTGACTTGAGCCCAGGAGGTTGAGGCTGCAGTAAGCTGTGATCATGTCACTGCACTACAGTCTGGGTGACAGAACGAGATTTTGTCTCAAAAACTAAAAAATCAGTAGGTGTCAAGCCCAGGATTACAACCTACAGGGCCTGCCCTCTCCTCACGACACCACACCCTCTCGCCCATTGACCTCCTGCTTCTCGGACCCCTGGGTACTGGCTGTTGTTTTGGCACCATCTCCCCACGCACCCATTTCCTTGCACAAGGGCTCCTCTCAGCAGAAGCCCAGGGCTGGAATCTGAGTACCCAAGTCCTATACTCTAAGAAAGCAGAACCGATTCCAACATTCTGCCTGGAGAGCAGCTGACCTCCCTGCTGAGTCAGCCCCTGGCACTTCCAACGTTGCCAGAGACTGTCTATGGTGGAGCCAGCGAGGCCCGGGGCCCTCTCCACCGGCGGAGCCCAAGACTTCTCCTTGGGGCCAGACATGGAGGTAAGAGACTGGCCCAAATAACATTTTCTATTCTGGGAATCCAAGATCACAAGGCACCAAATGTCCACACCAACCCAAATGTGCAAAGGCCAATCTCAAAGCTCACTTTCCCAAAAATAAAAATAGAAAGGCCTTCATTGAACTGACCATGTGCTGTACTCAGTGCTTGATGGATAGGAACTCTTTTAATCTCACCATAACCCTGCCAGGCAGGCACTCATAGCATGCTCACCTTATGAATGAGGAAGCTGAGGGGGTCAGGAGGTTAACGGTCAGAGCTGGAATTTCACCTCTAGGATAGATCTGTGATCTATCATCACCCCAGTGTGCTGCCAGCCAGTGCCACCCAGACACCAACATTTCTTTCTTTGATAGCACCCCGTAGAATTACTGCCTCTTGATTCCATCTGACAGCACAAGGATTTCTACTTTTCTCAATCTGTGCCCCTTGCTGCAAAGATCTAGAGGTTCTACAAAGAAATAACTGATTTCCTTCTATTGCCTGAAACCAGCATGTCCTGAGTCCAGCAGCAGCACAAAGTGGCTGCCAATGACAGGATCTCTTCACTGCATCTCAGTCCTGGCCTAGGGCCACTCCCCCAGCAGCGGGTATGGAAAAAGCCCTGGGCTGAAAACCAGGTGTTTCAACTCCTAATCTGGCTAAATGATCTTGGGAATGTCACTTACCCAGTCAGAACCTCACTTTCCTCATCTCTCAAATGGGTTCCACAAGGATATGAATCCTGTCCTTCCATCGTTCTTGCCCTATGGAGGGCCTGACGTGTAGTAGATGCTAATAAATGTTTGTTGAATGAATGAATAAAAGCATATGTTACAAGTTCGTCTCTCCTCCCCTGAGGGCCTCAAAGACCGGAAACAGGCCTGATTTGTCTCGTTTTCTCAGTGCTGCAGCTGTCACTCACACGTGGGTCGATTCACACAGGAAATTGCTCCCAAGCACCCACTATGTGACCAGCCCAGCTGAGGCCTCGGTGTCTTCCAGAACCACATGACACCCTCATGCTCTATCCCTTCTCTTCTGCACAGCCAGTGGCTGTGATACTTGGTCACATTGGACTTCTGCAAGCTAGACCCAGGACAGCCACCCGGCTTCCTTATAGTCGGCAGCCTCGGCCCATTCGGGGGAGTTTGACCACGATTCCTGAGCTTTCACTTCCCTCATGCCCAGCCCTGGGGGAGCCCAGCTCAAGGAAAATCCCTACTCTAACCACACCGTGTATACGTACATGCACACCAGCATTCAAATGTGCAATGGGACCCTAGGACAAGAATAAGGTTTTTTTAGTTCAAATCTCATTCTTTTGCTATGAGCTGTGTGACCTTAGGCAAGTCCCTTTACCTCTCTGAGCCTCATTTTCTTCACCTCTAAAATGGGGATGATAGTCCGGAAGCCTTTCCATGCAGGGTTGTAGGGAGATTCAACAGGATAATGGATATAAATACCTTTGGCTTAATAACCACGACATGCTCTAGCAAATCATTATTCTTATTTCCTTTTTCCAGAAGGGAAAGAGAATGGCAGTTGCCTGTGTTTCAGAAAAATCCGTGTTTAGGGGTCTGAAGTCTGGGAATTTACTTCGTATATTTGATGGGAATGACCTCAAGTTTGGGTGATGTTTTGAGTCCAACATCACCATGTTAACTAAGATTGACTAATGAAAATGTAGACTTAGAATCAAAGAACGGAAGCAACCAAGAGGTCACCATATTTGTGACAGAGACAGGTAGCTGTCCACAAAAATTCATTCTTCCTGTCCACAATACATGATTGTAGCTGGGAAAGAGCTGCCTTTGCCAAGAACCTCAGATCCTGTAACTCCATGTCCCGGACTCCTTTGCAACTACATTGGCCATATGATAGTTCTCACGTGTGATGGAAGAGATGCCTGCTGCTTCCAGGCCAAAGCAGATGAGCAAATGTGCCTGCCACCTCCATGCTTTCTTTTGTCTCTGCACCTGGCTCCAGACAGTGAGGACATCCAAGCAGAGAGTGGGACCACCAGCTGAGTCACTGAAGTGGAAGAGGACCACCCTCCGTTCAGAATTATCTGCCTTACAATAAAGCTCTGTTTTGCTTCAGCACTTACGCCTTTGGGGCCCTATTTGTTACTGCAGCTACTACCCTAACTGGTACACCATTTGACCTCCTTATTTACAGATGAAACTATTGTGGCCAGAGAGTGGGAGTACCTTGCCGAAGGTCACACGGTAAGCTCAACAAACGTCTAGGACTTGGTCTCTTAACTCCTTGGAGTAGAGGAGTTGCAGTTTCCTGCCTGCCCCACGGAGCTACAGAGATTCTTAGAGGCTCTTCATCAACAAGAGTGAGATTTAGTGGCAGCCTGGAGTCTTCCACCTCTGTCTCAGCGAGAAGAACACCACTTTCATCTATTTTCAAATTGTACTTCCCCATGGACTTTCATTTGTGGAAAGGATTCTGTGGCTGAAAATAAGTTCAAAGCCCCCACACTGGGAGATTGCTAACATGATCTGACTTTCTGTGGAACTATAAGACAAAGTTTCGCTTCTTCTCTGCCAAACCTTCTGGCCTCAACTGCTGACACAGAACATGCGGATTCACAGAAGTCCATGAATATTTGCTTAGAAAGGAAAAAAGAGACCACATTGTGCAGCAAAGAACCCAAGACCCCAGTGTGAACAAAGGGCAAAAAGCAAAGACTTTTAAGTAATCTAGGTTGGTGGTTCTCAAGTTTTGGGGTGCATCTGAATGGCCTGAGGTGCTGGTTCAACATGCAGACACTCAAGCCTCATCCACAGAGATTCTGATTTCCAAACTGAAGCTTTAAGAAACACTTGCAATTATCCTGATGCGGGTGGTCTAGAGATTGCACTTTGAGAAGCTGAGTCCACTTCATAGCCTCACAACTGTGGTAATGACTGCACCACTGTGGTGTATGTAGCTCAAAGAGAATGAAACAGGCTTTTGGTTTTCTTGTACATCAGTGGGAATGAGAGCGTTAATAATCTACTAAAGAAACCAACAATAACTTCCACTTGGCTCAGATGAGTGCCACAGGTACAGACAAACACTATCGGAACAATAGCTAATGTTTATAGAGCCCTTATTTTCCAACAAACCTCTGCTTACTGCGTTACATGTATGATCTCACTTCCTCTTTAGAAAACTCTTACGAGGCAGTTACTGACCATATTCCCATTTTATAGATGAGGAAATTAAGGCACAAAGATAAGGAATAACTTATTCCATGTCACTCAGTTGGTAGGTGACAGACCAGTTCAAATCTACCCCCAGAGTGATAATAATATCAGATAATATCATCCTTATTTACAGATGATATTATTGTGGCCAGAGAGTGGGAGTATCTTGCCTAAGACCAAGCTGCCCCTTCTTGCACAATGTTCTATCGCCTCTTGCGGGGAGGTCTAGCATCAGAGCTCTCCAGGCTTCAGTTTCCTAATCTGTAAAATGGGCATGTTAATAGAATCTCCATCATATGGCCATGGTAAGGATTTGAGAAAATCATCTCGAGAAAGTGGTTTGCAAACTGAGAGGAGGTAAACATCTAAGAGATGCGGCTTTAGTTCAACTTCCCCCACCCCATTTTACAGATGGCAAAACTGATTTATTCAATGAACACTATTCAACGACCCTAATTAATATATGCTAGTTCTTGTACAGGGGACTGAGGATACAGAAAAAAAAGTAATATCCCAGATCTGGCCTCCAGGAGCCTCCCAGCTAGAAGGAGAGACAGACAAGATGACTGGTCATTAGAGCACGCTTCGGCAGCGGCTGCAATAAGGGAGAGACAGGCCCTGGGAGAGCCTTGCAGACAAACCCTGACCCAGTGCAGGTGGGGGCCTTCTCAGAACAAGTCAAGCCGGAGAAGGGCATGAGTTGCCCAAAGGTAAGGTTATCTATTCCCTGAAGCTTTGGGGGAGTCCAAAGAAGGCCCCTGTACATCAAGAGATAACTCTTCCTGTGGGCCTCCCGAGTGTCTGACACACCATTTGAGTGTCCCTAGCTTAGGTTAAACCTTCTTTCCAAAGAAAAGCCCAAGCTGCCTCCTCCTCCACTGGAGGCCTGGATGACCCAGTCCCACTTACTCAGCAGCCAAGGCATTTAGAGGAATCTTTCCTTCAAACCAGTTTGGAAGGGGCAGGAGAGACAGCAGGAACCCCGGAGAAGACTGGCCTGGTGAACAGGTAGGAGATGCAAAAGGGAAGTTGAGGGTGTTCCCTAACAGAAAAGAAAGACTCAGAACCTGGACATCCAGGCGTGTGACCTCAGAGCAGTGACCTGGCATCTCTGAACCGCACGGGTCTGAGTGATCGCGCTTATATCGAGAAGTAGTTCCCTAATCACTACAATATGCTGTCTGTCTATAATTTTGCCAAAAGCCGGCTTGCGCATTTAAAACGGGCTTTTCTGAAAACAGACGAGGGAGTGGAATATTTTCAACAGAGAGCAGCCCACAAAGGGTTTGTGTCCTTCATAAGAACTCTTAGATATCAATAAGAAAAAGATAAACATGCCCTCGAGCAGAAAAAAATGGTAACAGATTTGAACAGGAGCGCACCCTAGAAATGTGGAAAATAAGTTGACAAATGAGAATCCACACTAATAAAGAAATGAAATGCCAATCGAAGCATCTAGATATTATTCTCAACTTCATATCAGGGAAGGTTTAAAAGGTGGGTTTAGGCTGTGAGAATACTGTATCCTGGTATAACATCATAGAGAGGTCAAGCTGTCACAACCTTCCAGGAGACAGTGTAACCAAAAGCGCAAAGTCTTAAAAGCATGCAAGCCTTAAATCCAGCAATTTTTAAAAGGTATTCATAAACACACACACACAGATGTCATACTAGATAAAGTGTTCGTTGCAGCACTGTTCTAATAGAAAAAAAAGAAGCCAATCTAATATGGAAAGATCAAATAATTGTAAGACATTCTTTCTACGCAGCCATGAAAAATGCGTATTGGAAGAATATAGGTGATGTGGAAGAAAGTTCACAATCCATAGTTAAGTAGGTTACAGACCAGAGGTGGGAATCCACACTCACATATTTAGTTGTGCGTCCTGCTATTTCTTTAAACAATGAACATGCATTACTTTTGACATCTGGAAATAATAACAAAACTCTTCCTTTTGACAAATAAGAAATTATAAAAAGAACCAAAATTTCTCTGTTAGTGTTCCCCTTTCCTGGCCCCTCTCAGAAGACACCAAAGGCAAGTGTGTGGTGATACCTTCCCGTTGGTCTCTGCCCAGAAGTTCTTCCTGAGGGTTCCCTGTGACTTCAGGCCACTCAAGGCTGTTGAGGAGACTTGCGCACCCTGGCTTCTTTCTCCCACGGCTCCTCTGGCTGTGGCAGTTTGCCCAGAAAGCAGTTCATTCATTCGTTCATTCAAGATCCCCCTCTGAACCCCCAGAGCGCAGCGGCTAGAACACGCCTAACCGCCGGGAGACTTCGCCGGGGCCCTGCTCTGTCCTGAGAGCTCCCTGCTAGCGGCGGGGGCTGCTTCCCTGAATGGGACAGGGACAGAACTCAGCCACAGAAACAGCTGGAGGGAGGAGAGCAGGAGGGAGGGGCAGGAAACTGGTTTCACCGAGAGCGGAAAAGGCCGGCGTTGTAGAGAGGGGGCTGCGAGGGGAGGGTGCCCCTACCAGCCCGGGCACCGGGCTCCTGGGTGGCGGCGAGGGCCCGCTGGGGAAGACCTGCCCCTCTGGCCGCGGGGAGCCACGCCCACTGAGCGCAAACCGGGGGCACAGGCGAACCCTAGGCTTCTGGGGGAAGTGCAAGACCCCTGCCCCCGGTGAGGGGCTAGAGCTCCACACTGACAGAGATTGGCTGCCTCTCACCCTGGGCCTTGGCAACGCTCTTCATACACTGGATGCTATTCCTACCCTAATTCGTGACCAATGGCTTCCCACTGCCTCTTCAGGTCTCAGGTTGAAGGTCACCTCCCAGGGAAGCTTTCCCCACCCCATCACCTCCCTGATGCAGTGTTATCCTTGCCTGTTAAGGTGTCTCTCTCCTTGCACCAAGAACTCTGTAGGGAAAGAACCCTATTTTGTTCCCTGCCCTGTCCAGGCACTAAGTGCCTGGCTTATCGGCTGTGTGCTAGTCACTGCCAGTGGAATAATCAAAACAGCTAAGAGCCAGGCCGTGTACTAGGTGATGCGTACTTACTCTTCATGGCAATCCTAGAAAGCAGGAATTATTACCACCCCAGTTTTACCAATAAGGAAACTGGGGCACAGAGAGGTTAAGTCACTTTCCCAAGACCACACCGGCAGCCGCTGACAGAGCTGGGATTCCAACGAGGCTGTCTGGCTCCGAGGCCCACCCTTGGCCTCCAGACTGAAGAAATAAGAGAAGCGCCCACCGTGGGCCCCTGTGCCAAGTGCTTTTGTGGAGTGAGCCATGCGAACCACCACCAACATCTGGGAGGCACCACTCGCCCATTCCACACATGAGGAGGCTGGGGCCGTAGAGCAGAAGTCGTTTTGCCCAAGGTGCCCAGCTCATGCTGACCAAGCCATGGCTGGATCTGAGTCCGTCTGATTCCAAAGCCAAGACTGCCTACGACTGCCTAAAGTAGTATTTTTAGAAAGGAAAAGACAAGGAAAGGGCAGGAGAGGGGAAGGGAGGAGAAGGGAGGAGAAGAAAGGAAGACCCGGGAGGGCAGGGAGGAAGGTCAGGGGGAGGAGGGGGAGGTGAAGGCAGAGGGAGACGGGGAGGGAGGGAGAGGAGAGAAACCTCCGTGTTGCACCCCAAAGTGTTGGGCAGGTGGCGGAATACGTCCTCATCATCTGATCAGCCTTAGATCCCCACTGACATCTCCCCACCATCCTCGATCCTTTAAGTGAGCTTTACACTTAAAAATCATCTAATTTCATTCTTCCATTCCACAGATAACTTGAAGCCCAGAGAGGTTGAGTCTCTTGCCCAAGGTCACACAGGTCTCTATAGTCAGAAGCTAGGCCCAGCCCACCCAACTCTCTTCTTTCTTCTCTTCTTCATTGGGCTTATCTAAAGAATAAAACATCTTATCAAAACACTTAATGTACAGATGGGAACACTGAACCCAGGGGAGGCAAGGGACTCACCCAAGCTCTCCCAGAAGTGAGTAACTGTATTAGTCCACTCTCATGCGGCTGTAAAGAAATACCCAAGACTGGGTAATTTATAAAGAAAAGAGGTTTCATTGACTCACAGTCAATGAAACTTACAATCATGGTGGAAGGCACCTCCTCACAGGGTGGCAGGAGAGACAGTGAGTGCCAAGCGAAGGAGGAAGCCCCTTATAAAACCATCAGATCTCATGAGAACTCACTCTCATGAGAACAGGATGGGGGAAAAACCACCCGCATGTTCAATGACCTCCCACCTGGTCCCTCCCGTGGCTCATAAGAATTATGGAATTCCAATTCCAGATGAGATTTGGGTGGGGACGCAAAGCCAAACCATATCATTCCCCAAGTCCTCCTGGTCCAAAGGAAAGGATATTTCCATAGCATATCACAGTGATCCTGTATATCACCATCTAATAGAGACCAGAGATTCCTAAAGTCCTATTTCCAGACCAGCCCCAGCAGCCTCACTCGGAAATTTGTTAGAAACACACGCTTGGGCCTCACTGAAGACCTAGGCAGTCAGAAACTCCAGAAAGTGATCTGGCTTTTAAGAAGCGCTCTGGGGATTCCGATACTTGCTCAAGTTTGAGATCCGCTGATACAGGCATTTCAATTAGTAATTCATTAAAATGGGTCCTGGAACAACTTGCCTTGCCAACACGCAGAACAGTGGCTAAGAACGGAGGCTTTGATAGCAGATGGACCTGGTTTGAATCCCCGTCTCTGTCACTGTAAGCTGTGTGACTTGGGCAAGGCCTTTCCCCTCTGGAGTCTCAGTTTCCACATCTGCTGTGGACAGCGGAAGAGGAAGAGGAAGAAGAGGGAAGGGAAGGAGGGAGAGGAAAAGAGGAGGAGGGGAAAGAGGAGAGGAAGAGAAGGCAGAAAAGGAGGGACCAAGTATAGGAGAAGGGAGGGGGAGGAGGAGAAAAGGAGGGAAAGGGAGGAGGGACATGAAAAGAGGAGGAAGAGGGAAAAGAAAGAAAAGGCAGGCGGAGAGGCCGGGGGAGGAGGAGAAGAGGAGGAGGGAGTAATGAGAAAGAGGGAGATGAGAAGAGGAGGAGGAAGGAGGAAGGGGAGGGAAGAGGCAGGGCCCAGAGGAGGAGAGGGGAGAGGGAGGAGGGGAGGAAGGGGAGGGGGAAGGAGGAAGAGGGAAAGAGAGGAGGGAGATGAAGAGAGGAGGAGGGAAGAAGGAAGAAGGAAGGGGAGGAGAAGGGGTCAGGAAGAGGAAGGGGGAGGAGGAGAAAGAGAAGAGGGGGAGGAAAGGGAGGGAAAGGAGAGGGAGGAGGAGAAAGAGCTGGGGAGAAGGGGGAGTGTGGGAGAGAGAAGGAGGCCAGGAGGCAGGCTTTAAGGAAGATCAAGCACAGGGGGACTTTGAAAGGGGAGCTGGGTAGATCCAGCCCAGGATGGACTCCTGGACATGCCTCCTCCTCCCCGGAGGTGGCTGTGGCTGCGGCAGGCCTCCCTCGGCCTCCAGCCTCCCAGCCAACCCCAGGCTCGAGTCTCAGCAGCCAGGAGCCACCTCTGGCCAAGTAAGGACACTGGTCCCCCAGCCAGCTGGGTCCCTGGGCGCTGGCAGAGGAAGCGGGAACCCACAGCCCCACTGGGCCAGTGAGGAAGGCGTGGGTGGGGCGGCCTGGCTCATGGCTCTCCACCTGGCAGCCGTGGCACAGTCTGAAGCCACCGGCCTTTGGCCACCCTTTTGAACAGGGCTGAACAGTTTGACTTTTCTTTCTTGGAGCAAGAAGTGTTTGTTGGTGGTGGGGGGCGGGAGGGGGTTTTGCTTAAAATAGGACTTTAAGAGCTGACCTGGCGACACTGGGACTTGAGAGAGAAGCAGTCTCCTCCAGCACCCTCAGAGAAACATCTCCCAGAAGCCCCACGTAACACCAGGATGGAGGCTCAAGCTTCCCCTTGAGGTCCAGCTCGGGTTGGCCGGTTCTTGATTCCTGGAGCTCTGCGTTAAAGGGAATCAGAGGCCACATCCTGGCTGGGCTGGAAGGAGCACAGTGACCCATGAGCAGCGCCTGCCCTGGACCTGGGGTGGGAGGAGGGTTGCCTTCCTCTCCCCATGCTGTCCTCCAGGGAAGTCTGTCCCATTGGCGCAGGACGTGCGGGTTCAGCAGGGGCTGGTTCCAGCCGTGCCACTCCCTCTCCCAGTGCTGGCTGTGCCTAGTGCGGCTTACATGTTCATTCACAAGCCATCGGTAGCTCCTTCCGAGAGATCTTCAGTGTTCACAGATTCCCAGCCCTCTACTCAAAGCGGAACAGTGTCCCCAGCCTCCCTGGTCATCAGCGGCTAAACTAGATTCACCAGAGAGTCTCCCAACCAAAGGAGGCCCTCGAAGGTGCTTCCTGCTACAGGAAGAGTCCTCTCTGAATCCAAACTCTGCCTACTTTGGACTTTCTTTAAGGTGTGGACAGGCTGCATGGGAATGAGAGCTCCTCTGTTTCAGCCAAAAACAGCTGTGTAGCTTTGGGCGAGTCATTTACCTTCTCTGGTTCATTCAGTGCACATAGATGCTTACTGGACCCCATCTCTGTGGCAGGCACAGGCTGGTGAACAAGACGGCCATGCCCCATGCTCGGGAAGCTGGCCTGCTGGAGAATTCATTTTATTTATGTATTATTTATTTATTTTAATTATTTTGAGATGGAGTCTCTCTCACTCTGTTGCCCAGGTGGGAGTGCAGTGGCAAGATTTGGGCTCACTGCAACCTCCACCTCCTGGATTCAAGCAATTCCATCACCTCAGCCTTTTGAGTAGCTGGGACTATAGGCATGTGCCATCACACCTGGCTAAGTTTTGTATTTTTAGTAGAGATGTGGTTTCACTATGTTGGCCACGCTGGTCTCGAACTCTTGACCTCAAGTGATCCTTTTGCCTCGACCTCCCAAAGTGCTGGGATTACAGGCATGAGCCACCGTGCCCAGCAAGATTCCCCTTTTAAATGAGATATGATGCTTTCTAAGAACCCCTTAATTACCAAGAAAGATTCCCAGGCAGGCTAGGCATGGTGGCTCATGCCTGTAATCCCAGCACTTTGGGAGGCTGAGGCAGGATGATTGCCTGAGGCCAGGAGTTCAAGATCAGCCTGGCCAACGTGGTAAAACCCTGTCTCTACAGGAAAAAAAAAAAAAAAAAAAAAAAAAATAGGGCATGGTGGTGCATGCCTGTAATCCCAGCTTCTTGGGAGGCTGAGGTATGAGAATTGCCTGAACCCAAGAGGTAGAGGCTGCAGCGAGCTGAGATCGCACCACTGCACTCCAGCCTGGGCCACCATGCAAGAGTCTGTCAAAAAAAAAAAAAAAAAGATTCTCAGGCAATTAACGTGTCTTGAAGATGGAAGCAGCTTTTAAAGGAACAGAGGGCAAAACAGGCTGGAACTCTGTGACAGGCAGAATAATGGTCTCCCAAGATGCCCACATCCCCAGAACCCAAGAATATGTTACCTTAGGTGGTAAAAGGGAAGGAATTTTGCAAATGTGATTACATCACAGATCTTGAGATGGGGAGATTGGCATGGATCATCCAGGCAGGCCCAGTGCTATTAGAAGAGTCCTAATAAGAGGAAGGCAGGAGATCAGAGTAAGGGGAAGGCAGTGAGGTGACGAAGAAAGCAGAGATTTACTGATGTGGCCGCAAGCCAAGGAGTGTGGGCAGTCTGCAGACACCTGAAGGGGCAAAGAACAGATTCTTTCCTGCAGCCTCCAAGGGGAACGAGCCCCATGAAAACTTTGATTTTAGGCCATGAGGCTCATTTTGGACTTCTGAGCTCCAGAACTGTAAGGATACAAATCTGTATTATTTTAAGCCACCAAGTTTGTGGTGATTTGTTATAGCAGCAGTAGAAACCTAATACAAGAGCTGTTTTAAAGAAGATCAGAACATTGGGCTTAGGGGCAGGCAGATCTGGGCTTGAGTCTCTGCTCCGCTTGCTAGCTGTGTGATCTTATGGAATTTCCTAACCTCTCTGAATCTCAGCAAGTGGGAGTAATAGAGTCCCTACCTCAGAAGGTTGTCAGGAAAATTAGAGTTGATACACATCACATGCTTAGAAAAGAGTCTGGCACAACTGTCATATAGTAAATATTAGATTTCCACCCCCTATTATTGAACATTAAAAAGGCCACATTCCTTGTGCAGGAGGCGGGTTTCATGACGGGGGAAAAGGCCACATTCCCAAATGCAGGCCCTCAATTGTATATTGGGACACTGCAGAATTGGTCATCCTGACGTTCCGTTTTGTTCTGTGTTACTCCACTCCTCAACAACACTCCATGTCTCCCTATTACAGTGTCTTGACTCTGATCTATGAAAATCCCCCATAACCTGGCTCTTGCCAACCTCATCTCCCAAGATGGAGAAAACTAAAAGGATGCCACAGCTGGAAAGAGACCTAGCGGGAGCAGAACCTTCAGAAGTCAGCTGAAATGTCACTTTCTCCCAACCCTGAGACTAGGTCAGTGCCCTGATATCCACTCTCATGACACCCTGACCTCCACTGCAGCACCGTCCTCAACCGTAATGCCATGATGATGTGTGCAAGGTATATTTCCTCCCCTTCCCCAGCATACCTAAAGCTCCAGGGGGACAGGGACTGGGTCCAGGGATGCAGCAGCTGCTCAGTACATGTATATGTTAAATGAATGAATAAACGGATGGCCACAGTCAGCAACCGGCACAGGCCAGTGGGGCCACGGACCCAGGGAAGCCTTCCTGAAGGCTGAGCTCTGGTTCTTAACCCCAGAGAGGATGGCAGAGTTACCAAGACAGGAAAGTCGAGCACTGAGCTGTCACCAGACATGTGCTGTGCCCCCAGATGAATATTTTATTGGAAACATGATTCATGTCTGTGCAGTGTGTGTTCGAAGAACCGTGAGAGTTACTCTGTCCTGTAGACTAGGCTCAGAGAAGGAGAGCGGAAGAAAAGGGAGTTCCTTGAGGATCTGGGGACTGTCTGAGGTGGAGAGATAGACATAATTGGGAAGTTCAGGTTTTGGAACTGAGAAACAGTAGGAAAAAACTAGCGGCCTAGTCTGTCCATTCGATGAGCATCCAGACCCCCGGACTTTTGTCCAAGCTGGAAAGGGTTAACAGCACTGAAGAGTTAATGGTCCCCAGGGGAGATGGGGAGTCAGAGACCCCAACCCTAAGGCCAGCAGAGGAGTCTTCCTGATGGGGGTGGGCAGGGCCCACTGCTCCCTGGTGAGCCCTGGGGACCCCACCCACCCAGCCCCTCCTCAAAAAGGCAGTTTTCCACTCTGGGGGTTGTGGGACCATCATGGATGCCTGGGAGGGCGGGACGACTGGGCAAGGTTGTTCTACAGCATTTTTCCTGGACCCCAGATTGGGATGGGGGGGAACTCGGAGCTGGTGAGGCCTGTGGCTGTTCCCCAACACTCAGGTGACGTCCTGAGTGCAGTTGGAGAAGGGCACATAGCTCTCTTCTGGGAAAGCCTCCATTCTGGGGGCGAGAGATGCAGTGGGGAGAGACATGGGGAATGGAGGCCCAGAGAAGGTTAGTGACTGCCCAAAGCCACACAGCAAGTCCTGAGCCGCTGATCTATTCTCCCAGTTCCCAGAGAACTCCACCAGCCTCCATTTCGTACACATACAGGGTATTCTGGTGACCTCACCCCTGGCCATCCCCCCAGCTGCATGGCCTACCTCTTCCCCTCCTACCCTGAACCTACCATGCAATTTAAAGGCTCCACATCTTTGTTAGAGCTTCCCCTTTGGCCAGAAATACCCTTTCATTACCATGTTGCCTAGCCACCCAGTAACCTCCTGGTCATCTTTCAAAATCTAGCTCAGATGTCTTCTCCTCCAGGCAGCCTTCTAGGATTATCCCTTGTCTTCCCACCTACCTGGGAACATTGATCATCCCTTCTGCCAAGCATATCTGTACTTGGCCAACACATTCATCCTTTCTCAAATCACATTGCTTTTTCACTTCACCATGTGTACATCTATCTCTGCCCCTGAACTGCCATCACCCTGGCTCTGACACAGGACTTAACGGTCATACCAGAAGGTTTTGATGACTTGAGCCATCCCCTCGTCTCTCACCTCCCTTCCCAGGGCCAGCTGTTAGTATGAGCTACTGGAAATGGACAAGAAGCACCAAAGCCACTGCATTTTAGGGCGGTCAGCCTAGTGGACAAGACCACAACCTTTTGAGGTCCAAAAGACCTAAGTTCAAACCCAAGCCCTGCCACTTTCATGCTCTGAGACATTGGGCAATTCACTTCCCCTCTCTGGGCTTCCCTTGCCCGTTCTGCAAAATAGAGACAGTAATCCTGACCTCAGAGGACCAGAGGAATGATTGGGACAATTCTCTAGAATGATGCATGTAGCACGTACGACACAGGGCTCAGTAAGCACTTAATACATAGCGTTGCCATATATATGTGGGTTGTTTCTTGAAGCCCATCCCCTACTCCCCAAATCTCCCTCTGGCCTTGCAGCATTCACCTAAGTGCCTATTTCTTGCCTTGTTGTTAATAGGGAGGCAGTAAAGTCATGTCCACTCACTGGCTACGTGACCTTGGGAAAGTGAATTCACCTCTCTGAGCCACAGTTTCATCCTCTGTAACATGGAGATAGTAAGAGTAGCTGCTGGGCAAGGTACTGTGAGAAGGAAAGATCTTAGCACTTGTAAATTCCTTTGGGCAGTGCCTGGCACCTACTGAGTGCTGGCAGGCAAGGCAGCAGTCAAAGGCTGGATTCACCACCTCACCCCCCTCCTTGTCCTCCCATCCCCAGCCTCAGCCCCGCCCACCAAGCCATAACAATTCACTTGGCTTCTTTTCTTGCCTTTGTTAAGGAAACCCACAGCCTCCAAGATGGCTGGACTCAGAGTCTTCAGGTCTGTATTAGTCCGTTCTCACACTGCTATAAAGAACTACCTGAGACTGGGTAATTGAAGAAGAAAAGAGCTCTAGTTGACTCACAGTTCCGTGGGCTCTCCAGGAAGAGTGACTGGGAGGCCTCAAGAAACTTATGGAAGTCATGGCGGAAGGAGAAGTGGAATCAAGTACCTTCTTGACATAACGGTGCAGGAGTGAGAGCATGCGTGCGAGGGGGACATCCACACACTTTTAAACCATCAGATCTTACGAGAACTCACTCACTATCACCAGCACAGCATGGGCGAAGTTTTCCCCCATGATCCAATCACCGCCCACCAGGTGTCCCCCCCAACACTGCAAATTGCAGTTCGACGTGAGATTTGGGTGGGGACATGGAGCCAAACCATATCAAAATCCTTAGACCTGCCCAAGTCCTGGGGCACCTCCACAGCCACCAGTCTCTGGCTTCCTTTTTAAAGGACTCCTTTTCACCCAGAAGAAACCATATGAAGCCCCAAAATATAAGGCAAATAGAAATGGACATGCTTAGTTAAGGAAGACAGGGACAGTGGAGCCACCTCTTTTAACGAGCTGGGTCCCCTAGGGTCCTCCCAGGCTTCATCTGAGCACGGCTCAAAGTCTCCCAATTAATCCAACATCCCCTTTTCCAACCACTACCTGGGGTGTGAGGAGGACTTCTCATTTTTTATTTTTTTTATTGCATTTTAGGTTTGGGGGTACATGTGAAGAACATGCAAGATTGTTGCATAGGTACACACATGGCAGTGTGATTTGCTGCCTTCCTCCCCATCACTTATATCGACTTTTCATTTTTATATAATTTCAAACTTACAAAAAAGTGGCAAGAATAGTACAAGAAACTCGATTATAGGGAGTTTATATTTATTAAAATATATTTATTAGAGTATTTTAAATAAATACTTCATGTATTAGAATATTTCAAATAAATATTTTATGTATTCAAATATTTTAAATACATATTTTATGTATTAGAATATTTTAAATATTTTATTTAATAAAAGATTTTAAATTTGTATTTATTAAAATATTTTAAGTTTACATTTATTTATTAAAATATAAATAATTGGCAACTCAGGGTAAATACAAACTTAAGAACTTCTTAAGTTCTTAAGAATTTACCAGATTATTGATATTTTATCCCATCAATTCCATTATATCCTCTTTCTCCTTCCTCTTTCTCCCTCTCTCTCTCTCTCTGTCTTCAACTTTCTATTTTATCTTGAAACACTCCCATTTTCCATATGGGTAAACTGAGGCCCCAGGAGTTACTTGGTGCCCCTGACCCTGGCCCTGACCCCATGGCCCCATACTTGGGTCCCAGAACCTGGAGCCCACCAGCTTATCACGGGCCTACGGAGATATTTGAAACCTGTAATCATAAGTGAGTTGGCCCCAGAACACCGAAAGGAAACTGCGACATCAAAATTAATGAACGTCTGGTTTGACGTCTGCAATACATGAGTGAATCAGCTGCACCTCCACGGCCTTCCTTTCATTGGAAATAGAAGAGCTTAAGTCACAAGAACACGATGAATAATTTATTCTTCATAAAAGCCCAGATTGTATGAATTATTTTAAAACCTTTCTAGATATTTTTATAAGAAACACGCATTTCGAGGTTACCATGATGTGGGGAGAGGCCCCCGAATGTCAGAGATCCCAGAGCCTTCAGAGGCTTTAAAACAAGCCCTCCTTGCCTCACATCTCCTTGACCCTCACTTGAATCGGGCATAAGATGGAGCTTTTTCCATGTATTTTTACAACAAGACTGTATGTACCTTTTTATGTGGGTCATAAAAAAAATAAAAAATTTTCAAAAACACGGAGCAACACGAGGAATTCGTCATAGCAACAGGGCTGCCTTTCCTATTTTTGAAAAGTAAGCTTCCCCTCCTCCTCTCAGTACAGAAAGTTTATTTTCCTATGGGAGCCTCTGACTCAGGACTCAGGCTGCTGCCTCTGCAGAGAGATGGGAGGAGTGGGGGCCCTGGCCCTGGGCCGGGTTGGGTGATGCCCAGGGACTGAGTTTAGGGTCCCAGGCCTCGGATCTCCTCCACTGGCATCTGCTCTAGGAACCCGATGCCTGGGCCCCCTGCTCTGCTCATCCACACACCCCACCACCCAGGCAGGCCTCCCTCACCTCATAGCAGCACAGCTAGGAGAGTTATACCAGTTCTGTAAATATTAAAATATTTCCTAGGCCAAGCACAGTGGCTCATGCCTGTAATCCCAGCATTTTGGGAGGCCAAGGCAGGCAGATTACGAGGTCAGCAGTTTAAGACCAGCCTGGCCAATATGGTGAAACCCCCGTCTCTACTAAAAAATACAAAAATTAGCTGGGTGTGGTGGTGCACACCTGTAGTCCCAGATACTCAGGAGGCTGAGGCAGGAGAATTGCTAGAACCCAGGAGGTAGAGGTTGCAGTGAGCTGAGATCATGCCACTGTACCATATATATATGGGTGTGTGTGTGTTTGTGTGTGTGTGTGTGTGTGTGTGTGTGTGTGTACATATGTTTCCTGATCAGCTGGTTAAAACCCAGCTACACAGGGTTGTCTCCTAGAACCAGCCCATGATCCAGGAACTAAAAGGGTATTGCCGGCTAGATGGGAGCCCAGAATCCTCATATAGGGCTACATTGTTATTGGTCATGGCCCAAGTCCTATCAGGTGATAAATGGAATATTATTGTAGCCTGTGTGGGCTTCAAAATAGCAACTTGGAGGGGGCACAGTGTAGGTTTGAATCCTGCCTTCATACTTGCCAGCTGTGTGACCTAAGGCAAGTGGCTTAACCTCTATGTGCCTCCGTTCCCTGAGGGAGGTAATAACAGTAATAGCAGATTGTGGTGGGATGATTTGTGTTAATGTGTATGCCTTCATCCGTTTGGGCTGCTCTAACAAAATATCATAACTGGGTGGCTCACGGTAAACATTTATTGCTCACAGTTATAGAGGCTGGGAAATCCAAGGTCAAGGTAACGGAAGATTCAGGGTCTGATGAGGGCTCGTCCTCATAGATAGCCATCTTTTCACTGTAACTTCATGTCAGAGTTGGAGAGGTCCTCTCTGGGGTCTCTGGTATAAAGGTGCTAATCCTAATCAAGACAACAGAGTCACCTCCCAAAAGTCCCCACCTCCTAATACCCTCACCTTGGGGGTAAGGATTTGAAACATATGAATTTTTGAAGGGACACACAGCACTCAGACGTTAGCACCATGTGAGGCACTTAGCATAGTTCTCAGCACAGAGAAGGCTCTCAAAAAAAATGTTCTTATTATGTATTATTAGTTGATACTCATAATAATTTAATACCACTATCATTACATCTTCATAATACTTTTTGTAAGCATTTCTTAGGAACAAAGCAATGAAATAAGAACTTCTGCTCCATCAGTTACTAGCAGTGTGACCTTGAGCAAGCTATGAAACCTCTCTGAAACTGATTCTTCCTCTGTGAAATGAGGATAATAACATAAACACACAGCTCAACACCTGACTCATGGTGAGTGTTCATTCCTAAACACTATTATACTATTATCAGGGGTAGGAAAATATAGCTCAAGAGCCAGATTTGGCCCACTGCCT
The DNA here is from genome assembly GCF_048565385.1 of Saimiri boliviensis. NCBI lineage: Eukaryota > Metazoa > Chordata > Mammalia > Primates > Cebidae > Saimiri > Saimiri boliviensis. The sequence continues at coordinate 24,918,058 of NC_133455.1, read as the reverse complement.
GCTCTTCAAAGGGAAGTTTTATTGGAACCCACAACCATGCCCATTCACTTATGCGTTGTCTGTGGCCCTCTTCACACTGCCATGATGGGCTGGGCAGTCGCAACAGCAGACTGTACGGTTCACAAAACCTAAAATATTTACTCTCTGATCCTTTAAGGAAGTTTGCCAACCCTTGATCTTTATTATTTTGAGCTTCTTTAACAGCAATAATTGCAATGTATACCACATTTCAGTTCCCTCAGTGGACTACACAAGGTAAGGTTTGCTTTCTAGGAACTACCAGGGACCCATGGTTGTCCTGCAGTGATTCAAAACCTTCCTCAAATAGCGTATGGGGAGAGCTTAGCTTTTCAAAGGAGTTCGCCATAGCTTTTCAAAGGAGTCTGTGACCGATGAGAAGCTCATAATCACAGAATCATAAGCATCTGAGGAAGTGGCTCATGCTGAAATCAACACCTGCCTCCCGTCTCCCAGGCTTACCTGTTCTCACACAGTCCCACTCCAATACACCCAGGGTTCAAGACACCCAGGTTTGTTTCGTGCTGCTTTAGTGCCTGCTCTGCAGTGGCTGGCTGCCTCCTAGTCCTACATTTCCACATTCCTGTTGTGTGATGTTGAGGAGAGAAAGGAAATGGGGGCCCTGAGAAGTTACTTAGCATTCAGCAAAAGAAACCTGTGGATCGCTTACCCCAGAAAGACGTCACTCACCCGGAAATTACTCACCCCAGAAAGATTCCTATATCTGCTGGGATTCACTCTTCAGGATGCAGGCAAGAGAATCTGCTTTCTCCTTGGTTTAATAGGATTTTGGTTGTGTGGTATGGAAAACACCACAAAACGTCATCATAGACCTCCGAGATGTTAAGGAAGTTTGTGGCCATATTCGCTGGCTTTGTTCCACACCCACAGATGTTCCCTTTGGTTTCCACTAGTCGAGGTGTATTTGCTCCTATTGGGCCCTGATGTCATCTAACAGACCAGGCTGGACTCAGTAACCTGCAACACCTGTCTTCATCAGAGTTTCCCAAGGCTGGTGTGATCCGGGCACGCTGACACCACGAGGCCCTCGCTGCCTGCATGCCTGTCTTCTGCTCATCTCATCCTTGATTCTTCCTGGACTACTGTTTTTTGTTTTTTATTTCTTTGTTTTTATTTTAAATTTTTTTTTTAATTTTTTTTTTAGAGACAGCGTCTGGCCATGTTGCCCAGGCTAGTCTCAAACTCCTGGTCTCAAGTGATCCTTCGGCTTCAGCCTCCCAAGGCACTGGGATTACAGGATGAGCAACTGTACCCAGACCTGGCACACCGCTGATGAGAGCCAGAGATCAGATGGCCTCATGAGATCTATCAACTATTTCTGAGAGAGCCTAGGTTAGGTGTGAACAGGAGTCTGTCCCCAGATTGCAGGTTTCATGAGGGCAGGGAGCATGCCCATAGAGCTGCCTGCTGAAGCTGCAGCACCCCAAATATCCTATGCATAGAGCCTAGGCACCACGTTCAAATACCAAAGTCCACAAATCCTGCAGTAGGAGGAAGAAAATCTTCGATTAGAAATCAAACTTCAAGGTGTTATATAATAATACTGACACAAATAAGACACCATTTTTTGTTCATTTATTGGAATATAACAACGATTCTGAACCTGGAAATATTTGGGTGACCTTCCTAAGAAATCTAATGATGGTCTTCAAGGAGGCCATAAACACATAAAATTATACACATATATCTATGTGGGCACAAGCTTTTCTGGGGAGGAGGTCCAAAATTTTCATCAGATTCTCAAAAGGATCTCAGAACCTCAAGGGGTTATAAGCATGAAACCACAAATCTGATCCATATTCATGCACCTAATGCCTGGCACTGTGGCTGGCACCTGGTAGGTGCTCACGGAATGTTTGCTGAATGAATGAATAAATCAACCGATGACAGCTGAAAGCAGCAAACTGCCTGATAGGAGATTTCCTGGATGGTCGAACCCCACTAATCTGGAATTTTAGGGTAATGTGAGTGAACTCTTGTCAGAATACCTCTGGTCACCGGGGGAAAACAAGGTAAATTAATGGTGCAAACAAGAATGAGTGGTGACTCATGTTCAAGGGTGCCCACTTGTCAGCAAGCGTTTGCAGAATTGCCATTTAGTGCCCTGTTTGTTGAAGCAGGCTCCCCAAGGAACTTGCCAAAGTTTGGAGAGAATGTGAAGAAATCAGAACCCTCATACTCTGCTAGGGGAATGTAAAATTGTGCAGCCACTTTGGAAAACAATATGGTAGTTCCTTAGAAATACAAAGAGTTACCTCATGACCCAGCAATTCCATTCCTGGGGGAAATGAAACTATATATCCCCACAAACCCTTGCATGCCAATGTTCATAGCAGCACCATTCATAATAGCTAAAAAGTGGGAACAACCCAAATGTCTATCACCTAATGAAAGGATAAACAAAATATGCTATATGCATGCAATGGAACTTATTCCAACATAATGGGACTGAAGTACTGATCCTTGCCACAACATGGATGAACCTTGAAAATATTACATTAAATGAAGGTAGCCAGACACAAAATTTGTAGGGACAGAAAGGAGAAAGTGGTTGCCTTGGACTGTGGGAGGGAGATTGGAGAGAAATGGGGAGTGGCTGCAGTGCATACAGGTATTTTTTCTTCTTCTTCTTTAGAGACAGGGTCTTGCTCTATCATCCAGGCTGGATTGCAGTGGCGCTGCCTCGGCTCACAGCAACCTCCACCTCCCGGATTCAAGCGATTCTCCTGCCTCAGCCTCCAGAGTAGCTGGAATTACAGGCATGATTTTTTATGGATTCTTAGTAGAGATGGAGTTTCACCATGCTGGCCAGGCTGATCTCAAACTCCTGACCTCAAGTGATTCACCTGCCTTGGTCTCTCAAAGTGCTGGGATTACAGGTGTGAGCCACCATGCCCAGTCACATACAGGGTTTTGTTGGTGGGGGGCGGTTTGAGGCAAAGAAATGTTTAAAGTTGATTGTGGTAGTGGTTGTACAATTGTATGAACATACTAAAAACCACTGAAACGTACACTTTAAATGGATTAATTGCATGACATGTGAATTATATATATATAAAACATATTATCATTTAATATATTACACAATTTAATATGTTATATAGAAAGTGTATATAAAAAGATAACTATATATGTTAAATATATAATATCACATTATATATTTATGTTGTACATATTAAGTACATGGTTTCTGGTGATTGTGTTAGTTCATTTTGCGTTGCTATAAAGGAATACCTGGGGCTGGGTAATGTATAAAGAAAAGAGGTTTATTTGTCTCATGGTTCTGCAGGCTGTACAGGAAGCAAGGCAATATCTTCTCAGCTTCTGGTAAGGCCTCAGGAAGCTTTTAGTCATGGCAGAAAGGAAGGGGAGCTAGAATGTCACATAGCAAAAGAAGAAGCGAGAGAGAAGGGAGAGATGCCACACTCTTTTAAACAACCAGCTCTCGCATGAACTAATAGTGAGAATTCACTCTTTACCCCAAGGACAGCACCAAGCCATTCATGAGGGATTTGCTTCTGTGACCCAAACACCTCCCACTAGGTCTCACCACCAGCACTGGAAGTCACATTTCAACATGAGATTTGGAGGGGACAAACATCCAAACCATATCAGTTATAGATGGACAGAGAGATCAAGAAAGAGAGAGAGACAGACAGACAGACAGACAGACAAATACTTATCCCACCTACCCACCGAATGAATGAATGCATAGCTCTGAGGTCTCCAGTAAAGCCCAAGACACTAATGCATTTTTCAGTGAAGCTTCATATCTTTTTAATAAAATTCAGGCACATTTTTGCCTACTATTTCAAAATGCGGACATGTTAATTTTAATATAAATTTTTTTTCTCCAAATTCATGAAAAAAATTTATGCTCCAGGGAAAAAGAAAAATATGTATAAAGGTCATGTGTGCGTGTGTGTGTGCGTGCACAGGCGTGCAGAGAAAAATGACTGGAAGGAAATGTTCCAGGATATTCGCAGTGGTTATCGCTAGGTAATGGGATTATAACTGGTGTTTCCTTCTTCTTGATACCTTTTTCCTTTCCCAGAGTCTCAATGAATGTTTCATAATATTAAAGAATAAACATTTTTTATTCTTTAATAAATGAACAATTTATTAGAGATGAGGCCCTTCAACAGATGAGGCCCCAGAGGGAGACACCAGGCGATGTTCTCCTGGAGAACGCTGGGCAGCCCCCTCACTGTGATGCACACACCCTGACTTCATGCCCCAAGCATCACAACTGAGCCCCATGGGGGACATGTGTGCACACAGGGAGGCCTCCAGCATTCCCTGCTTTCTGCAGGTGCTGGCAGAGAAAGTGGATTTATTCCCAGAGAGGAGTTAAAGCCAGAGCCTTCGCAATATTCTGAAAAAAAAATAATCATCAAATGATCATTATATGACAACTGCTAGAGGAGGCAAATAACAGCTGGGCACGACATGGGGGACAGAGCTCTGGACTGGACATTAAAAGACATGGGTTCAAGCTTCTGCTTTGCATCCAACCAGCTGATGACCAAGTCAAGTCACTTCCTCTCTCCATGCCTCAAATTCCCCCTCTACTAAACAACGGAATGGGTTCTTCTGATGGTGTACGATTCTGTGGATTTACATCTACTGCTGTCCTCATTTCCACCATTCATGTAAAAAACCGTAGGAAGCCCCTCATATTGATTGCCTGGCACAGCTCTTACCCCCCAGGAATCTCCCATTCTGCCCCAAAAGGCAGTCTCTAAATTGACACATGCCTCTTTTCCATCCACCTAATGGAAAAGACACTCTTAAGAAGGCAGCACGAGCAGATACCTTTCCCACCCTCTGTACCACTGAATTTGCTCAAGTATGACGATATGTATTAAGCTCCCTCCAAGTGCCAGGCCCTAGTGCTATACAGCGAATAAGACAGATCCTGCCCTTCTCTCTCAGAGCTCACAGGATCCACAGTGACCACCAATCAAGGACCACCTGTCATGTGAGAGGGGGATTCACATACAACAATTCCTTATAGACCTTGCAGCAACCCTGTGAGGCTGATACTACCATTCACATTTTACAGCACAGAAAATGTAGCGTTAAAGAAGTGAAGTGCTTTGTGCCAGCTCAGGGAGCAAACGTGGCAAGGCCAGTGTTCTGACCTTGATCACTTACACTTCAAAGGCACCTGTGATGTGTCCATGGCTCTTAACTTCACAGCCCAGGCAGAACAAAGGACTTCAAGATGAGCTGGGTCTTGAAGTCTCCATCCAATCTCCACCCTTTTGATCTGGCCATAAAACATAACTGGAGAAAAGAAAAATAAATTGCAATAAACTTGATGCCATAACATAAAACTTGCTATTGATTTTATAAGAGCAAGCTATGAGCTCAGACAAATCAGTTTGTATTATCAAACCATACCCTATATCACGGACAAGACACTAAATAAATGTGAATCGCAACATGAGAAAGTTGTTTTTTTAATTCTTTTGCCATCCTTCTCATTAAGCCAGGGAAAGTCTCAATTTGGAGCTACCAGGTCTTTGACACCTTCTTCAACACTTGCCAATCTCCCTTCATAACAAAGAAAGAGCAGGTCCGAGGCTCAGAGCCCTGGACAGCCAACAACAGTATCAACCAAACATTAACGGCAGTGTTTTATGTTCATTGTTTAGGTGGGGGTGGTATTTCTTGGTCACATTCTATTTGACGAAATTGATATTGGTTTTCTATTTACTGTGGTCACATTAATTTCCCTTTTGAGCTACATTTACTGATATTTTTAATGAGTACATTCACTGACATTTTTAATGAGTAGATTTAAGGGACAATATTAAACTCACGACACCATAGAAGTGGTATACAAGCAGGGCAAAAATTTGAAAAGTGGCATTGGGATGGCTGGAGCTCGAGAAATGCTGTCCCATGAAATTAAAAATAACCCAGCCATGTAATTATATTGTCCTGAAGGTAGATTCCAAGTTACCTAAATAGCACAAATCCACTACAGCCCATCATTATTAAAGCAAATTTTTGAAGGCTTACATAGCAGTTACTTTAGCAACAGAGGTATAACAGAATCATATTCTAACCACAAGACGTTTGTGCCTGAAAGTCTAATTATTGGAAAATGATAAACCTAAGAAATGCAGCTACGCTTGACTGTGTGCTGCAGGGCTGGCTGAATAGAATATCTCAGGGTAATTGGATAAACCACATCTACATAGAGGTTTTGTGGAAAGAAAGAACCCTTCCCCCAACACCCTCAACAACCTCAATGATTCATTAATTCATTCATTCATTCACTCACTCATTCAGTCATTCACTGCACTTTTTACTAGGTCCCTGCTATACACACTGGAATACCATGAAGGACCACACAAGCCTGACCACTGCCCCTAGCAAATTTCCAGTCCAGGGTGGGAGCCCAGCTTCAACCCCAGCCTCCCACACCTGAGTGTCTAACTGCCAACCAGGCTCTGAAAAGAGCCCCATTCTTTGAACACATGTAACAAATGAAGCCTGCTTTACCTGGGGGTGGGTGGTCAGGGGAGGCTTCCGGGAGGAAGTGAGCATCAGACTGAGATCTAAAGAAAGAACAGGAATGAATGAGGGAAAGTGGGAGAGGAGAGGGATGTGAAAGCTCAGGTGTTTCCGTGTGTGGGGGTGTGGCCTCACCTCCCACAAGCAGCCCACAAGGCGAGCATCTCACCATGGGAGTGTGACTCTTGGATTCCAAGATATGCATTTCATGTCTTGGCCCCTAAATGCAATCCAGTAATGGCATCCGATCTTCAGTAAGAAAACAGCTAACTGATCCCAACACTGAGGAGAAATGTGGAGCTGCTGAGTGGGTTTCTTCGTCGCCTCCACTCCCATGGGGTTTTAAAGAGGGACTGTGAGCACTCGGAACTTTCATCAGACACACTGGCATTCAAAAAAAACACAAACAGGTGTTCTTGACCCTGGCTGCACTTCTGACTCCCTAGGGAGCTTCCAAAATCTCCAGGCCCAGGTCACACCCAACCCAAGTAAGTTAGAATCTCTTGAGGTACAGCCCAGGGGTCAGTAATGTATAAAGCTCCCCAGGGAATCCAGTGTGTAGCCAAGACTGAGAACCAAACAGGGAACGCAACCTCTATGGTGGAAGCAAATCTACAAAGACACACTGAGCCCTCACTACGTGCCAGGCACTGGGCTGGGGGTGGAGTAGGGATTCGTGCGAATTGGATCCCACTGTGGTTTAACGATAGCTCTGGAAGACTGCACCCACTTTCAAAGTATGCGCTAGAACCAAGATAAAGACGAAAATTGCTCTGGTCATGCCAGTTGCCTGGGAGTTCAGTGCAGATTCTGAGCCAGTAGGTCTGGGTTGGAGCCTGAGTCTGCATTTCTAGCAAGCTTCCCCGGGACACCTGGGATGCTGCTGGACGGAGAACCAGATAGCAAGGTAGAACCTGGGTAGCAAGATTCTAAAGGAAACTGCTCAGACCCAGGCTACTTCTCCCCACCATGTCTCTGCCACTCAGACAACGCTGAGCATTGTCTGGAGATGATTTTTTTTTTAAGTTTAGGAAAAGGAAACGCACCCTCGTAGCCTGCCAGGTGTGGCTTTGTATCCCCATGACAGCTCCTAGCATACACCTTCAGAGCACGGGGCATGGCTCAAGAAGAAAGAGAAGGGCTGAGGAGGGGGTGCTGGGTTGGAGGTTTTCAAAAATAGCAAACCATCTGTACCCAGCAGCCCCCGCTGCCTAACGAGTCCCCCATCTGGGGCCAGAACAAAGGCAAGGAAATTCAAGAAGCATAGACATCAAAACGGCCTCAGAGGCTCTCCCACAGCGAGTCTTCATTTCTAATTAATCATCTCATTCTTGGCAAATCAATTGTGTGTGTTTTAAAATCTGTACACCAAGGGCAAGGGATGGGGTGGGAGTTGAAAGCAAGAGAGCTTTGGAGCTGAGCTCAGGGCCGTGAATTCTTGGGGGAGTAGCTGAACAGTGGGAGGGAACAGTGGAGTCAGCCCTGACCCATTCAGCAGAATCAGAAAAGAATAGATCAGGGAACACAAACGCTTGCAGGAACCAGGCAGGTCATGGGAACCGGTGGACTGGGTAGGGGTTAGTGGAAGGAGCAATGGGGACTGGGGTCAAGGACTGGTCCACCTGACCCCAGAGGGTAGCTACTCGTTGCCAGCACCTCCTTGCGAAGCAGAAATTCAGGCCTGGCTTTGCCGGATCTTCCCTTTTGTTTTTGAAAATATCTGAAAGATTCTTTTAAATATGAAATCTCTTGATTTATAGAGGTTGGCTCAAATGCTTTGGAAACACCATGCTATCCATCAGAATATATCGCAGAACCATATATGGACTGCATGCCGCAAATGTGTAACCTCTGATATAGAGACCGGAGGCATTACCTGGAAAATGAAAACTTATTCCCAGTTAATTTAAACCAGAACTCATCAGATTCTCTGGGAGACCTCAGATGAAAGAGAATGTGTATTCACATCATGCCTACTGGCAGCAGACACTACATCCACCTCTCCAGTTGCTTATTCATTTAAATAAGACTAACTGAGCAGCTACTGTTTTCCAGGCCCTGGGCTATGTGTGCCGTCATCAGGTCGTCTCTGAGAGCAATGAACGTGGACGTCCACAGGATCATTTCAGATAGTGGCAAGTACTAAAAGGTGCATAAAACAGGGGGTTGTTGGCCAGGTATGGTAGCTCGCACCTGTAGCAAGATTCTAAAGGAAACTCCCAGCATTTTGGGAGACTGAGGCAGAAGGATCACTTGAGGTCAGGAGTTCAAGACCAGCCTGGCCAACATGGTGAAATCTCAACTTTACTAAAAATACAAAAATTAGCCAGGCACGGTGGTACATGCCTGTAGTCCCAGCTACTTGGGAGGCTGAGGTAGGAGGATTGCTTGAGCCCCAGAGATGGAGGCTGCAGTGAGCCATCCATGATCACATCGTTGTACTCCAGCCTGGGCAACAGAGCAAGCAAGACTCCATCTCAAAAAAAAAAAAAAAAAAAAAAAAAAAAAAAAAAACAGGGGTGTGTGATGATGGCAGTCAGGAAGCAGTTATGTGGGCAGGCAAGGTAGGCTCCCTAAATCTGAAGGATGGAGTTATCAGCCATCAAAATCTCAGGATGGACTGTACCAGCCAGAGGAAATTGCCAAGGCAAACACCCTGAGGTGGATAAGAGCTTCAACTATTTTCATTCATCATCAAGATAAATGTATGAGGCATTGCCGTGCCCATTGATCAGATGAGGACACGGAGGCCAGACTTGCTCTCAAGATCACATGGCTAGTGAGGAGGAGAAAGCCAATTACTGATCCCTGTCTTGAACCAGTAATATCACTAAAACGGGCGACTAACATGGGGGCCATTTTCCCATCTTTGCATAGTTAAGGATTCCTACCTAAATCAAAGGAGCCAGCAGATGAGACTGCAGTCTGCGAGCTCAGAACATTCTCTATGGGGTCCCTCATGGTCCCCAGGCCAGCAGCTGTCTCTGTATTTGGAGCATTCAGGGAACTCATCTTTCTCATCAACATCCACACATACAAGGACACATTAGGACTTCAAGACCTCCTCCCTGGGGACCATGGGATGCCTCTGAGGTTTTGGTGGAAGCATCTGCTGAAATGAGGGCATCCGACAGCACCCAGATGTGTAGAAGAAAAGAATTATCACAATAGTCCATTATGCTTTCTAATACCTCTCAAGCTCTTCCTCCCAGTTTTATGCTTCTCAGCCTGGAACTCACCTCCCTGGACTTCCCCAGTGGCTTGCTAAAGACACTATTCTTGTGGAACCTCTTCCGGCCATGTCTCTTTGACTCAGGAATTGGGGAGGGGAAACTTCATTTTTCCCAAAAACAAGCACAGGTAACTTTTGTGTCAATCGGATTTTGCCACCTTAATGCTGTCTAGCAAAGCACCTAAGATTCTGTGGCTTAAAACCATAGTACTTCATTCTCACTCACATATTTGTGAGCTGGAGGTAATCAGCTAACCTGGGCGTGGCCAGGCTTGGCTATAAGCCATTGATTGGATCCCAGTCTGCTCCAGGTGCCACTCACTCTCCCTGGACCCCAGTCGGCCAGCCGGGGCATGTAGTTTTCAAGGTGATGGCACAAATGCAAGAGGGGTGAGAGTAAATCCATGAAGACTTTCAAAGCCCAGGTGAGGAACTGGCACATCATCCTTTCTGCCCACATTCCATTGGCCAAGCAAGCCACAAGGCCACACCCCACTAATGTGTAGAAGAAAGTGAATAATCACAGTGGACCATTATATCTTCCAATACTTTTCAAACCCTTCCTCCCAGCTTAATGCTTCTCGCAAAACTGACCCCCTGTCTTGGCCCAGTAATGTCATTAAAGCTAATGACTAACTTGGTGTCATTATCCTGTCTTTGCCTGGCTAAGGATTATTTCCCAAATCAGGGGGAGCCAGTAGGTGAGGCTATAGTCTGTTACCCCATATATTCTCTGTAGAGGCCCTCATAGGTTCCAGGCCCAACACCAATGAGGTGGAGCAGACTTACCCCCTAGTGAAGGCATTGCAAAGACACATGGCAAAGGAATCAGCACCTGCATGGGGCCAGGAAGATGCTGAATGAGCAGAGGGAGAAATCCAGCTGGAATATAGCTTCAGCGGAGGCTTCTGTTAACCCCGCAGAGAATGCTGGAGCGGGGATGATCCTACAGAGCCATGGGGAGGGGGCACAAGAGACCAGACCTTACTACTCCTGCACTGTAATCAGTGTGGGCTGCTCCCCAAAGGGACATGACTTTGAGTAAGTTAAGCAAGAGTGATTTGTACATCAGAGGGGACCCCTGCAGAGGCTGATAGTTGCAGCACCCCAGCTGCTGGCACAATAGCTGTTCAGTCCCACACCCACTTCACAATCCATCCTGACATCTGTGGGGCTGGAGGCAAGACTATAAATAGAGGTCCCCATAGCACGTGTCTAAATGCTCAAAATCATCAATCAAGCTTGCTAACGTCAAACAGAAAATCTTCCATCCTCCTACTTTGACAAATGGACCTTTCCCGACAACTTGGAAGCCCAGGTTCTGGTGAGGAACTGATTTCTCAGTGCTCCATGCTGGAAGACAGCAGAAAGAAAGCTGGTCTCCCACCTATATCCCACTCCTCTTAATTTCCCACTCCAGCTTCACCCACACTAAGAGGGGCCTTGCACCCTCAGATGAACACACACACCCCAACACTTCAGGCAGGGAATTCTCAGCTCCCAGGTATGCAGGACATGAACCAGAAGGAGGAGGATGTGCGCTCTAGATAACCACTTTCCTGGGGAAGGGCATGGCCAGAAGAGAATCTGAGCAGGGCTCTCTTTTCCATTGCCCAGGGAAGCCCCTCTTGCCCAAGACCAGTTGCAAGCCTGGTCTAGAAGACAAGCAAAATTTTCTCTTAGGAAGACCAAGCTCACCAGAAAGGCAGCAGAGCAGGTGGTTAAGCACACAACTCCTGTGGAACCAGACAGCCTGAGTCTCATGCAGTCTTCATCACTCACTAGCTGTGTAATCTTGGCCTTTGTTTCCACATCTGTAAAATGGGAGCAGTAAGGCTCATAGGGCTGTCAGGGGGCTGGGGGTAAGGGACATCACACATCTAAAGGCCTTAGACCTGGTGTCTAGGTAAGCATTACATGTTTGATCAACAAAACCACCTCCAACAGCACAACTTTAATGTGAAATTCTAGTAAAAGAGCCCGCTTTCTCACAAGGGGCGGGGGGTGAAGAGGAAGAATGAGATGGCGAAAGTGATGGAGAATTCCATCTTGCCACACGAGTAAATTGCTTAATTCCCCACACCCCAGACATCCAGAAATATTGATACTCTTCAAGGACTGGCCGTGGATGGCTGTGGCACCATGTAGCCACCCCCAACATGGGCAGAACAGCCCACTCCCTAAAGTTCATGGGGCCCGGTCTCTCTGACAAGAGCCACAAAAGTAAAATGTGGCTCAAACTGATTTGGAAAAACCATGGAAGAGAAGACCGGACATGGTCAAACTTGCTGTAGACGAGGAGCTGGGAGTGTGTATGTGTGTGTATGTGTATGTGTATGTGTGTGTGTGTATGTGTGGCATATGTGTGGGATGTGGGGGGGGTGTGGCATGTGTGTGGTGTGTGTGTGTGTGCATGTGTGTGGCATGGTGTGTGTGATGTGTGTGGCAAGTGTGCATGTGGTGTGTGGTGTGTGTGTGTGATGTGTGTGGTGGGGGTGTGGTGTGTGGGTATATGTGTAGTGTGTGTGGTGTGTATATGCAGGTGCATGTGTGTGGTGTGGTGTGTGCGTTATGTGCATGTGGTGTGTGTATGTGGGGTGCGTGTGTGTGATGTGTGGGGGGCCGTGGGGTTGTGTTTGTGTGGTGTGTGTGGTGTGGGTATGTGCGCATGCATGTGTCTGGTGTGTGTGATGTGGGGAGAGTGAAGGTTGTGTTTGTACTTGTGCATGGTGTGTGTATGTGTGGTGTGTGTGGTGTGTGTGTGGTTTGTGTGGTGTGTGTGTGGTGTGGGTATGTGTGCATGCATGTGTGTGGTGTATATGTAGTGTGCGTGTGTGAGTGTATGTGTGGTGCCTGTGTGTGCAATGTCTGAAGGGGTGTGATGTGTGTGGGGTGTGTGTGCACATGCATGTATGTGGTGTGTGATGTAATGTGTGTGTGTGAGGTGTATCGGGGTGTGGGGTTGTGTCTGTACATGTGTGGTGTGTATGTGTGTGATGTTTAGGGAGTGCGGGGTTGTGTTTGTGTGTACTTGTGTGTGGTGTGTGAATGTGTGGTACATGTGTGGTTTGTGTGGTGTATGATGTGGGTGTGTGTGCATGTGTGTGGTATGGTGTGTGTGTTGTGTGTGGGGCATGTGGTGTGTGTAGTGTGCATGTGTAGTGTGGTGTGCTTGTGTGTGTGTACATTAAAGAGAGAGAGAACACAACCCTGGCGAGATGCTCAGAAGGAAAATGGAGTTCATGGCAGAGACTCCCTGGACAGAACAGTTGGGATCAGAAGCTCATGGAGTTACTTTCATGAACAATCTGGGGACACTCTGGGTTCAAGCAGTTCTTCTCTGGGGCCCAGCTGAACAAGGCAAGCCTGAGTGAGAAGGAGGACCCTCCACCCCATTCCAATATGGGCTATGGAAAGCAGACAGGAGTGGAATTATCCAGGGCCCAGGAGGGAAGCAATGTCCTTTGAGAAGACACTGGCAACTGGGTCCTTCTGGAGAGGCATCCCTCACATGGCCTGTGGGCAGGGAATTCCTCCAGGAGCCCAAAGCAGGAGAACGTGGAGGGACAACTTTCTGAACACGAGGAGGTGCCCCTGGAGACCCACTGAAATCACTGGGGGAGATATTGAGGAAAAAGTGAGGTCTTGCAAGTAGGGGCTGAAAGCCATGTCATTTGAACACTTCCGTTCCTGCAGCCCTATTTGTATAATGCCAGGGACATCTGATGCAGTTACATTTTCATAGCAGCAGTACTTCCTGAGCACATACTATGTGCTGACACTGTGCCAAGGGGTTTATTTATATTAACCAATTTAATTCTCACAGCAACCCTATGAGATAGGTACTGCTGGTATCCACTTTATAGATGAGGAAACAGAGACCCAGTTGAGTGACTTAGCCAAGGTCACACAGCTAGTATGTGATAGAACTGGGATTCAGACCTGGACAGTCTGGCTCCAGAATGCAATCTCTTAACCGTACAGTCCTGACTCTCTTAACTCTTACAGTGCCTTGCACAGAGCTTAGCCCACAGAGGTGCGCAGGGAATGTCTGTTACATTGAAGCAAAGTCGCCATGAATTGAATCTGTTGGAACTGGGTGCTGTTGTCCCCACTGATTTTGTGTTCTTGTTTGGAGCCATGGTTTCTGCTAAGGCAGGGCCCTTGTCCAGGCAACGTCCTCATCACTGTGTTTAGACACCCAGGCACTGTCTGCAAAGAGGAGGAGACTGGTCCTCCCCTCCACATCCTCCCCTGTCTCTGCAGCCTCTTGCTTCTTATACATCTTGCTGCCTTCCTCCAGCTCATGGGCTCATGGCTCCCTCCTTGGCTACTACTAAATCCTCTGGATCCATTTCAGATGCATCCCTAGGAACCTCTCTTAGAATCAGAGCCTTCAGTTAACTTCTCTCACTGTGGAGTTCTCCTGAATGGGAAGGAGATGGCTATCTGACCAAAGCTAAGGATTGGGGGTGCTATTTAAACCTTTTTTCCTTTTCTTGGGGCTTTTAAAGCCCTTACAAGAAAATGCCTGCTGTCTGGGATGCTGAGCTTCAGCCGTGGGACACCTGATCCCCTCATCCACTGTTCACTACCACATGAGAAATACACAACAGCCGAGCTGTGCAGCAGTGAGGCTGCCACTCCATCCACCGAACCCCAAAGGAAGCCCTTAAATCACACAATTCTAGTTTCTGATCTGCTGATAAACATTCATTCATTCAGAAAATATTTATAGCATCTGTGTTGCTGTAAGCACCGAGGTGGGTGCCAGGGAGGCAGCACAAAACTGAACAGACCTTGTGAAAGTTACAGCCAGGAGGTCAAGTCCCCTCTCTGAATATCAGGGGTTTTCTTCTGTAAAATAAGGGTGCTCATAAAGATGTAAGGTCCCCTCAAAAGTCTTTTTCTTACACTCTGCAACGAATCCCCAACTCTAGGAGAAAGGAACAATGGAGGGAGAGCCAGGGTGCAGCCTTTGGTTGAATTCCCCCTGTTGAGGTCATTTCCCACTCTGGGCCTCAGTTTCTCCAAGGGTAAAATGACAGGGCTGGACTGCATGGTTTCAGAAAACTCATCTTACTCTAACAACCTGTGACTCTTCAATTCCAACATTCTGATTCTAGCACAAGAATACCCTCTGCGTCCAGGAATGAACATCCTGCCATTCTGAAAGCAAGTCTCCTCCACACAGGATGCTCACATCACCACCTTCTCGAAAAGTAGCCGAAAGGAAATTGCTTCTCACTGGCTTGAGCACGAAGGTATGTGGAGCCCCTCCCAGGAGCTGCTCTCTGCAGGTCTCCCCAAGTCACTAAATTTATCTTCCCCATCATACTCTTAATCTCTGAAAATTAATGGCATGACCATCAGCTGCCTGAAGAACATAGCTGACCCATCACCAATAAATCAGAAACTCTCAATGATGCTTCTGAATAAATGATAGCCACTTGGATCATCAGGCAGGCTGGCTGGAGCTGTTTAATGTACCCTGGGAGATGCCTAAACCTGCACCCTGCTGGGGTGGAGAGGCAGGGAGCTTGGTAAAGAGAGCAAGAGGTAAGACGAGCTGAGAAGGCAGGGAGTTTGGTAAGGAGAACAAGAGGTCTCCAGAGTCATTGCTGGGTATTTACACAGATTCAGACCCAAAAGAGTTCTCCCAGTCAGGCATGGCTTTGCCTTGCCTGAAAGGAAAACATTTCCCAGACAGAGAGGAAAAAATGTCCCAGACATTGTTTAACGATGTCTTAAAAGATGTTGAAAATCTGTAAAGGGTCTAGACATGAATCCCAGCACCTTGGGAGGCTAAGGCTGGAGGATCACTTGAGCCCAGAACTTCTAGTGCAGCCTGCACAACATAGCAAGAACCCCGTCCCTACAAAAAAAATTTAATTACCTGGGCATGGTTGCTGGTGTCTGCAGTCCTAGGTACTCCAGAGGCTAAGGCAGGAGAATCACCTGAGCCCAGGAGTTTGAGGCTACAGGGAGCTATGATTTCACCACTGCACTTCAGCCTGGGCAACAAAGTGAGACCCTGTCTCTAAAAAAACTAAAAAATAAAAACCTATAAAGGGTTAAGGAAACAGATGTCAACTCACAAACCTCAATAATAATCCTAACTTTTCTAAAAATTCCTTTCGGCCAGTTTCTCCATCTGCAAAGGGAAGACTCCTAAACAGAAATCCATCCTTCCCTTGGCCTTGCATGGTTCGGTGATAACCACTGACTAGCCTATTTGACACAAATATAATAGGAAACAGATGCTCAGGAACATGAGGCAACTTGCACCAGGTCTTTCAGCAAAGACAAGGCATGAGTCCGGCGCTGTGCCTTCTTTCCTGCAGAGAGAAGTGGTGGGAACCCTGTGTCTTACTTGGCTGCTTTTTCACTACTGGGGACTGAAGCCCACACAGAAGTCCCAGGCCATGCACCCCACCCAGGGCCTCTGAGACAATCTGCAACAGATTGGTGTGACTCACACAGTCTTCCTACACATACCCCCAGCTCTGTGTTTCCTCCCACGTGGCGACTCTGAGAAACTGACAGATGGGCAGCTCCGGCCGTGGCCAGAAGATCCTTTGGAGTCGGTTCCAATGGACACTGTGTCCAAGGACATCCCATGCCCCACCAGGAGCTGTTTGAAAGTTCCGGCCAACCTTGGATCATGGGAAGCAAGCTCTGCTTGGAAATGGGTAAGGAAATGCAGTCAGGGCTACTTACGCTCAGCCCTCACCAACATGCCGGCCTCTCTGGGAGCATCTTAGCACATCAGGCGTCCAACAGTTTTGCCTCAGAACTCAGTGGCCCTACGTCCTAGGGAGATATGTGGATGGTCGCCTCTGGGCCATCACTGCATTCTGCCAAATGGAAACTCCAGGTCCAGGGCCCAGGGTCTCCTGCACATCTCCCCCACACCCACAGAAACACAACCATCAACCTCTAGAGCTGAAAAGGTGACCCAACGTGATGGTTTTTAAACTTAAGACATCAAAGCCTTTCTTTAAACAGAGTCTTACTCAAAATCCCAATATGTAAAACAGATGAAAGGGAGAAAGTAGAAATGAGAATCCCAGTCCCATCCTACCTGGCTTCCTCTTGCCTTCCAAAGCAGCCCCAGGGCTCTTCCACAGAACCCTGGGACTCCAAGGAACCCAGTTTGCAAACCACTACTCTAGTCAGATGGAGAAATAGGCCCAGAAGGGAAAATGTCTGGCAAGGAAGCAATCCAAAGGTGAGGTCCATTCCCAGGTGAGGCTGTTGAAAACCTGAGCAGGAGACAGACAGCCTTTTCCCTGGGCCAAGTCAGAGTCTGGTTGTGAGTATTTGTCTAACACCAGCACACTTTAGTTGATTTTTTGGCTAGTTCGTTGTGGGTTGGTTGGACAATGTATTAGTTGCTCAGTGAATGGTTGAGTTGGTTGGCTGGTCCACTGGTTCATTGATTGTTTGGCTGATTGGTTGCTTAGTTGGTTGATGGTTAGTTGGTTATTCAGTTAGTTGATTAAATGGTTAGTTTTCCGGTTAGATGGTTAGTCCATTGATTGACTGGCTAGCTGGTTGGTTAGATGTTTGGCTAATTCATTGGCTGGCTCTTTAATTGTCTGGTCGAACAAATGAGTGAGTTAGTGGTTGCATATGTAGTGCATTGGAGAAAGCTCCCAGACATAAAGTGCACATGGGAAGAAAGAGGCCTCAAGAAAATGGCCTGAGACAAGCGGGGGGGAAGTGGGGTTCACTCAGGGATTTCAGTAAAAGTGAAGGGGAAAAAATAAGTAATAGTTGCTACTGCCAGAGCCTGTTTGTCAACTTCTTGAACAAGAAGTGAGCAGATAAACCAGTGAATATGAGTGTCCTATATAAACTGTAAAATCCAGCACACACGTCAGGAGTCCCCTCCTCTCCCTCCAAGGTTCCAGTGCCTCCTGTTTTCTCTTCTTCAACAGCTTCCCCCAGACAACACTGCTCTTCAATCCTTTACCCACCCTAAGATGTCAGTGATGGATAACAGCTCTCTCTTACCTCTCTCTCTCTCTCTCTCTCTCCTTGCCACCCCCAACATCCCCTGCACACACACAGAGAGATATAGCATTAATACGAGTATTTTAGCCATGCTAGAGCAGATGGGGTGATTTGAAGGAAAGAGTTTTTCTAGGACCCAATAATTAAATCCTATGAGCAGCATCTCTGACCTAAAGATAATGGCATAGCTTTATATAACCTTAAGCATTCTTCTGCACCAAGTATTGGTATAATCTCCACGTCGAAGATGAGAAACCTGAGACTCAAAGAGGAACAATGACTAAAATTCAAACACAGAGAGTTTGAGTGGGGGGGAGTGCTCAGACTTGAAATGCATTCCATGACTGCCTCTCTATCCATGCTTCACACTCTTTCACAACCCTGGAATCACTAACGTGTTTGAACTACACCGGGTCCTCCCCAGCTTGCTGTTCTTCAACTCCATGGTCCCTTCTAGCTTCCCCTGGGTTCTGAGCACCAGCTCCCATGCCAGTGCTGGTGGGAAGCTCCGGGCATCACCCACCAACAGGCCAGAGCCAGAGTGGGCTGCCACATGCCACACAGCAACCACACAACAAAACGAGCCCAGTGGACCCACTGCTTACAGCCCTGCCTAATGAGCTCTGAACTCAGTTCTGATGCCACAATCAATTAATATGATAACTCCCAGTTGCGGTGATTCCATGCATTTGTTTGCAAGATTAATGGCAAATACAAAATTGCTTCTTCTCCTTGGGATAGTCAGGGAAATCTGGAGAACACCCGTGCAACAGTCCCATAAATATTCCTTAAAGCCATTCCCGCCTTTTGCCACATCCTTTGTTATCAGAATATAGGATCCCAGTGTTTTTCTGTCCATACTTTGCAAGGCCATGGGACATGCCAGAGAATGGGCATGACTGTACAAATGAGAGGATTTCAGGGCCCCTTCTCCCTCCTGCCCTCTCCATTTGCCCTTCCCAGGGGTGTGGGAAGAGATGCTTCTGGGGGACAACACATGGCTCCATGGCTCCCTGCCCTGTATTTTTTCTTCAGAAACCAGATTTAAAGAATGAATAGAGGCTGGGTGCCGTGGCTCATGCCTTAAATTCCAGTGCTTTGGGAGGACGAGGCAGGAGGAATGCTTGAGCCCATGGAGCTCAAGACCAGATGGGGCAACATAGTGAGTGCTCATCTCAAAAGAGGAGAATCTTTCTTCCACCCTTGTCTTCCTGTCCCCTCCACCTCCCAAGATCTCCCCGTTTGTGACCACCGTTACCAGTTTCTTACACATCTTTCACAGCAACCCTGTGAATCCCAGTCAGCAACGATGAAGATATTCCACATCTGCATTCTCCAAAACACTGGCTGTAGAGGACTTGAAATGTGACTAATGTGATGGTGAACCAAATCTTTAATTGTACCGAATTTTAACGACTTTACATTTAAAGAGTGGGGAGGTGGGAAGAGATAGCATGGGGAGAAATGACAGATACAGGTGAGGGGACGGAAGGCAGCAAAGCACACTGCCATGTGTGTACCTATGCAACAATCTTGCAAGTTCATCACATGTACCCCAAAACCTAAAATGCAATAAAAAAAAAAAAAGGAAAAAAAAAAAAAAAAGAGCCACCTGTGGCTAGTGGCTACAATATTAAAAGGGCAGTGTAGGTGTAGTAAACCTACTGATAACCAACATCTGTGGAGCCATCGATGTGCCCTATGTGGCAGGCCCTGTTCCAAGCGTTTCCCACATATTAACTCCTAGGTCTCATAAGAAGCCTATGACATAGATATTATCTCCACTGTTTTCTCTCTGGAGAAAATGAAGGGTGGTGAGCTTAAGTTCTTGCGAGGTCACACTACCAGGATGTAGAGGAGCTTTGATCTGAGCCCAGGATGTCTGATACAGAGCCTGGAATCTTAGCTCCTGTAATGCAGAGGCTGTTCTAAGACATAGAAGCAGCTTAAATAAGAATGTGAAGCATAAGCTTGGCACCATGCCTGGCACAGAACAGGTCCTGGGTAGCTTACTCTCCACCCACTCCTTTAATCAGTTCCATCTCCTTCCTGTTCCCTGCATAGACCCCACTTCTCGCCACCCCTGAGCGCTTGCATTAGCTTTGCCTCCTTTCCAGAATATCATTCTCAGTCTTTCCACTTAGACAAATCTCTCCATCCATCAGGCACCAAGGATGGGATAAAGTGCTTGAAGCATGAGTCGGCCTGGGCGAGGAATGAAGGAGCAGAGGCCACTGGGGAACTTGTTGCCAGAACTCAGAGGGAACCATGCAACAGAAGCTGTGGCCTTCAGGAACGGGATGCAGCCAACCCACAGCCCAGCCTGCCAGTGAAAAGACAAACATCAGTAGGGTGTGAACTGCATAATGGGAAGCACTGGGAAAGGAGGTAGGTAGAAGAAGCTAGATGAGTCATGGGGGCCTTGACCACCCAATATTAGTGTAGTGTAGAACTGATTTAATAAGTGGTAGGGGCTGGTGTTGCTGTATTCATCCTTGTAGCTAACATTTATTAGGCACCTACCGTGTGTTCCTGGCCCTTTGCTGTGTGGTGGCTGTGCGGCATGTGGCAGCCCACTCTGGCTCTGGCCTGTTGGTGGGTGGTGCTCAGAGCTCCCCACCAGCACTGGCACTGGAGTCGATGCCTAGAACCCAAGGGATGCTAGAAGGGACCATGGGGTTGGAGAACGACACTTGGGATACAATGGTAAACCAAAACCAAAGATCCTTTATTTAGAGGGTAATTATATTACAGCTATGTAGCTGCCATGATGGGCATGCTACGAGAGGGCAGGAAAATCCATAACCCGCACTGTAAAGGGAAGATCATGCCCAAGATGATCTCTGAGGATGAGTAGGAAGTAATCAAGTTGGTGGGAATGTGAAAATATGCAAAGGGGGAGTATTCTAGAGACAGGAAATAGAATATACAAAAAACCCAGAGAGTAGAGAAATAAGCACATTTGGAGAATTTAATGTAGCACGGTGTTGCTAGAGAGTGGGATGTGGTTGATGAGGTTGAAGATGGAAGCCTGGGCCAGACCTCACAGGACCTGGCAAAGAGTTGGGACTATCCTGAGGGCAACAGGGAGCTATTGAGAGTTCTAAAGCAGGAGCAACATGGTTAGATTTGTGTTGTAGAATATCTCTCTGGCTTATGGTGGAATTGGGCTGTAGAAGGGCGACAGGAAGCAAATCAGTTAGGAGGCTATTGCTGTAGTCCAGGAGACATAATGATGGCCTGGCATAATGCAATAGCTCTGAGGATGGAGAGGAAAGCAAGAGAGGTTCCAGAAAACTTAAAATTGACAGAACTTGAAGACCCCATGGGGGATGAAAAAAAGGATGGAGGTGCTGGAAGCAAAGTCACCATCATCTTTCAAGTTCGCTCAGGACTAAGAGGCTGAGAATTTACACCTACATTTCCATTCCTGAGTTCCAGGAAGCACTATTGGCTGGTACAGATACTGACTGGCTCCTCTTCCCTAACGCTCACTACCCAGAGCATTGGGAACCTTCAGTTTACTCATCCTGCCACCCAACAGAGTTCCTGTCTGCTTCTCATTTTCCAGAATGCTTTCAGTAAATATTAAGCCAGGCCCTAAGTTAGGAGCCAAAGCTATAGAAGTAACCAAGGACATTTCTAATTCTCCCTCGATCAAATTAATTTTTTTATTCCCCCTCCTCAAAATAATGCATCACGTAGCTATAAATGCATGGATTGGGACACGTGAAGTTCTGAAGGAAGAACATTCCTCGGAGGGGAACAGCAAGTGTAAAGAACCAGGGTTTGGAATTTTCGGTGTGTCCGAGAAATAGCAAGAAGACCAAAGTGGTTGGAGCAAAGTGAGTGAAAGTTGAGTACTAGGAAGTGAAATCAGAGAGGAAATGGGCCAGATCATATAGGATTTTGTGTGCTTTATTGGTTACCTGCTGCTGCATAACAAATTACTACAAATTACAAATTAGTAGTAACTATAAATTAGTAGCTTAAAGCAACATATATTTCTTATCACACAGTTTCTATGGGCCAGGAATCCAGGCATGCTTTAGCAGATCCTTGTGTTTCAGGGTCTTTCCCAAGGCTGCAATCAAGTTGTCAGCTGGAACTGAGGTCTCATCTGAAAGCTCAGCTGGGGAAGGACTGCTTTTAAGCGGTTCTGGTTGTTGGCAGAATTTAGTTCCTCAAGATCTGTCAGATTAAGGTCCCCAGTTCCTTGTTGGTTGTTGATCATAGGTTACCCTTAATTCCCTGACATGTGGACCTCACCAACACAGCCCTTCATCCAAGCATGCAAACTGAGAAAGCAATAGAGAGAGTCTACTAGAAAGACAGCCCTTAGAATTGTATGTAGTATAATCATGAAAGTAATATCCCACCATCTTGGTTAGAAGTGAGTCACAGTTCCAGCCCTATGGAATCCTACCAAATGGAAGAGGATTACACAAGATGTGAATGAAGGAAGTGGGGATTGGGGAGACCACTTTGGAGTCTGTCAACCACATGACTATGCCAAAGACAAATTGGACTTTCTGGTGTACCTCCTCATAATACTACCTCTTCTGAGTAAGAGAATTTATAGGGGTAAGAGTTAGGTTCTTTACCTTCATCCTATTAACCGGACTTCACAAGTACTTCCTTTGTACATACATCTATCCAATACCCCATGAAGAAAGTAAAACAAGTACTATGATCCCATTTTACAGATAGCAAGGCAGAGGCTGAAGCTGAGGTTAAGATGATTTGCCCAAGGCCACTTTACCCGTTAGTGGATAAGCATGTTGACCCAAGTATGGATTTCTTTCTTCTGTGTCTAGTTATTCCCATTCAGGGCACTGAAGTCTGTAAATTCCATCTGCCACAGCAGGCCTTGCCAGCAGAAGGATCTGGGAGTCCTTGGCACTGGCTCAAAGGACTGTCTTCCTGCTGCAGAGGGAGGGAATCCTTTTGCTTGGCACTCCTCCTGCAATTTTCCACCTGGTGGGTTTTAATCTTTCAGATAACAGATACCTATGCATCCCACCACCGTGGGAAAAGCAAAAGCTTAAAGTAACTTAAGAAAGAGAAGGGGACTCAAGAATATGCCCTGTGTCTGAGCACAAAGGGACAGCTGTTATGATCAGGCATCCAAGTGACTAAGAAGCAGAGCATCCTACACAGAACTTTGGGGGAGAAAAAGAAGACAGAGACTTCCCCTAGGTTCAGCCTGGCAGCCAAGTCTTGGGTACCCACTGGGGATGGAGGGTGGCTCATCTAGGCACCTTAGAAGGACTCCCTGCCAACCTACTTCCCACTGGATCTGGATCTGATTGTCTTTATATCCACACTTCACCCTTTCCTGGCCCGGCTCTATATCTAAGGGGGCCT
Organism: Saimiri boliviensis; assembly: GCF_048565385.1. NCBI lineage: Eukaryota > Metazoa > Chordata > Mammalia > Primates > Cebidae > Saimiri > Saimiri boliviensis. The sequence goes on along the minus strand of NC_133455.1, from coordinate 24,894,873 downwards.
GACCTGCTGGGCTGGATCTCCCAGGCTTTTTGGTCAACTGGGTTTTCTCTGGGTTCCACCAATGGGAGGCTCAGACAGGAGATATGAGGGTGGAGAAAAGGCAGAGCCAGAATATTTCTCCCTTTTCTTCTCTGATTTGGGTAGTGTCTTAGTCTATTTTGTGCTGTTGTAACAGAATACCACAGACTGGGTCATGTATAATAAAGAGAAATTTATTCCTTACATTTCTGGAAACTGAGAAGTCCAAGGTCCAGGAGTTGGCATCTGGTGAGGACATTCTTGTCATGTTATAACATGGTGAAGGGCAAAGGGAGTTGGGGAGGGAGGACTGAAACTGCCCTTTAATAATGAATAAACTCCAATGATGACAGCATTAGTTAATTCATGAGATTGGAGATCTCCTGGCCTGACCACCTCTTAAGGCCCCACCTGTTAATATTGTTACAATTACAATTAAGTTTCAACACAAGTTTGGGAGAAGAAAAAAATGTTCAAACCATAACATATAGTGTGTCCGACAGTGTTGGATTCCTTGTTGACATTAATTCCCCTGGACAAGCCCACTGTAATTCCAACTTGTGCTGGTTGACCCCAGGCTCTAGGCACCAGTAACACCACCTCTCCTTGCAATCTTCCAGCCCTAAGGGATGTAGGAGCTTCATGCTCTTACCAATATCTGGAATGTCTCCTATCTTAGATCGGGTTACCCTCAAAACAGATCCTGAAACAGACATGGGTGCATTGAATTTATTTGGAGGGTAATCCTGGGAGGCACAAATGGGGGCAGGGGGGTGGAAGTGGGATACGGAAAGGATAGCAGCTGATAAAGGATGCATTAAGTATGGGTTACTACTGTGGGCAACTAGGACTCAATCCCACAGGGGCCCTTCTAAGAATCATTGTGAAACACACCCCAGAATCAGCCCACTAGAGGAAGAGGAAGCTGCATTGTTTATCTACTAAGTTCCATTCCCATGACTGAGGATGGTTTCTGGGGTAGTAACTCCTTCACACCCCCAGATTGGCCAGTAAATACATGAAAAAATGCTCAACAGCATTCGTGATATTAATAACAAACCACAATGAGATAACTTCATACCTTGAGAATCACTAAAATTAAAAAGACTGATAATATCAAGTGTTGACAAAGACAGGGGACAAGTGAAACTCATACATCCCTGGTGGCAGTGTAAAATGTTGCAATCACTTTGGGAAAATATCTAGCTGTTTCTTATAAAACTAAATAAGCACTGACTCTAAGATGCAGCTATCTCCCTCCTGAGTGTTTACCCAAGGCAAATAAAAACACATATTACCACTGTACACAATGTTCTTCACAGCTTTACTCATCATAGACAAAGATGAGTTAAGTGGAACAAGACAAGAATGCCCACTCTCACCACACCTATTCAACAAAGTACTGGAAGTCCTTGCCCAAGCAATCAGGCAAGAGAAAGAAATAAAAGGCATCTAAATAGGAAAAGAACTCAAACTATCTCTCTTTGTGGATGACATGACTCTATTTACATAGAAAAGCCTAAAGACTGCCAAAAGGCTCCTAAAACTAATAAGCAACTCCATCAAAATTTCAGGATGCAAAATCAATATATAAAAATAAGTAGCATTTCTATACCCTATAATGTTCGAGCTGAGAGCCAAATCAAGAATGCAATTCCATTTACAATAGACACACACAAAAAAATACCTAGGAGTATGCCTACCCAAGGAGATGAAAGATCTCTACAAGGAGAACTACAGAACACTGCTGGAAGAAATCAGAGATGACACAAACAAATGGAAAAACATTTCGTGTTCACAGATTAGAAGAATCAATATAGTTAAAATGTCCACTCTGCCCAAAGCAACCTACAAATTCAATGCTATTCCTATCAACCTACCAGTGTCAATTTTTACAGAACTAGAAAAAAACTATTCTAAAATTCATATGGAACTGAAAAAAGAACCCAAATAACCAAAGCAATCCTAAACATAAAGAAAAAACCTGGAGGCATCACATTACTCAACTTCAAACTATACTGTAAGTTCTATGGTAACCAAAGCCACATGGTACTGGTACAAAAACAGGCAGATATACCAATGGAACTGAATAGAGAACCCAGAAATAAAGTCATGCGTCTATAGTCATCTCATCTTCGATAAAATCAACAAAAATAAGCAATGGGGAAAATGGTGCTGGGATAGCTGGCTCGACATATGCAGAAGAATAAAACCGGACCACCATGTACAAAAACCAACTCAAGATGGATTAAAGATTTAAATGTAAGTCCTCAAACTATAAGACTCCTAGAAGAAAACCAAGAAAAAACCATTTTGGATATTGGCCTTGGCAAAGAATTTATGACTCAGATCTCAAAAGCAATTGCAACAAAAACAAAAAATAACAAGTGGGACCTAATTAAATCAAAAGGCTTCTACACAGCAAAAGAAAATATCAACAGAGTAAACAACCAACCTACAGAATGGGAGAAAATATTCACAAACTATGCATCCAACAAAGGTCTAATATCTAGAATCTATAAGAAACTTAAACAAATAAACAAGCAAAAAACCAAGAACCCCGTTTTTTAAATGGGCAAAAGACATGAACAGACACTGCTCAAAATAAAACATGAAAGTGGCCAACATGCATATGAAAAAATGGTCAACATCACTAATCATCAGAGAAATACAAATCAAGACAACAATGAGATACCTTCTCACACCAGCCGGAATGGCTGTTATTAAAAAATCAAAAAACAACAGATGCTGGCAAGGCTACAGAGAAAAGAGAATGCTTTCACACTGTGGGTGGGAATGTAAATTAGTTCAGTCACTGTGGAAAGCAGTTTGGAGATTTCTCAAAGAGTTTAGAACTACCATTTGACCCAACAATCCCATTACTGGATATATACCCAAAGGAAAATAAATTCTACCAAAAAGACACATAAATGCGTGTGTTTATTGCAGCATTATTCACAATAGAAAAGACATGGAATCAACCGAGGTGTCCAACCACAGTGGGTTGAATAAAGAAAATGTGGTGCATATACTCTATGGACTACTACACAGCCATGAAAGAGAACATTATGTTCTTTGCAGCAACATGGATGCAGCTGGAGGCCACTATCTTAAGCAAATTGATGAAGGAACAGAAAACCACATTATCATTCAAGCAGGAGCTAAACGATAGTTACTCATGGACGTAAAGATGGCAACAATAGACACTGGGGACTAGCAGTGGTGGGAGTGAGGGAAGGGAGCAAGGGATGAAAAACAAGCTACTGGGTACCATGCTCAGTATCTGGGTGACAGGATCAACTGTTCCCAAATCTCAGCATCACACAATATACCCAGGTAATAAACCTGCACATGTACTCCCTGAATCTAAAATAAAAGTGGAAATTATTTTTTAAGAAAAGGAATTATGGCCTATTCCTATAACAGAATGCTAGTCAACAATAAAAATGAACAATTACTGACACAAGCAACAACATGGATGAATCTAAAATATATATATATGCCAGTGAAAGAAGCCAAACACAAACTATATGTTACATAAAATTTCAAAGGCCAGTCATGGTGGCCCATGCCTGTAAGTCTAACACTTTGGAAGACTGAGACAGGAGGATTACTTGAGGCCAGGAGTTCAAGACCAGCCTAGGCAACATAGTGAGACCTCAACTCTACAAAAAAAAAAAAAAACAAACTGAAAATTAGCTGGGTGTGGTGGTGTGCTAGCTATTAGGGAAGCTGAGGTGGGAGGATCACTTGAGCCCAGTAGTCTGAGGTTACAGTGAGCTACAGTTGTACCACAGCAGTCTGGGCATAAGCTGGGTGACAGAGTGATATCTTCTCTAAAAAATATAAATAAAAATTTAAAAATAAAACTCCAGGCTGGGCACAGTGGCTCATGCCTGTAATCTCAACACTTTGGGAGGCCAAGGCTGGTGGATCACCTGAGGTCAGAAGTTCAAAACCAGCCTGGCCAAGATAGTGAAACACTGTCTCTACCAAAAAATACCAAAAAATTATCTGGGTGTGGTGACACGCACCTGTAGTACCAGCTACTTGGGAAGATGAAGCAGGAGAATTGCTTGAACCTGGGAGGCAGAGGTTACAGTGAGCTGAGATCACTCACATCACTGCATTCCCACCTCGGTAACAGAGCAAGACTTTATCTCAAAAAAAAAATAAATAAAATAAAACTCCAGAGTAGACAAAACTATGATGATAGAGGTCAGGATAGGTGCTGTCTAGGAGTAAAAACGGTAATGGCTAAAAAGGGACATGAGGCTACCTTCTATGGGGATAGGAATGTTTTGGATCTTTATGAGTGGTAGTTACACCACATTCACAAATGTAAAAATTCACCAAGCAGTAAATTTAAAATGTTATGCCTTTTATGTAAATTGCACCTTAATTTTTTTAAAAGCAAAAACATGAAGTGAAATGAATAAAAAACTCTATTCTTAAAAGTCCTGCTACAAGCCCTCAGTTGGTTGCCAATGACAACTCTACTATTTGTACCTCCAGCCTCATTAGGGCAGAAGGTAAGACAGAGCTGGGGCTAGGCCAAGCCTCTGGAGCTGCCGGTGTAGAGAAAGCGCTTGCTCCCACCAGTGAGTTATGATTAAGAATTTTCTTTCTGGCCTCCAAGTGTTTTACTGGCTCATTCATCAATCTGTCAGGGCAGCCGTCAAGGCGAGAGCAGCAGAAAACTAACAGCTCACACCCAAACAGCCTGAATAATTCAACACCTGCCACGGCCTCCGGACATCAGGAACATGAAGCTAATTTTTTATTTATTTATTGGGCTCTGCAGTTTATTTCCACGACCCTTGAGGCTCAGAGAGTAGGTGTGGCATATCCACAGGCCAAGAGGGGAGAGACTAAATTTATAGAGGCTGGGCTATCCCATCCTGATATTTGGGGGAGAGTAAGGGAGAATGAACATCGAAACCAGAAGATCCTCTGAACAGGGAGGAGAAATAACAGATATTAAAGTCACAAGACACAGGTATAAACCCTGGGGTCAGCTACTCCTTGTTTATACGGTCTTGAGCAAGTCTTCGGCTTCTCTGAGCCTCAGTTTTCCTGGATTTAAGATGTGCATGGTGGCATGACACTTACCTAGTGCTTACTTTGTGCCAGCTTCCATTTAAATAACTTACATACGTTACCTCATGTAATACTTAAATGATTCTGTGTGATAGTTATGACATCATTCCAATTGTACAGATGAAGCAACCAGAGCCCAGAGCTCACCCAAGTGAACAAAAGCACCTATCTCATGGGTTGAGAATTCAGGGGTCAGAATTTACAAATCTCCAGACATCATGCCTGTTACACAGTAGATTCTCAATAAAGCATAGCCAATGCTGTTGTCATTATTAAAATATCTTTCAGGGTCATTGTTGCATTCAAGCATAACAACAAATACGTGCAGTTGATGAGCACGGTGTAACTGTAGGATGGGTAAAGTGAGGCAGAGAGAAGTGAAATGGCTTACCTAAGGCCACACACATTTACATTAAAGCCTGCTCTGTTCTAAGACCCACCTTGACTCCTTTATGGAGCTTTTGAGACCAAGTCGCAAGTTTGATAGACCAGACCTTAGTGCACAGGCTTTGATTCTGAAAGACCTGGATCCAAATCCTGCCTCTACTACTCCCCAGTAGTGTGACTAGAACAGGGTCCTTTCCATCAGCCTCCCTGCCTAAAAGATAGGATGAAACAATCAGGCACACAAGAATCATGGGCAGAATTGGGTGAGAGAAAGCAAGAGACCAGGATTTGCCCTCAGCCCTGCCACTTTACTCACTGCAGGACCTTGGACAGAAGCTGACTTCTGCTCAGTTTTATTATCTGAAAAATGGGGATTATAGTTCCATAATGTAATGCTAGAAATCTCGGGTTTCCCCAAAACCAAACCCAAGAATAAGGAGAATCTGAAAATTTCTAACAAATTCCCTGGCAATGTCGATGCTGCTGGTTTGGGGACCACACTTGGAGAATAATAAATCTATAGGAAAGCAGAAAGGATGGAGTTCAAATCAAAGTTCTGACTTCTTTGCTGTGTGACCTTAGTAAAGGTACTTGGTCTCTCTGAGACCCAGTATGTCTGTCTTAAAATCCAGCAAATGATGTCTACTTCACAAAGTTAAGATCAGAGGTAATAGAAAAAGTACCTGATACTTAACAGGCTCTCAATAGAGGGCAGCTCTAGGTGACAGTTCTCTTGAAGTGCATGAAATGCAGTATTAATTTTTAATGAAGACCACCACCAACAGAATAGCCTCCTTGAATTTGCTTTTCTGATGGGTAGAGAAGAGAGAGAAGTTTCACAAAACGTAGTTCCATGAAGTCAGAGACAAAAGACTGGGGCTGGGGAGCTCACAGGAAACACTCAGTGACACATTAGGCAGAACGGATGCCCAGATTTATCTGTGCACACAAAACAGTGCTAACCTAAAGAATCAATTAGCTCCCTGCCAGACAAGCTCTCTCACCCCAGGCACCCAGAGAGGGCCTGCCTGCCCCAGCCACCCTGAGCATCATGGGAACAAATCTTCAAAGTCATTTTCTTTCTAGTTCCGATGTGATTAAAAGACAAGCTGCCTCAACTGGGGGACAACTCCATTAACAACCCTCAGATGGCAAAATGTCATTGGCCAAGATGTCCTGAGAGAAACATTGTTCGCATGGTGGGGGAGGGTTGGAGATACACTTGCAGGTACATTGTGACCGTTGGCAAATCTGGGCTCTGAGCCTCGGTGTCCTCTTCGTACAAAAGAGAGGCATTAGATTAGCTGACTTCTAAGAACCCTCCAGCTCCAATGTTGTGTGATTCTATATGCAACAGTCTCAGGTGGGGTCAGAAACAGGGATCTGAACGGGATCAAGAAAATCAGGGGCTTGGAGTGTGGTCTGCTTCAGCACCACAGACAGCTCCAAGCCGCTGGGTAAAAAATGCCTAAATGTCTATGAAGGCAGATGAGTGACATTGACATTATAGTTTCAGTCAGGGGTCCTCAATCACAGCACTATTGGCATTTGGGGCCAGATGACTCTGGAATTTTTCCCGTGTATTGCAGAATGTTTGTAAGCATCCACCTCACACCACTCAAAATCATCTCCCAGGCATTGCCAGACATCACCAAGGAGTGGGAACAAAATTACCTCCACTTGAGAACCAGCAATCTAAGTGAGCAGCTCTCCCTGCAGCACACAGGTGGGACCACCCTCATTGCCCGAGTCCTGAGTCTGTCCTTCTAGACTTAAAGAATCCAGGAACGTAAATCTCTATTCTTGTCTCTTCTGGTGAGCAGCAGTAAACAGGTTTTAAAAAAAGGTAAATAAGTGTTTTAAAAGAATTACAGACTACAGTAAGTGCTATAGAAAAGATCAACAGGAGGATGTGATTTCAAATAATAATAATAATATGAGAACACATCACCTTAAATAAGGTGGTTGAGAAGGGCCTCCCTGAGGAGGTGACAATTGAACTGACACCTGAAGGTTGAGAAGGAACTACTTGTAAGAAAATATGGGACATTCATTTCAGGCAGAAGAGACAGAAAATTTGAAAGCTCTGATGTTGGAGAGAGTTGTTTGAGGAAAGGCAAGGAGGTCAGTGTAGCCTCCTGTAGAGTGAGAGAGGGAAGAACAGCAGAGATGAGGCATGAGAAGAGCAAACAGGTTGTGGGAAATCCTTGGGAAATACGTCAGGTACTGGTGAAAGCCTCCCCTCCCGGGTCCTTAAGACCCACAGCAAAAGCCTTAGGCCTCCTTCACTGTGAGAAGCCATCAAGGCTGCAGATCAAGCCCACATTTGCAGCTGAAGGCGAGGTCAGGGTCTTACAGGTTGCTCAGAAAACTAACAGTTTTTGTACAGCTTATGAAAGTTTCCCTATTTCTAACCAAAGGTCAAGATCAAGAAGATGCAGCACATTTTGCAGCATCCAGGGAACAGAACCTGCCCTTCCTTAAACACACATCTTGCCCTAGATCCCATGGCATTATTAAGCTTTTGAGAGCATCTTGTGACTTGGGAAGATGGCACAGTGTCGGAGAAAAGAGAGAAAATAGCATTTTCCTGAGAATTTATGACAATATAATTTAGTTTTCCTGCCTGAATCATTGTCTCTTCTCTCTTCCCCCCAGCGTCCTCCAAAAACCAATGACTTCAACACTTTGCAAACCTGTTCTGGTCCTACCCTCCCAAGAGAAAGCTCAGAGGACCTCTGTTATTCCTGTTTATTGAATGGGGCATTAGGGGGCAGTGAGATCTTGTGAGAAGTTCCCAAAGCCCCCATATTAAAAAGCAATTCTAGCAACTTGGCTGCTTCTAAATGTACATCTTTATTCATCTCTACCTTAAAAAAATTTACCTGTAGAGAAAAGTCAACAGCTTGATTCCAGAAAATTTCAAAGAAGAAATGGACATCACTTCAGACCTTGACAAGGACAATGGAAATTGAAATCCAGGGAAGGGAATTATAATAGTAACACCTACACATAAGAACTCTAGAATCAAACCCAGAACTGGGCTCAGACACCAGATCCTCTACTTACTTTCTGGGAGGCTCTATGAAATTGATTTTACCTTTCTGAACTCAAGCTCCCTCATTTGTAAAATGGAAATAATAGTAATACTAATTTCATAGAGTTCTGGAGGGGAAGGGAACAAAATAATATTCTGATAGAAGATAAGCTTCATGAGAGAAGGTCCTGAGATTGTTATCAGTGTAAGCACATGTCTTGCTTCTATAAATACTGGTTGAGTTCACAATCTTATGAGTGAGTGCATGTGTGAATAAATTATGAACCAGAGGAAAGGGGATGTTTGTTATGTAGTGTCAGAGAGTTTAGCAATACTGTCACCTATAGTAAAATGGAAATTAAATAATATGTCTAGTGTACTAGGTTATCTAAACAAGGGGATTTCCAGGCAGAATATTGAAGATAACGCTGTTTCTTCTTGTTGCTTATAGTAAAATGCAAGAGGCAAGAGATAACCTGAAGGAATGACTGATAAAAAGAAGCCAGGACTTGCTGGTTTTGAAAATTGCTTGTGTCTCTAGATGGCAAGTGATTCCAAAATTAAGAAATATCTCTAGGCAAAAGTCAAATTCAGGGCACTGTCAGGAAATAGAGTATAAAGATGAAGTTGAGGGTGTGACCACAAAATTCATTATTAATGCCTCATAACAACCTAAGATAACCAATCATTCAAACCATGCAAATTTTAATAAGCAGTATTGTGGTTCCACTGCCTTGGGATTCTCAGAAGTTCAAGGTAGAGAATAGTTTATGCCAACGAGATTCATGTCTGTGGCTTTTTTTCTAATGGAATGAACTCCCAATAAGATTCATAAAAGACCCACAAAATTTTTCAGATAAATGTATTGGCAGAAACACAGCCCACTTGTATTGAAAAAGGCATAAACTGCGCAAATTAAACAGAGGATTTTAGACCCACCCCCACCACATCTACAGAAAAAAAGTAAGCTAACTATAGCTTGTCTTCATACAGGTTACTTTCATGGGGAAGAAATGATGACTGGGTGATGAAAACAAGAGTTCAAAGGGTGAAGCCAAGAGCCATGGAGATTTTAAGTCTTAGGCCTTGAGTCTTGTTGAGTAATAACTAGATTATCTACACATAAGCAGACAAAATTTGCCTAGATATGAATAAATATTTAACTCAAAATTTTTTAATTAATAAAATTCATCTTTTGAACTGAGTTTCTTGAATTAGAAAAGAAAGTCATTGAAGCCATGGAGGGAACATTTGTGGCAAAGCACTAGCCATCCTGAACTCTTCCCTCCCCACTGTTAATTCATCAGTTGCTAAGATCATGCGTGGCTGAAGGAATCCCAATGAACAGACCTGGCCAATCTGAGTCCTGCATTCCTCTGGTTGTGGTGTTGGTCAGGGATAGGGACATATGGCTCCATCATCCAATGAGATGGCAAGAGGTTTTATATAGACTTCTGGGGCAGGGTCAACTTCCCCTTCCCACTGCCCTCAGGACTGAAAAGGCACAGGAGTAGGAACCACTATTGAGATTACTCAAGCTCAGAGGAGGAACAGGAGGGGAAAAGGGCTTCACAGTGGAAGTAACATGAGCTGTGTTTTTGATGATTAATTTAGTTGGCAAACAAGGTAGGGGAGAAGAGAACTTCACGAAGAGGGAAGAATGTGAACAAGGGCTAGGAGGATTTAGACAGCACAGAGTGTTTCATGGAAATAGAACATCCTGGCTGAAGGGAAGAGTGCACGTGAAGGTCGGATGAGAGATAAGACTAGAGCAGGCTGTGGGCCTAATTATGAAGAGCCTTGTAAGCCATGTAGGTGACTTTGGAATTGAGGGCTCTGGGGAAGAGCACAGCCAGGTTTCATTTTTTTGTCTTTTTTTGTTTTTGTTTTTTGTTTGTTTGTTTATCTGTTTGTTTTCAGAAAGATCACTCTGGCTACTCCCTGGTGGAATGACTATGGGAGTCTTGCATAGTCTAAATCAGGCGTCCCCAAACTTTTTACACAGGGGGCCAGTTCACTGTCCCTCAGACCGTTGGAGGGCTGCCACATACTGTGCTCCTCTCACTGACCACCAATGAAAGAGGTGCCCCTTCCTGAAGTGCCGCAGGGGGCCGGATAAATGACCTCAGGGGGCCGCATGCAGCCCGTGGGCCGTAGTTTGGGGACGCCTGGTCTAAATCCATCTTAAACAGTCTTCAAGACCACAAACTATGAAGGCCAGAACTTTGTGGGTAAGGTCCCTAGGACAGGTCCTTGAGGCCGAAAATCTGGGAATGTAACTTGTTTGAATTGAAGTCTTCAGCGGCCCCATCACTTACAGCCTCTTGGCATCTGACTTAGTTTAGGTTCACCAAGAAGCAGACCCTGAGACAGACTTGGGCAGAGTTTTTTATTTGGGAAGTGCCCCTAAGAAGCACCAGTAGGAAAGTGGGGAAATGAGATAGGAAAGGGATAGAAGTCAATAGATAGGGCATTGATGAGCAGGGCATGGGCGACCGGGGCTCAATCCCACTGGGCGCTTCTGGGAGATAGTGTGGAATATGTTCAGAGTGGTCTCACCTGGAAGATGAGGGAGCTAGGGTATTTATCCTCCAACTAACCATCCTTGCTTGGTTTGAAGGACTGTGTCTTTCCAGCATTTCTGGCCAGTCCCATTGCAGACTGAGCATGCATATGGCTGAAGAGTGCCTTCAGACAGGAAGACTCAGGGGCTGGCCGCAGAAGTCTGTGAGCATGTTCAGGGTCCATGAATGCTGGAGGGCTGCAGGTGGGACACAACAGCATTTGCTACAGGATACATGAACAATTATTGACAAGGAAGGCAGGAAAAGAGGAGGGAGGGAGGGAGGGAGGGCGAGCAAGCAAGAGGTAGAACAGAAGAATGTAAACAGGAAGGAAAAGGGACTATTCACTGAGCATTTACTATTTACCAGGCATTATGACAAAAGTCTCCATTTATCTTATTTAAATATCACTATGCTGCGAGGAGAAACTGATTGTCCTGTTTTCCAGATAAGATATAAAGGCTTGGATAGGCTAAAATAAGTGACAAACAGATCTGGAGTTAAAACTCATGACCCCAAATTCTGAAAAAATTATCATTATCCTTCTCACTCTTTGGTGTGATGTGGGGTTGACAGGTCTGGAAATGCAAGCCCCAGGCTGCGGTCCCCTGGTCACATGACACTCGGCCGGCAGTAGCAGGTGTGCTCTGTCAACCCATTGACCCTGCAGGAATAATTTATGCCCGAGGTTTTTGCTTATTTGGAAATAACTGGCTGGTGGATGGTGCTAAATGAAGACCATCTGCAGATGTGAATTATTTAAAGGCAGGAGCATTACTCGTGTGCAGGGAAACTCACTGGGGCCCAAGCAAGGGGCCTGGGTCCACTCTCTTGTGACCCATCACATCCCAATCAGAAAGTGGAAATGCTCCGGGGGAATAGATTTGAAATCTCCCAGCAGCAGCCCTGCCCTATTCCTACCTCCCACCACAGTCCTCCAGCTTCTCCATCATGATTGCTCACAGATTCCCTGGATGAAATCAACTCATAAGGGACTTCTTGGGGACAGAAGTGATGCCATCGACAAGATATGTGGGCTTGGGCAGGTCACATTACCTCTTCAAGCCTCAGTTTCCTCATCTGTAAAATAGGGATGATATGGTTTGGATCTGTGTTCCCACCCAAATCTCATGTTGAATTGTAATTCCCAGTGTTGGAGGTGGGGCCTGGTGGGAGGTGGCTGGATCATGGGAATAGAGTTCTCATGAATGGTTTAGCACCATTCCTCTAGTGCTGTCCTCGAGATAGAGTTCTCAGGAGATCTAGTTGTTGAAAAGTCTGTAGCACCTCCCACCTCCCACGCTTGCTCTTCCTCTGCTCCCACCACACAAGAGAGCTATTCCCACTTTGCCTCCTGCCATGATTGGAAGCCCCCTGAGGCCTCTTCAGAAGTAGATGCTGCCATGCTTCTTGTACATCCTATGGAACTGTGAGCCAATTAAACCTTTTTATTTTATAAATTACCCAGTCTCAGGTATTTCTTTATAGCAATGCAAGAATGCAAGAATGGATCAATACAAGGGATTACATTAGGGTTCTCCAGAGAAGCAGCATGTGGAGGGGGTGAGGAGAGAGAGAGATTAGCTCACATGATTATGGAGGCTTAGCAGTCCCACAATTTGCCATCTGCAAGCTGGGAACCCAGAAAATTTGGTGATGTAGTTCAACCAGAGTCCAAAGTCCTGAAAACCAGAAGCGCCAATGGTGTAAGTCTCAGTTTGAGGTCAGAAAGAAAGTGACGTCCCAGCTCAAGCAGGCAGAGAGCAAATTCAACCTTTCTTGGCTTTTGTGTTCTAGGCAGGCCCTCAATGAGTTGGCTCATGCCCACCCACCTTGGGGAGGGCGATCTGCTTTATTCAGTTCACCTATTTAAATACTAATCTCTTCCAGGAACGTCCTCACAGTAACACCCAGAAATAATGCCTAACCGGATTATCAGCATCCTTTGGTCCAGCCAAGTTGATACATAAAATGAACCTTCTCAGGGATCATTAGCACTTAACTGAATAATCGATGAGTCAACACATGAGTTGCAGACCCTCTGGTGCCCACTCATATCCCCTTGCCTTCACCTGAAGACACATTGGCCCAACTCTTTTGTTAGCACCTGAGGGCTTTCTCAGGTCCAAAGTTGGCCTGAAATGCTGGGGTATCAGTGCCTCCTGACAACATCCCCAGTGATGAAATACCGAAGCTCCCCAACTCCTCAGGTAGGACAACTCTGAGGCATGTTTCCCACAAGTTTCCCAGAGCCTCCCAGTGGGGTCTGGGCTCCAGCCACCCACACTGACGACTGGTTTAATAATGGAGGCTTTTTAGGCTCCTTCCCTTCCTTGTCCCATTTCCCTGTTTCCCTTCTGTTTCCTTCATTTCCCATATAATCTCGTTGCACTTAAATCCTTATCTCTAGCTTTGCTTCCAGGGGAACCCAAGCTAAGGTATCATTTCAGTTGCGGTTGTTGTTTTATGAGGTTTAGAATTCTGGGAAATAGGAAACACCCACATTCTGTGTGGGTCCAGAATTCAGAGCCAGCATTAACCTGGAGGAGCTTCAGGGAGGCAGACTCAGCCTCTACAGAAGAAAAGCTCCTCTTCACTCCCCCTAGGCAAGATCACACTGAGGAATAACTGTTGTAAGCACTCCCCATGTGATGCTGATCCTGTTACACAGGACAGGCCCCTGCAGGACTCAGGGCCTGAGACCCCTGGGCTCACCTGCCTCCATGACCTACCATGATCACTAAGCCAGTGCTCGCAGCTCTTGCTATCCCTGCCATGGCTCCAGTGTTAGCCATCACCCTACATGGGGCCCAGCCTGGCTATGGATGGCACTGGCCCATCATTAAAGTACCTAATGGGGAGGGAGGAGGAAGAAGCATGGATGATGAAAGGATAGATGCTAGCTAGGAGGAAGACACTACAGTGAAACCCCTGGGGAGCTAAGGAACACGAGTCACCAGCTTGGAGGGCAGCCCAGAAGAATGCTGGCTGGGCATGGAAATTGGTGCCAAGACAGGTTGAGCACTCCCTAATCCTCCTCTTCCACCACCATCATCACAATCATTATCATTATCACTACCACCACCATCACCATCATCATCAACACCACTGCCGACACTATCATTATCACTGTCACCATCATCATCACTCTCACCATCATTATCATCCCATCATCATTATCATTACAGCCATCACCACCATCATCAGCACTATCCCCATTATCACCATCGACATCAGCATCACCACTATTATCACCACCACCATTATAACAACCATCATCGTCATCACCACCATTACCACCATGACCACCACCATCACCACCATGACCACCACCATCATCACTTCCACCATCATCACCATCACCATTATTATCATCCCCATCATCATCATTACAGCCATCATCACCATCATCATGACTATCCCCACTAACACAGTCATCACCATCATTGCTACTATCACCACCACCATTATCACAAGCACCGTCATCATCATCACCACTATCACCATTACCACCACTATTGTCACCATCATAATCACCACAATGACCACCATCATCCTCATCATCACCACCACCATCATCACTACTCATGTTTATGAGCTTGGCAGTGTAAATGAAGTATCTCTACCCCTGCTACAACCCTGCCTCTAAGGACTGTTAGTTACTCTCATTTTACTGAGGAGAAAACTGAGGGTCAGAGAGGCGAAAAATCATCCCCAAAGCCATCACAACCACAAAATACCATCAAAATACCTGGTTTGAGGTGGGTTCAAGGCAGGTCCAGCTGGTGTCAAAACCCATGATCTTTCAAATACCCTTCATATTCATCCATTCATTTCAAAAAACACATCAATCTGTTGAGCACCTACTACGTGTTGGTCACTCTATTGTATTATGCCCAATCCTCTGAATAGCCCTGAAAAGTTACCCAGAAGATTGAGGCTCAGAGGGATAAAGAGACTTGTCCACAGCCACACAGCTGGTAAATGCCAGAAATAGATTCAGACCCAGGTCTGTATGGCTTTAAACCTAAACTTTTTCTCAAACAGAAGTTTGGGGAGGTATGTACTCAAACAAAAAGAAAGTGTTTTGTGAATTGGAAGATCACTTCTAACTGGCAAAATCAGGGGAGGCTTCCTGAAGAAGGAGGGTATCTGGGCTGAGCCCTGAAAATTGAAGAGACATTTCCCACAATGCAATAAGAGAGAAAAGCATTCTAGGCAAAAGAAGCAACACAAGAAAAAACCATGGGGCCAGGAAGTTTGTGGGGGATGGTACAAACAAGGAGTGAATTGGTTAGGCTGGAGGTTGGGGCAAATACAAGAGTAAAAATGGAAGCTGGACAAGGGATCATGTCGGTTCATGGGGGTTGGGAGCTGATTGTTCAGCGTGCTCAGTGTCAGCCCAGAGGAGCCTAGGACTTCATTTCACTGGCAGAAAACAGCCAGTTAGGTCTGTTAAGATTAGAAACAGCCAGGCACAGTGGCTCACGCCTGTAATCCCAGCACTTTGGGAAGCCAAGGTGGCCAGATCACAAGGTCAAGAGATCGAGCTCATGCTGGCCAACATGGTGAAACCCTGTCTCTACTAAAAATACAAAAATTAGCTAAGTGTGGTGGTGTGAGCCTGTAATCCCAGCTACTTGGGAGGCTGAGGCAGGAGAATCGCTTGAACCGAGGAGGCGGACATTGCAGTGAGCCGAGATCATGCCATTGCACTCCAGCCTAGCCACAGAGTGAGACTCCATCTCAAAACAAAACAAAACAAAACAAAAAAAGATTAGGAACATGAGAGCAGCTGGAGTTTCTGACTCCCTGCAGCGCACAGAGGGCAGACTCCAGCAGGGAGATCTATTATAGAAACCTCTGAAGGAGGCTGCTACAATAGTCCATGCCAGACTCGGGGCTTGGATTGGGGCAGTAAGTTGAGAAAGGGCAGCGGTAAGTGGAGAAGTTTCCTAAGCTAGAATATGCCTGCCCCAAGAAGGGGCTGATGACCTCCACCAGCAGGTCGCATGGTCTCCCAGCTTGATATGGACAGGGGAGAGGAGGTAGGGCTGGTTTTGTGAGTTCCTAAAACTAGAAGGTCCTTGCACTAGTGCAATCCACTTTTGTAAGCCTCCATTTCCCCAACTACAAAATGAGAAAGATAACATCCACTTTAGCTTTCCACTTTTATTATTATGATTATCATCATCATCATCATCATCATCATCATCAGTATTATCAGGAACCATGAGGATACAATGAGTAAGTAAGACCTCAGTTCCTGACCTTGCAAAGTTAAACATCTAGGAAAAAGGACAAAGCATTGGACAAATGATGTGTGATCCAGTGAGGGTCTCCCTGGAGGCATCAGGAAAGACTTTCTCAAAAATGAACTGACTTGAACCAAGCAAAGAGGAAGACAGTGTTCCTGGCAAAGGGAACAGCATGTGCAAAAGCCTGGAGGTCCCAGCAATGACAAAGCTTAGTCAAGAAAGTAAAAGGCATTTCTTTTGCCTAAATCCTAAATCAAGGTGTAAGGCGCTGAGGCAGAGGTGGAGAGAGGGCAAGAACTAAGCTTGGAGAGGTCAGGAAGGGCCAGATCACAAAGGGCCTTATAGATCTTTATCAGAGGTCTGGGATTTATCCAGGGCGATAGAGAGCCATAGAGGGCTATAAACAGAAGAGAGACAGCTTTGCTCTTGGGAAAGATCAGCCTGGCTGCAGGTGGGGATAATAGTGGAAACAAGAAGGATGAGTAGAAGGTGAAGAGCTGAAAGTGGCAAAGGCTTGCAGAGTTTGAAAATGTTTTGGAGGATCTCTCCTTCAACAGCCAGCTGGGGGAAAAGTCATTACATTCTTTGCCATCATTGTTTTCATACACTAAAGCACAAGCAATGGGAAGGCCAGTATTGGGCACTTTGACCGTATGTTCCTTTTCTTGTACCCCACTATTACCCCATGGTTCTGCCTGGAATACACAGGGAGGACAGGCTGGCCCGGGTCACCCAAATCCCTCCAACCATGTGGCCAGAAAATAATTTCATTCCTTAGCTCCCAAAGGCAGCCAACCCAGATGAAGGAGACCCAGAGTCAGTGGCGGTGCCTGGAGGTGCTCCTGAGTTAATTGGGAGCATGGACGATGCACCATTGCTCTGTCTTCATCTTGACGGATCTAATAAGACAAGCAGTGATCATACTAAATGGACTGACCCCAGCAGACTGAGGCCACAGCCAGATGCCCCAGGACCCAGGCACACGGTAGAGCAGTCTCTGCGGGGATAATTGTCTTTCTTAAAAGAGAGTGGCGGGGGATGGGGAGAAGTGTGGCTGGGGCTTGCTGGACACATGTAACCTGGAGAAGTCAGAGTTCTGAGGTCACAACAATGGAGTCACATCAGGTTCACCAAGATGCATTAGGTATTTCTAAAGCTTCCACTTACTGTGTGAGTGGCTGTGCTGGGTGCTGGGACACAGCTGTGGTTGAGACAGACTTGGTCCTACCCTCCCGGAGATGACAGTCTGGTGTGAGACAGGTATAGTCAAATGGTCACACTGCAGAGGAAATAACAATCATGGCACAACAGCAAAGGAGAAGACCCAGGGCCGCAAGAAGTAGTATGCATGAGTCTGTTTTCTCATGGCTGTAAAGAATACCTGACACTGGGTAACTTATGAAGGAAGAGGTTTAATAGACTAACAGTTCGACGTGACTGGGGAGGCCTCGGAGAGCTTAATCATGGCAGAAGGCAAAAGGGAAGCAAAGCAGGTCTTATGTGGCAGTAGGAGGAGAAGGCGAAGGAAGCCGCACACGTTTAAACCATCAAACCTCGTGAGAATTCCCTCACTATCATGAGAACAGCACGGGGGAACTACCCCCATGATCCAACCACCCCCACCAGGTGCCTCCCTTGACATGTGGGGATCGCAATTCCAGATGAGATTTGGGTGGGGACACAGAGCCAAATCATATCAGAGTCCTAAGAACTATTGATGACTGAGCTCTTAGTCCACATGCGTATTAACATGTGATTGTTCATTACAACAACCCCATGAAGTAGGTTTTATTATTAACAGCCCCATTTTGCAGAGAAGGAAACTGATGCCTGTAAGGGTAGCCAAGAGAAAGGAGAATAGACCCAAAGTCAGGCAAGAAAGTTTTATTAACCTGCTGGGCTGCTCTGTAACAATCAGAGGAGGCAGCCCTGAGCTTACAAAATGAGGGGTTTATATGGGGTGAGGGGGGGATACGGGGCTTTTAGGACTGAGGTAATCTATGCACTGGTAACAGGCGCAGAGATAGTGTGTTAACTTGTAACAGACCTACAATACATCATCTTGTGACTTCTGTGGCTTCTGAGTCTTTTTTTAAAAAAAGAGAGCAACCAGGAGTTTTTTTACAGATATGTGTCAAACAGGAATTTACAAGTATGGATAACCAACATATGTCTTCCCTGCCCTCCCTCGAGCTGCCTGGATGGCTGTCATCAGGCTTTGCTTAATTGCCACATGTCTGGCAGCCTTGATGTGGTGCCTAGGCAGGGTTCAGGAATGCAGCTGCAGAGCAGAGGTGGGAGGGCTCCGCCTTCAAGGAGGGGGTTTTCTTGTCCCTAACAATGCCCAGAGAGGGGAAGTAACTTTTCCACATCTGCCCAGCTGGGAAGTGACAGCGCTGGGTTTTAAAGCAGGTGTTCCAGCTCCACAATCCAGGGGCCAAACCACAAGGAGAGGGCTGTACAAAGGCCCTGTGGAGGGAAGGGGGCTGAATAAGAAAGAAACCACCAGCAGGCAGGAGATCAAGCGAACAGAGTCGGAGGGGCTGGGTGCAGGCAGGGCCAGACCACACAGTCACATCCCAGATACACGTCTTTATTTTGAGGGCAGTGTGGAGATATAAAACGGTCTTAAGCAGAGGAGGAATGTGATCAGCTTTGATCCTTAAGCCCCTTTACCCCAACCCTGGCCCCCAAGCAGAGGTAGCAGGTCAGGAACAAGACATACATTGGACAGATGAGGAGCTCAAAGCCAAAGAAATGGGGTGCCTCGACATCCAGCCGAGTCAGACAGAAATTTGGCATGATAGCAGCTCTCCCTCTGGCATCTCCCACCCTGGGATTCTCCAGAGAGACGAGGCTAAGGAAATGAGGAGGCCCGCTAGCTGGGTGACCTTGGGCAAGCCCCTTGACCTCTCTGGGCTTCCACTTCCCTTTATGTAAAATGGGGACATAGGGTGATCATCAAAGAGTGTTCTAGCTCTGACGTGCCAAGGTCACATGGCTTCTTTCTTTCCCTTTCTGTTATCCCTTCCATATAATTCTATATAAAGCACCTACTGAGTGCGCCAGGCACTGCACCTGTACCAATCCCACCGTGGGAAGAAGATCGTGGACTATGCTGAGGTTATTTAATGTCCCTACATTGTGCCCCGACAAAGGGGATACCCAGCACCTGCCAGGTTCACCCAGGACTCCCACCTCACACCACCCTCATGCCACCCGCTCCAACAGCTGTGGCCGCAGCAGGGCTTCCATCTCCACACACGATCATTTCCCTCTGATTAAAACAGATGGAGAAACTTGGAAGGAAACATGGCCCAGGTCCTGTCCCGGAGGTCACGGCTCTGGGAAGGGAAGAGGGCCAGGGCTCATTCCAACACCAGCTGCCTCAAGCGGCTCCAGCCTCTGAGGCCAGCTTCCCTGGAGCCTTCATGTGCCTTCTCTGCAGACCTCGTGGAGCTCAGATTGCCCTTCCTGGAACTCCAGCCTTTCCAGTCCCAGCCTCTCCTTCTGCCCACACAGCCCCAACTCCCTTGGTGTC
Source organism: Saimiri boliviensis (assembly GCF_048565385.1). Lineage (NCBI taxonomy): Eukaryota > Metazoa > Chordata > Mammalia > Primates > Cebidae > Saimiri > Saimiri boliviensis. Next base: position 24,874,968 of record NC_133455.1, on the reverse strand, counting down.
CGGAGAGGCTCCATGCGTCTCTCTCCAAGGATTCAAGGGCCCCTGGCCCATCCCCACAGACCTCCACCCACCCCTAAATGCAGGATCGCAAGACGTCCCCTTCCATAGCAGCCTCAGGTTAGATCAAACACCGCTCACAGGACGATTTGGGGTGGAAATTTATAAACAATTATAAGAAGTTTTAAAATGAACAGAATTTTCAACCCAACATTTTTTTCTAGAAATTTATCTCACAGAAATATTTGCCCAAGTACGTAGTCATGTACTTATCTATAATTTAAAAATCCAAGAAGCTCTGAAAATGGAATGTGTTTCCATCCTAAGTTTGGAGCCAACGCTTACTTGGCACAAAACCCTCCCTGAACAAACGTGAGGCTATTTATAGTCTTTATTTATGCCACTTAGTGGGAATATTTATGTGTTGCACTGAAGAATTTATCCGTGTGTTTCATTATAGGACGCTACTCTGAGCCCCCTCCGATCTCTGATTTTATTACATAGTATATGATATATGTACCTTAAAACTCACCTAAAATCCATAAACACTGAATCCCAAAACATAGGTGGCTCCAGGCATTTGGAAAAGGGTTTGTAAGCCTGTACTAGCAAACAGTGGAGATAACCTAGAAGTCCACCCATCGGGAACTAGTTAACAAACTAGGATCCACCCATACAGTGGAGTTGCATTATCAATACCAAAGGGTCACTGCCAACGCTCTGAGGCAGATTCTGTCATCATGCCAATTGTACAGATGAGAACACTGAGGCTGAGAAGTCACTTTCCCGAGATGATGCTAATGTAGAAAGAATAAGAATTAGAAGAAACACCCAAAGTCAAAATGCATTGATTTTTTTAAAAAGGCCAGTTGCAGAAATAATAGGTAGATGTAAATCCATTGCCTGGACCCAATGCGCATGTTTGTGTGTGCACAGGAAAATGACAGAAGGATCCACTCTGAATGGTTAATAGTGACGCACCCCTAGGAAGGGAAATTAGGGATGGATGGAAGTGTTTTGACTTTATCGTTTTTCTCCTCTTAGGAGTTATTTGGGTTATTTGGGTTTTTACCAGAACTATATCCATGACTTCAGTCATTTCTTAATTCAGTAAGGTCAAAAAGCTCCTGGAATGAAGACCCCAGTGGCTTACCTGATTCACCCTTAGGATTTACAAGAAAGTCTAAAGGACTGAGCAGGACTATTCCTGACAGCAAGGAGGGCATGGTCTAGCAGGAGCAAGGACCAGGGGCCCTGAAGGGAAAGAGGGAGGAGACAGCAGAGGAGGAGAAAAAGCACAGCACTTGAGTATCTGTGTGTGTGTGTGTGTGTGTGTGTGTGTGTGTGCCTGTGTGTGTGTGTCTGTGCGCGTGTGTGTGTCTGTGTGTGTGTCCAGTTCCTTTAAAAATCAATGAGAATGTTTAGAATGGTGAATAGTGGAACTGGGGACTTTCTGTGCATCATCCCATCTGATCCTCATCATAACCCATGGGGTGGGAATGCTTAACCCATTTTACAAATGAGAAGACCAAGGACCACAGAGGCCAAAGAACCTGCACAACAGCACCCAGCCAGTGGTTAGTAGACACAGGATTCAACCTGGGGTCAAAGTAAGCAGTCTCTTCACTCTATTTGCAATGCATCTCCCAAGGGGAAGGGGGAGGAACTTAACATTCTAAAAAAGTAGTGAATAATTAAATAGAATGTAAGAAGTGATAAGTGCAGAAATGGGTAAAAGGGTCAGAGCTGTGACATTTAAATGGGATAGTCAGGGGATTTCACTGAGAAGGTGGCAGTGGCACAAGACTGGAAGGAAGGGAGGGGATTGGATGAATGGCCATCCAGGGGAAGGGCACACCAGGTGGAGGGAACAGCCAGTGCCAAGGCCAGGAGGTGGGAGTGATCTGACATTTGTGAGGAATAAGGAGACAGTCAGGATGGAGCATCATGAGTGAGAGGGAGAGAGAGTGGAGTAGGAATCAGGGTGATCAAGAACAGCAGCTGGTTGGCTGCAGCTGACTCTTGTAAGCCACTGCCATTGGGTTACTCTTCGTTATAAAGGGCCATCGCCAAGCTTTAGAAAAGTTTTAAAGATGTAGTCACGCCAACTGAGCCTTTCTCCATGGGCAACCAGAGAAAAAGTAAATACCATTCTCACGCACCTCATTGTCATTTGATTTCTCATTGCCATGTGTAATGGTCAGTTGTATGTGTCACCTTGGCTAGGCTATCGACCGTGTTAATCAATCAAACACTCATTTAGAGCTTGCTGTAGAGGTAATTGTTTTGCTTTTCACCTTTCTCTATCTTTATTCATATATAAAATAAAAAGGCTCTGGAGGTAATTTCTTTCTTCGTTTATTAGGAAACTTTTTTGTCTGTTTGTTGCTTTGAATCAAATTCTAGTGGAGGCCTGGGTTGTCCTTTGCTTTGAGAAATGACTCTCTCTCATTCCAAGTAGTTTGGGGACCCTGTCAGTCGAGACAGTCTCCCCACCCTGGGTTACGGGGTGGCAGCTGGCCCAAACTAGGCTGGTTACTCTAAAGGTGTTTCGTAGGTGTCACTGATGTTCATAATGAGTTGACATTAAGTAAAGGAGATTATCCTACGTAATCTGGGTGGGATTCAAAGGCCTTAAGAAGAGAACTGAAGTTTCCAGGAAGAAGAAATTCCACCCATAATCTGCAGATCCAGGTCCTCCTCGAGAGTTACAGCCTGCCCCCCTGATGGATTTCAGATTTGCCCAGCCAACCACACACTCAGATAAGCCCTGCAATGAACAAATCTTCATATACCTCTCCCACTGGTTCTGCTTCTTGGTTGAGACCTGACTGATATTCTACGTAACCTAAAATTTTCTTCTGTATCCTCCACTCCACCCGCTGTGGGATGTACTCTGCCCTGTGGGAAATGCTGAGAGGGGTGGGTGCCCATCCTAATGCTATATGTGACTGCCTTTGAGTGGGCACTCTGTGATGGATCCTGTGCCAAGGACTGTGAGACAGTACTGACAACCACCCTGTGTGGTGGATGCTATGATTAGTCCCATTCGACAACAGAGAAGCTGAGACTCAGAGAGGTTAAGTGACTTTCCCAAGGACACACAGACACCTAACCCCATTATGCCTGACTCCAACACATGGGCTCCTAACCACCATACCATCAGAAATATCTTCCTGAGACAGAACAAGGAGGACAAAGAAAGGGGGTTTGACTCTTCCCTCAACCAAGTGGCCTGGAGACAAATTGAAAACAAGGCAGTTGACCAGGACTTGTATTTCAAGACAGGGACAACAGCCACCTTCATCAGCTAGTTTTGTCTCCTGCCTGTCCTATCCCTCTGTCTCCAAAGAGGGCCAGCTGGTGTCCACGTGTTTGGACTCCTGAAACTGACCCCTCTCCCTACACAGCAGCAAAACGACTGAATTGGCAATGCACCAGCCTCCGGATGGATTAACCAAGGGCCAGGTGTTCTTGTATGGGAGAGGGAATGCTGGATGAAGACACAGGACCCCTGGCTTCTAGCCTGATTCCACCACGAGAGAGCTGTGTGACCTTGGGCACATGACTGAACCCCTCGAGGCCAAGACTTGAGGAAGGCAAGAATCAAGCACTTATACACTAAGTCCTAAGCCTCTCCCACCTCTATTTCATAGGACTGGGCTGGGAGGTCACATGGGTTGCTATCATCGCACAGCCAGTTAATTGGCAAAGCTGAAATGAAAACCTAAATCCACCTGACTCCAGAGCCCAAGATTTCAGGCGGGCCCCTTTGCAATTCCATGGGCCCCAGAGGAGCTTCCAAGCAGCGGGAATTCTGGGCATATGGGAGCCAGCCTGGTTCATTGCCCTCTGAGGGGAGGATTTCTCGATCTCATTGCAGCTACAGAACAGCCCACAGTTGGAGCATTCGTAAACAAGAAAGCTCGGCAGCCCCTGATTGATGAGATGCATGGAACCATGCCAGGCAAGCCAATCAACTGGCAGAAATTTGCATATTAATGAAAACTTATAAATAATGCAGAGGATGACAAACAGGGTTGACCCTTGCCACCAGACAGCAAGCACCAGCTCTCTAAACAGGGGGTCTCAAACTTGAGTGAGCATCAGAGTCTCCTGCAGGGATTGTTATAACACAGATGGCCGGGCCCCACCCCCAGGGTGTCCATCTAGGAAGTCTGGGGTGATGTCCAAGAAGCAGCCTTTCCAACCAGTTCCCGGGTGGTATTAACGCTGATGCCGGCCCAGGGACCACGTTCTAAGAACCGCTGTTCTAACTGGCTGCTGCCTGCTTCTTCCCTCCGTCCCACAGGGAAGGGCATTGACCACCAGGGATGCCAGGTGGATCCTGGGTTTACTGCCCACTAGCTGAGTGACTCCCAGCGAGTTCCCTAAGCTGTTTGAATCTTAGTCTTTTGTCTGTAAAATGGGGCAACATCACCTATCTCAATGGGTTTCTTGAGACTCAAATGAGAGGATGCACTAGAAGCTCTGTCCTGGTTCCTGGAGTGTAATAGGAGTCTAGGAAAATGGTTTTTACAAAGAAAATGTCCAGCCACAATGGACAATCTAAGTCCTTTTTTTTTTTTTTCTTTTTTTGAGACAAAGTCTCACTCTTTGTCCCCCAGGCTGGAGAGCAATGATGCAATCTCGGCTTAATGCAACCTCCACCTCAGGGGTTCAAGCAACGCTCCTGCCTCAGCCTCCCAAGTAGCAGGATTACAGGAGCATGCCACCACATCCAGTTAATTTTTGTATTTTTAGTAGAGACAGGGTTTCCCGTGTTGGCCAGGCTGGTCTCAAACTCCTGACCTCAGGTGATCCGCCCACCTCGGTCTCCCAAAGTGCTGGGATTATAGACATGAGCCACTGTGCTTGGCCAGTTCTTTTTGACTAGCACAGTATTGTTTTAAGATTTTTTTGTGAGTTAATTTCAGACCTAACAAAACAATTGCAAAAATAGTACATAGAACTTCCATAAGACCCAGATTCCCCAAATGTTAATATTTTCCCACATTAGCTTAATCATCCTGACTCTCTCTACATATATTTGGAGAGATTTATTTATGTATTCATGTACTGTATTTAGATGTACATAACTACCTGCATGCATACACAACTATAAGCATTGGTAAAGCATTTCCCGTTGCTGCTATAAACACATTACCACAAATTTAATGGCTTAATGCTACATAATGTACTGCTGACACCTGTACATCAGCCCAGTAAAACTGATTTTGGACTTCTGGCTCCCAAAACTGTAGAGAATAAATGTGTGTGGGGTGTTTTTGCTTTTGTTTTTGTTTTCGTTTTTCTTTTGTAGAGACAAGGTCTCACTTGTTGACCAGACTGGTTTCAAACTCCTGGCCTCAAGCGATCCTCCCTCCTTAGCCTCCCAATGTACTGGGATTATAGGCATGAGCCACTATACCCAGCCAGATGGGTGTTGTTTCAAGACACCAAATGTGTGATAATTTGTTATAGCAGCCATGTGACACTAATGGAGTAATTAATAAGTAGTTGGTTTTGAAATGTTTTGATCCCATCCTCTCTTGTTCCTCATTGAAATTTCACCCAATTTGCTATTATATTTATTGTTGATTTTACGATTATTCTTGCTAACATATATTGAGCAATTCCTGTTTCAGGAGCTAAGTGCTAAATACACATTATCTAATTTCATGATCCTATGGGGATGATACTCTCTGCATCCATTTCATAGACTAGGAAACTGGTGCTCAGAGAGGGAAAATCCTGCCCAATGCCATGCTGCTCATAAAAGGTGCAGCCGGGATTTGAACCCAGGTAGTCTGGCTACAGAATGCACTCTCTCAACCCCTTCATATACTCTCTCCCTCTCTCTCTTATCTTCAGGAGTGATCTTATCCTTTCACTATAGAGATAAGGAAACTGTCCCCTGGGAGGAGGAGTGACACTCTTCAGTCTTCCCAGCCATGTGTCCTGCCTCCATGCCCAGCCGCCTCTTCACCACAGCTGGATAAGCTCAGTTACATGGTCCTCCCCTGGTACCTGGCATCCAAGTGGGAAAACCCAGGTCTCTCTCCTTGCAAACCAAGTAATCATCCATATCATTTCACTGGAGAGACGTGGAATTTGTCACAAAATACAATGATGACAATTTGCCAAGGACCTAAATTTCCCGCAGACTAAATCTCAGGGTCAAGCAAAGCAAGGCACATGAGAGCCCGGGGGTACTGCACAGGGATGCTCTCATTTCTCTGCAGTTCCTGTGCATGGGCTGTCTTCTCACAGCAAAAGCCTCTGTGCATCTAACACAGCCCTGAGGATGTAATAAATACTTGCTGAGGTCAGTGCCATGATGCTGGTGTCTACTGAGCCAGTGCTGTCCTGGGTGCTGGAGGTACGACTGTGACTAGCACAGACATTGCATCTGTCCCCCTGAAGCCCAAGGGCTAAACGGGACATTCATCAATTGACAACGTCACTTCGATCAGTGCTTGCACCTGTGATTGACATATTGGAGGGTGGAGCATGTCACTGCTTCATGAGATTTAAAGGTCCTTTTATGGTGGAACACAACACAACACTGACAGATGAAAGGCAGCACTCCATGTTACGTCTGCAAACAAGAGAAAAGGCTGCCATGCAGGGCCACGCATGGGCTGCTCAGACTAACCAGAGTAAAGAGTGACAGCCAGCTGAGGTTGTAAGGCATAGCCTACATACAGCAAGAGGGATTGGGACGCAGCTAAACTGTGAATCCGTTCATGTGAAGACTTCGCAGCTCAGGAGAATAGGAGCTGTTTCTGGTTGTCTGGTATGTGGCCCTGATGTGGGTGTGCACACAGTGTACCTCGCACGTAGTGTGAGAGCTTGGTAAGAGAAGTAGGGATGTAAACTTCATCTCCTGCTTAAGAAGAGGAACTGACCGGCCTCCAGCCAGGGCCTCAAAACTAGGTCAAGACAGCATTAAAAAAAAAAAAAGAAAAGAAAAAGAAAAACCTGGATTGCAGTCATGTCCTCTCTAAGCCTCATCTGCAAAATGGGACAATAACACACCTACCAAATAGGATTGAGTGAGGATTAGAGAAACACGAGCAAAGTGCCTGCACACGCTAAGTTCATGAGGGGAGTCATCCCTTCCGCCAGCACTTAGGCAAAAAAACAAAAACAAACAAAAAAAATCATAGCTAAAAAGTAACTCTTGGAAATGCTTGAGGAAGCTGCATTGAAACAGCTTGAAACCTGTCTTGAAACAAGCTGATATTGACCTCAGGGAGTGGCAGAGGTGGGAGATGACATGCATTCAGGCTACATCATGGAGATGCTCACCGTGAGAAGAACATAGAGTCTGAAGGAACAGCCATGTTTGATGTCTGTCTCTTGTTCCATGGAATATTTACTCTGTGGGTTGATCTCCCTGTCTCCTCTATTTTCCTTTCCTCTCCCCTCCCTCCAGCCCCCTACCGCTCTTTCCTCCCATTCCAACCTTTTTTCTCTCTTTTCTTCCTCTGTCCTCTCCCTAATCCACAATATAATGGGCAATTGTCATTCAGGCATCTAAGCATCATTTGAGTTTGAGGAAATATCAAGATCCATAGAAGACAAGGCCTTTCCTTCTACTACAAAACATAAAGACAGGCCAGGCATGGTGGCTCACACCTGTAATCCCAGCACTTCGGGAGGCCAAGGCAGGTGGATCACATGAGGTCAGAAGTTCGACATCGGCCTGGCCAATGTGGCAAAACACCATCTCTACTATAAATACAAAAATTAGCCGGGCGTGGTGGCGTCCGCCTGTAATCCCAGGTACTCGGGAGCCTGAAGCACAAGAATCACTTGAGATTGCACCACTGCACTCCAGCCTGGGCAACAGAGTAAGACTCTGTCTCAAAACAAAACAAAACTTAATGATTCCTGTCCACCCTGCATACACCCAGAGCCTGGTCCATGATTTGGCCCTACCCTGGCTTTGAATCTTGGGAGAGTGGCACAACTATTCCAAGAGAGATTATTCTTGCTTTAAGGCCACGTCCCCCCGGTAGCCTCGGGGCAAATGCTATCTGCTTTTTGTGTGTCCTGCAGCTCCCTCCCTTATACCCCAGTGCTATCCGTGGTGCTGGATCTGGCATCCAATGTGTCCTGGAGCTCTCTGGGGTGAGGATCAATTTCAGCTTTCTCCAGCTGCTCCTGACTCTTTCCTCAACTGCCAAAATACCATCCAGGTGCCTGTTTCCTACCCTTGAGATGTCATTTTCTCTAAAAAAAAATTCCTGGAAGTGTATTTGTCTGCCAACATCCACAATCAGTTCTGACCCTTATTCAAATGACCCCATCTTTTTTCAAGGTCTAGTTCATCCAGTTTACAACAAGTGGGACAAGGACTGAGATTGAACAACTGGTCGACCCATTAATAGCTGTTGTGCCGTGGAATAAAGTATTTACCTTCTCTTGGCCTGGGGTTGGAGCAGATATTCTCTAAACTTGTTCCCAGCCAGCCTCACATCCATCTTTTCCATAGATGCTACTGAAATATCAATCCAGGTGACCTGTAAATAGAGTGCTATTGAGCCCAGAAACTTAGAATCAGGCTGAAGAAAGGAGATAACATGTTTTCTGACATATATTTTATACCTTTTAAGCATTCCTTTGACTGATGGATTGACCTGCTACATAGGATACTGAAAACAATAAACTCTAGCGTTGACAATTAGGACATTGAAATCAAAGGAAGGGGATGATCATTTAGAATACAAAAGTCTTCTTGACTTTGACAGCAAGAGTCATGTTAGAATTTCTTGAAATAATGACAACCTGATTTAATATCAGGTTCAATGAATGCTTAATGTTTACATGGTGAGACAGTCACTTGCATCAATTAAAAAACAAAGTAGATCTCCAACTCAAAGATTTCCAAGATGTTTCAATCCCGAGGCTCTCAGGTTTGATAACATATCATGCCAGATTTTGCAACTCAAAAATATTAAATCCTAATGATCAAGGACCATAGCAAAGATTGGTAGGAGAATGAGGTCAGTCCAGTTCTAACTTAACTGATAATCTCTTTCTCAATGCATGATGAAAGGCAGCAACTCTTGGCCTTCTCATTGGATATTTGATCTCCCGATTGCCACCACACTTCAAAGTAGGATGAGCCTCATCTGTTTCCAGGGAAGGGAGAGACTACAATATCGTGGTTAATCTCCAGACTCCTGATAGGTTAGAATCCCATCCCTCCTTATTCTGTGGCATTGGCCATTTTAAGAGCCTTTCTTAAGCTTCAATTTCCTCACCTCTAAAATGAGCATAAGAGATGCACCTTCCTCTTAGGGTGGTTTAGTGCAGTGTTTCTCAACTGTACATGAATCACTTTGGGCTCTTATTAAAATTATTGTGATTCAGTAACTTGGGGCTCTATTTCTGATATGGAAGAGTAAGATCCTAACAGACTAATAAGCCCACATATAACAACTATAAACTCTGGAGAAAATACAAAAAGAAATTACCTTAAGTGTCAGGGGAATGGAGGGAAAAAAAAAACAGATTTTGGAGAGGAGTCAAATTTTGGAGGAAGGGACGGCACAGGATGAGTTTCTGATTTTTGTGCTCTGATCTGAGGGCAGGCTATAGCTGTGGCATAGTACTTAGAAGATAAAACTCTTATAGAAAGCCTTCTAACTTTCTAGCCTGTGAAACTGAGAAAGGAGCCCACAGCAATCATAGCCACAGTGAGGGACTATCCTAGAGGGGAGAGAGAAGAGAAAAAAAAAAAACCCAAATTCTCGGTATAGATGTAGTCTACATTTCTAGCGCACCATTTGACTATGAATACACAGAAGAGACTAAAAGTAAATTATAGGTAAGACTCAAAGAATTCAACTAAGATTTTTTTTTATAGAAAGTGATTTATTTATTTAGAGAGAGAGAAACAGGAGGAGAGAGAAAGAAACAGCTAACTCTCACACCGAGTGAGAGAAAGAAAAGATGGAATCCAGGAGAGGAAAGCCAGCTTCCACACTGAGTGGAAGGGAATAGAGAGAGATGGAGCTCAGGAGGGGAACACAGGCTTCCATGAAAGGAGTGTTCGTGGAAGGGGACCAAAGCATGGAGTCCCTCAACTAAGATTTTTTAACTGTTGCCCACACAGGTGACACAGAGTTTGCATCAACAAGCTTAACTGACTGCTAAAAAAAAAAAAAAAAAAAAAAAAAAAACATCAATACTCTTTGGAGCAATACAACAGAATCCATAATCACAACAAAACATTCCCAACATCCAGCATAAAATCCAAAATTACTTAGCATGCAGAGAATCAGGAAGATGTGACCCATTGTCCAGGGAAAAGACAATCTGAGGTGACCCAGATGTGGGAATTATCAGACAAGGATTTAAATCAACTATTGTAACTATGTCCAGTTACATCAAGAAAAATATGCTCATAGTGAATAAAAATATGGGAAATCTGAGGAGATAAATATAAAATATGAAAATTTTAGAACTGGGTAATACAAAAAAGTCAGCAATCTTGGAGATAGATCAATAGAAACTATCTATTCTGGCTGGATACAGTGTCTCATGCCTATAATCACAGCAATTTGGAAGGTCAAGGCAGAAGTATCACCTGAGGCCAGGAGTTCAAGACCAGCCTGGGCAACTTAGTGAGACTCCATCTCTTAAAAAAGAAAAAGAAAAGAAAGAAATTAACCATTCTTGAGAAAAAAAAAGATTGAGAACTAAAACTAACAGAGTCTCAGAGGCTTATAGAACAATATTAAAAGGTCTAAAATGAAGGTAATTTGAGTTTTGGAAGGAAAAGAAAAGAGAGAGGGAGAGAGAGAAAGAGAGAGAAAATGAGACAGGACAAAAAAAAGTATTTGAAGAAATAATAAAATAATATCCATAAACTTTTCAAATTGGTGATTTAGCAGATCCAAAGAAAGGGCTGAGATCCCACCTTTCCAACAAGCTCATAGGTGGCATAGATTGGCCATACTTTGAGTGTATTGAGTCTGGACCAGCACTGCCCAGTAGAACTTTCTGCAATTAGAGAATATTCTACATCTTCACTGTCCCATATGGTAGCCACTAGCCACATGTGACTACTGAAAACTTGAAAGATGGGTAATGTAATCATAAAACCGAATTTTACTTTTAGGTAATATACACCTAAATTAAAAAACCACATGTGGCTAGAGCCTTCCATATTGAATGGTGCTGTCCTAGAGGATTTAATAAGATGGTACTTGTAAAGAAATTGCAGGATGCCCAGCATAAAATAGCTCTCAGTATGAACTAATCATTTTCATGAACATCATCATCGTCAAGATCCATCTACCTCATCCTCTTGCTCAGGATCACTTGCTTTTCCCCCAGCGGACCGGGACCAGGCACTGTCCCTCATAACCTCTAGCCCTTCCACCACCTCATTGTGATTGGCAAAGTTTTTGCAGCCTCTTCCATTGTTTCATATAGAATGGGAGGATACTTTTTTTTTTTTTGAGACGGAGTTTCGCTCTTATTACCCAGGCTGGAGTGCAATGGCGCGATCTCGGCTCACCGCAACCTCCGCCTCCTGGGTTCAAGCAATTCTCCTACCTCAGCCTCCTGAGTAGCTGGGATTACAGGCATGTGCCACCATGCCCAGCTAATTTTTTTTTTTTTGTATCTTTAGTAGAGACGGGGTTTCACCATGTTGACCAGGATGGTCTCGATCTCTTGACCTCGTGATCCACCCGCCTCGGCCTCCCAAAGTGCTGGGATTACAGGCTTGAGCCACTGCGCCCGGCTAGAATGGTAGGATACTTTTGTCTCACCCCAACTCGTTTAATTTCCCAGTGAGTCAAGCAATGTTAGTCCTCTTTGGATGAGGCTAGGGTTCCTTGTACTTTAAAAAGCCCTTCAGCCCATCCACTGAAATGCCGTGAAGTTTTTATGCTTTACTTAAAGAGTTGTGAAAGCATGACCCCACGCAGGCAGAGGGGGACCCTCCTTTTCCATCTCTGCTGTGTTCTTGTCAAGTCTCATACTCAGCCCATGCACTCATAAGCATCAAGCCTAGATGGGAACAGCTATTAACTTTGTGAGGAGGAGAGAATGTCATCACAATTGAGCTGTTTCTGCACAATAGCACTAAGCAGCAGCCACTGGGAGCCCCTCTAATTGACATGTTCCTGCTCTAGCTGGAAGCAGGATAGAAAGAGGAAAGGATTGCAGCGTGGCTGTGTCGCCCTTCCCCAAGAGTGGGAATAGGGAATTGCCTGGGAAGGCAGGTGACTTCCTGGTTTTAACTAAACTAAAAGTCAATTCGTTATGTGCAGGAACTTTCAAACAGGCTTCAAAGGACTCTGTATGGGCTGTATGACTTCAGGGAAGTTTCTCAGCCTCTCTGAGTCCCAATGTCTTTATATGGTAAGTGGAGGCAATAATAGCACCTGTAACATAGAGTGCTTTTGAGGTGTGACAATGGATGTAGTCCCAAAGAGAAATTAACATGAGCATCCCAGCAATCCTACAAAATGATTTTTGAAGCCCCTTTGATCAGAAATATCTCCCTATCTCAGTGCTTGGAATTTCATTGTAAGTATCTTGGCTTAAAGCAACAGTGGAGAATGTCACTCAACTGAGAGGGATCCTAGGCTCAGAATTTCTACTCCAAACCTTCTAGAACTTTAAAGTTCATGTGGGTTACCTGGGAATCATGTTAAAATGCAGATTTGGATTCACTGGCCTGGGCTGGGGCCTGAGAATCTGAATTCTAACAAGTTCCCAGCTAATCCAGATGCTTCTGTAGCACAGGTCACACTTCAAGTAATGAGGCCCTAGGTATCTTTCTGCATCTCATTAAACCAGTTCCCCTCGTGGGGTTATCTTGCTCACAGTGATACACCAAATATCATCAAAAATGAAAATGCCCGATAATAATAATTCTATTATCAACCTTATTTTAAAGATGGAAAAGCAAGATCTCAGAGAGGTTAAGACATTTGCCCTAAGGCACACAGCTAGTGAGAGAAAGATCTGGGATTTGAACCCATGGCTATCTGGGTCTGCGTGCTTCACCATTACGAAGTACTTCCAAAGGCCCACAATAAGGCTACTGTCTCAGAATCTTCATTATTTTATTTTATTTTATTTTAAAAATGGGGTTTCACCGTGATGACCAGGCTGGTCTTGAACTCCTGACCTCAGGTGATCCACCCACCTCAGCCTCCCAAAGTGCTAGGATTACAGGCATGAGCCACCGCATCCGGCCCAGAATCTTCATTATTTTTATGGAAAGGAGGCTCAGTAGCCCAAAATACTAGCCCAAACCCGTCAGTGGTACACCTGTTGGCATCTTAGGATCACCTGAGGGAGACACATTTAAACTACCAATGCCCAAAGCTCCCCATGCACCAATTAAATCACAATATCAGCCAGGTGCAGTGGCTCTCACCTGCAATCCCAGCACTTCAGGAGCCCAAAGCGGACAGATCACTTGAGCCCAGGAGTTTGAGACCAGCCTGGGCAACATGGTGAAATCCTAATTCTACAAAAAATACAAAACTTAGCCAGGCATAGTGGCTCATGCCTGTAGTCCCGGCTAGTCTGGAGCCTGAGGTGGAAGAATTGCTTGAGCCAGGGAGGCTAAGGCTGCAGTGAGCTGTGATCATGCCACTGCACTCCAGCCTGGGTGACAGAGTGAGACCCTGTCTTGGTAGTTTAAGGTGTTTCCAATTTGCAGCCAAGGAAGAGAATTATTGGCTTCAAGCCTGGGCTCTGACCACGAAGAACAATGCAATTGAAAAAGCCAGAGGGCTCGGCAGGGAGGCAGGGAGGTGGCCAACACGACTGACTGATGTTTGATGTAGCCAAGAAGGCAGGTCCCACCTTAGCCTCGTGCCAGCAGCCACTCCTCTCTTTTCATCAGCATTAACAGTTACAATCCCAGCGGCTCTCTATTATCCATGCATAATGAAGCCTGATGAGGATTAAGATGGCTACACAATGATGGGGGAAGCTGGGAAGAGAATAGCTGTGGGTATGTAATTAGAGCCACTAATTGTCCAATGTTAAAGATGCTTTTTCTGCATCTCACAGAGATGTTTAGTAAACAAAGGCGGGGGTGGGGAGAGCTCAGAGACAGCTACAGCTGCATTTCCAGAGGCTTCACCCAGCAGAAGTCTAAGAAACCCCACATTCCTTGGTTGGGCACTAAGACACCCTGAAAGATCCAGAGGGCCTTACACGGCAAGCGTGGGTGGTGGGACAGAGAGGGATTTAGCATAGACGTACTCTAATGCAATCCTTCAGATGGGGAGAACCAGCGACCCCTATCCCAGCTCCTAAAAGAGCTGCCCAGACCCGTGGCATCCGTCCCTCTCTAAAAAGTCCTCTAAATGGACCACTGCTGAGTTTTGCCTGCCTGACATCCCTTTCCCTTCATTTGCTATCAGCAACTTCATCAACTTCATATTTATTCGGCTTGGCATTTCCTTTGGCGATATCTAGCATTGTCTACTTTAGATACAATCAGTAAACAGATAGGGAAAAGGCTGCAGCTAGAACCAGCAAGTCTGGCCACATTCTGTTACTTCAAAGAGGTCTTCCTTGCTTTGAGCACAGAGCATGGTCTTCCATTAACTCCCATCCTGTGCTAAGTAGGTCATGCGTCAGCCTTTTTCCCAGCACTCTTTCTTCCCTTACTTCAATCTGGCCCATTCAGCTCTCTCCTAGGAATCAAATCTTAAACACAGCAAAGACAGACTAGAAATAGGTGGAGCTGACCCATCATTGTCACCAACCCCCAAAGCTATTGGTTTCCACAGCCACCTGGTTCCCCAGGGTGCCAACATCCTTTCATTCCCAAGGACTGTCATTCAGCTACTTTCGGTCCTATGAGATATTTTTACCAATTCACTTTTGTTCAAATTAGCCAAGAGCTTGATGATACTGTGTCCCGTGTTTCATAAGCAGAAGGCTAGAAATAAAGTGGAGGAGTACACACACAAAAAAAAACCCTTGCTTCCAATATCACAGGACTTTGAGTTCACAGAATATTAGAATGAGAGTGGACTTAACTGACCAACTCCCTGCCAAGTCATTGTCCAGCCTCCCAGTGGGAAGTCTTCTGCCTCCCAGTGAATCTTCTTCAATGGGTTTCACAGCTCTGCCACTCACTAGCTGTGGAGTGTAAGACCAATCACTCCGCTACTCTGAGCCTCAGTGTGTGTTGTTGTAGCACTGTGTGATCTGAATGAGATAATGTCTGTAATATGCTTTGCACATATATGGCATACAGTAAGTACTCAATTAAAGGCAGTTACCATATCTTGCATGGAAACAAAATCTGCCTCATCCTAGAGCATCCCCCATCCCACTTACCTCATAGAATCAAAGGTCTTTGACAAGGAAAATGTTTCTAGGTCTTCATGTTGCTAAAATAACAGCCCAGAGAGCCTCAAGAGGTAACCCAGCCTCACGTAGCAAGCAACTGTGAGGACTTGAATTCCATAGTCCCTTGCTGGCTGGCTGCTCTTTGAACCACACCTTCAATGTTGTCTCCAAGGTCCAAAAGGAGGCCTGAAACCACCATGATGGACAACAGGGAAGAAAATTGTTTCTTGTGGAAAGAGAAAAGGAAATTATTTCGTCCAGGGCTCCCAGATTCCATCTTGAATATGTCCATCACCCATCACCTCGCTGGGTAATTGCCCACACAGTTACTGAGTTACAGCTCCAATTAGATACTGTGGCCTACATTTGGGAAACAAAATAATTCACTCTGCTAAATTTGGTGCTGGGATTCTGCATTTATAAATCCGTCCCAGCATGAGATCCAGGACAAATAAAACTCTATTCCCTGCACAGGTTGAGATGAGACATCCATTCTTATTACCAACTCAATTAAAGCTTCCTAGAATCACAGATGTGTAAAGGGTTGGTGAGGCATGCCAGAGATCTCAAACTCAAATGCCTGCAGAGGCTAGGCTAATAACGGCAATGAATGAAGATGGACAGGTGGGTGCTATCGTGACCCAAAGGGTACATGCTTGGTCTAAGGAAGGAAGCCACCACTCAGCGTCAGCCAATCATTGCCACATGGAAGTGTGGGCCCAGGGTTGCCACTCCCAGCTCCATCATTCACCAGCTGTGTGGCCTTGGGCAAGTCACTTCATCTCTCTTGTCACTCAATTTTCTCATCCACAAAATAAAGATAATAATAATGGCCACCTCTTAGGGTGGTTCTGAGAATTAAATGTGTCATACATTGAAGTACTTAGAACATTGCTTATCCCATAGGTAGGACTCAATAACTGTTAGCTTGTTGATTGTTAAGTCAATCGTTTTGAAACAATGGATTCTTGGAGCCAATTACAGGAGCAAGAGTATTCAAGGTATTCTCAATACAGAGAGGCTAACTGCAGGGGATAAGACCAGGTTGACTAAAGAATCTTTTATTCTGACTGGTATTCTGGCATTCTAGAAGACTCTAGAAGAGTTACATTAGGACTCTTGTGATCAGAACCTTATTTGACTCTTATGTCTTTAATTTATTAAAATGTGGGCAACTAAGTAATTCTTATTTTATGCAGTGGATTTAGTGAGCAATGTATTTTTAATTAAGGAGTCCTAGGGATAAAATAACAGGGTTCTTGGTGAGTGAAAATTTGGGCACTGTCGTTCTGTAGCAAGAATACAGAAGAACTGGGTTTGGAATGAAAATGCTTAAATCCTTGACTTATCGTTGAAAGGAAACTCGCTGACCATGGATGGAGGATGCTAGTGAATGAACTATTGTGAAAACTAGTAAATAGAGGAAAGGAGCAAGCATTTATTCTGCCCTTCCTCAAAGAACTGAACCTCAGGCTAGCCAAATACTTGATAATGCATTATAGATGTATTATAGGTGTTAAATAAATATGGAATTATAAAGAGAGTATCACCCTTTTACAAGCCCTACTGAGGGGAAGACCCTCTCCCCATCTCCCTCCTCCCAGGCCTCCACCTCCTCCCTTTGGATGAGAAGAAGAGTAAAGAGAGATAAAATACCAAAGAACTGGAATCCGTGGTCAAGCGACTTGCTGATGCCACTGACCAGGCCATGATGAGGCCCAAGGACTAGGAAGATAACTCCCTTTCTGGTTCCCAGCATCTAAGCTATCTACAAACTTCGAAAGTGTTGCAAAGAATGTTATCACTACTGGCCAGAGCCCGGCACTGGGTCACGTCCTCCACACTTACACGACCCAGACCCCCTTCTGGAAATGCCGCTGCCAACTCATGATGTACTGCCTTTGTCTTGTCCCTGTAAGCCCCTCCCCTGCCTATTCCCGCGCCCGATGCACATGAACTAGCAAATCAATGAAGCCAAAGATTGTGAGGTCAATTGTCCAACCAATGGACAATGACACAGTTTGGCCTCAGTTTCTCCTTTAGCGTTGTCAGCCTATGAAAGGGAAAAGAAGCTGCTTCTCAGGAAACTCAGCTGTTAAGGCATTCGTCTGCTAGAGCTCCTGGCCAAATAAAAAGCCACTTGCTTTCTTAGTTTGGTGCCCTACAGGTTTTGTCTGCTGCCAGTCCTGCTACACCGCAAAGGTAATAGACGTAGGCATTGAGCATCAACAGCTGCTAGTATCACACGACCTGCTATGGCTTACAAAAAGAAATGAATGTAAGTCTGATAAAGCCTCTAGATCCAACCACCAATTTTCAAGGAAAACCAAGAAAAGAACACCTTAAGAAAACCACGAGACTATAGTAAAATATAGACTGGAAGAATCTTCTAAAGAAAATAACTTAGTTCTTCAACAGTACATTGCAAAGACAGAAAGGGTTATAAAGGAAGGGGACAGGTACAGTGACTCATTCCTCTAAAGCCAGTGCTTTGGTAGGCTGAGGTGGAAGGATGGCTTATGGCCAGGAGTTCAAGACCAGCCTGAGCACATAGTGAGACCTCCATCTCTACAAAAAAATACAATCAAAAACCCAATCTCCACAAAAAAATAAAAACACCAGCCATGATGGTGTAGGCCTTTTGTCGCAGCAACTCATGAGGCTGGGGCAGGAGGACTATTTGAGCCCAGGAGTTCAAGGCTGCAGTGAGCTATGATCATGCCACCGCACTCCAGCCTAGGTGACAGAGTATGAGAACCTGTCTCTGAAAAAAAAGCAAGAGAGAGAGAAAGTTAGAAAGGAAGGATCTACAGATTTAAAAAGACTTAGGCATATTAACCAAGCAAAATATATGAACTTTATTTGGATCGTGTAGTGGGCAGAATAATGGCCTGCAAAGATGTCTTTCTCCTCATCCCTGGAATCTGTGAATACATTACCTTATGGCAAAGAGATTTCGCACACGAGGCTAAGGCTAAGGACCTTGAGATGGGGAGATTACTCCAAATTTTTCAGGTAGGTTCAGTCTAATTTAATGAGTCTATAAATGTGGAGAATTCTTTCTGGCTGTAACCAGACAGCAATGTGACTATAAAAGAAGTGTCAGAGAGGAGCGACGTGACTGGTTTAGCTGGTGAAGGAAGCGAGCCACAAGCCTGGTAATGTGAACAACTTCCAAGAAGGTAGAAAACGCAAAGAGGCAGATTCTCCTACAGAGCCTCCAGAAAGGCACACGGCTCTAATGACACCGTGACTTCTGCTCAACAGATATCCGTGTTCATCTTCCAGAATTAGAAGATCATAAAGTTGTATTGCTTAAGCCACCAAGTTTATGGTGATTTGTTACAGCAGCAATGAGAAACTAATATGGATCCAAACAAGCAAACCATAGCTATGGGAGGATCTGTGCAGCAAACCTCCATGGCACACGTTTACCCTTGTAACAGACCTACACATCCTGCCCATGTGCTCCTGAACTCAAAATAAGAGTTGGGAATAAAATAAGTACAGTTTAAATTTTTTTAATAAAAATTAAATCATTAGGAAAATTTTAACACTACATATTTGATGATTTTAAGAAATTCGTGAGCTAAGAAATTACTTGATAGTATTAAAGAATAAGCTGTTCATGGTATTTCACATTTTGGGTTAGGTTAATCCCCAGATGTTTGTGGTTTTGGTGCAATGCTTCCGCAAGTGATGTTTTGAGTGAACGCTCACAGGAGGAAGGAGATGATGGGGGCAGAGCAGGGAAGAGGGTAAAATCTAAGCAAGGGTATGGCCAGCTAGAGAATAGCTTTAGCCTGGCCCCAGAAGGATCTCTGGAGCATAAATTACATCGTAATGATGGAACCACCTAGAGGCAAGGGATCTGGATTTTATGCCTCTGTGTCGGTCTGTTGCTGCCTCTGTGCTGCTCCCAGGTAATAGAGGGCGCCTGTTGGTAAAGTTGACTCACCAGAGAATGAGGCAAGGCATCCATGAGCCATGCAGTCAACACTCACAGCACCTGGAAGATGGGCCCACCGGCCCATTAAAGGAACCTGGGAGAGACACCAACAGCGTCTATTACAGTCTACCCCTTAAACTGCTCTGATCCATCGCCTTGCACATTAAGTTTATTCCATTCAGCTGTTGCTTCTCTCCAGAACTCTGGCTGGTCAACATCTGGGGAAATTTTAACAAGAGGAAGATTAGCGGGATGAACTAGAGCTCCCACAGCTGCAGGTGGTCTCTAGGTTATCACTACTACTACTCATCCCCCTCCTCCACCACTCATTCCAGATCGTTCTCCATCAGTTAGCCCTTCTGCTGGACTAAAAGGCTGGCTGGATGGAGTGATACAGAGACCCTCATCCTGGAGGGTCTGAGCCCCTGGTTACAACGCCCTTATCAGGCACTGGTACTAATTGCCCACTCTCAGTGACAGTTAGGCATGGGGGTACCAAGCAATGCCTCAGTAAAGCACCTGAACACCAAGAATATTTCTTTCTCCCTGTTCTCATTCTGTAGCTGCAGCCCAGTCTCATCATGATAAGCAGGGCCAATGTCCTCGGCCAGGATGATGACTACCTTCTTTGCCTTCTGGTCTACCCAGAGTGCCCAGATGCCAGGCATAGATCTATGTTTATTTTTATTGTGTCCTCTTGTAGAAGCATTGCCCCCTCTGGAAATTACAAACTCGAGTCTCACAGAGCCTGAGGATGCCACACAAATCCTCCAAGCTGATCACTGGGAGGTATGGAGAGTAAGTCAATGCCAATTTTCACTTCTTGGCTCTCAGTCCCAAATATTCTACCCCTTAATGACACAGCAAGATATAATGGCCACTGATTTACAAAATCTTCTGCATCCTTGAGGAAAGTGTGCCAAACTTGCAGGGTGTCATCTCCAAGCCAATAGATCATCTATGCGTTCAATGGGCCATCCCACTGCTCTAAAAGATGTACCCACCTCTGGATAATGCAGAATATGGTAAGACCAGTGGATCCCATGGTCATGTGCCCAGTGCTGCATCACCTGGCCCAAAGTAGGATTCTACAGTATCCCATTATGGTACATATATGTGAATCCCTAAACAGCAGCGTTGGCTGAGGCCCTGAGAGCAGGAAAGGTAAACGCACACCTGAAATATACGTCAATCCCAATCAAGATGTCCACAGTGTAAGAATCTAATACAGTCAATTTCTCACACTATCATGACCACATCTGGTGTGGGTGGTTTCCTCCAGGGACTGTGCAATGTGGGAGACAGCATGGTCTCTGTTGTGAGAAGACTAGTGATTCAGCAGCAGTGGTACACGGGTCAGTCTTGGTCAGACGAGTCACGTTGTCTGGCCCGTGCATCCTGTCCATCTCTGCCACCGTGGCTACTCCATGGTGCAAACCCTGGGTTGGCCACAGAGAGAGGAAAGCTGACACCTACTGGCTAAGTCATCCTGTCAATGTGATTTTTTAGTGTTTCTTTCACAATAGATGTCTCCTGGTTGGCATCAAAATACAAAATAAGGGCCGGACGCGGCGGCTCATCCCTGTTATTCCAACACTTTGGGAGGCTGAGGCAGGCGGATCACCCAAGATCAGGAGTTCAAGACCAGCCTGGCCAACATGGCAAAACCCCATCTCTACCAAAAATAGAAAAATTAGCCGGGTGTGGTGGCGGGCGCTTATAATCCCAGTTACTCAGGAGGCTGAGGCAGGAGAATCGCTTGAGCCTGAGAAGCAGAGGTTGCAGTGAGCTGAGATCACGCCACTGCACTCCAGCCTGGGCAACAGAGAGTCTGTCTCAAAAAAAAAGAAAAAGATACAAAATAATAAACCTATATTTTGTGGCCAATCTCATATCTCTATCTGCATACCTTGTCCCCAAACTCTTTACCTCATCTTCCAATATTTCTCCTTCCAGGCCCTTAAGCAATCAGTCAAATCCTTCACCACTTTGCAGAAGTTCATGCCTGTATTAGGCTATTCTTGCATTGCTATAAAGAAATACCTGGCCAGGTGTGGTGGCTCACACCTATAACCCCAACATTTTGGGAGGCCAAGGCAGGCAGATCACTTGAGGTCAGGAGTTTGAAACCAGCATAGCCAACATAGTGAAACCTCATATCTACTAAAAATAGAAATATCAGCCAGGCGTGGTGGCACATGCCTGTAATCACTGCTACTCAGGAGGCTGAGGCAGGAGAATCATTTGAACCCAGGAGGCAGAGGTTGCAGTGAGCCAAGATTGTGCCATTGCACTCCAGCCTGGGCAAAAAGAGTCAAACTCTGTCTCAAAAAAAAAAAAAAAAAAAAAAAGAAAAGAAAAAGACATGTCTGAGACTGGATAATTTATAAAGAAAAGATTTTTCATTGGCTCACAGTTTTACAGGCTTTAAAGAAAGCACAGCACCAGCATCTGCTCAGCTTCTGGTGAACCCTCAAGGAGCTTTCACTCATGGTGCAAGGTGAAGCAGGAGCAGGCATATCACACAGCAAAAGCAGGAGCAGGAGGCAAGGAGGTGCTACACACTTTTACACAACCAGGTCTTGTGAACTCAGAGTGAGAGCTGATTTATCACTAAGGGGGTGGCATGAGCCATTCATGAGGAATCCACCCACGAACCAAACACCTCCCACCAGGCCCCACCTCCAATATTGGAGATTATATTTCCCTTTTTTTATTTTTATTTTTATTTTTTTTTTTAGACAGGGTCTCATTCTGTCACCCAGGCTGAAGCACAATGGCACAATCATGGCTCACCCCAGTCTCGACCTCCCAGCCTCAACTGATCCTCCCACCACAGCTTCCTGAGTAGTTGGGACTACTGGCATGTACCATCATGCTCTGCCAATTTTTGTATTTTTTGTAGAGATGAAGTTTCATTTTGTTGCCCAGGCTGGTCTCTAACTTCTGGGCTCAGGCAATCCACCCACCTCAACCTCCCAAAGTGCTGGAATTATCATTGCAAGCCACCATGCCCAGCTGAGAGATTACATTTCAATATGAGATTTGGGCAAGGACAAATGTCTATCCTTAACTAGGGCCATTTCTCTCTCTACACAAGGTGAATGGCTTGGAAGGTGCTCAGAGATTGGGAGGATCTCCCCTCACCAGTCCTTCAGGGCCAACTATAGTGCCACAGTCCATTTTTGGCTTACAGCCGCAGACTAGGTGAACCAAGTTTTTTCCACTTCTATCAGCTGGAAACCCCTCCATGTGTCATAAGTGAGAGTCAGGAAGTGGCCCTGGGAGCTTGTGTTTCCTGGACCTGCTTGAGCCCAGTCCAGTAGATCCCACCTCCCATTTACAATAAACTGCTGCTGGGCCTGCCTGACCTTTTGCCCCTACAGGTCTCACAGTGCCCAGCTCTTGATGAAACTAGCAGCTTCTGACTACATGGTCACTTGATGTCACACGATCAAACACTTGGTTGTCACCAGAGCCCAGTAGCAAGCACAGAGCTGCTTTTCAGATGGTAAACAGTTGGGTGCTTTAGATGGTGTGTTTCCTTCCCAGAGTTGGTGATAACAAATTATCACCAACTGAGTGACTGAAAACAACAGAAAATTTATTCCTCACAGTTCTGGAGGCCAGAAGTCCAAAGTCAAGGTGTTCACAGGGTTGGTTCCTTCTGGAGGCTCTGAGGGAGAAACCACCCCAAGCCTCTCCCCCAGCTTCTGGTGTCGCTGGCAATTCTTGGTGTTTCTTGGCTTCTAGATGCATTTCTTCAGTCTCTGCCTCTGTCTTCACATGGCGTTCCCTCCCTGTGAGTAAGTATGCCTCCAAATCTCCCTCTCCTTATAAGGACACAAGCCATCCTATTTAGGGTACACCCTATTACAGGATGACCTTATTTTAACCTGATTACATCTGCAAAGACACTATTTCCAAATAAGGTCACATTCATAGGTGCCAGGAGTTAGGACTTCAACACATCTTCTGAGACACAATTCCACCAACTATAGATAGTATGGCCATATGTCAAAACCCCAGCATCTTTCTCTACCAAAAATCCTCCCAGTTTCATGACGTTTGCCAAGTCACACAGCTCAAGCAATAAGGCTGCCTGTACAGCAGCTTAGATCTGCTCCAGAGCCCTTTCTTGCTCTTGGCTGAACTAAAAAACCAGCAGCCTTCCCCGTCATTCAATGAATGTGATGGAGAAGTATTTTAAAGTGCAAATAATTCTGTCTTCAAAACCCAAAAAGGCCCACCAAGCATCGTGCTTCTTTTTATCTAGTGGAAGGTGCAAAATAAAATGACTTGTCTTTACCTTAAGAGGGGATGTGAACCCCAAACCTAAAATGCAATAAAAAAAATTTTTAATAAAAAAAATTAAAAAAAAAAAGAGGGGATGTGCTGGCAGATCACCGGACCTTTGAAAACTTCACTAACGTGGCAAGCTTCTGAATTGTAATAGGTTTTCTCTCCTATTTTCTGGACAAATTTTGACTTACCAAGTCATTCAGGGTACTTCCCACTCCTCTTTTGTGTTTTAATCTTTTTAAAGTTGATTTTCTTAATTGACCTACAATAATTATATATACTTATAAGGTGTATAGTGATGTTGTGATACATATAAAATATAGTGGGCCAGGCATGGTGGCTCATGCCTGTAAGCTCAGCACTTTGGGAGGCTGAGGCAAGAGGATTGCTTACGTCCAGGAGTTCAAGACCAGCCTGAGCAACACAGCAAGACCTTGTCTCTACTAAAAATTTAGAAAACAAAAAAAAAAATGGCCATTCGTGGTGACATGTACTTGTAGTCCCAGCTACTTGAGAGGTTGAGATGGGAAAATCACTTGAGCCTGGTAGATCAAAGCTGCAGTGAGCTGTGACCAAACCACCACACTCCAGCTGTGATCACTCCAGGGCACTCCAGCTAGGGCAACAAAGTAAGACTCTGTCTCAAAAATATAAAAATATAGTGATTAAATCAGGATACTTAGAAATATCCATCACCTCAAACATTTGTCATTTCTTTGTGTTGGAACATTCAGTACCCTCCATCTAGCTATTTGAAGCTATATATGTGTTATTATTATTACTACTATTAGGGACAGGTCTTTCTCTGTCACCCAGGCTGCAGAGAAGTAGTATGATCATAGCTCACTGTAACCTTGTACTGCTGGGCTCAAGTGATCCTTCCACCTCAGGCTACCAAGTAGCTGGGACTGCAGGCATGCACCACCACACTCAGCTAATTTAATTTTTTTGTAGAGACAGAGTCTTCCTATGTTGCCCAGGCTGGTCTCAAACTCCTGGCCTCAAGAAATCCCCCTGCCTTAGCCTCCCAAGGCACTGGGATTATAGGCGTGAGCCACCACACCTGACCCTGAAACTATGTAATATATTTCTGTGAACTATAGTCATTTGCAGCAACATGGCTGGAACTGGAGGGCATTATGTTAAGTGAAATGCAGGGTCTCACTTGTATGTGAAAACTAAAACGAGTTAATCTCATAGAATAAAAAAGTAGAACAGATGATACTAGACGCAGGGCAGGGTAGGGGGACGGGGCAGAAAGGGAAAGATTTGTTAAAGGATACAAAACTACAGCTAGATGGGAGGAATGAGTTCTAGTATTTTACAGCACACACAGGATGACTCAGAACTTTTTGCTCATTAGGTCTTATTAACACCATGTCACTAACGCAGTGGACCAACGTGATGTCCTGCAGACTTTCTAGGGGATTCAGGTCCCTTCAGACTATATTGAGACAGAGAACTGGAGAATTAACATAGCCCTAGGGAAAGACCATGAATTTATCTGTTATTTTTCCCATGTAAATGGTGAGTGCTTCTGAGCCTCATTCTTGACAGGTATTGAAAAGAGCACATTCACAAGATCAGAAGCTGTACAACTCATATAAGAGGCTGTGCCACTCTGCTTTGGAAAAGATACTACTACTAGCACAGCAGTGAGATCAGGGCTGCTACCTGATTGCATTTGAGATAGTCCACTGTCATCCACCATGATCTGCCTGGTTTTTGCAGAGGTTACACTGATTAATTTAAAAAGAAGTAATGGGACCAAACCTGTATATCATAGAAATCCTTGAGGGTGAAGCTCATCTCCATCTTTCATCCAGGATGTAATATTGCTTTTTATTTACTATCTTTGTTGGGGCTAGAAGGGAGTAGTCTCAAGTACTTCCACTGAGCCTTTCCTACTACAATAGCTCTTACTTTGTAGGTCAAAGAACCAGCAATTAAAAGTGACACCAACAATTAAGTATGTCTATTCCAACTGTACATTTGGAAACAAGAATGACCAATAGCCAGTCTGTAGAATATCACATGGGTCAATTTCCCATGCAAACTGCAGGAGATGAACCTAGTGAAGGGCTCATGTATCACATTAATTGGCCTTCATGTGCCACCACTCTAACAGGAGCCACAATGGTGCTTTGGGTCTTTGGATATTAGCATCAACCCATACCCTATGTCCAACAGCCCTCAACATCCCGGTATTAATTTTCTATTACTGCCAAAACAAATTACCACAAACTCAATGGCTTAGAATGGTATCCACTTATTATCTAACAGTTCTGTAGGTCAGAAATCTGGGTATAGCATGACCCCATGGGTCTTCTGCTTAGAGTCTCACAAGGCTGAAATCAAGGTGTTGGCCTGGATTCCTTTCTGAAAACTCCGGTGGTGAATTTGCCAATAAGCTTATTCAGGTTGATGACTGAATTCAGTTCCTTGTAGTTGTAGGACTGAGGTCCCATTACCTTGCTGGACGTTAGCCTTCAATCGTAGAAGCTGATCATAGCATTTTTTTTCTCATGCCTTGATGTAGCCCACTCTAGCAATGGCAGTTTGAGTCCCTCTCATGCTTTGAATCTCCCTGATGTCCTTTCTGCCTTCTCTCCTGCCTCCAGCTGGAGAAAGTACTTTATTATTGAAGGTTCATGTGATTAGTTCAGACCCACTTGAATTATCCAGGATCATCTTTCTATCTTAAAATCTGTAATCTTAATTACATCTGCCATGTCTCTTTTTCTATATGTAATATATTCAAAGTGCCATAGTTTATTTCATGTTGCTATAATAGAGTATTAAAGACTGAGTAATTTTTAAAGAAAAGAAGTTTCTTTGGCTCATAGTTCTAGAGGCTGGGAAGTCCAAGAGCATGGCACCAGCATCTGGGGAGAGCCCTCTCATGGTGGAGAGGAGGAAGGAAGAAGCCCAAGCATGAGACAGCAAATATATAGGGGCCCAATTTATCCCTTTAACAGGGGCCCACTGGCACAGTAATTAACCTCACTCCTCAATAATGGCATTAATCCATTCATGAAGGCAGACCTCTCACGACTTAATCACCTCTTAAAATCTCTGCTTACCAATACTATTACATTGGCAATTAAAGTTCAACATGAGTTTTCGCAGGGCCATTCAAACCATAGCATACAGGATCCAGGGATCAGGGCATGGATATCTTTGCCAGTCCATTATTCTGCCTCCCACGTGCCAGTATACAGGTCCCTGAATAAGTGGTCATAAATCTTCTGGGAAGAACTAGGGAAACTACTACTGTACACACTTCCACTAGGCCTTTCCTACTACAATTGCTTACTCCACAGGTCAAAGAATCAACAATTGAGAGTCCATTAAGAGTACACACTGCCATGATGTCGCAAGGTTCTTTCTCATGGGGACTCTGTCCTCTCCCTTGATCAATGAGTTCTAAGTTTGAGAACTGGTCCAATTATGGAAACTGGGTAAGGGATCATAGCTTTCCTTGGGGATAGCTGACTTCATCCTTCTGCTTATCCACTTCGAATCTTCTTTGACTATACATATTAAGGAACAGCCAGTTAGCAGCTTATCTATCCTTCCCAGGGACGCCTCGCTCCATTAGTCATGTCCATGGATCCCAGCAGGTCAGGCTGCCCTGACCCCCATTCTGACTTGCTGCCCATGACAGGAACAGTGTGCTACTTGCCTCTGATGGGTAAGCATTGCCACCTGGCTTCTGCTACTCCAAGATCCCATCATTCCCATGGCTACTAGGACACCAGTTCTGTTGCAGCATCTCTACCAGCCCCACCCTCAGAGCACAGCCACTACAGAGCTTCCCAATGATGCCTCCCTGGTGGGCACATTCCTTACAGCCTCGGTAAAAGGAGTGCCTACAAGGCCCCAAGGAGTATAGTCAGCAGGTGACTTAATTTTTTTTTCTCTCTCTCTCTTTTGAGATGGAGTCTTGCTCTGTCACCCAGGCTGGAGTGCAGTGGCACAACCTCGGCTTACTGCAACCTATACCTCCTAGGTTCAAGCACTTCTGCCTTGGCCTCCAGAGTAGCTGGGATTACAGGTGTGCCACCACACCCAGCTAATTTTTATATTTCTAATGAGATGAGTTCACCATGTTAACCAGGCTGGTCTCAAACTCCTGACCTCAGGTGATCCACCCATCTCGGCCTCCCAGAGGGCTGAGATCCACTCAATCATTCCGACTACTCTGAGCCTTTGATCCCTTCCTTCAGTTTGCTATCCCTGCTTCACTCAATGTGAGTGATTTTTCCAAGCACCCCAGCAGCATATCAGGACTGGCACCTGAGGCACTTAACAGGATGTTAATTCTTATTTAACAGGACAGGGAGAACACCTCATATTGACACATTATCTTTTACCCAGCTTTCTATTCTTGATCCAGCACCTTCAGGATCCACTCCAAGGCATGCCTCCATATTCCAGGCCCTGCAAACCCTTTAGAGTTTGTCTTCTGCCTTCCTTCAGCAGACCCAGCAATTTCCTGATCAAGCCATGCTGAGGCTTAACTCTTCTTATTGGTCTGATGTCCAGGGGGGAGGGGATGGAATATTATAAGGTGAGAAAGTATTGTCTTGTAGGCTAATTTGAGGTTTCTGTATATTTTCAAGCAAAGGAAGGCCACCGTCTTCTAAACAAAGGGGAGTGGGTTGCTTCTGTAGGCTCAAAGGGTTCAGGAAAACCCAAAGATTTGAGGTCCTCAAGCTCACCTACCCAAAGACCTTCATCCCAGTTCTCAAGCTATCACTCCCTCCCTATCAGGGTACCAATTCTGCTTTCTTTGAAATCAGTAACTTTTACAACGGAGTCCTGTACATGGTCTTCCACTCAGTTTGCCTTCCAGCTACAGAAGATGAAGGTCTCTTTAAAAATGTTCCAAAGGAGGCTCCCTGACTCTCACATTTGACTTCAAATTATAATGAATAGATGTGAGCTATTGTTTTCCTGTCCAGTGAATTCAGTGATTCATGGGAACTTATCAATAGCTGTTCAATTTCTAATCTCATAGTTGTTATTTCCCCATGTCTTTTAAAACCCAGAGACTCTGAACAAGTTATTGCCTTCTCTTCCACCTGGTCCAGATCAGTTCATTACAAGTGAAAATTCATTACAGGTGAACATGCAATTGTCCTGAGACACCATGGCAGGGCCCATCCATATTCCACCCACCACCGGTGATGCGTTCTTCGTCGCCTTTAAGCCAGTAGGTGGTCCAACTCCGCAATCCCATGTTTAGGATCTGGGTTTTGTTTTGGTTTAGTTTTGTTTTGTTCTTTGTTTTTTGTTTGTTTGCTTGTTTTGAGACAGGCTCTTGCTCTGTCACTCAGACAGGAGTGCAGTGCTGCAATCACGGCTCATTGCAGGCTTGGCCTCCTGGGCTCAAGTGATCCTCCCACCTCATGTTTTAAATTTCTGTAGAGATGAGATTCCATTATGTTTCCCAGGCTGGTCTCAAACTTCTGGGCTCAAGCAATTGTCCTGCCTTGGCCTCCCAAAGTACCAGGGCTCTTAGAAGTAGAACCTGAGCCAGGCATTTCCCTGAGGGATTTGTGGAGAGTGTGCTCACGGGAGAAGGGGAGTCAGGAAGGCAGCAGAGGGCACTGGCAGGTGCGGCAGCTAAACACAGATGTGGTCTCAGCTGGAGTCCAGCCTCTGCCTGATCCCACATGGAGCTCTGGAGCATGAGTGGCACTACAGCTTTGGTCCCACCTTGAGGCAAGGGGACCAGCACTTCGTTCCCCATATCAGTCAGCCATGGGCTGCAGGCTGCCTCTGTGAGAGAGGGTAACCTCCTTGGGAGAGACAGCTCTCATGCAACAAAGCCAATGCGAGGGAGCAGGGGTATCTCTGAGCCATCAGCCACCAACACAGCAGGTGAAGATGCGTATCTCAGGGGAGGTAATCAAAAGGGTGTCCCGGGCAAAGAAGGGGGAAGTGGGGATAGATATTTTAAGTAGACTCAAAGATTATGAGATTATGCAGACTTTTATTATTTAAAAATTATTTTTCAAAATCAGGCACAGTAGCAAGTGCCTGTAATCCCAGCTACTCAGGAGGCTGAGGCAAGAGGATCGCTTCAACCTAGGGATTTGAGACCAGCATGTGCAATATAGCAAGACCCAATCTTTAAAAAAAAAAAAAAAGTGTATTGAGCTTCATAAAAATAAAATTCATGGAGTTAGAATAGACATTATTATGATACGCAACTTGGATGAATCTCAAAATAATTATGATTGGTAAAAGAAGGCAAACCAAAAAAGCACATACTGTATCATTCCATTTACACAGAATTCCGTAAAATGAAAACTAGTCAATAGTGGCAAAAAGCCAATCCCTGGTTCCTTGGGAGGAGGTGGGACAGGCTGGTGCAGGAGGGATGACAGAAGGCTCAAGGACACCTCTTCAGTGATGGATGGACTCCCTATCCTGAGTGTGGTGGTGGCTTCAGAGGTATACACATGTGTCAAAATTCATGAATTATACACTTTAAATATGAGCGATAAAATGTATGTCAATTATGTCTCAATAAAGCTGGAAAAGGGGTTTAAAGAAAGAAAGAGCACTTTGTGCAAGGACTGCCTTGAGACTTGGGGAAAAAAAAAAGTTGTAAAAGAGCTAGAGCAGGTACCACTACTGTACATACAGGGAGGGAAACTGAGGCTAAAAATATGTAATTGAGCTCTGGGTACACAGCTGGGAAAAGGCAGAGCCAGTGCTCTAATCCAGGCCCCTTGGCTCTGAGTTCAATGCTCTTAGCTGGGCCCCTGTCTCCTGGTCATGGCCAGTGGTTGCAAATAACAAAATCAGCATAAGTCAAAGAGGAATTGACTGGCTCAAGTGAACCTACTGTAGCAAGGGCAGGGGTGGAACTGGCCTCAGGGATGTCCAGCACCAGGGAGTAGCAACTGAGCATTGGTTAGCTGCTGCTCCTCTCTCTCTACCTTTCGTCTTTGACTCTCTCTCCACATTGGCTGCATTCTTTCAGACTGGTTTTCTCCATGAGGCTCACAGCATGGCCACCAGCAGCTCATGAGTGCACAGCCCCTGGACTCTGTGATCATAGAGGCTAGACTCTTCTAGGCCTCCCTAGATCCCCTGATTGCAAGGAAAGAGCTCTGATCAGCTAGCTTGAGTCACATGCCCACTCCCAGCCAATCACTGGTGAGGATGAAAGAATATGGCTGCCCTCTTGTCAACTTCGTATCAGTTGCTGGAGTCAGGGAGAAGGAGGAGGAACAGAAGCCCCCAAAAGATTCTAGAAAAAAAGAAAATGACTTGTTGGACAAAAATAAATAAATGCCCACTGTAAGAGGTACAGACACCATATGCAAAGAACCATACAAAGCTAACATACCCAGATAGCGTTGTGTCCCACCTGGTCACAGAACCACTGAACTGTCTGCTCTAGTGAGATCTCACTGAGTAGAGGGTCCCAGGACCTTGTGAAAGGTGAAAGACAAAGCACTCAGAATATAGGCTCTGGAAGGCTCTAAGACAAGCTTGCTCAATGCTAGACATTTGCCTGAACAGCCATCCTCCATCACTAGGTCAGTTTGGGTCCTCTGATAAGCACATGCCAAGAAAGGATTTAATGTAGAGTGAAAGAAACAACCATCAAGAAAAATCAAGGAGTCAGGTATAGGCAGGAGAGTCTTCGAAGCAAACCAAACTCTGGGTCTAACATCTGTGAAAGCAGAGAGGGGAGCAAGGATTGGACTGGTAGAGAATTGGACTCAGAGAGTTCTCAGACTATCTCAGGCAGAGAAAAATGGGAAGTTCCCAAGCAAAGGCTGCCCACTGAAAGGTATGGTGGGTTGAGAAAGGCGCCCCAAAAATATCCATGTCAAATTCCTGGAACCTTGAATGTTACCTTATCTGGAAAAGGGGTCTTGGAAGATGGGATTAAGGACCTTGAGATGGGGAGATTATCCTGGATTATCTGGGTGACTCCTAAATCCATTCCAAGTGTTCTTATAAGAGAAAGGTGGAGAGGGGTTCAACACAGACAGAGAGAAGACACCAAGAGAAGAAGAGAAGCAATGTGAAAACAGACTGGAGTTTTGCAGCCGCCAGGAAGGCTGACAGCCATCAGAGGCGAAAGAAAGCAAGGAAGGCCTCTCCCCCAGAGCCTCAGAGTACAGCCAACACAAAACGCCTTGATTTTGAACTGCTGGCTTCCAAAATTGTTAGGGAATATGTGTGTGTGTGTGTGTGTGTGTGTGTGTGTGTGTGTGCCACCAGTTTGTGGCCATTTGTTACAGCAGCCACAGAAAACTAATATAGACGGGTCCCATGTTGTGCAGGACTGGCCACGCTCTATTATCCCAAAGTGCTCAGTCTTTGGCCAAGAGCATCTGAGAGAAACACAGCTCGACCTGAACATTATGGTGGAGCCACAGATGCAGCAGCAAGAGGCAGTCAGTCGGCTGCCCCCAAGGGGGATCTGAGCAGCACACCTCTGGGGCCACCAAGAACCCAGCACCATGTCTAGCACACAGCAGACACTCAGAAACGATCATTAGATGTTGACCGCAGAAAATCTAACAACAGTAGATGTTCCCAAGGGTTTACTGTTTGGGTTCCCAAGGTTAAATCCGTGGATGAGAAGTACAGGGACATGGATTTCAACTTGGCATAATGATCATAGCCAACATTAGACAGAAACTACTGTTTGCTGTGCACACGTACCAAGACGCACATATCTATGCATATGTTGATGTATGTGTATGTGTACAAACACATGTAGGTATATATGCACATGCACACAGTTAAATCAGCTTAGACTTTAAACTTTACAACAACCCTTTGAGGTAAGTTTTATTAGCCTCTTTGAGGAAACAGCATTGGCTAGGTGCTGGGTGCCTTGTTAAGACATTTCTCAGTACTCACTCATTTAAATCACCTGACAAGTCTACAGGAAAGGTAGCATATTCTTTTCTTTTAATTTTAAGACAGGGTCTTGCTCTGTCATCCAGGCTGGAATGCAGTGGCACGATCATGGCTCACTGCAGCCTCAAACTCCCAGGTTCAAGTGATCCTCCCACCTCAGCTTCCTGAGTAGCTGGGACCTCTGGTGCACACCAGCACACTTGCTAATTTTTTAAATGTTTGCAGAGACAGGATCTCACTAGGTTGCCCAGGGTGTTTCCTGCATTGGCCTCCAAACGTGCTGGAATAACAGAAGTGAGACACTGCACCTGGTCACATTATTCTTATTTTATAAGGAAACAAATAATTTTTTTTTTTAGACTGGTGAACTGTAAAGGTGTTATTTGTTAAGTAATTTATTATGGTTTATAGGTTTGTAAAATGTACAAATATGACTCAATCATACTTGAAAAGGCCTTGGAAAAATTGCGTTTACAGATCAAGAAACTGGGTTTCCTAGTGACACAGCTGGCTGGTGACATTCAAGTAAGAAGAATCTAAGATTAACTGAATAGACCATAATGGCTTTAGCCTTTGTTTCTAATCCCTAAAGCATGGAAAATATTCCAGCAGGGTTGGGTAGACCAAATGAGACAATCAGCATTCTCATGTGAAAAAACTAACTCACTCTTTAAGGCAATGCTTTAAGGAAAAACTGGAACTAGAACCCCGTTACTCTGGCTTGTCTATCGCACACTCTTTGTGCTGACTGCCCACCAAGAAATTCTGGCCATAGGCATTTTGTACATCCTGGATAACTTAGGAAAAGGCATGACAAATTGCCAACTAATTCTCCAGTTATTCTTCAGTATCCCGGAACCTAGAAATCCTCAGTTATAGATATGTAACTATTTTTTTTTTAGCTCAAGGTTCAGCAGCAGAGATAATAGTCAAAACAAGCATCAAGTATTTTTAGCTAAAAGGTAACAGATGAGCGATAACTCCTTTCACTAGGAAAACTCAAGCCTGTCTGTTTGCTTATGCATCAAGCACATTGCTTTTTCCCACCATCACCCTGCTATCCCACATAAAGCACTTAAAGAGTTATTTTACAAATAAATAAGACTCAGGGTCACACAGCTAGGTCAACCCAGTTCTGCCTCCAAAGCCCTGCTCCTAATCACAACTCAGTCCTGCCTTCCATGCACACGTGATGATTCTGTTACAGGATGCCACAGGCCATGAGCCCACAGAGACGCCAAAAGGCATCGTGTTTTTTTCCCCTTTTCCTGCCTGTGGTGTCTGAGATGAAAAGTATGCCAGTCCCTGCTTGGGGCGACCGCAGTAGCTCCAGAGGAACACCACCGCCTTGCTCCTCTCAGGCTGTCTGTCTCAGACGTGGCGCCATCATTGACACGGTCTTCCCAAGCTAGCATGTTCCTACAACTTGCTGGTATTGGGACGCCACCGGCAAATCATTAGCCTCCTCCATCCCCACCGCATGCAGCCAGGCTTGGCTTGTTGCTGCCAAACGCCCGACACATGTCAGCTCAGTTTGGAAATTGGATCCAATCTGGAAAGTCACTCGACCACAGTGGAGATCTGAAGGGAACAGCTGAAATTCCCACCCCGATTCCTGCTGACTGTCCTTCCCCGGGGCTTTGAAGGGGTCCCAGCACAGTGAGGAGGGTTTCAGGCTTGAGAGGTTTCACCCTGGAGGGAAGGCTGAAGGTCAGAGAAGGCAGAACTGAAGGAAGGGAGGGAGCTGGCGTCATGGGCCAGCCTCGCCTGCACAACCGCTCGTCATGTGACCTTGGGCAAGTCATTTGCCTTCCCTGGCAACATAGAGACCAGATGCACAGACTGGTGTCAGACAAACACAGGTGGGAATCCAAGCTTGACCACTACCAGATGGATGACCTTGGGTAAGTTCTTTAACTTTGAAAAGGCTCAGGTTATTCATCCATGAAATGGACACAAATAATGGCCCTTATTCATAGGGTGACTTTGAGCGTCCCATGAGAAGGCATGCAGTATGTTTGGTGCAGTGCCCAGCACTTAGGAAGCGCTCCATCAGTACAGCTGTGCTTAGTCAGGTGAAGGGCCTCACAGCTGTAATCTCAGCACTTTTGGAGGCTGAGGCAGGAGTATCGCCTGAGCCCAGGAGTTCAAGACCAGCCTGGCCAACATGGTGAATTCCCTTCTCTACTAAAAATACAAAAATTAGCCAGGTGTGGTTGCACAGACCTGTAATCCCAGCTACTCAGGAGGCTGAGGCAAGAGAATCATTTGAACCCCGGAGGTGGTGGCTGCAGTGAGCTCTCTCCACTGCACTCCAGCCTAAGCAACAGAGCGAGACTCCATCTCAAAAAATAATAATAATAATTAAAAATTAGCCACGTGTGGTGATGTACATCTGTAGTCCCAGCTACTCAGAAGGCTGAGGTGGGAGGATGTTTTGAGCCCTAAAGGCTGAGGCTGCAGTGAGCCATGACCACACCATTGCACTCCAGCCTGGACAACAAAGCAAGACTGTCTCTAATTATAAAAAAAAAAAAAAGTTAAAAACTAAAAAAATACAACTATTCTTACCTGTATCATCACCACTAAATGGACTAGCAAATCTACTCCACCTGGCACACCCACTCCAGCGAATCACTCACATAGAGCATGAAATTTGGGACCAGGATCTAGTCGAGTGTGGTCTCAACCACAGTCTGATATAAAATGATTCATTCATCCATTCAACTCCACTTACTGAGTAAATGCAATCAATTGTCACATATCTAGAAAAATATGTGACACCACTGCTTACTGAAGGCTTAATAAAGAGAAGACAAATCAAGACAGCTCTGACCCAGCATCTGACCTTGAGGAGTTCTCAAAGCTCAGTTTTCCCATCTGTGAAATGGGCACAGAGGTTTTGCATTGCCTTCAGTCTTGTTGTACAGATCTAATAGGATAACTAGCATTCCACATGCATTACACATTAATTCCTTCTGGCAACCCCATAGGGTAGGTACAACTTTCATCCCCATTTTATAGGTAAGAAAACTGAGGGCCGGGCACAGTTTCTCACACCTGTAATCCCAGAACTTTGGGAGGCCGAGGCAGGCAGATCACGAGGTCAAGAGATCGAGACCATCCTGGCCAACATGGTGACCATCTCTACTAAAAATACAAAAATTAGCTGGGCATAGTGACACGTGCCTGTAGTCCCAGCTACTCGGGAGGCTGAGGCAGAAGAATCGCTTGAACCCAGGATGCAGAGGTTGCAGTGAGCCGAGATCGCACCACTGCACTCCAGCCTGGCGACAGAGCAAGACTCCATCTCAAAAAAAAAAAAAAAAAGAAAAGAAAAGAAAAAGAAAACTGAAAAGAAAAAGAAAAAGAGCCTCAAAAAGGTAGAGTGGTTTTACGAAGGTTAGATAGCTGGAAACAGGAGGAGCGGGGAGTCAACCCCAGGCATTCTGGCTCCAGAGCCCATGCTTTTGACACTGCAAGCTGAAGTCAACCATACACAGAAACCAACGTTCCCTTTTCTGGAATTTTTCAGCATCCTTCCAGCCTGGCCTGCCTATTTTGATCAAGTCAGCAGACAAAAAGACTCTGGTGGGTCCTTGTTCCCAAAAGTCTCTGAATACAGCTTATGTTTCCTGATCCAAAGGAGATGGAATCCCAGACACACAGACCTGGGATTAGTTTGCCCACTGAATTGGACACACGTAAGCATCTCTTGAGTCTTCAGAAGGCTTGCCCAAAAGAGCTTTCGCCCCTTGCAGCCACAGGAGCAGGACCTCTGCATCCCTTTGCATGTGGTGCTTCTCCCTTCTTCCTGATAGAATTATTATTCCTACTCACTCATTCCACCATCTCAGTCGTTGCTTCCTTCCTGCTCCACGATTCCAAGGAGCACAGAAGAGAGCACTCTGTTTAAAGGGCCTAGTACACAGATGTCTACTCCCGAGTCACAGGTGACTAGCTCAGCCCCTCCAGGTGGGACGGCACATCCCTGTGCTGGCCCAGGCCACTGCCAAATCCCCAGAACCAAGCACAGGGCTTGGCTCCCAGGAGGCAACAGACAAATAATTGTTACATGCGTAAATAAACATCCTACTAGTAAAAGCAGTGGTATCACTAATTACATTGCGTATGTATTAGTCACGTGCTGGGTGTTTTGCTTACAATATGTCATCTAATGATTTTTCCCCTTATGGATGAGGAATGTGAGGAGCACAGTTGTTCTTCATCCTTACTCCATGTACAGAATTGGAAGCAAGGAGAGGAATCAGAAACCAAGAAAATATTATCACAACACCAGCAGCACCTATCAATTTTCGGGCATCTGCTACAGGCCAGGCCCTCCACTCCTCATTTGTGATGCATTATCTCCAATCCACACTATAACCCATGGAACATATATTCTTATCCCCATTTTACAAATGAGGAAACTGACAGTCATGGGATTTAAGTAACTTGCTTCTTTGTAGGAGGATCAGGATTCAAACCTAGGTCAGCCTAAGTCCAAAGTCTGTGTGCTGAACCATAAGGTCTACAGGAACCAGAAGTGATCATTGCTGTGATCATCTTGCTCAGGGTACTTACTGAGGTCACTTTGAGGTGATCAGTACCAGCATCACCAGAAAGAGGGCCCAGCTCCCACTCTGAAGCTCTGCTGCACCTGCCCTTCCCTTGGTCCCTGACTTCCCCAGCCAAGCCTTTGGTGTTGAGTCTCCATCCTACAGGGACCTCAGGAATGGGCAGGCAGGAGCTCTAAGGTGGGAGAAAGCTGATACTCCTCTCTGGAAACCTAAGTCTTACCCGAGGAAGAAAAATAAATAGTCTCTAACAAAGAAGTGGGAAAGAAAGACAAAGACACAATTGTCCTTGACAACTGGGTTAGAGAGTGCATGGTTGCCAGGGCAACAGCGGAGGAAGTAAGGGTATCAGACGGCGGAAATCACTGCCTGTATCACCTGTGTTGAGAATTGCTGCTCTAGAGGGTAATGGTGCATTAGTCGGGTTCTCTAGAGGGACAGAACTAATAGGATATATATATGAAGGGGAGTGTATTAAGTAGCATTAATTCACATGATCACAAGGTCCCACAATAGGCCATCTGTAAGCCTGGGAGCAAAGAGAGCCAGTCCGAGTCCCAAAGCTGAAGAACTTGGAGTCTGATGTTCAAGGGCAGGAAGCATCCAGCACAGGAGAAAGGCGTAGGCTGGGAGGCTAAGCCGGTTGAGCCTTTTCACATTTTTCTGCCTGCTTTATATCCTGGCCATGCTGGCAGCTGATTAGACAGTGCCCACCCAGATTAAGGGTGGGCCTGCCTTCCCCAGCCCACTGACTCAACTCTTACTCTCCTTTGGCAACAACCCCACAGACACACCCAGGATCAATACTTTGCATCCTTCAATCCAATCAAGTTAACACTAAATATTGACCATTGCAAATGGATAGAAACATGTACTTTGGGTATTTATCAAAATGGAAAGATGGTCACAATATTTTAAGTGAATATCATAGATCGAAAAATGTTATAGACAGTTCATTAGTTAGCACTCCTGGAGTAGTTTATTGGTTACCCTCCCAATACCATTCTGCCTCCTTTGATTTGATTCTCTTAAAAAATATATTCAGCTCTGGAGGATGAATTACTATTTGTCTACACCAGTCATGGCACACCAATTCCCCTCTTCCAGTGACTGGTCTAGAAGTGGACATGTTACCCAGATCTGACTGATTAGACATGAGAGAAATCTGCTGAGACGTTTTCAGAAAGTAATCTTCACATTCTTCTCAATGAAAGATTGGCACATGCAGAGAAAGTGCCTTTCCTGCTTTGGCTGTCTTCCCTTCCTGGGTTTGGATATTGTCTTGTGTGGACATGATTCTCAGAGCTGCAGCTGCCATCTTGTCACCATGAGGGGAATCACTGCCTACACACCAGGGAAGGCAGGACAAAAAGATCGTTAAGTACCTATGGCTTTGGTGACACCAAACCATCCTAGAACTACCTTCCAGAATGACTTTTCACCAAGCATCTTGGTAAAAAATAAATGTCTTTATGGTTGTTGTTGTTGTTTTCAAGACCCTTGGCTGCATATAACAGAAACCCTTTCCATCTAGTTGATTTGGAAAAGGGAGGTTTGCCATGGGATACTTCAAGAACTAAGGGTAAGATGTGACTGGGTTGTAGGAATCATCTCCAAAATTCTCTCATTGCCCTCCCTCTACTCCCTCACTGCAGACCACTCATCTCAGTTCCTCAGACTATACTGTAATGAGGTGTGACCCATTCCATACCCCTGCCTGCTTCATTTCAGCCATCAACAAGACTGAGGCTGGAAGCTCTTGGTCTCTATCTCAAGTCCCTAGTTAAAGGACTGTTGAATCAGTGTGGGTCGGGAGCCTGTGCCTGACTTAATCAACCTTAGCCAGGATTGGGTGGTGGTGTCCATTCATGGCTTCCAGGAGCCTACCAGGGAGGCATAGATGGAAACACGGCCAGATCCTAAGGTGGGGAGGGGAGTGCTCGGTAGATAATATGTATTCACTACAAATTCCAGAAGGATTACTTACTGAAATTTGTAAATGATTACTATGTGTGCTTAGATTTTAATCTTTTTTATGCTTCTCTGTGTTTTCTAACTTCCCTACCATAAACATGCAAAAAGAATCAGTAAGATTGTCCTTGTCAATTACTAGCTGTGTGACTTCACTTTTCTGAACCTCCATTTCCTCATCTCTAAAAATAAGCGTCATCCTCTCTATTTCATCAAGTTTTATGAAGAACTCAAGAGGATAAAGCAGGTCACTGGCTTGATGCACTGTACATTGGCAGGTATCAGAGGAATCTATGTGGTTTTTCTTTTTTTCTTTTTTTTTAAAGACAGGTTTGTACTTTGTCACCTAGACTGGAGGGCAGTGGCAAGATCTCAGCTCACCATAACCTCCTAGGCTCAAGTGATTCTCCTGCCTCAGCCTCCCAAGTAGCTGGGATAACAGGTGAATGCCACTACCACCAGGATAATTTCTGTATTTTTAGTAGAGACGAAGTTTTACAATGTTGGCCAGGCTGGTCTCAAACTCCTGATCTCAAGTGATCCTCCTGACTTGGCCTCCCGAAGTGCTGGAATTACAGGCACGAGCCACTGCGTCCAGCCACAGTTGTTCTTTTTCTTTTAAAAAAAACAAAAAGGAGGGATCTCACTCTGTTGCCCAGGCTGGAGTGCAGTGGGGCAATCATGGCTCACTATAGCCTCAGACTCCTGGGCTCAAGCAATCCGCCTGCCTCAGCCTTCCAAAGTGCTGGGATTACAGGCTTGGGCTACAACTCCCAGCCAGTGGGTTTAATTTTTATTTTAATAGCTTTGGGGGTACAGGTGGTTTTTGGTTACATGGATAAGTTCCTTAGTGGTGATTTCTGAGACGTTAGTGCACCCATCACCTGAGCAGTGTACACTGTACCCAGTCTGCGTCTTTTTCTCCTTATTCCCCTCCCAACCTTCCTCCTAGAGGCCCCGAAGTCCATTATATCATTCTTATGCCTTTGCACGCTCATAGCTGAGCTCCCACTTATAAGTGAGAACATACAATATTTGCTCTCCATTCCTGAGTCACTTCACTTAGAATAATGGCCTCCAGCTCCATCCAAGTTGCTACAAAAGACATTAACTTGTTCGTTTTTATGGCTGAGTAGTATTCCATGGGGTACACATACCATAGTTTCTTTATCCACTCGTTATTTGATGGGAACTTAGGTTGGTTCCATATGTTTGCAATTGTGAATTGTCTGGCCTGTGTTCTTATTATCTCCCCTACTTAAATGTTAGCTCACGGCAGGTGGGCACCAATCTGTGTGGCCCCCACAGTGCTTGTGCTGGGTTGAATAGTGTCCCTCGTAAATTCATGTCCACTGAGAACCTGTGATTGTGACCTTATTTGGAAACAGGGTGTTTGCCAATATTACCAAATTAAGATGAGGTCATACTAGATTAGAGTAGCCCCTAAATCCAGTGGTTCGTGTCCCTTTAAGGAGAGGGATATTCAGAGACACAGACATACAGGGAAATGGCCATGTGAAGACAGAGACAAAAATTACAGTTACACTGTTACAGGCCAAGGAATGACTTGGGCACCAGAAGTTGGAAGAGACAAGGAAGGATCCTTCTCTAGGTTTGTTCTTCAAGTCTCCAGAGCTGTAAGAGAAAAAAAATCTCTGCTACTTTAAAGCACCTAGTTTGTAGTGATTTGTTAGGACTGCCCTAGAAAACTAACACAGTGCTTAACACAGTACCTTGTACGTGGTCCATTCTCAACAAATGTTTGGTGAGTGAGTGAGTGAGCGAGTGAGAGTGAATTAGGAATGGAGTCTAACCGGGCTTAGCTAAGTAGCTGTGCCAGTCTCTCTCAGCAACCACAGCAAATTTTCAGCGCTCTCTCTTAATCGTCGGTTACCGTAATTCACTCATTCATTCATTCACTCACTCAGAATTTCTCATTTATATTTATTACGTTCCTGCTTTGGGTCAGATACTAAAGACTGGGTGGTAATCCCATTTTAAGTACAGCAAGAATTTGAGAACTGGTCTTTTTTGCCAGGCCCCAGCTCCCCATGCACCTGGGCTTTGATCGATGGCTCCCCAGAAGCCACCCAACCGTGCTCACACAATAAAAGCAGAGAAGAAAATTTAATAAGATTCCAAATTGCCTTCCCTTGAATTCAAATTGCTTCATATATTATGTTCATGATAACTACTGTAGTTCCTATTTTTTCTCAAGCCTCTTCTTTGTTTCTAACACAAGACAAGTTCTTGGGTTAATGAATTCTAGATTTTCATTTAATAAATGTCGCGTGGGAAGCTTCATTATTTCCAACTTCATCCATCTACTGCAGACACACAAATGCCCCTTTCTAAGTACCTGGGATCAATAGAGCATGATTCTCACGTATGGGGGCCCTGCACGCTGCCACCAAGAAGAATTCGGTAATTGAAAAGACCTTATAAATCAATACGGCCAAATTGAAAACTCCAAGAGAACTTCACATCATTCACTGAGGTGCCTGTTAAGACTTCTCTTTACTTTTAGAGGGAAAAAAAACAACACTGGAAAAAAGGTTGAAGGGAGGAAAAAGAAAACAGATGTTTCTATTTAATCCTAATCACTCGGCAACGATGGTGGAACTTCTACTTAGCATGCAGATTTAATTTCACTTTGATTACTTGTCCTGATTAATTTTTTCTTGTCTTTACCTCTATTCAAACATACGCTCTCTCTACAGCAGATCACCTAATGATGGTTTCTAAGTCTTTTCCAGGGAGGCACTGAGAGACAGAATTCCAACGCTCACCATTAGGCCTGCCACGTAACAGGGACTCAACTAAACGGGAATTTCGATGGCATTGTATGGAACTAAATGGCCGTTCTTCTAGAGTCTTAGAAGGATGGGGATAAAGTACAGAACCCTTTCCTTTCTGGACCCCCTACATATTTTGGTTGCCTGACAATTCTCTACCATGGCTACAAGAGCTGAAGAAAATTTTTATTGACTTTCCATGATGTCATGTGGGTTTGTTTTCCCACCCCCACCCCCTTATTTGCGTCCTGGTTACAGTAATAAAATCAGATTTAGAAATCTCCCAGCCTGGCCAACATAGTGAGACCCTGTCTCTACAGAAAGAGCCTTTACAGCGTGCCCTCTCCCTCTGTCCCTGCTGGCTCACTGCTCAGCAGCCACAGCAGCCTTCTTTCTGGTTCTCAGGCAGCTCTTCCTCCCTCTGAGCCTTTGCATGTGCTGTTCTCTCTACCTGGAATGCTCTTCCTCCCACCCTTTGACTTACTGAGCCCTACTTATCCTTTGGGTGTCTGCCTCACTGTCTCCTCCTTGAAAAACCTCTCCCTGACCCCACAGGGAAATGAAAAAGCAGTGTAAGTGGATGCATAGAAGAAGGCTGGGAAGCCCAGCACAATGGCTCACACCTGTAATGCCAGCACTCTGGGAGCCCGAGGTGGGTGGATCACAAGGTCAGGAGTTCAAGACCAGCCTGGCCAATATGGTGAAGCCCCGTCTTTACTAAAAATGCAAAAAAAAAAAAAAAAATAGCCAGGGGTGGTGGCACACACCCGTAGTCCCAGCTACTTGGGAGGCTGAGGCAGAAGAATCACTTGAACCCAGGAGACGGAGGTTACAGTGAGCCAAGATCGTGCCACTGCACTCCAGCCTGGCAACAAAGTAAGACTCCATCTCAGAAAAAGAAGGAAGGGAGGAAGGGAGGAAGGGAGAAAGGGAGGGAGAGAGGGAAGGAGGGAGGGAGGAAGGGAGGGAGAGAAAGAAGGAGGGAGGGAGGAAGGGAGAGAAGAGCGAGGCTGAAATACTACATAGCAAAAGGATGGAAAAAGCGATCTTATCTAGGATTATGGGTTGTATTAGTTAGTGTACACCAGAGAAATTATATACATACATACACGCAGACATACAGAGAGAGAAGTAGAGAGAGAGAGAAAGGGAATCAGGAATTGGCTCCTGCAATTATGAAAGCAGTGAAGTCCCCAGACCTGCAGCTGGCAAGCTGGAGACTCGGGAGAGCCGATGGTGTAGTTCCAGGCTGAGTCCAAAGACTCGAGAACCAAGAAAGCTGATAGTGTGGGTTCCAGTCTGAGGGCAAGAGAAGACAGATGTCCCAGTTCAAGTAGTGCAGAAGGAGAAATTTCCTCTTACTCAGTAGCTGTGTTCTGTTTAGGCCCCCAACTTACTGCGCCAGGCCCACTCACATCAGGGAAGAAAATCAGCTCTATCTCAGTCTACAGATTCAAAGATTAATCTTATACAGAAACACTCTCACAGACACACCCAGAATAATGCTTTACCGTATTTCTGGGCACCCGGTGACTCAGTCAAATGGACGCACAAAATCAATCGCGACATGGATCATTTTAATATCCTTTGGGTTGCCTCTATTTCCTAACTTTCTAGTAATGAATGATGGGCATGCACTACTTCCTTAATCATAAAAATAAGTCACTTTGTTTCTTTAACAAGTTTTTGTCTTAATTTGTCTGCCAGTGTGTGACAATGCTGACTAGTAAGTGGTCTGTGCTTGTGTACAAGATGAAGATACACATTCG
This sequence comes from Saimiri boliviensis, assembly GCF_048565385.1. NCBI lineage: Eukaryota > Metazoa > Chordata > Mammalia > Primates > Cebidae > Saimiri > Saimiri boliviensis. The sequence goes on along the minus strand of NC_133455.1, from coordinate 24,831,347 downwards.
ACAAGAAAAATATTGGCCTTTAAGGTCTTCCGTGTATTCGATTGCGAGGGGGTCAAAAAGACGGAGCTGCATGTTGAAAGCCTACATTCAAGTCCCAGTTCTACCACTTACCTTTCCTAAGTCTCAGTTTCCTCTGCAATAAGAATGAGGATAATAAACTTACCTTATAAACCAAAAATAAAATATTAAGCCCCTCAACTGACTGAACAGACCCCCTCTTGACCAAGAAGACCCCAGAGAAACCTGAAACACAGAATGCCTAGCCATGATAAGAAGAAAAATCAGACACACCTCATTTGTTACACGCCCTCCCTTTCAGAGTTTAGGCACCACTGACTGGCACCAATAGAGATCATAAAACAGAGACGTTTGAACCAGAGCTACTCCATTTTGAATAGGGACTGGGCAAAAAGAAGGCTGAGACCTACTGGGCTGCATTCCCAGACAATTAGGCATTCTAAGTCACAGGATGAGACAGGAGGTTGGCACAAGAGACAGGAGGTTGGCACAAGATACAGATCCTGAAGCCCTTGCTAATAAAACAGTTTGCCATAACGAAGCCAGCTATAAACCCAGCAAAATCAAGATGGCGATGAGCATGTTCTCTGGTCATCCCTAGTACTACCCTCCTGCCAGAACCATGATAGTTTACAAATGTCATGGCAACCTCAAGAAGTTACCCTATGGCATCTAAAAAGGGGAGGTATGAATAACCCAACCCTTGTTTAGCATATGATCAAGAAATAACCATAAAAATGGACAACCACTAGCCCTCAGGGCTGCTCTGCCTAAGGTGTAGCCAATCCTTTATTTTTTTCTTAATAAACTTGCTTTCACTTTATGGACTTGTGCCCAATTCTTTCTTGTGCCAGATCCAAGAACCTTCTCTTGGGATCTGCATCAGGCCCCCTTTCCAGTAACAACAAACTGACAAAATAGACTCTTTGTGGCAATAGGATACCAAATTCCAATCTGAATGTGGTATAATATCACAAAACAGCAAATCTTGAAGAAAATCTAAACATTTTACCCCAAAATACGTTTCTTTGATATGTTGTTTTGTTTTGTTTTTAGACGGAGTCTCACTCTGTCACCCAGGCTGGAGTGCAGTGGCACTATCTGGGCTCACTGCAACCTCTGCCTCCCAGGCCTAAGTGATTCTTGTGCCTCAGCCTCCTGAGTATCTGGGATTATAGGTCTGCGCCACCACGCCCGGCTCACTTTTGTATTTTTTTAGTACAGATGGGGTTTTGCCATGTTGGCCAGGCTGATCTTGAACTCCTGACCTCAAGTGATCCACCCACCTAGGCCTCCCAAAGTGCTGGGATGACAGGTGTGAGCCACCACACCCAGCCAGTTTCTTTGACATATTTTGAAATGGCCCTGCAAAGCCATATCTTGTGGGGGAAATTTGCATCTGTAGAGAATCTACAGATTCCTTTTTCCAGCCTTTCCTGGATCTACCAGAGATTAACTAAGAGTCTGACACCTTTCAAGTCCCAGAAGAGACATTTACCACCTACTCTCTCCAAAGTCTGCTACCCTAAGGCTTGTCTGTGTAACAAGAACCTTGGCTTCCCCTTATCTTACGCATCTCTTTCTAGTGGCATCAAATCTTCAGACAAGGCTTAACTCTTTTCAACCAATTGCCAATCAGAAAATCTCAGAATCGGCTGTGGGTAGTGGCTCACGCCTGCTCCCAGCACTTTGGGAAGACGAGGCAGGTGGATCCCTGAGGTCAGAAGTTCAAGACCAGCCTGGCCAACATGGTGAAACACTGTCTCTACTAAAAAAAAAAAAAATGCAAAAATTATATGGGCATGGTAGCAAGTGCTTGTAATCCCAGCTACTCAGGAAGCTGAGGGAAGAGAATTGCTTGAAGCCGGGAGGCGGAGGTTGCAGTGAGTAGAAATCGCACCACTGTACTTCAACCTGGGTGACAAGAATGAAAATCCACCTCAAAAAAAAAAAAAGAAAGAAAAAAGAAAATCTCAGAATCTATCTATGACCTGTAAGCCCCCATTTCATCCCCCTTTCAGGCCGAACCAATGTATACCTTCCATGTATGGATTTATGTCTTTGCCTGTAGCTCCTGCCTCCCTAAAATGTATAAAATCAAACTACAACCCAACCTCCTTGGGCACACATTCTCAGGACCTCTTGAGACTGTTCCCTGGACTGTGGTCACTCATATTGGCTCAGAATAAACCTCTTTATGTATTTCACAGAGTTTGGTTTTCCCAGTAACAACCTCACAGGTGGTCTATGTGAAATGAAGTAATGTACGTCCAAGTGCATCCTTAGGCTGTACAGGGCTAGTCCAACATTACCCTGAGGTGGGAGGCAATATCTGCAATGTTTAAGAGGGAGCCAGACGGCAGGAGTTGGAGTCCTAGTCAGCTGTGGGGTCTTAATCAAAGCAACTCAACTACCTGAACCTTGGTTTCCACATTTATACAGGGGGATAACGCTAGAACCAACTTCACGCGGTTGTTTTGGGGAATACATAAGGTCACACATTTCAGGTCTTCAGCTCTGTGCCTAGTACACGTGTATTTTGTATTTTAATTATTGATTCCACCATCTCCCCACTCACATACACATACACCTTACATATTTCACAGTTTGGTTTTCCCAGTCACAACCTCACAGGTGGTCAATGTGAAATGAAGTAAAATACATCCGGATGCATCTTTAAGCTGTACAGGGCTAGTCCAACATTATCTTGAGGTGGGAGGCAGCATTTGCAATGTTTAAGAGGGAAAAAGACAGCAGCAGTTGCACATCCTGACTAATCCTAACTTGCACATCTCTCTTTGCAATCACCATCAATTCAAGATGTTCCTGGGGTCCCAAGAAGCCCTTCATTGCCCTCAATACCCTTATCCCATTCTCTCTGCCAAACCCACTGGTAGCCAGTCCCCCAGCGAAATTTCAGATGTGAAAGGCCCAGAACACCACCACCTCCTAAAAGTGATCAAATCCATCTTCCTAATTTCCTTAAACACAGTGTTGAAAGGAAAGCGGTGAGTGGCTTACAGCCAGGGTTTCGGTTATGCTAATTACACCCTTGAAGAGCCCAGCCCTGAGGCCTCACAGCTTGGAAGGAATTCTGGCAGCTGGGTTCACTTGGAAAAGAAAGGAAATGTGGAATCTAGCAGTGGCAGGAAGTGGGATGGTGGGTGGATTCAAGAAAAAGGTAATTGTTTGAAAGTTGAAAACAAGGCAATTCATTCACAATAAAACAACAAAAGGGTGTCTTTTCACCAATAAGATTAGCAAAAACAAAACACTGGTCATTGTCCTGTCTTAACAAGGACAAACTCGACACAATGACAAGGCACAGCTTTTCCCAAGGGCAATGGCAGATTCCATCAAACTCAAAAACCTGCATAAACTTCTACCCTATCAACTCTGTTCCTGGGACCCATCTTTCCTACAGACACACATATGCACAAATATACATGGAGAAGAGGGCGCTTGAAACAAACACAAAAAAGATGGAAACAATGAAACGCCCATCAACAAGGGAATGGATAATATTCTGTTGGAATATTAAATATCTCTTTTTAAAAATGAGGATTTCTTTGTGTGCACAAGACCCATTTATAATATAAGTATTCTTAAAAAGAAAGAAAATGGTCTTGGAAAAAAAAAATCAGAATCATAAATCCTGAACGTGAACCTTAGACTTTTAAAACACTTCAAGTGGCCCAGGCTTCCAAATGTGTTTCTAATGTAGTTGTTTCCTATACCTCAGGTATCCAGAGAGCAAAGACTATGGGAAATGCTGATGTCACTCAATACTGGCCAAAGATAAAAATGAGTTCATGTCCTTAACACCTAGTTCATTTCCTTAACCACCTTTAAACTAGGTCTTGGTTACTTGCGAGGAATTTATGCTACAGCAGCACCCAGATGCAAAAGGAACACATATTAGCCATAATTCCTTCACACATCAACAACCTTGGTGATGTTATAAGAAAGGGGTCCTGACCCAGACCCCAAGAGAGGGTTCCTGGCTCCCTGGGTAGACAACTTTCTTACAGGAGAAGGGTACCGATTGAGACCCCAAGAGAAGATTCTTGGATCTCGCATAAGAAAGAATTCAGGATGTGTCCATAGATTGAAGTGAAAGCAAGTTTACTAGGAAAGAAAAGGAACAAGAGAATGACTAATCCATAGGCAGAGCAGCCCCAGGGCTGCTGGTTGCCCATTTTTACGGTTATTTATTGATGATACACTAAACACAGGGTGAATTATTCATGCCTCCCCTTTTTAGACCACATAGGGTAACTTCCTGATGTTGCCATGGCATCTGTAAACTGTCATGGCGCTGGTGGGAGTGTAACAGTGAGGACAACCAGAGGTCACTCTCTTGGCCATCTTGGTTTTGGTGGGTTTTAGCCGACTTCTTTACCGCAAGCCGTTTTATCAGCAAGGTCTTTATGACCTGTATCTTATGTTGACCTCCTGTTTCATCCTGTGATTCACAATGTCTAACCATCTGGGAATGCAGTTTTCAGTCTCATTTTACACAGCTCCTATTCAAGATGGAATTGTTCTAGTTCACACGCCTCTGACAGTGAGAAGATCTCTGCCAGAGCTGGACTTAAAGAACAGTGTCTGGAATTGCGTTACCACATATGCAGCCCATAACCTGGTGTTCACCAAAGGGATCAGTCAAAAATTTCCAGCCTATTTGAAGCTACTGAAAACCACATATGTGTACAGTATATGCAAGATAAATATTTAATGTATGTACCTTCAGTTCTGAATAATGTACTGCATTTCAATGACGGTTTATCAAGTATTTAGAAATGACACTGGATACATAAAATGGAAAATATCCCAGAGAAACAATGGTGATCACAAGGTCTCCCACTTTCTTATCCAGAACAGCTTGTATTCTTTTAGGAATACAATTTTAAAGACATTGTTATGTGAGTTCAAGAAATGGCCTTTTCCATACCAGGGCTATGAGCTATTCTGCTTATAAACCACTCCGGGTGTGTCCACTTCTTTTGGATCTTTATGAACATCTCACATTTCAATGAAAGGTAGCTTATACCCCAAATAAACACCTTCGTTATGTTAAAAATAAAAAAAGAAAGGAAATGCAAAACTGCATACAGGCATATGTACATGTGTGCAAATGCATAGAGAGAAACCTACAAGGATACACTCCAAACGGTTAAAAAGTAGGCACCTCTGGAAAGCGAAGTAGAACTTGAACTTCGTATTCTATGCAAAAAAGGAAAAAATCTAAGAGGAAAAAAACGATAAAGAATATTTGTGGAATATGATTTCTCAATTTAAAAACCTTCCCCTTCCAACACCATCACCCATCCCTGTCATTCTCTTTTTTTTTTTTTTTTTTGGAGACGGAGTTTCGCTCTTGTTACCCAGGCTGGAGTGCAATGGCGCGATCTCGGCTCACCGCAACCTCCGCCTCCTGGGTTCAGGCAATTCTCCTGCCTCAGCCTCCTGAGTAGCTGGGATTACAGGCACGTGCCACCATGCCCAGCTAATTTTTTGTATTTTTAGTAGAGACGGGGTTTCACCATGTTGACCAGGATGGTCTCCATCTCTCGACCTCGTGATCCACCTGCCTAGGCCTCCCAAAGTGCTGGGATTACAGGCTTGAGCCACCGCGCCCGGCCTTTTATTTATTTTTTTATTTTATTTTATTTTATTTTTGAGATGGAATCTGGCTCTGTCACCCAGGCTTGATGGTAATAGCATAATCTTGGCTCACTGCAACCTCTGCCTCCCAGATTCAAGTGATTCTCCTGCCTCAGCCTCCCAAGTAGCTGGGATTACAGGCATGTGCCACCACGCCTGACTAGTTTTTGTATTTTTGGTAGAGACGGGTTTTCACCACATTCACAAGGCTAGTCTTGAACTCCTGACCTCAAATGATTCACCCACCTTGGCTTCCCAAAGTGCTGGGATTATAGGTGTGAGCCATGGCGCCCAGCCCATCCCTGTCATTCTTAGTAATAGGATAGATTTAGGTCCTGATTTTAACTATTCAGAAAACTTTTAGATTTCTGCCTTGTAGACTTCTCTGGCAACTCCCCAAGCCTGCATCAGCTTAGCATCCAATCCATTAAGGCCTCCCCATGGGGCTGAGATCCCTGTCACAGGGTACCGTAAATACAGGGAAGGTCTAGGCAAAAGTTACACATGACATAGTTATGGTCTTGCATGATCTTTCACTTTTGTCTCTTTGTAAACTTTATTTTGTTTCCCTTGGCACATTCTCTTCCCTTCTGGATATTTTTGCAATGGATATTGTAGTCTTTAAGACTTTCTTGATTGCATGTGAGAGAGACTGAATTAGCAAAAGGTAGAATTCATTATAAGCATTCAATAAATGTTTGCTCTTGCTGCTGCCCAGCCGTTGTTATTGAAGGCAGGATTTGGCTGGGTTTTGGAAATAGCTGGATCCAGGAATTTGTATATTCTCAAGAAATTTATTAATCTCTATCTGCTGCTTCTCTCTGCTCCTGTTTCAGTAAAGTCCCTTTCACTTGTGAGACTCAAGTCAAACCAACTTTAGCAAAAAACAGTGAGGAGGAAATACTTATTAGCTCAAATAACTGAAAACCCCAGAGGCTAGCTTCAGAAACCACTTCATATAGGTACTAAAACAATATAAATTACATAATCACCCAGGAAGTGAGGGCGTGCAACCAGATCTATCGACTCTACATGAACTCAGAGTGGGAAAAGAGTCATCCCTGCAAAGGGCAATCTGGGTTTTTTCACCAAAAAAAGGAGAAATAACACACACACCCCAGTCTTCTCTCTCTTTCTCTCTCCCACTCTTCCGCTCTCATTTTGCCCCTCTCTTGCTCAGAAACTGGCTTCTTCTGGCACTCTTATCTTTATGATGGGAAATAATGGCTGCCAAGAGATCCCAAATCCCAAATTAGCCCAACTCTCTCAATTTCAAGCCCAAAAGACTCAGTGAAGGACCTTGTATCAATCATCTACTGCCACGAATAATTCAGGAAAAGAAAGGCTTAAAACAACAGCATTTATTATCTCACTTTGTGTCTTGCAGGTCAGGAATCTGGGGCAGCTTAGCTGGGTGGTTATGGCTCAGTGTCTCCCATGCCAGAAATCACCTCGTGAAAAAAACAGAATCACACGACCCCAAACTCACTACACACAAAGGGAAAGTTAAGCTCAGGAACTGAGCCACTAATACTGTCTTCCTTTTGTTACCAAACAGTCAACTGTAATTTCACAACCCAAATTGTGACGTCATTTCCTCTACTCCCTCTTTTCATGTTTATTTTATATAAAATGTAGATTCACTGAGAGGGAGATAATACGTAATAGACTTTTTCCTCTACTCCCTCTTTTCACATGCAGAATGTAGATTGATTTTTTTGAGACAGAGTCTCACTTTGTTGCCCAGGCTGGAGTACAGTAGCGCAATCTTGACTCACTGCAACCTCCACCTCCAAGGTTCAAGCGATTCTCCTGCCTCAGCCTCCTGAGTAGGTGGGATTACAGGCACGCGCCACTACACCCGGATAACACCATTTTTAGTAGAGATAGGGTTTAGTAGAGACCATGTCAGCCAGGCTGGTCTCAAACTCCCAGCCTCAAGTGATCCACCTGCCTCAGCCTCCCAAAGTGCTGGGATTATAGGTGTGAGCCACTGTGCCCCACCTAAAATTTAGATGTATTGAGGCTAGTCAGAGCCTCACAAGAATGTAACCATCTACCTCACTGCATATCCCCCTTCCTTCCACCCACTTTCCCCTCTTGCCTTTTCTCCTTTAAATAGCAGAGTGCACAAAGCCCCCTTTGGAGAAAAGCAGAGATCACAGATGCTCCTGCAATTTGTGTTTTTCCTGGGTGCATCCTCAACCTTAGCTAAATAAACCTCTAATGGCTTCAGTCACTTTTTGGTTAACTATCTGAAAGCAGTTAACTGGGACTGGAGCATCCATTTCAAAAAGAAGTCACTCACATGGCTGGAAAGCTCATGCTGGCAACGGCAGATTCTCTCCATGTGGGCCTCTCCACAGGAGGCTGGAGCCTCTGCACAACATGGCAGGTGGCTTCACCTGAAGGGAGTGAGCTAAGAGAGAGAGCATTGCCTGAAACAGATTTGGGTTGAAAAGAATAAATAAATAAATATTTAAATATTGTTAGAGACAAAATGCTTGTTTCCAGATACCACAAGGAAAAATGAGCATTCAGACAAAAAGTTATCTCAGCAAGGCAATTTTACTTTCTGCAGAAAGGGTGCTCCCATTAGCTATCTTGCCACAAAAGTACAATGAACAAAGAAAAGACAGGCATATTTATTCCTTACGCGTTGGGTCCTTACTGCTGTATCCAATGTACATCAGTTGGTGCCAGACCTCACAATCCAAACTAAAACCCAATTGGCTAACAACTTAAAACTTTTCTAAATAGGTAAATGCAATGGAGAACAAATGAAAAGAGGAAGCTCAAATAAGGAAGGGGCATAGCCTGCGAGCTGGGTCTTGCCTTTGAGTACATCCAGCACAGATATCTTGGTTAAAGTACAAGGACACAAAATGTACTAATTCCCTTATGTCTAACAGCTACATAGGATAGGGCTTAACAAAGAGATATTAGCAAAAAGCAAGAAGGCTTTGAAGAAAGTTAGTCTTTAAAACAATTTTTTTTTTTTTTTTTGAGACGGAGTTTAGCTCTTGTTACCCAGGCTGGAGTGCAATGGCGTGATCTCGGCTCACCGCAACCTCCGCCTCCTGGGTTCAGGCAATTCTCCTGCCTCAGCCTCCTGAGTAGCTGGGATTACAGGCACGCGCCACCATGCCCAGCTAATTTTTTTGTATTTTTAGTAGAGACAGGGTTTCACCATGTTGACCAGGATGGTCTCGATCTCTTGACCTCGTGATCCACCCGCCTCGGCCTCCCAAAGTGCTGGGATTACAGGCTTGAGCCACCGCGCCCGGCCCTAAAACAAATTTTTATTTCTAACATTTATAATTATTATTATTCTTAAACAAGAAGGGAAACTTTGAACGTTCACTTTCTACAATTTTTTTTTAAAAAAGATAGAAAACATCTGGCAGAAACTATCCTTTTTATGATCAGCCTCAGACATCACATACCATTTTATTAGTTTAAAGCAAGTCCCTAAGTTCAGCCCACACTTAATGAAAGGGAGAGCTTCACCTTTTGAAGGGGGGAGTATCAAAGAACCTGTGAATATGTTACACGACCCCAACACTTACCCAAAGTCAGTGGTTTCCCCACTATAGTCACTTCTGTGGACACCAGAAATATTTTACAGGAAAGTGGTCCCAACACAGACCTCAAGAAAGGGTTCTTGAATCTCGCACAAAAAAGAACTCGCGGCGAGTCTGCGGTGCAAAGTAAAAGCATGTTTATTAAGAAAATTAAGTGGGGCCAGGCACAGTGGCTCACGCCTGTAATCCCAGCACTTTGGGAGACCAAGGCAGACAGATCACCTGAGGTCGGAAGTTCAAGATCAGCCTGGTTAGCACAGCGAAACCCTATTTCTACCTGCATGTGGTTGGCGCACGCCTGTAATCCCAGTTACTCGGGAGGCTGAGGCAGGAGAATCGCTTGAACCCAGGAAGCGGAGGTTGTAGTGAGCCGGGATTGTGCCACTGCACTCCAGCCTGGGTGACAGAGTGAGACTCCATCTCAAAAAAAAAAAAAAAGGTAAGTAGGTAAAGTAGTGAAAGAACAGCTACTCCATAGATGAAGTAGGACGTTCCCAAAAGTAAGAGGAGGAACACATCCACCCTGGGTACAATGCTTGTATGTATGGGGAGATGTGCTCTGTGACAAGAGTGTGTGATAAAGGAATAATTTTCTTAATTACTATATTTTGCAAGAATTGATACTATCTTTAAAGCAAAATTAGGAATGCCTTTGTTCTCCAGATATCGGGATACCTGGAGGCTCCCAAGTCTGAGTCTACTTAGTAAACATTATTAATTTGTTCCCTTAACCGTAAACATCTAGAGGTCAGGAGTGCCTCTTTCTGAGAATGCAGCCCAGCCAGTCCCAGCCTCACTTTCCCAGCCCCCACTCCAAATGGAGTTGCTCCGATTCAAACGCCTCTGACAGATACATTTTTAAACCAGCACAGGGCTAGTCTTTCTTGGTCAAGTTTTTTCCTTTAAACCAATCAACCATGACCAGGGGCAGGGTTATACTATAACTACGGCTGCTCCCTCTGCACCCTTGCAGATTTGGGTGGAAAAAAAAGATTTCTAGAAAGGGGGATGCACAGACAGAGAAAAAGAACCTTTTCCTCCAGCTCCAGAAAGAAAAATCCCAGAGAAGGATTCTGATGGGCTCAGCTCACGTCAAATGCCTCTTCCGAGAGCCATCAATCACTGCGGTCAAGGGGCAGGATGTAATGCTGAAATATGAGGTGCAGGAGGGGTTCTAGGTGGTCACTCATGATTGTCTCCACAGTGTGACTTCAAACCATGCCACTTAATCTTTTTATGTCTTAGTCTCAACGTCGGCTAAATAGAGATTAGAAAGCCTGTGCATAGAGTTGTTACGACTATTAACTTAGATGATATCTGTGAAGCACAATGTCTAGCTACATAAAAACCTATTAAGATTCTTAAGTACTTTAAACTCATCTCAAAATGGCATTTTATTTATTTATTTATTTATTATTTTTTGAGAAGCAGCTCCCTCTGTCACCCAGGCTGGAATGCAGTGACGCAATCTCAACGCACCGCAACCTCTGCCTCCCAGGTTCAAGCTATTCTCCTGCCTCAGTCTCCAGAGTAGCTGGAACTACAGGTGCCTGCCACCACATCCAGCTAACTTTTTTTTTCTTTTTTGAGACAGAGTTTCGCTCTTGTTACCCAGGCTGGAGTGCAATGGCGCAATCTCAGCTCACCGCAACCTCCGCCTCCTGGGTTCAGGCAATTCTCCTGCCTCAGCCTCCTGAGTAGCTGGGATTACAGGCACGTGCCACCATGCCCAGCTAATGTTTTGTGTTTTTAGTTGAGACGGGGTTTCACCATGTTGACCAGGATGGTCTCAATCTCTTGACCTCGTGATCCACCCGCCTCGGCCTCCCAAAGTGCTGGGATTACAGGCTTGAGCCACTGCACCTGGCCTTTTTTTTTTTTTTTTTAAGGCGGAGTTTTGCTCTTGTTTCCCAACCTGCAGTGTGATGGTGCAATCTTGGCTCACCACAACCTCTGTGTCCCAGGTTCAAGTGATTCTCCTACCTCAGCCTCCCGAATAGCTGGAATTACAGGCATCTGCCACCACACCCAGCTAATTTTGTATTTTTAGCAGAGACAAGGTTTCTCTATGTTGGTCAGGCTGGTCTTGAACTCCCAACCTCAAGCGATCTGTCCGCCTCGGTCTCCCATTAGGCATTACAGGCATAAGCCACCGCACCTGGCCTGCTGTATTTTTAGTAGAGACAGGGTTTCACCATGTTTCCCAGACAGATACTGAACTCCTGACCTCAAGTGATCCACCCACATCAACTTCCCAAAGTGCTGGGATTACAGGCATGAGTTACTGCGCCTGGCCACAAATAGGCTTTTTTTTTCTTTTTTTTTTTTTTAAGTAATTTACAATTGGAAAGTCTCAGGGCTTACTCTTCATTTCTAATTCTGATAATCCTTACTTTCTCATTGTGGCTGACTTCATCCACAAGCAGGCTTTCCTCGTGCAAAAGAAATAGCTGCAGTAGCTCCAGGTCCCATGTTTGAAACCCATGGAATATGCGAACATGAATTGCCTTTCTGCCTACTCACAAGGAAGAGTATTGACATTCACTCAGACTGGCTGACTTCAGTCACCTGTCCACCTCTGAATCAATCACTCTGTCCAGGGGAGGGGAGGCTGGGGGCAGAGAAATGGTATGCTTATTGACTTAAACCAATCACAGTCCACCCCAATGACTGAGGATGGAGTCAATCTCTTAGGAACACAAGGAATACAAGAGAGGGATGATATGAAAATCAAGTCCTGTAAGGAAAGAGGGTGGGTGCTGTAGGTCAGAGTCAGCTGGCCTGCCAACCCCGGCCTTCTATTGTAAATAAAGTTTTATTGGAACACAGCCACAGTCATTCGTCTATATATTGTCTATACCTGCTTTTGTGGTACAACGACAGGATTAAATAGTTGCAACAGAAATCATATGGCTTGCAAAGTCAAAAATGTTTACTATCGGGGCCTTTACAGAAAAAAAGGTCGCAGATCCCTGCATGTAGGCAAACATACAATTTCCACTGCAATCATATTCAAAACACATTTCTTTCCCTCCTCCATCCTTCTCTGTTGAGAGACATCACGACAAATCAGCAGAGCAGGCATCTGTCAGCAGAAGAATCCCCCCTGGGTCCATCAACTCCTATCCCATTGCCAATGAGTAAACACACAGCCTGCGGAATTCACATCAGGCAGAGGACTGGTTTGAGAAGAGTTTTCATGGCTGCTGGAGCGTACGGGCTCTGTCTCCATTACCCATCACGGAACTTCACCATTCAAAGATCAATGACGTGCAGCCTAGATGATGCTGGCAAGCCAGGGGCTGTGGATCCCGATTTTTCCTCCATGATAAATGGGGAACAATCTCCAGGAGCTCTAGCCTGGAAGACAGCCCTAGTTAAATTACTTTATAGCCCAGCTGAGAGATGGCCAGCTTGGAGGAGATGTACTCAAGCAGCATGCTAACTAGACTCAGCATCAGCACACAGACCCCTCCTCAGAGCAGCCCACTCCTCCCTCCTCCTTCCCACCAAAGAGCAGACGAATTGTGCCCTGGCACTGGCCTATGGAAGCTGCTCTTCCTGACATTTCCATAGTAAATAAGATCAGGAGTCCGTGTGGTTTCCACCCACTTCACATGAGCACGTCCGAGACCACAACTTTCAAGCTTGCCAAGTGGCAGAGAACTTGTACATCATGGAGTCCTTACAGACACTCAAAATGCCGGTTTATCATGCTTACAAGAAATCTCTAGTGCAGTGACTAAGTGCATAGGCATTAGAGATAGGCAGAATGAGATTTAGATCCCAGCTCCACAACCTACCATGGGCAAGTGTCTTAGTTCAGGATCCCTCAGAAACTTACTTTAAGACAAGGGTTCCAGGGAGGGGAGCACTACACACTGGGGTCTGTTGGGGGGAAATGGGGGAGGGATGGGGGGGTGGGGAGGTGGGGAGGTGGGGAGAGATAGCATGGGGAGAAATGTCAGATATAGGTGAAGTGGAGGAAGGCAGCAAATCACACTGCCATGTGTGTACCTATGAAACAATCTTGCATGCTCTTCACATGTACCCCAAAACATAAAATGCAATAAAAAAAAGACAAGGGTTCAAGTGCACATCGTTGATTTAGAAAGTGACCTCAGGAAGCACCACAGGGGAGTGAGGAAGAGGAGGAACCAATAAAGGACGTGTATCAAGGAGCTATCACTGGAGCTGAATTCTGCTGGAGAACCAATGTTAAACACTGCCTCAATGGTAACTCACCCAAGCAGCAAGGGAGCTGGGGTATGAATACTCCAACACCTGTATGTTATTTGAGGGATTCTGCCAGAGGCATTAACCCCATGGCACTTCTGGCCTACTATGTATGGCGGATCTGGTGGCCAAAGAGAGCCTTTGGGCAAAGAGCTGCCAATGCTAGGAGATGGAAGTCCTGCCCATGGACTCCAAAATGGTAATACTCAAGGAGGTAGGGGTGGAGCTTGAAGGGGCATCAACAACATATGCTGCAGCATGCAACCTAATCTCTCTAAGACTCAAGTTTTCTCATCTACAAAATGTAAATTATTGTAGCAAATAATATCTAATATCATGGGGTTGCTTTAAAGAATAAAGTCAATACTGCAAGTTAAAGTATTTAGCAATGTGGCTCTAGTAAACATTTAATAAATAACAATTATGTTTACAAGACACCATCTGCAAAAGGAAATGTGTAATAATAAATGCTATGCTCATTTTTTAATCAACTCTGAGCCCCCAACCTATGGAGTTGGCAAGAAATCAATCTCCCTGTTTTGAGGTGCTCCTTCCACCTCCTTAAGGTCACATTAGAATCTGAGAGGTTTAACTTGGGGCCAAAAAATAAAGGATAAACTCTTGGTTTTCAGTTCCCCATGACCTCTCTGGTGAATTTATCATCCAACTTTGCAGAATCCATTGAGTTTGGTCACAGGAAACTTTGTGGAGGCTGGGGGCCCAGTACCAAGGGAGGGTTCAGCGTCTTTCAGCACACCCCCACCATTCCACACTTCCCTGTCCTGACCACCAGTGGGGGTCCAGCCACTTCCCCAGGATCCCATAAGAGAGTAGATTGAGGCTCTGCAGAGCTCCCACCCCTCTGGTGTTGAGGGATCTCCCTCCTTGCTCATTGTTCCTGCCTCTTCCCAACTCCTCAAAGTCTCTCATCTCCCTCTTTTGAGCCATAAGCCAAGAGCTGCAAGCTGAAGGGCAAACAGAATGGTTCAAGTTCCCTGAGATTATGGGGTTCCTTCTTGGAACTGGGCTCTGCAGATCCTGGCTGCCAGCATTACCTAGGATGCACATCTTTGAATAGTAACATTCTGTGATGGGTAACAGAGTCAGAGCCAGTGCACTCCTGCAGCAGCCCCGAAAGCTCTCATCTACCAGTCCTCTACCTGATGTGAATCCACAGGATTCGTATTCAGGTCATTCGCTATGGAACAGATTTTAATGGAGCCTGGGAGAATTCCTCTGCCTGCAGACAACTACTCTTCTAGTATGTTGTAATATTCTAACAAGAGAGAAAAGGAAAGAGTGAAAGAAACATTTACGGAGTACCACCTGTAGCAGACACTGCATGACCACCACCTACCCACCACTCCTCCTTTCCCTTATTAACAGTATGCAGTAGAGGAGAATTTACAAAGAACTTCCATTCATTCTGAGTCTTTTCTTGTAACAAAATAGAACACAAATTGATGGTGTTGCAATGAATTATCCGGTCTCATAAAATTTTGTGCTAAATCAACTATCATATCAAATTCTAATACAAGCTAATAGCAAGAGCCAGTGATCTAATGAGAAAAGGATGGAAGAAAAAGCCAAAGCCATAAATTCTATTCAATCAGGGTTTTGCTGAGGTTTTTATTCCATGAATTACAAAGAAACAAGCTAATTTCTTTAGAGAAGAGTGTCTGGTATACAGTAAGCAGAGAAGATGTTCCTTTCTAAAGGCCCGCTCATGCTTTGAGAAAGAGAGGTTATGTTAGTTCGCTAGGAGTGGCCAGATGTCTGGCTTTTCAAAACGAGCACAACAATTCCTTTTCCCAGGGCGATGAGACAGTGACCCAGGAAAATACAACCTTGTCTTATCCCCAGCAAAGGTATCAAATGCATGGAAATTTAACACAAATAATTTGCTGCTCTTTGGGGCTTTCACATGATTTGAAATCAGCAAAGGCATTAACCCCACGGTACTTCTGATGTGATTTTTATCCACATGATTTTTACCTCAGTTGTTACTATGCAAAGCTGAACATTTCAGAAACTTAAACCCAACTGACTTAAGCCTAAAGGGGGATTCACTGGCTGGCGTAACTTGAAAGTTCTGGTGTAGCTTGATCCAGGTGCTCAAAAGACAGAATCAAGATTTGGTTCTTCTCTACTTTTTGTCTCTGTGTTGGCAGTCACTCTCGGGCAGATGTTTCCCCCAGCATAACAAAACAACTGACAACAGCTCCTGGCTTACATCCCACCAGCTCAGATCCTCAGCAAAAGAAGAATGCATCTTTTTCAGGGTATCTCTCACAAGTCCTGGAATTCACTCTGATTGGATCGGCAGGGGTCATGTGCCTTTCCCGAAACTTGTTGTGGCTTGGGATGCATTAAGTCCTCTGGCTGGCCAAAGCTAAAATCATCAGAGGCGTGTGAACCAGAGCAACTCCACCTTCAATAGGACCTGGGTAAAATGAGGCTGAAATTTACTGGGCTGCATTCCCAGACGGTTAAGGCATTCTTAGTCACAGGATGAGACAGGAGGTCAGGACAAGATACCGGTCATAAAGTCCTGGCTGATAAAGCAGGTTGCAGTAAAGAAGCCGGTAAAACTCACCAAAACCAAGACGGTGATGAGAGTGGTTTTGGTCGTCCTCACTGCTACACGCCCACCAGCGCCATGACAGTTTACAAATGCCATGGCAACCTCAGGAAGTTACCCTATATGGTTTAAAAGGGGAGGCATGAATAATCCACCCTGTGTTTAGCAAATCTTCAAGAAATAACCATAAAAATGGGCAACCAGCAGCCCTCAGGGCAGCTCTGTCTGTGAGGTAGCCACTCTTTTGTTCCTTTGCTTTCTTAGCAAACTTGCTTTCACTTTATGGACTTACCCTGAATTCTTTCTTATGCGCCATCCAAGAATCCTCTCTTGGGGTCTTAATCGGTACCCCTTTCCTATAACAAAATTGCCTACCCAGGGAGTCAGGAATGGGACTAATTTAAACCACATTAACTCAGAGGTTGGGAAGAGCCACACACAACTCAGAAGAGCCACACACAACTGATCATCTGATTTCCAAAATGACCCCCAACATGATCATTTGGGTTTTTTTACTTTTTTTTTTTAAACTCAAAGTTATACACACACATTATCATAATTACCTCCATTATACAGACTAAGAAACCAAGGCTCAGAAGAACCAAGTAACACCCAAGCTCTCCTACTCAAACAAGGAAGAGCTGGGACCTAAATCCTCAGTCTATGTGACCCCAAAGTGATGTCTGCTCAGTGTCTTCTTAAAATGTCCATTTATAGGCCAGGGAGTCATTTTCAGGGCTGATCAAAGTCTTCTACTGTATACACAAAACAAAGATACCAAATGGCATTCCTGTCCCCTCATTCCCACATCCCAGGGCAAGCAAATTTCAGGAGCCCATCTGAGCCCCCCTTGAAGAGGAACTGAAGACAGTTAGTAAATCTGTGCTGAGCTAATGCATTTTTCTGGTTGACAACTTCACCGCTGCCACCAACCTCAGTGCTTTGCTGATGTCAGGCAAGAAACGCAAAATATATTCTGCCCTGTCACTCTGGTCATCTCTTCCTGTCCAATCCCACACTAAAAATAAGCAAACAGGATTGGCATAGTCAACTCAATGTGGCTGAAGGGTCTTTCAAGGCTCCACATCCAGAGTGTAGCCTGGCCCCCTCTCTAGAGAATGGTGTGACAGAAGATACCCATAGCATTATGCTTGGGTGTCCCCTTCACCTAGGAAATCCACTTCGGGGCATTTATCCTAAAAAAAAAAAAATAATCAGAGATGTGAGCAATCATGGATATACAAGTGTCTTCTGAAATATACGCTCAGAGTGCCCGCAACAGATTACTCTGGGCACTTGTTAAAAAGGAGCATTAGGCTGTGGCTCCCACCTGCGATCCCAGTATTTTGGGAGGCCAAGGCGGACAGAGCACCTGAGATCAGGAGTTTGAGACCAGCCTGGCCAACATGGTAAAACCCTGTCTCTACTAAAAATACAAAAATTAGCCGGGTATGGTGGCACATACCTGTAATCCCAGATACTGAGGAAGTTGAGGCAGGAGGATCGCTTGAACCCAGGAGGCAGAGGTTGCAGTGAGCCAAGGTAGTGCCACTGCACTCCAGCCTAGGCAATGGAGCAAGACTCCATCTCAAAAAATAAAAGTTGGTGAGGGGGCATCAGCTGGGCAAGGGGCAGGAGTGGGGCAGGATCATTGCATTCCACTCACACCTGCAAAATCAGAATCTCCTAAGCTATGGTATCCAGTCTCAGTTCAAGGCTGCAGTGAGCTATGGTCAACACCATTGCACTCCAGCCTGGGCAACAGAGCAAGACATCATCTCTAAAAAAAGAAAAAGTTTAAAAAAGGTTGCGGGGGATGCGGGGCAGGATCCCTGCATTCCACTCGCACCTCTGAAATCAGAATCTCCTAAGATGACTCCCAGTGTTTCCTGCCGCCCTCTGTGTCCCTGGTATTTACACCCACCTTGTTACAGTCTCCTCCCACCTCGAACAGGGCTGCCCTCTATAGCTAATGCAGTGGCATATTGCAGAAGTGACAGGGTGCCCTCTGAGATTAAGTCATAGAAGACACTGCAGCCTTGTCTTGCTTTCTCTTGGGTCACTCTTTGTGGGGGAAAGCCATCTGCCATGTCATGAAGACACTCAAGCAACCCTATAGAGAATTCTGCAGGTCCAGGAGCTGGGTTCTGCCAACAGCCAGCACAGACATTGTGAGAGAGCCACCTTGGAAACGGATCCTCCAGCCCCAGTTGAGTCTGAACCACATCTCGACTCCTGAGAGACCCCAAGCCAGAATCAACCAGCTAGGACACTCCCTAGTTCCTGACTCTCAAAATCTCTGTGAGGCAAATGGATAGTCATTGTTTCAAGCTGCTAGGTCTGGGGGTAGTTTGTTATGGAGCAGTATTATTACACAGGGTGAGTCCAGGATCTACACCTTTACAAGCTCCTTGGGGAAGTCAGACACACTCAAGCCACAGCAGGCCAAGGATGTCCCTGCAACATCGTTTAGATTTAGAAAGTAACATCGATGCCCCCTAGGGGATCAGAGAAGCAAATTACAGTCAGCTTGCACAATGGCCAGCAATCACAGAGGAGACAGCTAGTAGCTACCTTAGCTTTTTTCAAACGCTGCCAAGCGTTTCATGACATACTGAATGGAAAATCAGCTCACATGCACAATGCATAATATAATCCTATTTTTGTTTCATATAGAGATTATATAATCCCTTATGCCCCAGGCCTTAGCCTGAGATGGGTGCAATTACATAATAGTCTTTTACTTCTTGAAGAAGTTCTTGTCACTTCTAAATTATTAAAGTACAAGCCCACAAGCAGCCTAATGGCTTCAAATTAGCCCCAACTGTTTCTGAGGGTTCCGCAGGAACGCATGCACCTGAGCTCAGGAATGTGCCCGTGGGTCCTTCTGGCATTGGCATCCTGCTGTGCCATTGCTGTGGTCTGCGGGGGCAGCTCCCACTCATAGCCCAGGAGGCAGGATGGCTCACATTCACCCATGTGGAGATACAGGCCCTTACAAATATCCAAGTGAGACCAGGATGTAGTTATTTGTTTCACACATATTATACATAAAAACAATCCCCTGTAAACGCCAGCTTTAAAGGAGGCGAAAATGGAGGCAATCAAGTATAATGTTTCAAGGTCTGACTCCACTTTCTATTTAAGTCAAGCACGTTCACCTCATCTCTTTGTGGTCCCTCTGTGCTGCACAATTCCAGGGCCACCATTCCAATTGTATTCCTTGTAGAGTGCACCCCGGAGTCATGCCTTTATTTCCTCATCTGTAACATGGGGATTATAATCACAACTCATAGTGTCATCATTAGCATTGAGCAAGTGAATTCATGTAAAGTCCCTCAACAGTGCCTGGCCCAGAGTGGGCACTCAACAAATGTCACCTCTCATGTTAATTACCATTATTATTATTTATATATACTCCACACATATAATTCCACTGCCCTCCCTAGAGGTAGTTCCATTTATTAAGTGGGCAAACCTGCAAAAGTTTTCCATGCATTTACATACATATATTTTGGCATTGATTTTTTTTCCTGTATGAATAGGATTGTTCTCTATTCTCGGCCATATATGTCAGAGAAGCTTCCATGTCAATGTGCATAGATTGGCCTCACTCTAGTTCAGATATACCAAGGTTTATCTAACAGTCCCCACTTGTCCAGTACTTATTTCCAGTTTGATGTTATTGCACGCAATATTGCAAAGAACATTGCTACATGCTTCTCTGTCCATTACACCAGTATTTCTTTAGATGAGATTCCTAGAAGTGGTCATTCTGGGCCAAAGGGTATTTGCATTTAAAATGTTGATGGATCCTCAGCCTGTTGGGTGCTACTACAGACAACAGAATAAGAGGAGAGATATAGTACCATGAAGATTAATTTAAAATTATTGCCAAGAGTAGTTGCTAACACTCAACATCCAAATGCTTTACTTAGAACTTCCTGCCTAAACACTCACCCTGCACGGAGGATGTTCTGGGAATATCGCCACACCTCCACGTCCCCACCCACCTCCTCTGAAACAATCGATGTGAGAAATAAGGCTTCCTGCCCAGGAGACCAACAATACTCCCTGGAGAAACATGGGAATCTCTCCCCTCCAGAGGACATCTCAACACCACCCCAGAGCCCAAACAAGACAACCACATAGGCCAGAAGGGCAAGTCCGAGTCTGCTCATTGGATTCAGCACATTACTACCGAGAGGGAGACAACCTTGGAGGCCAGGGTACTCCTTACCAGATGTGGTCCTTCTCCTCCAGCCTCAGGTGAGACCAAGCACAAGCCTGGATATCCCTCTGCCACCATCTGGTCCTCAGTCCTCAACTCCAGCAAGCAAATGCGTGGATGAGGATGCACACCCTGTCCCCCAAGAGCCAGCAAGTGTGTTCAGACCTGGGGCAGCCAAACTCTAAGTTTAGAAACAGATTTTTCTCCAACCCTGCAGGGGCACGTTCTACTAACTCACACAGTTTGCTTTAGCTTCTCTTTAGAATACTTAACTGCTCCATCTGCAGCTTCAGTATTTGAGCTTTCAGGACATCCCCAAGAACCATAGATAGTTATTTTGCTTATTTTCTGCTCATCGAGTGCTCATACCCAGAATCAAGAGATGGTCCTGCTCAAAGGTAAACTCCATGCAGAAAAATACATGTAACATCTTCTCCAAAGCAGAAAATACATGTAACATTTTAAATGAGGATTTTCCAAGCTTTGGGGAAAAAAAAAGTGGAAGCAGATTCTACTCCAGGAAACCTACTAAATATGTATTATAATTTTGCATTTATTCAAAAATATTTACTGAGTATTTGCTACTTGTCAGACTTTCTTCTAGGTGCTGAGGACACAGGGGTGCGTAAAGCAAGTCAAGACACTACAGACAGTCCTCAACTTATGATGGTGTGATTTTTTCATTTTATGATGGTGAGAAAGCAATAGGTATTCAGTACATTCCTTGACTCACGATGGGGTCACATTCTTATTGTAAATCGAGGAGCACCTGTATAGGGATTACATTCCAGTGTGCTGATGCATAGAAAAAAAGCCTAGAGAACATTTTTAAAGTGATAATGGTTACCCCTGAGGATTGCGATAATAGAGATCTTTATTATTTTTTATGTTTTGTGTAGTTTGAAATTTTTCCAACTGGAAAAAAACTCATGGTATAGATGAATATTTATAGTTATGAGACTATACTCACAATATATTGCTACATGAAAAAACCTGGCTACAGAAGAATATGCAAAGTATACTTTTTTGTAAATATATATTTATACTGTGTGTGTATGTGTTGGGATGAGTCATTTTGACTACAGGGATTGTGGAGGAATGTGTTGTTCGATTTTCTTGGTGTCCTTCTAGATGTTGCAAGTGGTATGCATTGAACACATATCCCTTTTCTAAAAAGGGAGAAAATGGGTCAGGCAAGGTGGCTCACATCTGTAATCCCAGCACTCTGGGAGGCCAAAGTGGGGAGATCACTTGAGCCCAGGAGTTCAAGACCAGCCTTGGCAACATGGTGAGACCCTGTCTCTACAAAAAAATACAAAGAAAAAGAAAAAATAGCTGAGCATGGTGGTACACATCTGTGGTTCCAGCTCCTTGGGAGGCTGGAGTGGGAAGACGACCTGAACCCGGAAGGTCAAACCTATAGTGAGCCATGATCACACCACTGCACTCCAGCCTGGGTAACAGAGGGAAACTCTGTCTCCAAAAAAAACTGGGGTGGGAGAGAACAGTGGGGAATGTTATTTAGCAATGAGAACGTCAACCTGGCCCTATATTATTCTATCCCTTGGTCTACCAAAATACCTGAAAATTCTCCATTAGAGTCAGTCATTTGGTTAAATATTTTATTCACGGAGGCTCCTGCTACACTACTTAAGAGGAATAACACACTGGTCTCTGTCACCTGCAAAATGGAAACGTGAACAGGGAATCAGAAAGTGAACTGTCACTTTAGAGAGCGAAGAGTCTGCCTGGCTCAGCAAGACACCAACAGACAAGGAAGGGGATGGGGAGTCCCAGTGGTGCATGAGGACTCTGCTCTGAAAGTGAGGAGGAGGAGACTGGAGAAAAATCAGACAAGATGTGGGATAAGAAGGACCCCCATGCATGCCCCTCCACCTACCCCATCCCATTACCCGGCACCCACTCTGCAGCCAAGGTCAGAGCTGTCAAAGAATAATGAGCGCCTGTTTACTAAGAAGAAAGAAAAGCCTACTTATAAGAGGTTTTTATCATAGTGAGCCGCTCGGCCTGAGTCTTCGGAAGTTCATCAAGGGTGACATCACTCTTCCCGGTCACAGCCCCAGGACAGAACATCCCAGCAACACCCAAAGGACTCACCTACCCACCTCCCTGTCATTGCAGCAGCGAAACTGTCAACCCCAAAGATGAGGACGGTTACACGAGGAAACGTGACAATCACTCCTCTCCAAGCTGTCGGCTAGAATATGAGCTTAAATCTAGACTGGCTGCAGCAGAAACCATGTTTAACAAGGGGCACAGTTGACTGCTGGGACTGTTTTATATTCAATCCAGACTTCTGATGATGAGTTATTCATTAATGACCAACTGCCTCAGGCCCCTGTTTTATTAAAAGCTTTACAAACCATCCAAGAAATGAGATATTGAGCCAAACATTTCATTCTTCCTCTTTTCATCATTCATCCAACATTTTTTACAGCTACTTACCAGGGGCCAGGGACTGGGGTTCAGGTATAAGAAGATCATTTTGGGCTTGAACATATCTGAGGACACTTTGAACTTTTATAAAAACGTGCATTAGATTTTCTTAATTATGGAAGTAATGCATGCATTGCAACATGCTAAGCAACAAAGTAAAAAAATCCATAATTTCCCCCACTCCATTATAACTCCAATCCCTTGAAGTTAGCAATGTTAATAGACTGTTGCAGAGGTCCCTTCTCTATGCCTTTTTTTAAAAAAAAATGTTTATCTATTTATTTATTTACTTACTTACTTATTTTTTCACTGGATTATGAGACTGGCTAATCTTTGTATTTTTTTGTAGAGACAGGGTTTCATCATGTTGCCCAAGCTGGTCTCGAGCTTCCAGGCTCAACTGATCCACCCATCTCAGCCTCCCAAAGTGCTGGGATTACAGGCATGAGCCACCACACCTGGCCCTCCATGTCTGTTTTTACTTACCAAAAAATAAATATATATATATTGTACTATACACATGATTCTACAACCCCTCTTTTTCACTTCATTATGTATTAAGAATCTCCCTTCAGGGTAATACAGAGATTGAGCTTGTCCTTTTTCATAGCTGTGTGATATTCCACCGTATAGCTGTAATATCATTTATTCAACAAGTCTCAGACTGATAGTTAGGATGTCTCCTAACATCCTATTTGGGGAGACTCATTAAACATCCTTAGATGTCATTGTACTTTCATAGATGTCTAAAGAAAAGACTCCCCAAGTGGAAGAGACATCTAACAGTGATAGAGGTCCCTTGCTGCCCCAGCTCACAGGAAAATTCCCACTCAGTTCTCTACTGGTTAGGGAACAAGATTACTCCTTCTCTCCTTCTCCCCACAAGGTGTCCAAACCCCTCACCTTCTCTTCATGGGGCTGGAGAGTTGGCAGGATGGTTAGATGGTTGTTTGTTCACAAACGATGGGTCAGAAGGCAGGTGCCCTCCAGGGCAGCTCATTATTCAGTCCCTGACCTTTCTCCTCTGCGCTCATGATGGAAGCCCTCCCCAGCCCCCTCCCACTTCCCAGTGACCTCCACATCATCCTTCTCTGCTCAGAATGGTCTTCCAGATCATCCTCCTCTTTCCCCAGCCCCAGTCCCATCACTTCTCAGAGACCAGGGATCGGGAGTGGGCAGAATGCATCTGTGTGCTTTCATCCTTGGCTCTGTGTCAGTGCCATCTGGTGAAGGAGAGAAGGGTACCCAGAACCAAGGCGGGAGAAGAAAGGTGGGGAAGACCAGAAGAGGAGAAATAAGAGGAGGAGAGGAAAGAGAAGGGGAAGGGAAGGAAAGGAAAGGGAAATGGAAGGGAGGGGAGGGGAGGGGAGGGGAGGGGAGGGGGAATTATTAGCCAGAAAAGAGACACTTCCCAATACAACCCTACCACATGCACTGCTTTCTACTCTCTGAACATTTATGGTACATTAACTCCAGCTATCCTCAGATCCTCCCTCTGTGAAGACACTGACCATGCACATTTCACAGTGAGGACACTGGAGCCAGGTTGTGGGGTGGGGCATTGTGATTTAGCTGACACCACTCATCAAGTTGGTAGCAGAGAAGGGGCTACAATCCAGCTCTCTCTGACATCCCTTTATTGTGAGTCGAGGAAGCAGTGAGTCTCCATTGCAGTTCATTCCACCTGCCCTTCACAATCCCAAGGAGCAATCCTATTAATCATCACAGGAAGGTTAATATGAAAATAGAATCAGTCCTAAATTGAGACAGACAAGTTCAAATCTGTCACCCTTAACCCAGTCCAATTCAATCTGTCAGCAAGTGCTGTTGTCTGTTCCTTCAAACTCTATCGGGAATTCAGTTTTTCCTTTCTACTCCAGTCACCTCTGTTCAAGGCACTAGGGTTTCTGCAGCCACCTCCTCTCTGCCTTCCCAGCCCCCATCTTGCCTCTCCACAGGTCTTTGCAGGTAGCAGCTGGAGCCTTCCTCTTAAAATATAAACTGAATCGTGCCTTTCTCCCCAGCTTGGAGCCTCTAGCAAATGACTTCTGGTTGCACTTAAAGTAAAACCTCCATTTCTCACCGTGGTCGATGAGGCAGGACATGATCTCCTCACAATTCCAACCTCATCTCCTGCAGCAACCCCTCTCACTTACCCTGTTCCTCTTTCTGCCCCTGTGAAATGTAAGACTCTGGGCTGGACGCGGCTGTAATCCCAGCACTTTGGGAAGCCATGGCGGGAGAACTGCTTGAGGTCAGGAGTTCAAGATCAGCCTGGGCAACATAACAAGACCCTATCTCTAAAAAAATTTTTTTAATGAGCCAGGTGTGGTGGCCTGCATCTGTGGCCCAGCTACTCAGGAGGCTGAGGCAGGAGGATCACTTGAGCTCAGGAGTTCCAGGTTCCAGTGAGCTGACTGTGCCACTGCACTCCAGTTTGGATGACAAAGTGAGACCCTGTCCCAAAACAGCAATAACAACAAAAACACCAAAACTCCCAGCTCTCTTCTGCTTTCCATGGCCTTTGTAACTGCCATTCCCACTCCCTGGTATTCTCAGCCTCCAGGTGTCTGCACAGCCAGCTCCTCCTCTTTCCATCTCAACTCAGATGTCACCTCTTTGGAGAGGCCTTACCACCATCAGGAATCATCTTGCTCACCTTTCTGCTTATTCTGTTGATTGTCTATCTTCCCAGACTATGAGGTACACAACACCAGAGCAGAGGCCAGGTTTACTTTGTTCAAGCACATGGAATACAGTAGGTGCTCAATGAACCTCTGAGGAGAAAGGCAGGAAGGATGGGGTGGTGTGGAAGAAGGAAGACCAGTGTGTGCACCTCAAGGTAGTAACATCCATGCCCAGGCCCCAGACACCCGAGGAAGAGTCAGCAGGCCCTGAGACCAGTCTCACCCCTTCATCAACACCACCATAGCCAGTGTTGTTTGTAGCTCAGTGTGGGCCCCCACTGAGTCTGACTATGGCATATTCAGAACAGCCAGGGCCTCTAACAAGGAGACTGGGGACTCAGCAGTCATTTTCTCTTTGCAGCTGTGACATCTTCATGAATGGTTCTCTTTGAGTCAGGTTTGTGTCTCTTACCTGACTCTTGCAGCCACAAGTTCTAGAACTCTGCCTCCCAGGGTGTGACCGTGTACCAAGATATTTTACATGCCATGTATCTATGACAGCCTCATGGGGGAACTACTGTTATCATACTCATTTTAAAGATAGGAAAACTGAGGCTCAGAGAAATTCTATAACAAGCTCAAAGGCTCATAGAGCCTCTTACCAGCTGAGCTGAGACTTAGACCCAGACAGGCTGAGGGCAGAGTTGATGCTCTTGACCATGACACTGGAGACCTCCTGGCACCAGGGACGCCAAAGTATGAGTGAAGTCTCTAAGAAATCTACCAACTGGTTTCTGCCTTAATTTTCTTGACCCCGGGATTCAAGGCCCTGGGTGCAAGGGCAGCCACAGCAGAGGCTCAGCAGTCCACACTGAACTGGGGAGTAGGTAAATCCTATCCCTTTCTCTTGCTGTGCAAGGCCAAAAGGATCAAGCTGATTCCCTAAAAATCCCACTTTCCCTCTCAGTGAAGAAGAAAACGATATTGATTCTGCAGGCTCCCTGAATGGTGAATTTGCCCCTATCAGGCAGCTTCTGCTGATTTGCAGAAAAGAAACAAATCACTCCAGCACCTAAATCTTAACAAGCTGGGAGAGATGGCAGTAGGGATTGCTGCCGGGAGGTGGGGCAGGAACCAGGAGATATTTATAGGGTACCAGAGAGAAAGAAATGGGGGTGGTTGGGCCCATTCTGCTGCTGACCCCAGATTTATATTCTACAGGCCTTGTTCCTGGTCCCCACAGGACCCCTGGGTCCTTTCAGCATCTCCTCCTAGCCTTGGGGAGATGAATCACACATGCAGAGGAAGCGAGTGTTGCTGTATCTTTGTGGGTGAGCCTATGTGTGCGTAGATGTGTGTCTGGTGTGCACATTGGAATGTCTTTGTGTGTCTGCCTCAGTGTATCTATGTGTCTTTGTATATGCATGTGTTTGTGTTTCTGCCTTTGGCTACAGCTTTCCAATGGATGAGATCAGTTTCCCTTTCAAATCACCTTTTGGGAGTTTACAACAAGATCCATTTCTCTCCCTCTGCTGTTCACAGTGATGCCTCATCCTCCCTGCCTCTAAATGTCAAGGCACCTTCTCCCCTGCTGACAACAAAGCAAATCTGGGAGGTGGTCTTCCATTCTACTCAGGGGTGAGTAAAAGTCTGTAATTATGATATGCTACCAAATGAGGTGGATGGCTGCAAGCTCCTAGCTGGTAAATTCCCTCCTCCTTCCTTCTTGCAAGTCAATTCTTCTTTTTTTTTTTTTTTTTTTTTTTTTTTTTTTTTTTGGAGATGGAGTCTTGCTCTGTTGCCCAGTCTGGAGGGCAGTGGTGCAATCTCAACTCACTGCAACCTCTGCCTCCTGGGTTCAAATGATTCTCCTACCTCAGTCTCCTGAGTAGCTGGGATTACAGGCATGCACCACCATGCCTGGCTAATTTTTGTATTTTTAGTGGAGACGGGATTTTGCCATTGTTGGCCAGGCTGGTCTTGAACTCCTAACCTCAAGTCTTCTACCAGCCTCAGCCTCCCAAAGTGCTGGGATTACAGGCATCTGTCACCACCCACCACACCCAGCCAAGTCAGTTCTTATTTAGAGCAAAGACTTTTTTTTTTTAACTAATGCAAAAGATTTACTCTAAGCTAGTTATTTCATGTAGTATTTATCTCCCTGCACAGACCTGTGCTAGCCACGTATTTAAAGTGTCTGTAAATAATATTATCAAAATAATCTTAATCTTCTAAATCTCACAAATGCTTATGTTTTACAATCCAATCAGTAATGAAAGCTAAACAAGCCAATCATGGAGCAAAGATTTTTAACCTCTGCATCTGTGGTCATGTTTTGGGCAACATGTGAGGCCACCAGCTCTCTCTTCTGTGCCTTCATGATCCAGAAGCTACATGTGAGGTGGCAGCATCACAAAAATCAAAGTAGCCTGAGTCTCTGAGTAATTGCATGGGGGACTACCACCCTAGAGGGCTGATCGACCCTCAGAATTCATGTAGGAGAAATAAAGCTTGGTTGTATAAAGTCACAGAGACTTCTGGGTTTGCTTGTTACCACATTCATAAGCTTATCCTAATGAATACAACATCTAAAGCATCTTATGTATCCCTGGTGGTACACAGAATAAAACTTCGGGTTACATTGAACTTGACTATTTCTAAGGTCCTATTTAGCTCTGAAACTTGATAGTCCTAACCTCTTATGATGGCATGACCCTAATTATTTACCCAGATCACACCTCTGAAGTCTCCACAAACATAAAATTGCAATCTAGCGTTTCCACCCAGCCCTCTGGTACATGAGGAGATAAGTCTAAAGATGCTACCACACCCTCCCAGAATGGCAAAGCATGAAACTGAGGAATTTTTTCCTGTGACTGTGAAGCTTCTATATTTATCACTCAGCCAGCTGCATTTCACCCTGTGCTGGGCAACTGTTCGCAAATGAACCCAACCCAAAGCCCTTCTCCCCATTAGCCTTTCTGTAATCCAAATCCTCCCAGTTGAGGAAACAACTTTGAAATTAACCCTAACCAAGTCCCAGAAGTGTCCATGGGCTTCAAGCAAGCTGAGTGCCTTGGGGGACTTATTCTGGCTCTTGTCGGACTTGATACGCACGTCCACTGAAGTGTCAGATGACTTGGGTTCCAATCCCAGCTCTGGCATTCCTACAGCAGTGTGAACTTTGACAAGCTACATAGCCTCTGAGTCATATCTTCAACTGTAAAATGTGGATAATAATAGTACCTGCCTCCTAGGATTGTCCTGAGGGTCTGTAGAGCATAAAACTAGTGCCTCAAAGTCAATGAAAAAAAAGCAGCCTGGCTGGGCGTGGTGACTCACCCCTGTAATCCCAGAACTTTGGGAGGCCGAGGTGGGCAGATCGTGTCAGGAGATCGAGACTATCCTGGCTATCACAGTGAAACCCTGTCTTTACTTAAAAAAAACAAAAAAAATTAGCTGGGTGTGGTGGCACATGCCTGTAGTCCCAGCTACCCAGGAGGCTGAGGCAAGAGAATTGCTTGAACCTGGGAGGCGGAGGTTGCAGTGAGCTGAGATTGTACCACTACACTCCATCCTGTGTGACAGAGCAAGACTCCGCCCCCAAAAAAGAAAAAGAAAAAAAAAGCAGCCCTTCACGTAAGCATAATGGGAAAAAGCACGTGTAACAAAACTCTAACCTGACAAAGTGTCAGCTCTTTAGTCATTGGAGTCACCAGTAAACTTGGCCTGAGAGAGTAACCCTTCCATTCATTATTGCTCTCTAGCTAAGACCAGCTTCTCAGGGGTGCCATTGTTATCAGGGATGGGAAGGAATGGGACAGGGGACCAGCATCTTTTGATGAGAAGGAGAGTCACTGCTTCAGTACTGCCGGGGAAGTCCCAGTTGGGCAGTGCGAAGCTCTGGGCACCAAAAAGACAGCATGAAAGTGGCACACATATCACTTATTCACTTGAAGTCCCATTTTCTTCCTGTGTCAAATCCACAGGTTGTATTTAGATTCTACAGTGGCTGCCACAGATTTTAAAGTGTGGAGACCCTGTAAGGTGTTGCCATTGTTATTGCCAACATCAGCATTGCCCACCCTTCTCCCCACGAAAAGCCCTTACAGAACCAACCCAGCCATCTCCATATTTTCTCTTCCAGAGCCTTGTACTATGTGGATGGATAAATAAAAAAACAATTCTTTTCAATTTCTAGGACCCTCCTGAAATCATTATTCACTCTCCAAGAGGGTAGTTTTTAATTCTGCTATAAATGAGAAGCTGGCCTTTAACTCCTCCTTCTCCGTTGTCATGGAAACTGGCGCACTAGCAACTTGGCATGGAAACAAGAAATGGGTGTTCTTTTTCCACCAAGAAGAGGAAAGGCTTGCAGAACTTCAGGGCAGGAGGTGGATACCTTGCACTCTGTGTGATCTCCCTTTGTTAAGGAACCACCCAGAAGATGCCAATAAGGACAAAATTTTGCAGCCCTAGAACTGACTTCAGGACCATGGAGAGCTCCCTGAAAAGTTAAAGGGTGAACCAGGAGGAGGAAAAATGCAGTCAGTAGCTACACCATATCCTCAACTTCTACATGAAACAAAGTATAAAAGGTGGGGGCTGTGCTGAGTTTAAGAATTCTAGCACCGAAAGGAGGAAATTTTCGTTATGATTTGGTTCGCAGTTCCGTGTATGTTCCAAGGGCCAGCTTTAGAATCGCCTGGAGCATCATTCCTAACGTCTACTG
Source organism: Saimiri boliviensis (assembly GCF_048565385.1). Lineage (NCBI taxonomy): Eukaryota > Metazoa > Chordata > Mammalia > Primates > Cebidae > Saimiri > Saimiri boliviensis. The sequence goes on along the minus strand of NC_133455.1, from coordinate 24,801,214 downwards.
AATTACTCTGCAAGGCAGAGCCCTGGATTGCATCTTAACACATTCCTCCCCTAAATGACTCTGATGTACACTAAGACTTGAGGCCAACTGATCTAGTGCTGCAAACACATTTTTCAGATGGGGAAATGTGTTAATAGAGATGAAGTGTATTTGCCAAGTTCCAACAATAAGTTGGAAACAAGGCCCAAAGCACCCAACCCTAAGACTTCTCTAAACCACACAACACTGCTCTAGGGTCTATCTCAGAACTCTGTTCTAAGGACCTGTCCTGGTGGCCACAGGGAGTCCATAAGCTCATCATGCCTTAGGTCACTGTTGTGAGTTCTTTTCTATGAGGCAAATTATCCTGGGACAGAAAAATTGTCTTACCACCAGATTCACATCCCTGGAACCTAACAAACACAAATACTCAATTCACATTGGATGAATTCACTGATCAGTTTATGAGCAAATGAATGATCAAACCAGTGTTTCTCAATGACAAATAGTGATATCTCTTAATGGAGTGATAATTTAAAATGTGTATTCAATGAGCAAGTATGAGATAAAAACTCTTATTACCCCAACCCAAAAATGAAGTGTACAGAGAGGTTTAGTGATTTACACAAAGGGCACAAAGCTACTATGGCACAGATGAGATTCACACCCAGGTGTGCTGAATCCAGTGGCTGGGCTCCTAAGCCCCATTTAGTTTTTTTTGGGGGGGGGGGTTGTTTTTTGTTTTTTTGACACAGACTCTGGCTCTGTCACCCAGGCTGGAGTGCAATAGCGTCATCTCGGCTTACTGCAACCTCTACCTCCCGGGTTCAAGCGATTATCCCTGCCTCAGCCTCCTGAGTATTTGGGACTACAGGCACCCACCACCACACCTAGCTAATCTTTGTGTTTTTAGTAGAGATGAGTTTTCGCCATGTTGGCCAGGCTGTTCTCAAACTCCTGACCTCAGGTGATCTGCCCACCATGGCCTCCTAAAGTGCTGGGATTACAGGTGTGAGCCACCGCACCCAGCCCCAAGCCCCATTTTCTAAATGCACCCAGGTAAAGGCATGTTTCCATGTGAATGGCCTCTGTGCATTGAGAAGAAGTTTAAACAAAAGGGCACTCAGTATAATATTTTTGGTCACTGGTCAGAGTCTCTCCTTGGGGCTTACCTAAGAGAGGTTAAATTCATTTATTCTTTCATTTATTCCCCCATTCTATGAGTATTTGTTGACCGCCTAGTATGTGCCGGGCCATGTTCTAGATACTGGGGTACCCTAGTCAACAAGACCAACGTGCTTCCTTGGAGGAAACAAAAACTCAATGAACAATAAACTCACAAGTATGTATTATATATTAGGTCGTGATGAGTGCTAAGAAGAAGACAGCAGGGTAAAGAGATAGAGAGTGATAGTGACATGTCAGAAAACAGCAAAGAGAACCACTGACACCCAGCCACTGTGTCTACAGGAAGCCCAAACTGCAGGCTGAAAAACAACATGCCAGGCAACCCACAGTTTGGCATCAAAACCAAAACATCTGAGTGATTTTCTCCACTGGATTTGTCTTATGTTTTCCTTTTTCACAGAACTGTATGTGGACAGGTAGAAATAAAACCTGGGGGGTGAAGGCTCTGAGTGAAGCTCCATTTCCTGGCCCAGTCTTGGCCTTCCTCCTAGTAAGATGGCTGCTGTGAATGGGGAAGATTGGCAGGAAGGCCGCCCTTGGGTCTCAGGAATATAAACAGAGGGCTGTCTTTTGACAAGTATATTTGTTAAGACTCTCTGGATGCAGGTAACAGATACTTGCCAAAACTAACATTAGAAATGCAAAGGGATTTTATTATAAGGATACGAAGTGTTTCAAGGAAGCCAGAGTGGGTTTCATGCCAGGGCTGAAAGGGAAGGAGCTGAGAACCCCTGCTCCCTCTCTGCATCTGTCCCCTCAACCCATTTCTCTCTGCGCATGAGCTGCTTAGTTTAGGCAACAGAAGATAAAGATAGCTGCCTATGGTTCCTGAGTTTAACATTTTTTTATTTAACATTTTTGTTCAAAAGCATCCCTCTGGGCCAGACGTGGTGGCTCACACCTGTAATCCCAGAACATTAGGAGGCCAAAGCAGGTAGATCACTTGAGATCAAAAGTTCGAGACCAGCCTGGCCAACATGGTGAACCCCTATATCTACTAAAAATATAAAAAATTAGCCAGGCATGGTGGCATGTGCCTATAATCACAGCTACTCAGGAGGCTGAAACATAAGCACTCCTTGAACCTGAGAGGCAGAGGTTGCAGTGAGCCAAGATTGAGCCACTACACTCCAGCCTGAGCAACAGAGGGAGACACTGTCCCAAAGAAAAAGGGAGAGGAGGGAGGAGAGGGGAGGAGAGGGGAAGGAAGGAGAGGCGAGGGGAGGGGAGGGTCCCTTTGGTATCCTTCTTAGTCTCAATCCCAAATTCCCAGGATAGACTCTATGTGGGGGGTATGCTTTCCCCTTAGCTGATTTGCTATGAATAGGGAAAGTAGAACCTCACCAGACACGCGTCCAGTGGTACACATCCCAGGGACCCTACGAATCAGAAAGATCAGAAAGGTGGGAGGAGAAGTGTTCAAGAAGGGAATGAAAGTGAGCTGTGCAAGATCTCACAAACTCACCATGACAATGATAGATCCTGGGCCCTAAAAATAGAAAGAGTGCATTCTCTAAGGGCTGATAAATTTTGTTAAGGAAGGAATTGGGGCCCATCCTACATGGAAGCCAGTGATGGGGATGGGAGAGTTAAACCAAATCCATGAACTTTAAAAACCATCCAACTTCTACTCAGTAGTCATTGAAATGGCCTCCATAAAGCTCTGAGGCAAAATTATAGATCATCATTTTAATTGACTAAAATTGGCTATACATTAATATTCATGATTATTAGAGCAGCTAATTTTCCTCTTTATAGAAAGTGAGTGGGGGATCATTTCAGCTGCTACTTACTTTTCCTCCCTTTGATTTCTGCAGAGGAGGTGAAAGAGAATAAAACATATAGCACTTGGAATCAGCCATCAATTTTGGAATGTTGAGTAATTATCAAGGATTTTAAAAATTGCTTTGACCTCTTAGAGGGACTGAGTAGAAGCATTCTATGAATATTTTTTTTAAACATGCACCTGTGAGCCTTGAGGACCGGTCCCTTTGACTAAATAAGGGCAGGTGACCTAAACGACATAAGCACTCCATCCACTCCCCTGCCCACCAACCGTGAAGGATGAAAATAACAATAACAATAATAACAGTCATCAGAGCCCATGCTGGGTGCAGCCAAGATGGGATGAGAGTACACAGGTAGGGTGACAAGGTGACCATGCATGGCACGGGTGGCAGCTGAAACAGGAGAATCGTTACATTGACCATTGAGTATAAACGGATTTCTCACTGCCAGAGAAGGAAGTCACTAATATGGAAGGGAAGGAAACTAGATGAGCTCTATGGTGATGGACTGGAGTCAGAGGTGTATCAATGTGACTTTACAGTTTCCAATATGGAGAAAAAATTATAGAAATAAATATAGATGTAAACCTGTTTGTATATGTGTATGTCCACATACACACACGTGTGTGCACACACACATACTCCCCAGATTTGCCCACTAAGAGGACCTGGAAGCAGTGCTACCCTAAATGCTATAAACGTGCCTACACCAACATCTTTGTTGCTAGATATTCTCTACTAAATTGAATCAAGGCACTTTAGAAAAACGGCTGATTCCAGGGCTGGCTTGGGGAAAAAAACAAGATAAGCCTGGAACATCTTGGGCCAGAAAGCAAGAAAACATTCAAAGTATCATAGGGGTCACATCAAGGGACACAGAAGCCAGCTTAAAGTGGCTCTTGCCAGCCAAAAATGAGGTCATTTGAGCATCAAAATAAATGAGAATAGTAATGAATTATAGCCCACTCAATAAAATAGCATAGAATGAGTTCATACTGATAGAAATAAATGAGTGAATAAAGTAAATGTTTGATAGTGAATTGGATATTTATGTAATTTCAGTGACCCTCCCCACAAATAAATACTGCAAAGAGAATAATTTTACAGTGGAGAGAAGTCCCCTATGGGTAGGTCCCCCACTGAAGTGACTAAAGTGAATGTCACCAGTAATCACATGCCATTCAACAGGACTCAATGAGGACACCACATCTATTCACATGCTATTCCTGCCCCAGATGCATGACCTGAATCTATTCACCAGGGAGCATCAGCACACCCACACTGAGTGACAGTCCACAAAATACTGGCTGTCCTTTTCAAAAGCATCATGAGAGTCAAAGAGAGACTGAGGAATGCTTCAGACTGGAGGAGGTCCAAGAGACAGGACAGCTAAACACAACAGGAGATGCCAAACTGGTTCCTTTCACTGCAAAGGACGTTTTTGGCACAAATGGGAGCCCATGAATGGGGTCTGAGGATTAGATGGGAGGAATGTTGCAGGGTTAATGTCCTGAGCCCATGAATGGGGTCTGAGGATTAGATGGGAGGAATGTTGCAGGGTTAATGTCCTGACCCTAATAGTTTTAGCGTGATCACAAAGGGCATGTCCTTATTTTAAGGAAACAGACTCTACTTGATTCAGGGGTGACAGGGCATCGTTTTGACAACTTACTTCAAAATGGCTCCAGAGGGGGGAAAAAATGTGATCTGTATTGAACTTGCAACTTTTTAATAATGATAATAGTAACAGCTAATTTGAATGTCTACTATACACAATGCACTTTTTGTAACTCTGTTTCTACCTTATAATAACCTTACAAAATCATCCTAATATATTCCCATTTCATAGATGAGAAAACTGAGGTTCCAAGAGGTCAAGTATCATGCACAAGGTCATCACTTCTTTAATTCTATGAGTGTGGACTGTGTCTCTGGGGACTGTGCCAGACACTGGGCATGTAGTGAGGAATAAAATAAGCATTTCCTTCTCCTAGTGAGGAATAAAACAAGCTCAAAGTTTAAATCCAGGATGCGCTACAGGCAAGAACCAGGAAAACAAACAAGGAAATTGTTCCTGATCGGGATGACAGCCATGAAGATACAAACACAAGGCTGTGGAGAAAGATAACATTGGGGAGCAGGGGATGAACCCAATCTGTGAGCCTTTATAGGTCTTAGTAGAATTTGGATTTTATTCTAAATCAGTGGGAAATCATGGTCATGATTTGTGCATGGAAATGACATGATCTGATTTGGGTTTTGGGGGGTTTGTTTGTGTTGAGATGGAGTCTTGCTCTGTTGCCCGGGCTGGAGTGCAATGGTGCAATCTCGGCTCACAGCAACCTCCACCTCCTGGGTTCATGCAATTCCCCCTCAGCCACCAAGTAGCTGGGATTATTACAGAGTCGCATCACCATGCCCAGCTAATTTTTGTATTTTTAGTAGGAACGAGGTTTCACCATGTTGGCCAGGCTGGTCTCAAACTCCTGACCTCAAGTGATCTGCCCACCTCGGCTTCCCAAAGTGCTGAGATTACAGGTGTGAGCCACCACGCCTGGCCCTGATTCGTGTTTTAAAGGATCCTTCCTAACTTCAGAGAGGGATTATCAGGGCAAGAAGAGGCAATGCAGGGGCCAATGAGCTGCTAAGCGGCAGAGCCAGTTTTCCCACCCCCAGGTCTCTCGGCCTCACTCTCTTGCCACTCCAGCAGGTCCCCTGAGTGTCCTCCCCATTCCTCCACGGTCACCTCATCTGGGTACCCTGTCTCCTGGAATTAATGCTGCCTATGTGGCTGGGGACGCATCCCTCCAGCGATGACTGTAGAAGTTGCTGGGTAAATATATATTTAGCCAAATGAGCCACTCCATAGTAGCCTCTAAGATTCCAAACTGCAGAGAGATTAAGGGAGGAATGGGTGGCTCTAGGATTAAGATCTGGGTTCTAAGGCCCAGCTATGCCAGTTAGCAAGAGACAGATGTGAGAAGCATATGGGCCCCTTAAACTACAACTGATAATGCTTCTCCCCACTTTTCTTGTTTGGATGTCTTCCATTTTAAGCCCCCCACCCTATAGTCTACACCAGCTTGTCCTATAGAACTTACTGTGATGATGGAAATATTCTATATCTATGCTATTCAATATGGCAGCCACTAGCACATGGGGCTATCGAGGACTTAAAATATGGCTGGTGCAACTGAGAGACTGAATTTTTTATTTTATTTAATTGTAATTAATGTAAATGTAAATAGCCCCATGTAGCTAGTGGCTACCACATTGGACAGCACAGGTCGGTACCCTGGGGACAAAATACTAAGACACAGTTCACTGGGATGCACACCTTCACCCAGCTTCTCAGCTCCAAGGAGAAAGGCAGCCGGTGAAAGCAGCAAACCACAAACCCAAAGGTGACCTGACCTTTGCCATATGACCTTTGCCCCAGGCCCCCAGGATGATTTCAGGGTTTACCAACCCCTCTGTCCCATCTAAATGATGTCATTTCCTTTCGAAGATATAGTTATTTTAATGAGAACATACAACGCTAAATTGTATTTCTCTTTCTTCTCTCCCGACACAATTCTGCTTTTAATAAGATTTTTCCCTGGCTAACCCATTTTCACAGCAGCTATTCTAAAAAGCTGTCTTCTGATTGTGCCATGACATACACAGGCAGGGGAGAGAGCCTGAAGCACAAAGCCGGAGGGATGTACGTCTATTTTCTTACCTCCCTGGGGAAAGCCAGATAATATAATCAAGCCAAAGACTATTTTCCTAACACCTGCTGTGAGGCCAGCTGACCAGCATTTGCCATGGTCAGTCATAATGGATGACGTTGCCAGCAAAAGGCACTTTGACAATGGGAGAGGCAGGCCCAGGCGCCTCTATTCTCTTGCAGGAACTTCTTCAGCCCTGAAAAATGAAAGCAGAGACCCATTTCCCAAGCAAAGACAAGTGGAATTTATTCTCTAATATCAGACTGTATAAGGGGCTTTCAGCCCAACTGGCGATCCGAAAGCTCTTCAAGCGTTAAGTGACAGGGACCCTTAGCATAGGTTTTTCATCCTCTTATTCCTTATATTCATTATCAAGTCATGGCCTCCTTAGTGCCAAAATGTAATAGAATCCATTTCTTTCTCACCACCTCCACCACTGCTACCCTTGCCCAGGCACCCAATGTAACGACACCTGGCAGTTACTCTCAGTCTTTCACCCACAGTAATGAAATAAACTCCTCCAAGCTCTCCTTGCTTCCATTCCATTCTTGCCCTTAACACTCACCTTTCACACACAACCCAGAGTAACTGCACGAGGTAGGATGGCCATGTTATGCTGCAATAACAACTAATCTCCAAAAGTCAGTGACTTATCACAGCCAGGGTTTACTTCTTGCTTATGTTCCATTCAGCTGAGACATCTGCTCCAAGTCCCCACTTTCAAGAATCAGCCACCACCTGCAACACTGGCAGTCACCATGGCCCATGACAGAAGGAAAGCATTCTGGAGCATCTTGCATCAGCAATGCAATGCTCCAGCCTGGAGGTGACAGGTCTCATTTCCACTTGCAACTCATTGGACAGAACTAGTCACATGACCCTGCTTTATAACAAGAAGGCAGGAAGTGCAACCCTCTCCCATCCCCTGAATTCAGGGAGAATGTTACACCGGAGGGAATCTAAGAGAGCATCAATTTCAACTTGCTTGTTCCAGAAGCAAGGAAACTGAGGCCCAGAGAGAAGTGGGATTTATGCACAGTCACAGAGCAGGGAAAATCACAGAGCTGCTGCTCCAAATCCAAGTTTTCTTTCATCCATCCATTAAATATTTACAAAGGATCTACTATGTGCCAAGCACAGCTGGGAAGCCAGAAATGAGCAAGGCCTACCTGGCCTCTGCTCTCCAAGCTCACAGCCTGGCCAGAGAGCCGGATAACTAAACAGGCAATTACAGACCCCTGTGAAACATGCTGAGTGCACATGGTGTCAGAACACCATACGGAACTCTCTCTGAGTGGTTCTCCAGTGAATTCTGCTTTTTGGTTTTGGTTTTTGTGAGATGGAGTTTTGCTCTTGTTGCCAAGGCTGGAGTGCAATGGCATGATCTTGGCTCACTGCAACCTCTGCCTCCTAGGTTCAAATGATTCTCCCACCTCAGCCTCCCAAGTAGCTAGGATTACACATGCCTGCCACCGCACCTGGCTAATTTATTATTATTATTATTTTTAGTAGAGACAGGGTTTCAGTATGTTGGCCAGACTGGTCTCCAGCTCCTGACCTCAGGTGATCCACCAATCTCGGCCTCCCATAGTGCTGGGTTTACAGGCATGAGCCACCACACCCAACTGAGTTCTGTTTATTATAATAAGGTTATCGTTTTTGCCAACAGGTGCCACATGGTCAAGTCTCCGAAAAAAACACACAGGTCAAACCAAGGAGAAACTCAACAGAACAAAAAGTTTATTTGGGGACACTCATGAGCTCTCTGGCTTCTTAATAACCCAGGGAAGGATAAGGTCCCTAAAGACATCTCACCAGCCAGGCAGAACAGGGCTGAGCCAGGTTTCCCTTGATTTATAAAAATGAAGAAATGATGTCTTGTCCACCCTGGCATCATGGGACAGATTTCTGCTAATTTCCTGAGTATGGCTGAGCTGCTCTCCCCTTGGAGGTAGGTGCTGGGTGCAGAGGCAGCCACACTGCATCCATCGGCATCCTTCGGTTGCAGGTGATGGATTGGCAGGAAATGTAATAGGTGCTCAGTAAGTACTTACTGAATGAAGAAAAACAGAATGGCGGCCTGCTGTGGTGGCTCATGCCTGTAATCCCAGCACTTTGGGAGGCTGAGGCGGGCGGATCACTTGAGGTCAGGAGTTCGAAACCAGCCTGACAACATGGTGAAAACCCATCTCTACTAAAAACACAAAATTTAGCCAGGCGTGCCGGCTTACACCTGTAATCCCAGCTACTAAGGAGGCCGAGGCAGGATACTTGCTTGAACCCAGGGGACGGAGGTTGCAGTGAGCTGAGATCACATCACTGCACTCCCGCCTGGGTGACAGAGCAAGACTCCATTTCAAAAGAAACAAAACAACAACAAAGAAAACAGAATGGAAGGAAAAGCTGAGACACCAGGCTCCAGAATGGCAGGGACAGGGCAGTTCGAGGAAGAGGAAAAGCAAAAGGTGTGTTAAGTGGCAGGAACCAATGGAATACATATGGGATGTTTGCCTTGGCATTAGTGAATGCCAATCATTTTAGGTCTTTGTGCTCATCATCCAAATTCCTGGGAGATAGCTCCTGATTGGTCCAGCCCAGAGCCGATGCCCTGGTTTGCCGAAGATGTTCTCCGAGACTCCCACAACCAGCCCACTGCACGTGGGGGCAGTCCCCACTTCCAGCTTCCACCATCTGTGCCTCAGGGTGCTCTTGCCCACATTCTCAGCAGAAAGAATGCTAAGGAATCAGCATCCCCAGGAGCAGCCTTCAATCAATAACTCAGAGGACAGGAAGTGGTGTATGAATACCCCACTCCCCATCTCAAATGGGAGAACCCTGAGGGGCACATTCTACACTGTTTAATCCTAGTGGGATTAAACTACACTTGCCCAGAGTGGTAATGGGCTTGATGATGCACATTTTATCAGCTTCCTGCCCTTCCCTGTGTCACTTCTCTCCCCTATCCTGGTATCTGATATTTCTTCCCAAGTAAACAACCTGCACTCAAGTCCTTGTTTTAGGATCTGCTTCCTAGGAGAGAGGTGGCAGGAGACCCACGCTAAGATACAGCCCCTCTAGTACCACCTGTACTGTGGGGAGGAGAAGTTTCCTAGGATAAAGCAGAGATGCTGATACCAAAATAATAGAAATCCTGGGTGTGTAGAATGACAAAGAGTCACATAAACACTTGTCACACAGAACCATTGTGGGGATAAAGTAGCATCTACTGCAGAGTGAGCCCTAGTAGCTCACTCTGCCACTCTGTTCCCCAAAGCATGTGTGAGGATGGCAGTGAGTCCCGGTTTCTAAAACAAAATGCTGGAGTCCAGCAGCATCCCCTACCCCCCGCATGCCCAGTAAGCTGCCCCCCAGTCCCCAGAGTCCCTGCATGCAGCAGCCTGACACGGCCCCATCTCTGACTTCTCTGGGGCCAGCCTGTGACAAAGGTCAGGAGACCACAAAATCTCTCAGGGGAATAGATTTCCATTTCTGTCAACTGCAGTTAGGCAGCTCTGTCCAGAAAAAAACAAAAGCAAAGGGCCACACTCTTTCCCTAATTTAGCACGCTGTCCATTTTCCCAGGGAGTCCACACGAGGAATGGCAAGATGGTGAGTCCTGAGCACTGGTTAGCCTAATATTTTACTTTACAGTTATTAGAATTATGAAAAGGCAGCATTTGTTGGACAGGCTGCCCTGATATCTTTTTTTAAGGACAGGGTCTGGCTCTGTCACTCAGGCTGGAGTACAGTGGCACAATCACAGCTCACTGCAGCCTTGAACTCCTGGACTCAGGCCATCCTCCCACCTCCGCCTCCCAAGTAGCTGAGACAACAGGCACACACCACCATGCCCAGTTAATTTTTAAATTTTTTCAGAGATAAGTCTTGACATATTTCCCAGTCTGGTCTCAAACTCCTGGCCTCAAGCAATCCTCCTGCCTCAGCCTCCCAAAGTGCTGGGATTACAGGCATGAGCCGCCACATCGGGCCTGATTTTTTTATTCTTGAAAGGAAGATTTCACACTAGTAGTAGTCACCTAATAAACGAAAAAGAGAATTTTTTTTCTGGCATGGCAAATGCCTATTTCACGCCCTTATGGACAATTTTCCTAGCCAGAAAGAAAGATTTAAAAGGCGGATTTTTTTTCTAAGCATCCTGAACGGAAGCCAGACACCTGGACTTCTCTCTGCTCTGGTCACAAGGAGAGGAGAACAGGGATGGGAAGCCACATTGAGAGGCCTAGGGTTCTCCTGTGGTTGCCAGTTCCAGTTGGACCAATTACTATCTGTGTGTAACTTGGATGGTCCTCAGTTTTCCCACTTGTAAAATGAGGATGCAAATAAAGTTCTCTGAGGAATGGATGAGAGTGCAGGCAGAGTGCCTCACATGTGGTAGGCATTCACTATTATGCAGAGTTTTCACATTCGGAAGTTATTTTGGCTTCTGACATTAGCGTCTTCCTTGTTTCTCCACAAGCCAACCAACACCCTTGCTTCGGGGCCACCTCCTCTGGGAAGCCCTTCTTGACTTGATTTCCTCAGCCCGCAATCATCTTGGTCACCTCTGAATCTCTGCACACTACTTTAAGTTCAACTATAAACTCTAAATAAGATTCTAGATTAGTCTTGATTGAGGAGTTAAAAAGAAATTGCTTAGGCAGATAGTGAGGGTACAGAAATCCTCAGCAAGATTTTCCTTTTAATGAAAAGCTGCACCACATCATTTTCCTTTCTAGCAAAGAGCAGTCTGTAAAATCAAGTGGCAGACATAGATGCCAGCAATTGTGCCAATCATGTTCAAGATGGCGGCTCCATTGTCCCTTCTCTGTGTCAGCCACATGTATAGTAAGGAGCAGACAAGATGGCACCAGCCAAGGGGAAAGCTCATTTGCATAATAAGATCAGAGTGGGGTGGCCAGCCTTCCCCAAACGTGATGTAAACGTCACACCTGATCCAGCCAATCTGTGGGCCCTACCTAAATCAGACACTGCCTCCTCAAGCCTACCTATAAAATCTGGCAGACTCTGCCACCAGTGGGTCTTTCCTTTCAGAAGCCCCTCCCTCTCACTAGAGAGAGCTGTTCTTTCTCTTTCTTTTGCCTATTAAACCTCTGCTCCTAAACTCACGTGTGTCCATGTCCTAAATTTTCTCGGCATGAGACAAAGAACACCCTGGGTATTTATCCCAGACAACAAAGCCACTTCAGTCTCACCTCCCCAGCTAGACCAGAGGTGTCTCTGGAGCAGGTCTCTGATCGTGCTGGAGGCTCAGGGCAAGTATCTCTGTGCCTCTTTCAGCTTCTGGTGGCTCTGAGTTCTGCAGCTTGTGGCTGCATCACAGTAATCTCTGTCTCCATCTTCACATGGCCTACTCTCCTGGCTCTTATAAGAACACTCATTTTTTTTAGGGCCCACCTTAGTAATCCAGGATGATCTCATTTCAAGATCCTAATTTATTTACATCTGGAAAGGCCCTTTTTTCTAAAAAAAAAAAAAAAAAAAAAAAAAAAAAAAAAATTCGTTTTCACAAGTCCTGGGGCTTAGGACATGGATGTATCTTTTTTCCCAGAGGGAAACACCACTCAGCCCCTATGGCTTCTCATAGCATCTTAAATCTTTCCACCACACCTCTATCCCCAGTTTGCAATTTTATATTTATTTATGAAACTATTTGGCAATATGCCTATATCCTTAGGAAGTTGCAGATAACGTGAGGGCAGATTCCACGTCTTCACTGATCACCACTCTACCCCCAACACACAGTAGGTGCCTAGAATGCATATGTGGAACAAATGGACAGCAGAGCCCAGAGCTTCTGGAGAATGCTTCTTGTCAAGGACACACGTGGGCAGCCATGGGCAAAGGCCTTCAGCAAGCGATGTGCTCAAGACTTTATGGCCTCATAAATCCCATGGCTGGTGGCATGATTAGAACTGCGTAAAAATGCAAGCAATTTAATTTCCCAGTCCACAGCCTGCGGAGCCTTGTAAACTCACCCCCCTAAACCAATAGCCATAAATGTTTGATAAAACACCATGCGGCTTCCTGTTTCCCAGAAATAGTTCCTGGGCCCAAGGAAGAAGTGACATCCAGCTCCTACTTGAGGTTACTTGAGCACTGTAATTAATGTTTGATAGAGCTCTTCCTACTGGCCTGAGCTCTTTCTTGGTGCCGTATCAATAATGATGACATTTACTCAGCCAACCTGCCGATGAGTCCAATCCAGGGAGGAAAAGAAAGGAAATCTTAGAAGCAGGCTTCAAACGCATTACAGGGTAAAGCTACGTGGCAGTGGATTTGTGCAACACTCTGAGGTTTCTCATCCCACACCTGCATCTTTGATCTCACTTGATCCCTGCGTTGGGTCTGTGGGAAGAACAAAGCAAGAACTGCTAACTCTATTAAAGGAAGGAGGACAAGTGTAATAGCATCTGCCACAAAGGTGGCCAAGAAAGGGACCTTCCCAAGTCCATGAAGCTCATAAAAGCCTCAGGACATGAACCAGGGTCTTAGGACCTCTGACTCCTCTCACACCATTAGTGTTGGTAGTGGGAAAGAAAATACCACAGTGGACCGGGCACAGTGGTTCACGCCTGTAATTCCAGCATTTTGGGAAGCTGATGCAGGTGGATCACGAGGTCAAGAGATCGAGACCATCCTGGCCAACGTAATGAGACTCCATCTCTACTAAAATACAAAAATTAGCTGGGTGTGGTGGCACACACCTGTAGTCTCAGCTACTCCGGAGGCTGAGGCAGGAGAATTGCTTGAAACCAAAAGGTGGAGGTTGCAATGAGCCAAGATCACGCCACTGCACTCCAGCCTAGCAGGTGGTGACAGAGCAAGACTCTGTCGAAAGGAGAGGAGAGGGGAGGGGAGAGGAGGGGAGGGGAGGGGAGAGGAGGGGAGGGGAGGGGAGAGGAGGGGAGGGGAGGGGAGGGAGAAAGAGAGATAGATAGATAGATAATACCATGGCAACCCTGCCTAAACTGCAGCAGGAAGGAGGGAGGTCAAGTTCCAGGAAGATCTTCCTGACCACGAACATTCTATGACACTCAATTGTCTTACCTGGTAAGCTCATAGATTGCAAAATCCTCCTCTTCTGCAAGGTTTAGGAGAAGAGAACTCATTTTAGGATTAACTGTAATCCTGACCAGATGGAAGAGTCACCTGGAACCCCTTGGTCCATAGTAGAGACCAGCACTTCTCAAATTTCAACATGTACACAATCAGCAGGGGATCTTTTTCACATGAAGATTCCAATTCAGTATGTCTGGGGCAGGGCCTGAAGTTCTGCATTTCTAGCCAGCTCCCAGGTGATGCCGATGCTGCTGGTCTCTAGATCACATAGGAGTGATAAATGGTGGACAATTTTTGTACTAGGATGCTACAGGTTTGGTAGGGTCATGGTTGGGTAAGAGTCCTTCTTATGCAGCATTGGGTTTGAGCCACTCAGAGAAGAGCTGTTGATACAGAAGTCAGCCGAGGAACAATGCCCTCCTCCCCAGATGTTTCATACTCAGGGACTTGGGGAAATGGCCCCCATTTTCTCAAGCCTCTATTTTCTCATCTGTAAAATGCAGAGTTGGGCAGAAGATGCATAAGATTTGAGTTTTTGTCTGGCCCTTACAACCCAGGACTCTAGGAATGCAAACTACAGATAGCCCCTGAGCTACTTCATAAGATCCCAGCGTGGCCCTGGAGGCAGAGGTTTGCTAGTCCTGTCTGCTCTGCACCCGTTCCCCATTCCTCTGGTTTGGGGGCCCCATTTCCTTTGCAGTGCCTCTACCTCTCTTACTTGGTGATGTCTGGATGGGGTTAACCCTGCTCTCAACTCCAACGTGAACACATAGTCCCAGGCATAGTCAATCAGAGTGGTTCAAGGGTGAGCATGTGACTCAAGCTAAGTCAATGAAATTCAACCGTGAGACTTTTAGAACAGCTGCAGAGAAAGCGCTCCCTTTCTGCCAGTGTTGCTTAACCGATAGGATAAAGGTCTGATACAGCTGGTGGTCCTCTTCACCATCATGTGGGGAAAGGCTGCCTGAGTACACAGGTCAGTCTAGAAGAAAAGAGAAATCAGAGACAAAGAGGCTGAATCACAATGCCAGTGATGGACACCTAGATTCAGCCATGCCTGAAGCCAGAACCCTGGATTTTCCAGCCCCTTGAGCCAGAAAATTCTCTTACTTCAGCCAATTCGAGCTGGGTTTCTAGGGCTTTCACTCAAAAGAATTCTGATTCACACATTCTGGATTCTTTCCCTAAAAAGAAGATGGGAAATTAGAGGAAAATCTCCTTTTATGCTCAGACACACAAGAACATTACTGGCTTCAATAAATTGCAGAATGCCAGAGCTGGCAGACCCACCTCACTGTACAGAGGAAGAAACAGAGGCCAAGAGAGTGACCTTTCCATGAATACCCAATACATGGGCTAATACCACAACATATAACCCAAGTCAGATTTCTTTTCCTTACATACAGGCAACAGTGTATCCAGGTAGATGACCCGACTTAATGGAAAACAGAACTCCCCAAACACATACCAGACCAAAATGACCTCCCCGCTTCTCATCACACCACCTGAAATGTCACCATTAGAGACCATCCCTCACTGTCTGCTGCCTCCAAGATGCACCTGACAAATGCAGGAACCCAGGGAGGGAATTTACTGTTCAAGCTTATTTATAGAATTATACAGTAAGAGTTGGTATGAATTAGCATTGGGTAACTTTATAGATGGGGAAACTGAGGCTAGGAAAAGAAATGTAACTGGTCTTCCCACATCTCTCTGTCTCTCTCCAGACAGAGATCTGTCTACAGTGGTCTGAAAGCAAAGCTGCCATGCTGCTATGGTCTCAATGGTTATGTTCCCCCAAAATTCATATGTTGAAATCCTCACTCATAAGGTGATGATATTAGGAGGCAGGCCATTTCAGAAGTGATTAGGTCATGGAGGAGGAGTCCTCATGAAAGGGATTAGTGCCCTTAGAAAAGAACACTGAGGCCAGATGTGGTGGCTCATGCCTCTAATCCCAGCACTTTGGGAGGCCGAGGCTGACAGATCACTAGAGGTCAGAAGTTCGAGACCAGGCTGGCCAACATGGTGAAACCCCATTTCTACTAAAAATACAAAAAAAATAGCTGGGCATGGTGGCGGGTGCCTATAATCCCAGCTACTCAGAAGGTTGAGGCAGAGAAATTGCTTGAACCCAGGAGGCGGAGGTTACAGTAAGCTGAGATTGTGCCACTGCACTCCAGCCTGTGCAGCAGAGGGAGACTCCACGTCAAATAAATAATAAGCATTGAGGGAGATCCCTCACTCCTTCTTCCATGTGAGGACACAGCTAGAAGGCACCATCATCTGTGAACCCTCACCAGGAAACAAATCTGCCCATGCCCTGATTGTGAACTTCTCAGCCTGTGGAACTCTGAGAAATAACTTTCTGTTGTAGAAGGTACCTAGTTTATGGTATGTTTTATGGCATGTGTCACTGGGAATGACACCCAAGGAGAAGAGGGAGGTGGGAAGAGTCCAGGGTCAAAGGATGCTGACTTCTCTAAGTCACCTGACCGATGGGCCAGCTGAGAACACATGGATCTCAGACCTGACTGAGACACAGGCTCCAGACCACACTCGGCTTCCTTTAAGAGTCTGGAGAAGCTGGCAGGCTCTGTTCACTCTTTCTCTGTGGTGAGAAGGGAAGAGAACTTCATATTTTGCCCTGAAGATACGGTTGTTGACATCTCTTTACATTATTAGAGAAAATGCCCAGCCAAGAAATAAACCACCAGTTTTATTTACAGTATATTTCCCAGAACTCAGAGAAACAGTGTGCTTTTTTTTATGTAGGCCTAAAACCAAAGTGTGATTTATAACCATATATCAAACTTTACAGGACATAAAATTCTCCCTACCTTATAAAAACATACAAAGAATTGCTCACTCTTTACATAAATTACTTAAGAACATCCTGGGTTTATACATCACGTTGAAAGGATTCCCATTACGGAGAAGAGCTGTTGCTACCAGTGGCAATCTTTGCAGTGGTTTAGGGAACAATTAAAATAGGAAACACAGAAATTGTAACAAACTGCTCTATGGGAAAGAAACTCACCCCAGAAGGGCTTAGAGTACATTCTTCCAACCACGAAATTAGTCACTTCCTTATTGAACTTCAGCCTTTCAAACTTTACGATAAAATCAAGGACAGTATTTTAAACCAGGGGTCGTAACCCCAAGGCCATGGACCCGGATCAGCATCAGTCTGTGGCCGATTAGGAACCGGGTCGCACAGCAGGAGGTGGGCGGTGGATGAGTGAGTATCACTGCCTGAGCCCCACCTCCTGCAAGATCAAGTGTGGCATTAGAATCTCATAGGAGCATGAATCCTATTGTGAACTGCGCATGCAAGGGATCTAGGTTCCCTACGCCTTATGAGAATCCAATCATTTTCATCCCGAAACCATGCCAACCCTCAACCCCACCCACCATCTGTGGAAACATCGTCTTCCACAAAACCAGTCCCTGGTGCCAAAAAGGATGGGGACCGCTATTATAAACAGCTTAAGGGCAAGAATCATATCTAGTTTCACTCACTGTTATCCCTGACACATAGTAAATGCTCAATAAATATGGAATGAGGAGAGAGGGAGGTGGGGAGGAGGGAGGATGAAAGAGGGGGTAGCACACAGAATGTAAATGTATCAGTTATCTACCACCACAATGATACTGTATAACAAACTACCCCCAAAGGCTCAACTTCAAACTATTCTTTTTATTACTGCTCACAAGTGGGCAGGCTGCCTGGCAATTCTTCCAGCGTCAGCTGAGCTCACCCACATGTGTGGAGGTCAGCTGGTTGTTGGCTGAGGGCCTCAGTTGGGTCAACCAGACTCTCTCCCATCTGTCTCTCTCTCCCATGCGTGACTTTCCTATTCCCCCAGCAAGCTGGTCTGGGCATGTTTTCCAGCTAGCGTGGGCACGTTCTCGTAGTGGCTGTAGAGATCCAAGCAAGCAAGTGGAAATATACAAGCACTTTCTCCAACTTCTGCTCGTGTTATGTCTGCTAAATGCCATTGGCCAAAGCAAGTCACATGCTCAAGCGCACAGTCAGAATGAGGGGCTAGGGAATTAAGAGTTATAAGACAGAGGGCACAGCTACAGGGAGAAATTAACTAGAGCTATTAATACAACCAGCCTACCACAGTAATGATACCCAATTCCCATCAGCCCCCACCCTCACCCCAAGCTCCACTCCACATTCGATTATCTAAAGCCCATGCAAAAAGAATAGAAAACAAGATTCTACTGACTCCGTTCTCCGTATGGGAAAAGTGAAAGCTCAAACTCACGCTCTTCAATTAGAGTCATATTTATTTAAACCAGCAGTTGCAAATCTTAATACCTACAGGGAATAGGCAGGTAATAAATTACTGAATCAGACCAGTCAAGGAACAGAGGGCACCAAGAAACACTTCCCCTCTCTCCCCAGAGGTGGTAGCTACACAGCTCAGGCCAATAGACACCTCACAAGAATGCAGGCCCAGGCTGCCAGCTCATCTAATAATTTCAAGAGAGGCTGAAAATAGGCATTTTTTTTCAATGAAATCATATTTAAAAGTTAGCCACTAATTCAAAAATAAGTAAATAAGCACAAACCAGGCACGACAGTTCATGTCTATAATCCCAGCACTTTGGGAGACCAAGGCAGGTAAATTGCTTGAGGCCAGGAATTTAAGACAAGCCTGGGCAACATGACAAAATTCTGTCTCTAAAAAAAAAAAAAAAAAAAAAAAAAAAAAAAAAAAAAAATTACTAAAACTAGCCAAGCATGGAGGTGCACACCTGCAGTCTCAGCTACTCGGGAGGCTGAGGTGGGAGGATGGCTTTAGTCCAAAAGACGGAGGTTGCAGTGAGCCATGATCCCACCACTGCCCTCCAGCCTGGGCAACAGAGCCCATCCAGGTCCAAAAAGATATATCCATAAGGCAGAGCCAGTGTTTAGGGCTGAGCATACCAGCTCTGGTTTTAAACACCACACTTGGGATCTTGGGCCCTGTCTTGAGTGTATTGATTTTGCTTCACCATGGATGAGAGAAAATGAAGGCAGGAACTGTGTCTGTCTTGTTTAGTACTCAGTTCCCAGCCTAGAACAGTGCCTGGCATACACTATTGGTTTGAAGGAAGGAAACAAAGAAGGGAGAAAGGGATAGTTGAGGGATGGGAGGGGAGGGGAGAAATTAACATTTGTGGAGTATCTGTTACGCATTACGAAACATTTTACGCATGTGCTCTGGACTGAATTGTGTTATCAGCAAAATTCATATGTTGAAACCCTAACCCCCAATGTGACTACATTTGGAGATGGGGCCTTAAGGAGGTAATTAAGGTTAAAGGAGATCATAAGAGTGAAGCCCTAATCTAATAGGACCAGTGTCCTTATAAGAAGAAAAAGAGATACCAGATGATATGGTTTGGCTGCGTCCCCACCCAAATCTCATCTTGAATTGTAGCTCCTGTAATTCCCACGTGTTGTGGGAGGGACCTGGTGGGAGATAATTGAATCATGGGGGCAGTTTCTCCCATACTGTTCTCATGGTAGAGAATAAGGCTAATGACATCTGATAGTTTTACAAGGGGTTTCTTCTTTCACTTGGTTCTCATGCTCTCTTGCCTGCTGCCATGTAAAACATACCTTTCACCTTCTGCCATGATTTTGAGGCCTCCCCAGCCATGTGGAATTGTGAGTTTATTAAATCTCTTTTCCTTTATAAATTACCCAATCTTGGATATGTCTTTGTCAGCAGCTTGAGAACGGACTAATACACCAGAGATGGCTCCCCCTCCCCATTTGCACATAAAGGAAAGGCCATGTGAGACATGGCAAGAAGACAGCCATCTGCAAAACCAAGGAGGCAAGCCTCGCCAGAAACCTATCCTGTCTGTACATTGATCCTGGATGTTCCAGCCTCCAGACTGTGAGAAAATAAATATCTGTTGTTTAAGCCACCCAGTCTCTGGTATTTCATTATGGCAATCTGACCAGACTAATACACCATCTCATCTAACTAAAAATATAAAGCAAAGACATGAAATGCACAAATCCACAACCCAGAGAAAGATAAACACTTTACATTTGTGTATTATTTTACAATTTACAAAGCCCTGAGACAGGGGAACAGATTATTGCTTCCATTTTTCAGATGGGAAGACTTGAGCACAGAGGGGCCAAGAGACTTGCCCAAGGTCACACAGTGAGAAGAGAGTACCAAGTCAGATCCAGGTTTTAAGAGCACAGACTTTGAGAGCTCTCTTTCCAGGATATCCCAGCATCTCCCATCAACGATTTAATGTAGTACCTCAATCTATAAAAAATAGAGCATTTAAGCTGGAGGTATCACATTGGCTGACTTCAAACTATACTATAAGGCTACAGTAACCAAAACAGCATGGTACTGGTATAAAAATAGACATATGAACCAATGGAACAGAATAAAGAACCCAGAAATAAAACTGCTCACCCATAATCATCTGATCTTTGACAAAGTCAACAAAAATAAGCAATAAGGAAAGGACTCCCTATTCAATAAATGCTGCGGGGATAACTGGCTATTCATATGCAGAAGAATAAAACTGGACACCTTCCTTTTACCACATACAAAAATTAACTAAAGATGGATCAAAGGTTATTTTTTTTCTTTTGAGAGGAAAAAAAAAAAAAAAAGGTCATTCTGTTGCCCAGGCTGGAGTGCAGTGACATGATCCCCAGTCATGGAAACCTTCACTTCCCAGGTTCAAGTGATTCTTGTGCCTCAGCCTCCTGAGTAGCTAGAATTACAAGTGTGCACCCCCACACCTGGCTGATTTTTGTATTTTTAGTAGAGATGGGATTACACCATGTCAGCCAGGCTGGCCTTGAACTCCTGGTCTCAAGTGATCCACCCACCTCGGCCTCCCAAAGTGCTGGGATTATAGGTGTAAGCCACTGTGCCCAGCTGGATCAAGGATTTAAATGTAATACTGCAAACTATAAAAATCCTAGGAGAAAACCTAGAAAATATCATTCTGGATATCATCCTTGGCAAATAATTTGTGGTTAAGACCTTAGAAGCAATCACTACAAAAACAAAACTTGACAAGTGGGACCTAGTTAAACTGAAGAGCTTCTGTATAGCAAAAGAAACTCTCAACAGAGGAAACAGACACCCTATACAATGGGAGAAAATAGTCATAAACTATGCATCTAACAAACGTCTAATACTAGAATCTATAAGGAACTTAAACCAGCAAGTAAAATCAAATAACTCCGTTTAAAAAGTGGGCAAAAGACATGAACAGACACTTCTCAAAAGAAATACAGGCAGCCAATAAACATTTTTAAAAAGCTCAACATCCCTAATCATCAGTGAAATGCAAATCAAAACCATCGCACACCAGTGGTTATTACTAAAAAGTCAAAGAATAACAGATGTTGATAGGGCTGTGGGAGAAAGGAATGCTTGCACACTGTTGATGGGAATGTGAGTTCAACCACTGTGGAAAGTAGTTTGGAGATTTCTCAAAGAAGTTAAAACAGAACTACTATTTGACCCATTCTCATTACTGGATATATAACCAAAGAAAAATAAATCATTCTGCCAAAAAGACACACACTCTTGTATCTTCATCACACCACTATTCATAATAGCAAAGACATGGAACCAACCTAGATGCTCATCTATGGCGAAGTGGATAAAGAAAATGTGGCCAGGCACAGTGGCTCAGGCTGGGCCCATTACAACTCATGCCTGTAATCCCAGCACTTTAGGAGGCCAAGATGGGTGGATCACTTGAGCCCAAGAATTCAAGACCAGTCTGGGTGACATGGTGAAACCCTGTTTCTATGAAAAATACAAAAATTAGCTAGGTATGTTAGCGCATATACCTATAGTCCCAGCTACTTGGGAGGACAAGGTGGGAGAACCACCTGAGCCTGGGAGGTGGAGGCTGAAGTGAACCAAGATCATGCTCCAGCCTGTGTGACAGAGCAAGACCCAATCTCGAGAGAAAGAAGAAAGAAAAAGAAAGAGAAGGAATAAAAGGAAGGAAGGAAGGGAGGGAGGGAAGGAGGGAGGGAAAGAAAATGGGGAGGGAAGGAAAGGTGGGAGGGAAGGAAAGGGGGGAAAGAGAAGAAAATGTGACATATATACACCATGGAATACTATACAACCATAAAAAAGAACAAAATTGTGTCCTTTGCAGCAACATAGATGTAGCTGGAAGTCATTATCCAAAGCAAACTAATGCATGAACAGACAAGCAAATATTGCATGTTCTTACTTATAAGAGGAGCTAAACATTGGGTACACATGGACATAAAGATGGCAATAATAGACACTGGGGACTACCAGATGGAGGAGGGAGAGAGAGGGACAAAGACTGGAAAACTAACTGTTGGGTACTACGCTCAGTACCTGGGTGCCAGGATCAGTCATACACAAACCTCAGCATCACACAATACACCAACATAACAGACCTGCACATGTGCCTCCTGAATCTAAAAGAAAGGTTGAAATTCATTTTTAAAAAGAGCTTTTACAATTCATAACAAAAATTGCAGAAATGTAACGGAAAAAAACATCAAGGGAAAGACATTAATAGACAATTTCAGAAGTATACAAATGGTCTCTAAACTAGTCATCAAAAATCTACAAATTAAAACTGTGAAGTGCTTTTTCCCTCATTCATGTGTCGAAAATTTTAAAGGTTAATAATATTCAACATTGGGGAACTCATGGAATGCAAATTCCTGCAGCAGCTTTGTAGGGCAATTTGGCAATCACTATCAAACTAGTAAATGGGCAAGCCCTTCAATCCAGCAATTACACTTCAGGGAATTTATTCTCCAGAAGAATTTTCACAACCTAAAAAGTTTTAGGTATGCCAGGTGCAATGGCTCGTGCCTGTAATCCCAGCACTTTGGGAGGCCAAGGTGGGTGGATCACCTGAGGTCAGGAGTTTGAGACCAGCCTGGACAACATGGTGAAACCACATCTCAACTAAAAAGAGCAAAATTAGCCAGGCGTGGTGGTGGACGCCTGTGATCCCAGCTACTCAGGAGGCTTAGACATGAGAATCACTTGACCCTGGGAGGCAGAGGTTTCAGTGAGCAGAGACTGTGTCACTGCCCTCCAGCCTGGGTGATAGAGCGAGACTCTGTCTCAAAAAAAGTTTTAGGCACAAAGATGTGCATTGCAGCACCATTCATAATCGCGAAAACTGGAAACTGTTTTACTGAAAACAGTGTCTTTCCTATGGGTCACTGATTTAGGAACATGCTCTCAGGGAGCAGGAACGAGGTCATGAAGAGGGAAGAGGGAAAAGCCAACACAAGGATGAAATATCCAGTTGGTCACTACCATCTGTAATTGGGTGCTCCATCTATGGAAGCTTTCAAAGAGATTGTGAAATGCATCTCAGAACTGTCCATCTAAGGGCAGCAGGGGAAACACACTATCCATCAGCCCTTGTCTCCTATTGGTCAGGACCACCCAAGGGGCAATGGCTCCCTCTAGCTTCAAGGTAGCAAGTGCAAATCAGATTCCCAGTGGAGTCCCACATTGCAACATCTGAGACCCCATGGTGTTGAGCCCCATGGAGGGCTCAACTGCACAGAGTTAACTGAAGCCTGCTTAGAACTGTTCAGCACAGTCATGACTAGGATAAGTATTATGACCTCATGTCATGAACCAGAGTAACCTGGCCTTCCGTGTTGATTAACTCTGATGCAGGGACTGGCTATGTAGTTCATGGTGGTCCTTATCTCTCTGATGGCTTGTCAGTGAAGAAGCCACCTCCTATGGACAAGGTCCTCGGTCATGGAAGGGCTGTGGATCTACATAGCTGAAAAATACAATGCCTGATGGTGACTTCTCCTCTCCATAGAGGGGCAGAACCTTCGTCTCCTGAATTGAGGTCAAGGGAGCTCCACTGTCTTAGTGATTAGGATTATAGCTGTGCAGCTGTATCACTTCTTTTCCTCTCTCCAAATGGGCTTCTTTGATACCATCACCTCTTCCACCCAAGTTTCTCTCCTTTCCTTGGACTACTGCAGAATGAGTGTAATCTTAGGTTTTTCCCCTTCTGGTCACCCTAAAACAAGCATAAAAGCTGTCTGGGCCGGGCGCAGTGGCTCAAGCCTGTAATCCCAGCACTTTGGGAGGCCGAGGTGGGTGGATCACAAGGTCAAGAGATCGAGACCATCCTGGTCAACATGGTGAAACCCCGTCTCTACTAAAAATACAAAAAATTAGCTGGGTATGGTGGCGTGTACCTGTAATCCCAGCTACTCAGGGGGCTGAGGCAGGAGAATTGCCTGAACCCAGGAGGCGGAGGTTGCCGTGAGCCGAGATCGCGCCATTGCACTCCAGCCTGGGTAACAAGAGCGAAACTCCGTCTCAAAAAAAAAAAAAAAAAAAGCCGTCTGAGCCTTCTTAATGCTTTTGTGCTTGCTAATACCCCTGGGAGGAACTGTAGGGAACACTGTAGCCTTGGTCTTCCCAATAGGCTTTTTCCTTGGGACTTGCCCCCCCTATTCTATGTGCTTTTAGTGGAGCTGTCAATCACAGCTTCCATAGCAACAGGTATAGTCTATTAGAGAACCCTACCCTCTAGGGCAGGCTGGTTCAGAAGTAGGCATGTGACTCAAGCAGGACCACTCAGAGCTCTTCCCTAGTAATCCTCTGCTGGAGCCATAGAGAAGACTATATCTTGCCTCTGGGGTCATAGTGTTGGAATTTGGGTCTGCCAGCTACATGTTTCTGCCACTGAAGAGAAATCTTAAATAATAAAATCAATACACAAAAATAAACATAGCCAAGATATGGAGAAAAAGTCCCAAGTACATTGTTTGATCCATGGCTCCTGTCGTGCCTATCAATATCTTTATGTCTCTCCTCATAGATATATAAACCAACAAAAATACTTTAGGAGCTTTAGCTAGTTTGGCTGAATTTTTGTCATTTGCAACAAAAAAAGTTAAACAAAAATAGATTGGGGAATTGGGGTAATGGCAAGAAGGTGAACAAGATTTCAGGACCTCTTCAAAGACCTAGACAATGGTTTTCTCTGATCTCCACAGACATATACATGGAGCTGGATCTGAAATCCTGCTTTATTCAGCTCAGCCCTTTGTTCAAGTCTTGAGAGGAAGTCCCCTTTCCATTTTCATCTATGAAAGTAAAATTCATCATCTTTTTCCTTTCTTGTAATAAAGAGGAAAAAATATGAATACAATATAATGGTGGATTCCCTAAGGACTCAAGTGAAATGACTGATACCTCACATGAAACGCTTTATCTTCTGGCTTCATACTGTAATATCAATTTAGGGATTTCCCTGGCAGTGTATCTATAATTCTATGAGTACTGTACTGCCTTCAAGAATGGCCTTGATCAAAAATAATAATTATAGCAGCTAATATTTACTGAGCATTTATTATGTATCAGGAACTATGCTAAGCATTATCACACTTATCATAGCAACACTTGGAGCAAGTACCATTATTATTCCAACAGTAGCATTCTATGGGATTGCCTGCCCAGTGCTCCCTTCTTCTCGCCCAATCTTATCTCTACAACAGAAGCAGCCATGTTACAATGTAATCCCACCCCTTGGCCACAGCTGATTGGTTCAAAGATAATCACCTGATCCCAAATAGGCCAGTGATACCTTTCCCTGAGAATTTTGAATGCAGCATGATATCAAGTCAGACCCTCTCTGAATGGCTGATGTTACTTTCATATAAAAAGCTGAACACATAAACAGCTGCGTTTTCCATCCTGTGCACTGAAGAGCAGAGAAAGTTTCGACTGCAGAGAAAAAAGGAATGACATCTGTGCCAAGAAAGAAGCAGTGATAGGCAGTGGAGACATGCTCTACAGATCTCTAGTCCCGTCTCCAGTTGGTAGGATCTAGCTACTTCCTTGTCATTCCCCTAGCTTGACTTTTCAACTCTTCTTTATAGTATGAACTTTCTAATAAATTACCTCTATTAATGTTGTTGTGTATTCTAATTAACTTAGGTTTCTGTCACTTGAATGAAAATATATTAACAAACACAATCCCATGCCCTGAAAGAAGAAACTAAAGCTCATGGAAGTTGTATACATTTCCCAAGAATACATGGCTGAAATTGAATTTAAATCTGGATTTTCACAACTCTGGAGCGCCTACTCTTTACAATTTACTATATGGAAAGTGGAGAAGTGACTTGGATTACAAGTATTCATTCATAATGGATGCTCTAAACCCCAGAATCTTCTCTGAGCATAATAAGAATTCTGATCATCTTGAAGAGCTGCTCATGACCCTAGAGGATGTTAAGAGTGAGAACTATGTCAACAAGAATTTAGTCCCCATGGTGAGACTCTCATCAAAGAAGAGGCTCTGGGGCCCTCAAGTATTTCACTGGCTGGGTTAAGGAGCAGGAAAAGCTTCTGAGAAAACCCTGGTGTGCTGACACTTCAGCCCTACATGTTGATTTGACTTGAAAACCATCCTGTCTAACAGGTGCTCATGGAAAAACAACCTCAGAGTCATCTGATTCCTCCTGTTCCTTCACCTCCACAGCCACGCCCTGTTGGTTTTAGCTCCAAGGTAGACCTCACTCTATCTACACTTCTCCATCTCCACCACTATGACTTGAGGCTCTGTCGTCTCTCACCTCTGCTCTGGCAGGAGCTTTCACTGGCCCCCATGCCGAGCATTCTCCTTTTTGTGCTCAAATCCAATCCCTACCCTTTCCAGTCTTGTTCTACATCCCAAGGAACCGTAGTTCCCAGGCTCTCTGGCTTCCAGATAAATGCAACCACTGGGAGGCACCAGTGGGAGACTAGAGGGAGAGACGCAGAGAGAAACCAGGGTGTCTCTGACCCTCCACCTGTTTCAGGGGGAATCCCTGGGCAACATCCACACCTCCTCAATGGTTTCACCTCCATGATCCCAGCTCCAGCAGGGCAGCTCCAACCACGGTTCTCCTTCCTGCCAAACTGTTCCCGCTCCTGGGTTCTGATAACATCATCTCCCTATTTTGTCCATTTGGCCATAAGTAAAAAGAAGTCTCCCAATATTAATCATTTCTGGGTCACCTCCTTTTCCCCTATCTGACTTCTCAGCTGTTTTAACACTTGTGTAACCAGTTCCCCATATTAAGTCTCCTCTGTTTGAAACACCTAGACCAGATCCTGACTGATGCACTTCCCTGATGCACTGATTCATCTTCTACCCAACAGCCAGAGTAATCTTTCTAAGATATATGCTGAATCATACTACTCCTACTTAAAACCATTCAATGGCTTCCCATCACTTAGAATAAAATCCAAATTCCTCACCACCAGGTCCCTCAAGACCTGCCCCTGCCTGCTCTCCAGCCCCTCTCACACCTCTCTCCCCATCACCCTGCCTGCTCTCCAGCCCCTCTCACACCTCTCTCCCCATCACCCTGCCTGCTCTCCAGCCCCTCTGGCCTTCAGCCCGTCCTCCCACATGCCAAGCCTTTTCCTCCTCCAAGCCTTTGCACATGCTGTTCCATCTGCCTGGAACGCTCTCTTCTCTGCTCTCAACCTGGCTCACTCGCTTCTTTTTCTCCTGTAAGTGCAACATAAATGTCCCCTCTTCATAGAATCCCTCCACCACCACCCATGATCGTCCAATATAAAGCCCATCCATGCCTTTTATTTTCTCTCATCGCACCCTGGTTTGTTTACTTGTTACTGCCTGCTGGCCTCGCCAGGTTATAAGTCCACAAGGCAGACCCATATCATGTTCATAGTCTTATATCCAGTGTATCAGTCAGAGTTCTCCGGAGAAACAGAGCCTGTAGATTTATGTAGATATATCAAGGGAGAGTTATCATGGGATTTGGTTCCTATGACAGTGGAGACCGAGAAGTCCCAAGATCTGTCGTGCTGCAAGCTTGAGAACCAGGAAAATTAGTGGTGTAATTCAGCCCAAGTTCAAAGGCCTAAGAACCAAGAGAGCTTATGTGAAACTCCCAGCCGAAGGCCAAAGGCCTGAGAGCTAAAGAAAAGGAAGGAAGAGGTAAGGGGTGGAACTGGTATAAGCCCCAGAGTCTAAAGGCCCGAGAACCAGGGGTGCCAATGTCTGAACACAGGAAAAGATGAATGTCCTAACTCAAGACGGGGAGAGAGAATTTGCCTTTCCCCCCACCTTTTTGCTCCATCTGGGGCCTCACAGATTGGATGATGCCCACCTACACTGGGGAGGCCCATCTGCTTTACTCGGGTTATCAACTCCAAAAACAGTCTCACGGATACACCCAGAAATAATGTTTTACCAGCTATCTGGGCATCCCTTAACCCAATCAAGTTGACACATGAAACTAACATCACAGCCAGCCCCGGACCTAGCACATATTAGACAACAAAGATTTGCTGAATGAATAAATCAACCAGTGAGATGATCTATCTAGTTCAGCGGTCACCAAGAGGGGCTTATACAGCCCCATGCAGGCTGTCTTGGCCTGGGTGCTCTAGAAGCAGACGACAATAATTTGTGCAAAAGTCATTTACTAGTGTGTATCCCCATGACAAACCAGTAGGCAAAGCCCCACTGGGGGCAACCTTGGCTCAATTCCTCATCTTAGAGTTGACCAGGTCAAAGGCAGGGGAGCTGAAACACACATCCCCCACCCCACACACCTCTCAGTCATTGGTTAAGAGCTTCCCATGGGGTGGAGAATGAACATAGATTCCCAGCAAAGCAAGCTCCGGCAATCTGAAGGCAGTTCCCCACGAAGAGATGCAGGTGCTGGCATTTGAGGAGGGAGCGCACACTAGGGGAGGATGCATACAAAAATGGTGAAGGGATGCAGGGATGTGAGCAGCGCAGTAGCTGGGCTTGCTACAGATGCATTTGGAAACGTGTCGTGGTGCTTTCTGGTTTTCAGTAATCTTGGGTATGGCTGACATACAATACCCAAGGACCAGGCATGCTCAACATCGTACACTACCGGGTGCGTTCTGTCCCACACAATAAAAAACTGTCCACCTCAAATGTCAGAAGCGCCCCAACAGATGAACACTCATCTGCTTCCAAACCCTCACTCAACAGAGCAGAACTGAGGTCCAGAGAGGGAGAGTGACTTGCCCAGGGCAACACAGTAAGCAAGTCACAAAGCTGGGGCTGGAATGCTGGTCTCTTCACAGCAGCCCTGGAGTCTTAATTCCTTTCGAAACCTAAAAGAGAACATTCTAAGCTCCAAAGTGCAAAGTCTCTTCTGGAATTCTAGAAGGGGGAGGCAATTCCCCCTCTTCCCACCCAATAAAAAAACTGTCCCACCGCAAATGTCAAAAGCGCCCCAACAGATGAACTGGGGAGAATGAAGTGGAGAGAAATCAAACTTGAAGACATCAGCGGCTAGAGCCAAAAGCAGATGTGCAAACAAAGATAAGGGAGACAGAGTTTTCACCAGACAAATTCACACCCTGCTCAGTTTAGACATTAAAATGAACTAACTTAATTTCATGCCATATGCAAATCCTTACCAGCTGTCAGCTCTGTAATCACAGGAGACTTAATGTAATAACTAAACAAGAACAAAAACGCAGCAAATACAGGCTCTGGGCAAGTCCATTGACAGCGGGTTTTATGTTCCCGAGAACTCAGCGAGTGCAGAGCGTTTATGGCGGACATCTGGAAGGAGCTACGTGCCCAAATGCCTGCCATCTCCTTCACAAAAATGCCTGCAGTGATAATAAATAATGGCTAAGGACTGATCCGGCCATTGCATCCCCTGATCTTCCATGTACTGTGAACATCTCCCTCTAGGCTCTACAGCTTTTCTCCAATTGTGAGGAGCCAGCTAGGTCCAGCCACCTGGACCAAGAGCTCAGAAGTAGCCAATAAATATCTCAGGCTTCCTGAGTTCAAGTCTCCCACCCGGAACCAAAGGAGTGGGAAGATGGCTCCTGCCTTATGGTAGGGGGCTTCTCTGGCCAGAGGACCCCGCATTTCTCCAACTGCCCAAGTTAATAGTCCTAAGTGCAAACATCAAATGCTTCTTACCGTGGGCCAGAAACCAAACACACCACTTTCTGTGCATTATGTCAATGTTACCCAGAGTATGGGGAATGATTTAAGGATATTCATTCATTCAGCAAACCGTTATTAAGCACTTATTATGTGTCAGGCACTATACTGAGAACATAGCAGCAAACAAAAATCTCTGTCCTCAGGAAGCTTCATTTCTCATGGAACAAACATTTTTAAGTACAGTTATGATGTATGTTAGATAAAAACGCTTTGCAGCCAGGCATGGTGGCTCACGCCTGCAATCCCAGCACTTTGGGAGGCTGAGGTGGGGGATCACTTGAGGCCAGGAATCTGAGACTAGCCTGGCCAACATGGTGAAATCCCCTCTTTACTAAAAATACAAAAAATTAGCCAGGTGTGGTGGCACACACCTGTAGTCCCAGCTGCTCAGGAGGCTGAGTCACAAGCATTGCTTGAAACCAGGAGGTGGAGGCTGCAGTGAGCTGGGATCGTGCCACTGCACTCCAGCCTGGGTGATGGAGCAAGACCCTGACTCAATAATAATAACAATAATCTCTGTACAAATGCTATTATTACCAGTATTACTGCTTCTAGCCACTTCTCCAGGAGCCACATCACATGTTAGGTATCATTACTAAGAGGCCCTCTCTGCAGCTTCTGAGGTTGCTCCCCTTCAAATCAGAGTGGAAACTGTCATTTGCTCTCCCTTCAGATTCCAGCTGAGCCTCTCAGCTCCCCTCCCATTGAAAGTCAGAAGAGCCAGTACTTGAGATTTAACACTCTATTGCCTGCAATTAAATCCAGCCACATAAGGGGAAATGTCAAACAGCTAACCTTCTTGCCGCACACTGAGGTCCTGTGGCAAGAGCATGCGTGAATCCAGCCATAAACCCTTGACTTGTCCTCGCCTGGGAGTTTCTTTTTCTCAATTGACTTCCCAGGCTCAGTTGGAAGAATTCTGGGGAACACCCCACGAAGCATGCTAAGAACAGTGAGGGGTAGCCACAGGGAGGGCTTTTATAAATGGAAGCTGTAAGGTTCAATAAGAAACTAATCAGCCCCCAGAGAAGGTGAGCTTTTCATGCTTAAACAAGTGTTCCATTATACTGGAAATATCTGGGAGGTCTGCGCTGTGTGCAGGCTCTGCACTGGGGGCTGCCAACAGGGCTGCCCTCCTGAGACCATGGTGCGCTGGGGAGGGAGATGCGATACGAGAATTTGATACAAGAGGGATGTACGCTCAGGGAAAGAGCAGAGCATTCCGACCACAAAGACAATGCCCTCACATAGGGTCTGGTGAGCCCCAGGCAAGGAGCCGAGACCTCTGAGATGAGCAAGACTTTTCTATGTGAAGCAGGAAAATGGGAAAGAACATTCCAGGTGAAAGGTCTCTGTGCAGCAGCCCTTTGGTGTAAAGAAAGCTGGATGGGTGGGCCAGGTGGCTCATGCCTATAACCCCAGCACCAGGGAGGCTGAGGTGAATAGATCACTTGAGCCCAGGAGTTTGAGACCAGGCTGGGCAACATAGTGAGACCTCCCATCTCTAAAAAAATATTTTAAAAATTAGCTGAGCATGGTGGTGTGTGCCTATAGTTCCAGCTACTCAGGAGGCTGAAGTGGGAGGATCCCTCAAGCACAGGAGTTCAAGGCTGCAGTGAGCTATGATTGCACCACTACACTCCAGCCTGCATGACAGAGTGAGACCCTGTCTCTAATAAAAGAGAAAGTGAGATGGTCCCGGATGTGCATGCGGCCCCCTGACTCTCTCATGGGTTTTATTGCTGTGGGACGCCATCCCGCAGCACACTGTAGCTGCTCACAAGCTATTTCTTGAGGGAGACTGGATAGTCCAGGCACCCATGTTTTGTTCCTCCTAGAGTTTGAGGAACTCTAGGAGTCTTGGGAAGGAGGACATGAAACCAGAGGGCAAATATTATTCTGGATAACAATAATAATAATGACGACTGCTGAGATTTACTTAGTGTTTGATAAGAACTTCACTTACATTAGATCTTTTTTTTTGAGACAGGATCTCACACTGTCACCTAGGTGGGAGTGCGGTGGTGCAATCACAATCATATTTCACTGCAGCCTTGACCTTCTGGGCTCAAGCAGCCCTCCCTCCCACCTCCGCCTCCCAGGTAGCTGGGACTGCAGGTGTGCACCACTATACTGGGCTTTTTTTTTTTTTTTTTTTTTTTTTGAGACACAAGTTTTTGCTGTGTTGCCCAGGCTGGTGTTGAACTCCTCGCCTCAAACAATCCTCCCACTTTGACCTCCCAAAGTGCTGGGATCACAGGAATGACCCACCACTCCCAGTCCCCTTATACCATTAATCCCCTTAATAGGAGGATAAAGCAGGTCTTGTTATTGTCTTCATGTAAGAGAAGGAACAGCCAAGGCACAGAGCGATGGTGACTCTTGTACGAGGACACAGGGTAAGGAGGTTGCAGAGTTTCATCATTACATCCCGTACGGTGGACCACGTCACTCCTCAGGCAACTGCCTCCCTGACTCTGATGATGGCCAGATCCCTACAAGGGGTCTTTGAGGCCCCAGGATCTAACGCTTCCAGGCCATCTTTCTGACCACATCTCCCACCTGCTCCCCCTCCCTTGCCCTCTCTAGCCTCCTTTGGCTTCCTTGCCATTCCATAAATACACCACGAGCTCCTGCCTCAGGGCTTTCACACGTGCTGTTCCCCCTGCCTAGAACACTCTTCCCTCCAGATATCCATGTAACTCAGCACTTCAATCACAAACCACTCATCACCCTCTTTCCCACTTTATTTTTTCCATAGCGCCTGTCGGCCCCTAATATACCATACCACTTACCTATCTTGTTTAGCATCTCTCTCCTCCACTAGAAAATAAACTGTGTGAGGGCAGGAATTGAGTCTGTTTTGTTCACTGTGGTTGCCCAGGGTCCAGGGCACGGTCCCAATGGAAGCTTGTTAAGTGAGCTCAACAATCACCCCTTTGGTCCCAATGGAAGTTTAACAAGCTTGTTAAACACCAAGGCACAGCCGAAGCATGCAGCTGGTTAAAGTTTGGCAAAGTTTTTCTGGGCACCAAGACAAGAAGCCAAAACTGGAGGGGACAAAGAGGGACGAACAGGGGGTTTTCAGGGGTTGACAGGCCAAATTACCAAGACGGGGAGCCTGGGCTGTCAAGGGGGCTATTACTTGTATTTTAGGGGGACACAGCCCCAAGGACAACAACGGTAAAGAGAATGCCACCTTTTCTTCCAGCCACAGGGAAGACAACGGAACTACCTTCACACTGCAGGCCAAAGAGATGCTCCCATTTTCTGAACTTCTCACCCGGGAAGTAACCCATGTTTTACCTAATCCTAGACCCCGATGTGCCAGAAATTGTCAGAATTCCCAAGTGTTAGAGCTCCCTACAAAGCCACCCTTGCTGTATCTCAACCCTCTCCCAGAAATGTTTATCTGACCTGGAGCTGAGACGCAGAGAGAGCTTGAGGGTCCTGCTTATCCTCCTCTGGCAGAGCCCACCGCAGGGTGAGCTGTGGCAGGGCAGCGTGGGGTGGTGGGCTCCGAGGCCTTTGCTCTGGGATCCGCAGAACACTTAGGGAGGCAGCAGCTGTTGCTTTGCCCCCAGATAAAGCCCAGGTGCTTCTTCAAGGCTCTCTGAACTAGCGTTTCTCAAAGTTCACGTCAGCATTTCTTGAAGAGCTCCCAAGCCACAGATGCCTTGGGGTATTAGAGGTAGAGGGAGAGACACTCATTCAGAGCACCTTTTTGTATACCTCTGACTATTAGAGCTATGGAAATGTTTCACATGCCCAGAAAATCAATCAATCAATAATTAAAATCTACCGAGATGTGGGGGCTTCCCAAAGCGTAGTCTGTGGACCAGCAACCTGATGGGCCTCACCTGGGCGCTCACTGGAACTGCAGAATCTCTGCCTTAGAGCTACCGAATCTCAATGTCTGGAGGTTGAGGCCCAGGAACCTGTGTCTTTAAAAACTTTTTATTTGGGGCCAGGTGTAGTAGCTCATGCTTCTAATCCCAGAACCGTGGGAGGCTGACGTAGGTGGATTGATTGATGCCAGGAGCTCGAGACCAGCCTGGCCAACATAGCATAAACCCTATCTCTACTAAAAATACAAAAATTAGCCAGGCATGGTGGTGCACACCTGCAGTCCTAGCTACTCAGGAGTCTGAGTAGCATGAGAATTACTGACACCCGGGAGACAGAGATTGCAGTGAGCTGTGATCGCACCACTACACTCCAGCCTGGGCGACAGAGTAAGACTCTGTGTCAAAAAAAAAAAAAAAAAAGAAAGAAAAAGAAAAAGAAAAAAGAAAAAGAAAAAAAAGAAAAAACTTTTTATTTCAAAAAATTTAGATGTAAAAATTGAATACCTAGAGTTTTTCTATGTCCTTCACCCAACATCCCTAATGTTAGTATCTCACACAACAGTACAACTATGTAAACCAAGAAATGAACGTTGGTGCAATATGATTAATCTATGGATATTCGAATTTCATCCGTTTTTCCATTAATGAACACTTAATGGAAAAACTAATTTGTTGGACCATTTTCTGGTCCAGCATCCCGTCCAGGATTCCACAATGCATGTAATTCTCCTACAGGACCATAATACAACCATCAAAATCAAGCAGTGAACACTGATCTATGTTCTCCCCAAACCCCATTTATGTTTCACCAGTTGTCCTAATAATTTATTTCTAGTAAAAGAATACAATTCAGAATCAGCCACATACTTAGTGTCGTATTTTCTTAGTGTACTCCAATATGTAATTGTTTTGTCTTTTATGATCTTGATAATGAAAAGTCCTGGCCTTTTAGTTTCTAGAATTTTATTCAACTTGAATTTGTCTGATGTTTTCTCAAAATTAGATTGAGTCACTGCCCACCCAACATCACAGACCGGTAAGTCAGCAGCTGCCGCGTGTTGAGCTGTATGCTTACCAGCATCGAATGTATGCTGCCAATCCTGCTTACGACAGTTTCACTTGTGATTATAACTAGTTCAGTAGTATATAGTAGGATAAAACAGGAGGGAAAGGCCAGGCACAGTGGTTCATGCTTGTAATTCCAGCACTTTGGGAGGCCAAGGTGGGAGGATCGCTTGAGCTCGGGAGTTTGAGACCAGCCTAGGCAACATGGTGAAACCCTGTCTCTACAAAAAATGCAAAAATTAGCCAGTAAAGTAGTTCATGCCTGTGGTCCCAGGTATTCAGGAGAATGGCTGGAGACCCAGAGGTCAGGGCTACAGTGAGCTGTGAGTGCACCATTGCATTCCAGCCTAGACAACGGAGTGAGACCCCATCTAAAAAAAAGGTGTGGAAGAAAAGTTGTTTCTATGAAAACTAAGTTAAGTCTTTTGGAAAGCCACAAGAAAAGCAAGCTTCTAAATAGAAATTGATGAAGAATTAGTTGTAAGATAAAGATGGGAAGGGGAAGAAAATTATAAATATCTGGAAGGGTTCTATATGCTGCTTAACCAGTGTCTTTAAATTGTCATTACATTTAAAATTTTAAATTATATTCCCATTACATTTAAATTCTCATTACATTACATGAACCCAAAGAGGAAATCACCTGATTCATGCAGGAAAGACAATGTGAGACTTCACTCAATTAACTCATTTATTTATCATTCATTAACCCAATATTAATATTAGACAATATTCACAGTACAAATTGGTATACAGAATACCATATGTGTAAGTTAAAAGATAGGATAAAATATGCATAATGTAAGGTTTCTGTTTCTCTATTCTAACCAACTTTTCCAACTAACCTTCCAGACACCAGGCAATAGGCAAATGATATTAGGGTGACCTCTCAGCTACACACAAGAACACATTAAAACTGAGCACTGACCAGACGCAATGGTTCACACTTGCAATCCCAGCACATTGGGAGGCCAAGGCAGGTGGATTGCTTGAGTTCAAGAGTTCAAGACCAGCCTGGGCAATGTGGTAAAACATCGCCTCTATACAAAAAAAAAAAAAAATACAAAAATTAGCTAGGCATGGTAATGCGTGCCTATGGTCCCAGCTACTCAGGAGGCTGAGGTGGGAGGACTGCTGGAGCCCAGAAGATGGAGGCTGCAGTGAGCTGAGATCACCTCACTGCACTCTAGTCTGGGCAACAGAGCAAGATGCTGTCTCAAAAAAAAAAAAAAAAAAAAAAAAAAAAAGATGCGAGTACCAGGAATATTATTCAGCCTTTAAAAGGAAGGAAATTCTGACACATGTTACAACATGGAAGAATCTTGAGGACTTTATGCTAAGTGAAATAAGCCAGTCATAAAAGGACAAATACTGTATGACTACACTTAAATGAGGTACTTATTTTACCAAAACTCCAGGGGTTCAGTCTAGATTCTGCTGCTTTCTGCACAGAAAGCCAATATTGAGACCATGAATATTGCCAGGAAAGAAGGCTTTACTCAGGTGCTGCAGCCCAGGAGATAGGAGACGAATCTCAAATCCATCTCACTGACCAACTCAACTCGGGAGTTTATACAACAGGAAGAAAATGTAACTACATGCAAGAAAACAGGAATTAGGGAGGAATAAGGAAGAGGAGCTGGTCAATAGGAAGCAGGTGGTCAGTTAGGTAATCATGGCATCTCATTGTCCAGATATGGTGGCCTGGTGAGTTTCCGCTCCTTGATCCTATCTGGGAGGCCTGACGGTTGGTTTCCAGAGAAAGGAACTTAGATAAGACAAATGTAACTTTTTCACGTTTTAAGACCAGGAGAATCAATTTCTATGTTTATTCGAAGAAACCGTAAACATCAGTTCTACGGGACAATTGGGCTGGTTTCACTTAGTGTAGTTAAGATCAGAGAGAAAGAAAGTACAGTGGTGGTGGTCAGGGGCTTAAGGGAACATGGATGGGAAGTGTTGTTTAATGAGTATGTAGTCTCAGGTTTATGAGATGAAAGAGTACTAGAGATGGATGGTGGGGATAGTTGCAAAACAATGTAAATGTATTTAATGCCACGGAACTATACACTTTAAAATAGTTAAGATGGTACATTTTATGTTATGTGCATTTCACCACAATAAAAAATTAAGGGGGGGTAAGGGAGTGCTAGATTGTTTACATCCCATTTTATAGGGCGTTCCGGCAGAATTTCAAATAAGACACAAACTTCACTGCCCTTCCTGTATTTCCATTGACGTGGGTTCTAGACAACCTGACGAGGTAAAAGAGACAGTTTCCCAAAGGTAGGGCTTTTGGGTTTGGTTTGGTTTGACAACTGCATTTTTTGTTGTTGTTAAAGCATCTGTCTCCATTTCCTTCTAACCCTTTCCCTGAGATTACCTGAGTAACTTGAAAAATACGGAAAAGCTACCAGCTGCCCTGGAAAGAGACAATACTACTTGCCAAGCCCATACAGCCAGAGACCTGCATGTCATATTTTGCCTGCACATAGTAGGTTATTAACATATGTTTGCTGAATTAATCAATGAACAAATGAAAGTTTCATTTCTTGGCTGCAAAAAAAGAGAGGAAAAAGCCACAGGAAAAGTTGGGGAAAAAGAAAAGGGAAATCCAAAAAGTTACCCCAGTACATGTAGCAAAATTATCTATTTATGTTGCGTTACTTGGGTTGGAAGTTGCCTGCAGAAGACAGAAATCATTTTAGCAGAAGTTTCTTCATCAGTTGCAGCCCCATGACCAGCTCAACAGGTCTCAGGGCAGATGGCTAGGGATTCACAATCAAACCTCCCTTCCCAACCCTAGCTCATTGCCCCCTTATTTGGATGCAGTAATGGTGATCAAGCCCCTCGCTGGTAGGCTCTTGCTTCTTGGGAAGCTGAGAGCTGATAGGAACCCTGGTCAAGAGATCCCACCATGGAATGCAAATTAGTCCAGCCACTCGCATATATTTTAAGACGATTAGAAAAAAAATAGGGGTCTTTCCTCCTGAAATTCCCCTCTCTCTCAATAGAGAGCGAGCCACTTTTCTTTCTCTTTCTTCTGCCTATTCAACCTCTGCTCCTAAACTCCTTGTGTGTGCCAGTGTCCTAAATTTTCCTGGTGCAAGACAACAAGCCCGGGGTATGCACCCCAACATCACCGCTTCATACGGAGGACCTCGTCCAGGAAAGCAAGGGACAGCATTCATCAAAACACACATCTGGTGAAGGCAAGCCAGTGTTACAACCCATCAGAATGGCTGACAGCAATCAAATTCAAAATGGTGCCACAGACAGAACCACACATGGACGTGCCTTTCTTTCAAGGACCCTTAGATCAACCCCAGGAGGAGCCCTAGCTGCTGTTCCCCACATAATGCCACTTTTCAGCAGAAGTAGCCAGAAAGAGTCGTCATCCAACACCCCCTAGCAGCAGTTAGGGTTATAATTCCAGAGCGGGGAATGATACGGGAGTTAAGAAAAAATGACTTAGGCAGATAGTGAGAGTGCAGAAGTCCTCAGTAAGGTTTTCCTTTTAATGAAAAGCAGCCATAAATCATTTTCCTTTCTAACAAGGAGCAGCCTGTAACACCGAGCTGCAGACATAGATGCTGGCAGTTGTGCCAAGCATGCTCAAGATGGCGGCCCCATCGCCCCTTCTCTTTGTCAGTCACATGTACAGTTAAGAGCAGAAGAAATGGCCCCAGTCAACTGGAAAGCCCATTCGCGTAACAAGATTAGGGTGGGGCAGCCAGCCTTTCCTTCAAGCTATGTAAATGTCATACCTGATCAAACCAATGTGTGAGCCCTATGTAAATCAGACACCACCTCCTCAGGCCTGACTATAAAATACAGTGCATCACTTTCTGGGCAGTCTTTCCTATTGGAAGTCCCAGAGAGGGAGGTGGTTTTCTTTCTCTTTCTCCTGCCTATCAATCCTCCACTCCTAAACTCAAAAGGAAAAAGAAAAAGAAAAGAAAAATTGCTACAGTCACTATGGAGAACAGTGTTGTGGTTCCTCAAAAAACTAAAAACAGATATGACAATATGATCTGACAATTTCCCCAGTGGTTACATTTAAAAGAAAGAAAATCAATATATTAAAAAGACATCTCCATTCTGATGTTTACTGCAGCACTATTCACAGTAGCCAGAATAAAAAATCGCCCTAAGTATCTATCAGTGGATGAATGGAGAAAATGTGGTATATACACATAATGGAATATTATTCAGCCATAAAAAAGAACGAGGTCCTATCATTTGCAGCAACAGGAATGGATCTGGAGGTCATTCTGCTAAGTGAAATAAGCCAGGCACAGAAAGACAAAGATCTCATGTTCTCACTCATATGTGGGAATTTAGAAGGTGGATGTCATGAAATTAGAGAGTAAACTGGTGGTTAACAGAGGCTGGGAAGGGGCAGCAGGGCAGGAGAATGAAGAAAAGTCAATTAATAGGTACACATACACAGTTTGATAGAAGAAATAAGACCCAGTGTTTTATAGACCATTGGAGTGACTACAGGTTACCATAGTCTATTGTATATTTCAAAATAGCTAGAAGAGAAGAATTTAAATTTTTCTAGCACAAAGAAATGACAGTATTTAAGGTGATGGATATACCAAGTACACTGATCTGATCTTAACAAATTACATGAATGTGTTAAATTATCACGTGTACCCTGAAACTATGCACATCTATTATTCATCAATTTTTCAAAACAAAAACTTGATCATCTGCAAAGACTCTGTTTCCCAATAAGGTCTCATTCACAGGTCTTGGTGGTTAGGACTTCGACATCTTTTGGGAGGTACAGTTCAACCCACGACACACATTTGCACCTAATAGAGTGGTTAACAGCTCCAGATCCTCCTTAATCAGATCAAATCCCAGCTCGACCACTTACAGTCTGATGGCCTGTGACAAGTCACTTCACGTCTCTGAGTTTCGGTTTCCTCATCTATAAAATGGGTTTCATAACTCTACCTACCTCATGGGGCATAAAAGGGGCATCAAAGGATTCAACAAAATCATGTACTTGTTCAAACCAATGTTGATGGCACTCCTGTGGCCTGCCAGCATCAGGCACTGGGGCTGTAGCTGTGAACAAAAGACAAATCCCTGCCCCCACGGAGCTTACTAAGGACAAAGGGGCTGCAGAGACAGTTTATATTTTTTTAAATAGGCTGGGTGTAGTGGCTCATGCCTGTAATCCCAAAGCTTTGAGAGGCTGAGGCAGAAGGATCGCTTGAGGCCAGGAGTTCGAGTCCAGCCTGGACAACATGGTGAAACCCCATCTCTAACAGAAATACAGAAAGTTAGCCGGACGTGGTGGTACATGCCTCCCAGCTACTTGGGAGGCTGAGGCAGGAGAATCTCTTGAGCCCAGGAGGCAGAGGTTGCAGGGAGCCAAGATCACGCCACTGCACTCCAGCCTGGGTGACAAAGTGAGACCCCATCTCCAATAAATAAATAAACAAACAAGAAAAATATCTAGGCTAGCAAAGGGCAAAGAGTGAGATTATTTCTAAATACATCATTTATGGCTGAAAAATTTTAAAATGATGCAAGTGATAGCCTCAGCAAAACATTTGCATGAAGGTAAAAGAGGTGGCTGTTAAGTGAATCCCCATAAAAAGAGAGGGGAAAAAAAGATCTGTAACAATGAGGTCATCCTAACTCATGGAATGCTCATAGCATGGTGCTTGGCGCCTGGTAATCTGCTGCTCATGATTATAACTCTCCCAAAAAAGGAAGTTGCAGGAAGCATGTCCACTCTATGCCAGTGTGAAGCCCAGCCAGGCCAGCCACGCTCCCAAAGGGCCACTTTTCCCACTGCAGTCGCCAAGCAGCCAAGAAGGCTCAAGAAGGAACAAGGAAAGCCAGGTTGGTGGCCTTGGAGGAGTCTGCTCCCTTTCATCCATCCCCAGCCTGGTGGGTAATTTTGCAGCTGCGCCCGCAGCCAATGAACTGTTCTCAAACTGCATCGAGATAATGCTGTTGGAAAACTGGGAAGATCCATAAAAGGGCAAGAAAAAAATGCTGAAAGAAGCCAGTCTCCAAAAGCCATTATATTATAGGATTCCATAGGAACAAGGAAAGCCAGGTTGGTGGCCTCGGAGGAGTCTGCTTCCTTTCATCCATCCCGAGCCTGGGGGGTAATTTTGCAGCTGCACCCCCAGAAACATCTAGCAGAGAAAAATCTATACAGACAGAAAGTAGATTGCCAGGGGCTGAGGGAGGGTGTTTGGGGAGAAACAGGAAATTGCTACTAAAGGGTCTTTGCTTTCTTTGGGGGTAATGAAAATGTTCTAAAATTGGGGTGATGGTTGTACAACCCTGTGAATATATTAAAAACCATGGAATTGTGCACTTCAAATGGGAGAATTGTGTGGTATGTGAATTATATCTCAATAAAGCTGTCATTTAAAAAAAAAAAAAAAAAAAAACCAGTTGCCTTGGCTCTAAACTTATTTCTCCAGTTCCTCTGAGAACGCCAAATCACTGCCATCTCTCTGATTAGGGCTGAACTCATTTCACAATTATTTTTAAAAGAGTATTTTCTCAACACCTGAAATAGGGCCTTTGATGTCTGTCCAAAGCCCTCCTGGGAATTCTTATCTATTTAAAAGAGGGAATGAGTATTACGAGCTTGGCTTTCTTGGCTAGCCAGGCACCCATGTTAATTTCCACATCTCCACGTTACTATGGCAACAGAGAGCTTCCACTGAGAGCTTTTTAGGGGTCATCAAAATGGACTGCAATTTGGACTCAGGGAGATCCACAGCCCCTCTGCCCAGCAGCCCCCAGACCCTGTCTGCCTTGAATCAGCTGAAACAGAGAAATCAGAGAAGGGGGAGGATGCAGGCTCCACTGGGTCTTCACTCCACCCTGGCCCAAACTGAGTCACCATCCCCATGCAGAAAGAGAAGTGTTAGTCACATCTTTCAGAGGCTGTGATCTAAAACAGGGTATTGAGCACCTGAATCAGTCTCCATGTCAACATGACCATATTTTTAGGCAGGAGTAGGCAGCTTCTCGGGCCAATTAGAGTAGTACAGCTAGAAAGCATTCAGCCAACAGCTGGGAGAAAGGCAGGCAGCCACTGGGAGGGAATCCACGGTTCTCACAGAGGAGGCTCACAAATGCAGAAGCTCCCTGCCTTGGGGTTCTCTAAGAGTCCACCACGTGAGGCCCAGGAGGTCTGAAATCCATGCTGTCAGGCTGTCAGGCAGAATCACTGAGACTGAGAAGGGAAGAAGCAGTGCATGATAGCACGGGGAGCCTCGAAGATGGGCCCCACTGATCATTATTTCCTGGTGAGCCTTATGTAGCCCCCTCATATGTTGTACCAAGGTTGATCTGTGTTGTGGCCAATAGAGTACAACAAAAGTTAAAGTGTGCCTTCTGAAGCTATATCATAAAAGACATCACACTCTTGGGTATTCATAGAGGGGGAAGCCAGCTGCCATGTTGAGAAGGCACTCAAGCAGTCCTATGGAACAGCCCACATGAGAGAAACTGAAGCCCCCAGCCACCAGCCATGTGAGCCACCTTGGAAATGGAAAGTTCAGCACCAGTCAAGCCTTCAGATGATTGCAGCTGCACACAACATCTTGACTACAATCTCAAGAGAGTCTGCCAGCTAGAACGATCCAGCTAAACTACGACCAGATTGACCTGCACAAAATAATGTAAAGTAAAAAATGTTTGGTGTTGTTTTAAGCTTCTAAGCACTGGGGATATTTGTTACACAGCAATGGATAACAGATGTAGGGTGGATGCCAGAAATTATATTGAGAAGATGAGTTTATTAAGATTGTTCCCGGCCGGGCGCGGTGGCTCAAGCCTGTAATCCCAGCACTTTGGGAGGCCGAGGCGGGTGGATCACGAGGTCAAGAGATCGAGACCATCCTGGTCAACATGGTGAAACCCCGTCTCTACTAATGGTGCAAAAAATTAGCTGAGCATGGTGGCGCGTGCCTGTAATCCCAGCTACTCCGGAGGCTGAGGCAGGAGAATTGCCTGAACCCAGGAGGCGGAGGTTGCGGTGAGCCGAGATCGCGCCATTGCACTCCAGCCTGGGTAACAAGGGCGAAACTCTGTCTCAAAAAAAAAAAAAAAAAAAAAAATTAGCTGGGCATGGTGGCGTGTGCCTATAATCCCAGCTACTCAGGAGGCTGAGGCAGGAGAATTGCCTGAGCTCAGGAGGCGGAGGTTACGGTGAGCCGAGATCGCGC
Source organism: Saimiri boliviensis (assembly GCF_048565385.1). Classification (NCBI taxonomy): domain Eukaryota; kingdom Metazoa; phylum Chordata; class Mammalia; order Primates; family Cebidae; genus Saimiri; species Saimiri boliviensis. The sequence continues at coordinate 24,758,318 of NC_133455.1, read as the reverse complement.
CATTGCACTCCAGCCTGGGCAACAAGAGCGAAACTCCGTCTCAAAAAGAAAAAAAAAAAAAAGATTGTTCCTACTTGCTCCTTCCCTACCCTCGAAGCATTTTTATAGTAGAAGGTGACATGTTAATGGATAGGGAACCTAGAGACTTGGATTTGTATTATGGCTCTGTCCTTAGTTTTTCTACTTTTTTTTTTTTTTTTTTTTTTTTTTTTGAGACGGAGTTTCGCTCTTGTTACCCAGGCTGGAGTGCAAGGGCACGATCTCGGCTCACTGCAACCTCCGCCTCCTGGGTTCAGGCAATTCTCCTGCCTCAGCCTCCTGAGTAGCTGGGACTACAGGCACGTGCCACCATGCCCAGCTAATTTTTTGTATTTTTAGTAGAGACGGGGTTTCACCACGTTGACCAGGATGGTCTCGATCTCTCGACCTCATGATCCACCCGCCTCGGCCTCCCAAAGTGCTGGGATTACAGGCTTGAGCCACCGCGCCCGACCAGTTTATCTACTTCTAAAGCTGAGGAGCTAAAATGTAACCTGAGATCTCAGAAAGCCTAGGGTCTCATGATGGTCAAAGCCGTAAGTTTTGAGTCAGGAAGACTGGTTGTGAACCCCGGCTCTGCCACTTGCTTGCTGTGTGACCTCGGGCTAATTACCTAATTTCTCTGAGCTTCACTGTCACCTTCTATAAAGTGGGTTTAATAATATCTTCTTCATGGCATTATTACAAAAATTCAATCAAATACCCTACAAATTAATTAGCATGCAGTAAGTGCTCAGTTGTTACCACTACCCAAAATGAGATACCAAGGTGGGTACAATTATTTCCACTTGTAGCTAAGATACAGGAGAATCAGAGGAGTAGTGAGGGGATTTCGTTGGTCTTAGCAAGGCCCCATGTGGTTGTTTTTCAAACTCCCCTCCACCAAATCATTCTTTGAGGAACTCTGTCCTAGAGAAACTTCCACACATGTGCCAAAAAATCATACAAGTATTTCACTACAATCTGTAATAGGGAAAGACTGTAAATAATCCAAATGCCCATCAACAGGTAAATGGGAAATAAATTGTAAATGGAATACTATACAGCACTAGAAAGTTAATGAACCAGAACTATGCGTATCAGTATGAGCATAAATCTCTAAGACATAATTCTGAACCCAAAAAATGCAGAAGGAGCCACAGAGTATATATAATGTATACAAATCTGCAGAACATCCTTATATATTATTTATAGTTACATGCCTATGGATAAAAGCAAAAAGCCACGCGTGGGGCAGTAGCACCAAATTCAACATGGTGGTGACCTCTGGGAGGGAAGGAAGGGCATGGGAAGGGAAGAAGACCCACGGAGCTTCAGTGCATTGGTGACATGCTATTTCTTTTTTTTGAGATGGAGTCTCACTTCATCACCCAGGCTGGAGTGCAATGGTGTGATCTCAGCACACTGCAACCCCCTCCCCCCAGGTTTAAGTGATTCTCTTGCCTCAGCCTCCTGAGTAGCTGGAATTACAGGTGCATACCATGCCCGGCTAATTTTGTATTTTTAGTAGAGACAGGGTTTCAGCATTTGGTCAGGCTGGTCTCAAACTCCTGACCTCGTGATCTGCCCGCCTCAGCCTCCCAAAGTGCTGGGGTTACAGTAGTGAGCCACCGTGCCTGGCCAACATGGTATTTCTTAAACTGGATGGCAGGCACACAAGTGCCCATTACACTGTCAATGCCTTTTGGATGTCTGAAATATTTCAGCATTTAAAAATAGATATGGCCAGGTGTGGTGGCTCATGCTTATAATCCCAGCACTAAGGGAAGCTGAGGTTTGAGGATTGCTTGAGCCCAGGGGTTAAAGACCAGACTGGGCAACATAGGACCCCTTCTCTAAAAATATATATATATATATATATAATTTCAATTAGCCAGTCATGGTGGTATGCATCTGTAGTCCCAGTTACTTGGGAGGCTGAGGCAGGAGGATCACTTAAGCCCAGGAGGTTAAGACTGCACTGAGCAGAGATCGTGCCACGACACCCCAGCCTGAGTGACAGAGAGCCTGTCCCAAAAATAAATAAATAAATGTGCATAGAGAAATATTGAGCAGAATTTTGAATGTATATTTTTCTTCCTTTTTTGTGATTCTCTATCTGTAATGATCTCATGTTGTTTTTGAGAAATAAAATAGTTGTTTAACAAGTGAAAAGCAGTTATATTTAATTTTTTGCAAAAGTATCACTTCCCCAAATGATTTGCTCTGCAGCACTCATCTGCATGTTTGAGTCTTGAACTATTGCTGATTTGAGCCCATATGACCTGAGAAACATCCTGAGGCCAGAGCACAAGCCTTTAGCCCAGGGACACTCATATGGGTGTCCCCCAAACCCGGTTTCTTGGTGATGCCTCAGAAACTGGGTTTGACCTCACCAGATATGTCGTAAAAGGAGAATTAATCAGTAGTCAGGGAGAAAGGCTGCTGGGCTCTCTTTTTCAGCCACAGCATTAAGTTAGGAGAAAAAAAAAATCCAGGGGTGGAGAAGATGAGAGAAGTGAAGAAGCAAGAACAGGTGTGGTGTGTTTTCTTTGTAATGAAGTTGAGTCATTCTGCAGCCAACTCAATACCATGCAGCCTGAAGCCAGGGAGTTTTGTTTTTCCTAAGCAGTAGAATCTGACTCTGCCAGCAAGAAGCGTTTGACTGCTGTTCCTTAAGACATGCAGGGGTTTTTTTGTCTTGTTTTGTTTTGCATAATGGACACATTTCCCATGCAGCCACTTTCCGGGTTCTTTGTCATGTGTCAAGGTAAGCGGTTAGAAAACTCCTCCGTGGGCCACGGGGAGGCAATTTTCACCTAATACAGAATGCTTAAGATGGAGAAAGCCAACTTTTCAATATCGCTTCAGGGACCAGATTTTGTGCATTCAACACAGCTGAATGCAAAGTCAAGAGTTAAAATTGAGTGTATTCTGACAAGGAGATTGAATGAGGGAAGTAATGGCAAGTGAATTACTGCCCCCTGGTGGCCACATACAGTAATGGATCATTTTGCTGTAATAGCCCTTTGAGTCTTGTCTTCCTGTGTTCCGTGCCATCTTCCACTACCCTCTACAATGGGGTTACAATCTGGCAACCCTGGAAAGCCAGCCAGCAGGCATGCCAATTGTCTTAAAATCTGGAGATACGGCCGGGCGCGGTGGCTCACGCCTGTAATCCCAGCACTTTGGGAAGCCGAGGCGGGCAGGTCACGAGATCAAGAGATAGAGACCATCCTGGACAAAATGGTGAAACCCCGTTTCTACAAAAAATACAAAAACATATTAGCTGAGCGTGGTGGTGCACGACTGTAGTCCCAGCCACTCGGGGGGCTGAGGCAGGAGAATTGCTTGAACCCAGGAGGTGGAGATTGCAGTGAGCCGAGATTGTGCCACTGCACTACAGCCTGGGCGACAGTGTGAGACTCCATCTCAAAAAGAAAAAAGAAAAAAAAAATCTGGAGATATGCTTAAAAATCTAGGCCTCACATTTCTTTTGAAAAATTGAAAACTCTGTCCACTTTTTAGACTGCATCCCAGCTAATATGGGTTAGAGCTGAGAAGCTGCTGCCCACTTTAGACAAGGCATGTGCCCTCAAATCTGCCACACTGGCCCCCCCATTGTCTCATGGCCAGGCAGTTTTACTCATTAGCAGTTCCCCCATTGCTCCAGGATTTACTACACGTACCCTAAGCTAATTAAAGAGCTAACAAAGACAGGAGGGTGCCTTCAGAAGCAGACAATTACATTGCTTTATGCCTGGGTGTGGACAGAGGTCCACAAGTCCCATAATACCCAGCTCAGTGAGAGTAAGTGACTCGTTCAAGGTCACGCAGCTAGCAAGCAGTGGGCCTTGCATTTGAACGCACATCTGTCTCGCCCCCAAGCGTCACTGTTTTCTAATGTACCAACTGTCACCCATAAGCTGGCTGCATACCAGGCCCTCCTCTGGGGAAGGTTTTTACAATGACATTACTAATTGGGCCATCAGGAAGTGCAGTTCAGAGGACTCCAAGAGAAAAATATTCATGACCTTTGTTGAAAAGATTAAAACAAGAATAATCACCACCCTGATATTGTTCCTTAAAAACTATGGTTCTGGCTGGGTACGGTGGCTCAAGCCTGTAATCCCAGTACTCTGGGAGGCCGAGGCAGTCAGATCACTTGAGGTCAGGAATTGAAGACCAGCTTGGTCAACATGGTAAAACCCCGTGTCTATTAAAATACAAAAAAATTAGCCGAGTGTGGTGACACACAACTGTAATCCCAGCTACTCCGGAGGCTGAGGCAGAAGAATCGCTTGAACCCAGAAGGTGGAGATTGCAGTGAGCCAAGATCACCCGACTGTACTCCAGCCTGAGCAACAGCGCAAGACTGTCTCAAAACAAACCAAAAACCTCTATGGTTTGTCCTGCTGCAGGTGTTTCATGCTCATCACTACCAAATTGCTTGAGCACCTACTCAGTGCCATGCTCTGTGCTGGGGGCTGGGAGCTGTAAATGCTGTGGGGGGTGCAGGGGGCAGTTACAAGATATGAACAAGGGGCCCAACAGACAAGGGCCAAAGCTGCTTAGTCCTCACCTTGCAATGTCCCCAGTGGTGTCCTTCATGACAGCATGACTCTGGTCATCAGCCCCAACTCTGCCCTGGGCCCGGACAATTTGTTCCGTGCTGTGGATCAGTGGCTTCCCTAAACTGGAATCAAAACAAGACCTATACAAGGTGCGATGGGGGTCTCTCCCCGGTGGGTGGGGCAGCCTGCAGCTCTGGCCATTTCTTCTGTGGATAATAAAGCAGCAATGACTTGGTGTCATCTAGAAATAATTACAACAGCTGATCTTTATCAAGAGTTTGCTCTGAGGACAGGTGTGGTGGCTCACGCCTGAAATCCCAGCACTTTGGGAGGCCAAGGTGGGTGGATTGCTTGAGCCTAAGAGTTTGAGAACAGCATGGGCAACATAGCAAAACCCCATCTCTACTTAAAAAACAAAAAAACAGCCAGGCATGGTGGTGGGCACCTGTAATTCCAGCTACTCAGGAGGCTGAGGCAGGAGAATTGCTTGAACCTGGGAGGCGGAAGGTGCAGTGAGCCAAGATTGCACCATTGCACTCCGGCCTGGGGAGTGAAACGCCGTCTCAAAAAACAAACGTTAGCTGGCATGCGCCTGTAGTCCCAGCTACTAGAGAGGCTGAGGTGGGAGAATCGGCTGAAGCCCAAGAGACAGAGGTAGCAGTGAGCCAACATCACACCACTGCACTCCAGCCTGGGCAACAGAGTGGGGTGGGGGGGGTGAGAAAGAAGAAAGAAGAAAGAAAGAGAGAAGGCAGGCAGGGAGGGAGGGAGGAAAAAGAACGAACAAGGGAGGGAGGGAGGGAGGAACGGAGGAAGGGAAGAAAGGGGAGAGAGTTTGTTCTGTGCCAGATGTATAGAATCTCATTTCACCCTCCCATAAAACCTGGGAAGAGTTAATATTATCACACTGTGTGCAGTTTACAGAAAAGCCTAAACAGATGATCAACAGGATCAAGTCACTTGCTGAGTGATTCAGTTTGCAAGTGACAGAGCTGGGATTTGAACCCAGGGCTGTGTGACTCCCAACAGTGACACCCACAGCCACCACACAGCCCTGCCTCTGAGGGCACTACATGCCACAGAAAAGGTCAGATCTCAAAGCATCAAGCCTTCCGCAAATCCTGAACTGGATGCCAGAAGCAAGGTAGGCTGTTTGTCTCCATTTTACAAGTGGGGACAGTGAGGCTAGGAGTACCGTGCCCAAGGTGACACAGAGAGTAAATGGCAAAGTCTGATTCTGATCTCAGGTCTCTCTGACTCCCCAAAATCTGAACTGCTAACTTCTTAATGCTTAGCGTTTCTGGGGCACCTCCCTAGATATTTAAGTTCAGCATTTGTGGATTAAGATGGAAGTGTCCGTTCTCTGCTTCAAGGAGAAAATTTCTCTCTGGGAAGCCCAAAGAACTAGCCAGGTCCTTCTGGAGAGTATGCAGATTACAAAGTCAGGAAGGATTGAGCAGGGTGGCTTGCATCTGTAATCTCAGTGCTTTGGGAAGCCAACGTGGGAGGATCACTTGGGGTCAAGAGTTCGAGATCAGCCTGGGCGTATTAGCAAGACCCTGTCTCTACAGAAAATAAAAAATCAGGGTCAGGCGCAGTGGCTCATGCCTATAATGCCAGCACTTGGGAGGCCGAGGCGGGCGGATCACAAGGTCAGGAGTTCTAGACCAGCCTGACCAACATGGTAAAACCGCATCTCTACTAAAAATACAAAAATTAGCCAGGCATGGTGGCACACACTTGTAGTCCCAGCTACTCAGGAGGCTGAGGCAAGAGAATCACTTGAACCCGGGAGGCAGAGGTTGCAGTGAGCCGAGATTGAGCCACTTCACGCCAGCCTGGGTGACAGTGCGAGCCTCCATCTCAAAAAAAAAAAAAAAAAAAAAAAAAAAAAAAAAAAAAAACCCAGAAATAAGAAAATTCTCCGGGCTGTGGTGGTGCACACCTGTAGTCTCAGCTACTCGGGAGGCTGAGGTGGGAGGATCACTTGAGCCCGGGAGGTGGAGGCTGCAGTGAGCTGCACTCCAGCCTGGGCAACACCAGGAGACCCTGTATTTGAAAAGAAAAAAATAAGATTTTTAAGTCAGGGAGGAAAAGCCAAAGAAGGAAAGAGAAAGAAGGTGGCGGCAAACCCAGCAGCATGGGGTGGGGGCTAAAAACAGGTGCTGCGCAGTCACGGAGGCTAACAGGGTGAAGGCGTGGATAGCATCAGCAACTTCATTTCACACCCGGGAAAACTGAGGCACACGACAGCTGCTCCGGGACGAGGAGACCCCACGAAGGGACCGCCGTGGAACTTCGAGTTTCCGGGCCCACCAATCAGCGCGCCCCAGTTTCCCGCACCTGCTCCTCCCACCAGTGGCCTAGGCCCCGCCCCTCCCGCTGCTTATTGGCTGCTACTGGAACGAGACAAACGCAAGCGACAACCAATGGGAGTGGCCCACGGCGCGCCTTTCCCGGGGAAGCAGACGCGGACGCGGGAACCCGGAAATGCGAGGGAAGGACAAGTGGGGAAAGCCAATCCGCCGCGACGAGGGCAGCGGGCCGTCCAATGGCAAGTCACCGAGGGCGGGGCCAGGGGCCGGCTGCGAAGGAGGACCCGGGAGCCGGTGGCCTCGGAGCTGGGAGCGCGGGGAAGGCTTTTGGGGTACTGACAGCCGCGCGCGGTGAGAAGGGGGCAAGCGCGAGGGGCTCGAGAGGACGAAGCCGGGAAGGGTGCGGCGGGGTCGCGAGCCCTGGGTTCGGGAAGGAGAGGCTCCGCAGTCTTGGAGGGGACTTAGACCGGTCCCCTCCCCTGTCCGGGCCTCAGTTTCTCCCTTTCCAGGGAAGTGAGGGGGAGAGATTCGCGCCTTCCCTAATACCCCTGGCACCGGCGAACTGCCCCTTGCCTGTACAGCTCGGTCCAGGAGCCTGTCCTTCGGGAAGCCCTCCCAGACCCCTGGACCCGCGCAGCACGTCAAGCGCGCCCCTATTAAAGCGCACCCTAAGCCATTCCACATGTTCTGTGGCAACAAGCCAGGCTCCCCATAAGACTCTGAAGCCCGTGATCCATCAGTCATTCCCGAGTCAGGACCAGCCCAGAGCAGGTGCATAGGCCCTGCCTAGCAATAAGGTGGAGGTTGTGACCTGGGGACTGGGCGCAGGGGCCCTGGGGTTTCCTTTCAAACGCCTCTGTTTACCTCCTGTGGACCTTCTGGAATTTAACTTATGCTCTCTGTGCCTTGATTTCCCTTGTCTGTAAAATGGAGTTGGGGGTAGCTCTTCCTTCTTAGGGTGGTGGCATGAGGGTAAGATGAGGCGATGCGTGGCCAGTACATAGCTCAGCGCCCAGCACCCCATAGTTGCCTAATAAGTGCTTATTGTTACCATAATGTTTGCGTACCTGGCCGCCCTCCACTCCCACTGCCAGCCCGAAGCACATACAAGCCCCCTTGTCACTGAGGCCAAGCTCTGTAGCCCACAGCCTGAGTTCCTTTCAGGGTGCTCCAACCGCTCATCCTCTTGGTGGTGTCCCTTCTGGACAGGCTGGGAATGGAAGGCCCAAGAGGGGAAGGGCACTGTGGGCGCTGTGGCTGAATATCAGGGTGAGGGCAGTAAATGAGGCCACCCAGCAGTTGTGCTTATCAAAGATTGGGTGTCAGAACTGCTGTGGCTAATCCGCTTGTGTGTATCTCTTGTCAGTCATTTGCGTCCCAAATGTTTGACATATGTCCCCAAACCAAGTGTTTGTGATCAGAAGCCACAGGGATGTGTGGTAAAGGAGCATCACTTTAGAGCCGTGAAGTTCCTGAGTTCAAGTCCTAAGGCTGTCACTTGCTCACGGGGCGACTTTGGGCAAGGGACTTCACTTCTCTGAACGTTTCCTCACCTGGAGAGTGGGGTGAAAACATCAGCTCAAGTCACTGTTGAAGATTGCAGGAGGTGGCCTGTGTGAGGCGTTTGGTGCTGAGCACAGGGCCTGGACTGTAGCAAGTACTCGATACTTGTTGGACCACAGTAGTTATTTTCACAGTCGCGCTGCCTGGGAGGTGGCCCCAGTCCTTCCAGCCTGGCCCGCCTCTATCTAGTGAGGTCCACTCCTTGCCTTGTCCCCACACCCCCATCTCTCTAGTGAGCTAAAAGAGCAGGAAGTCGCCAAGCTCATCTTCCGGCTGAAGTCACGCCGCATCCTGAACGTGTCTGTTTCTCCTGCAACTCTTGGCTCCTTGCAGATCCTGCTCCCTCTCAGCCACCTGTGGACATGCGCAAGGGGCTCACTCCTGAGTCCTGACGATGCTCATGCCGATGGCTTCAGTGATGGCAGTGACTGAACCGAAATGGATCTCGTTCTGGGGCCGCTTCCTGTGGATGACGCTGCTGAGCATGGTGCTGGGGTCCCTGCTGGCCCTGCTGTTGCCACTGGGGACTGTGGAGGAGCAGTGCTTGGCTGTGCTCAAAGGCTTCTACCTGCTCAGGAGCAAACTGGACAGGGCGCAGCATGCCACTGCCAGGTGCACCAGCCCATCCACGGAGCTCAGCGTCACCTCCAGGGACGCAACACTGCTGGTGGTCAAGACCAAGGCCTCTCCAGGTAAGACAGACTGGCCGTCTTCCTCAACACTCGTAGACATTTATAGAATGTGTGCCATGTCCCGTGTGCAGGGTGGGGTATTGTGAACAAGTCAGCCCTGAGCTCCCAGCATTAACAAGCTGACAGGTGACTGAGAGTGTCATGATTGTGGTCATGGGGAAGCACAAAGGGCTGTAGGGGCATACCAGGAATGCTCCCTGGAAGAGGTGACACCTGAGCTGGGACTTAGTTGTAAGTAGGAGTCATCCAAGGAGAAGGGCATCCAAGGAAAAGACCTCCAGGCAGAGACCGGAGGGTAGGAGAGAGCCTGGGGGCATTCGAGGAACTAAAGGAAGTTGAATGTGTGGGGCTGAGCCTCACAGGTGGCCGAGGGGCCAGGACAGCAGGGCTTGGGTAAGAGCAGGCTCCCCACCTCCACCAGGAGTTCTCTGTGGTGGGGACTGACATAGGCATTGTCAGATGGTGGTGGCATCCCTGGCCTCTCCCATGAGATGCCTGTAGCACCCCTACCACCTCCCCGGTTATGACAACTAACCAGGTCTCCAGCTGTCACCTAATGTCCCCTGGGGCGCACAATCAAACCACTGGGTTAAAAGAGTGAAAGAACAGTCCCGGATGGTGAAGCCCCCAGAGTCTAGGAAGAGTGGGGAGTTGTTAACACCTTTGGGCCTGCAGGGCAGGGAACCTGTGTCACCAGCACAGGTCGAGCCGGAGATGTAGGAGAGGGGGCCTACACTGGGAGCTGTGGCCAGTGGGAAAGGCCCAGCAGAGCAGCACAGGTGACAGCCCTGAATGTCCTCTGCCCCCTACCCTCCCTAACAGCACTTCTTTGGTTCTCTTCCAGCAGGTAAGTTGGAAGCCAGAGCCGCCCTGAACCAGGCCCTGGAGATGAAGCGCCAGGGCAAGCGGGAGAAAGCCCAGAAGCTCTTCATGCACGCCCTCAAGATGGACCCGGACTTCGTGGACGCACTCACCGAGTTTGGCATCTTCTCGGAGGAAGACAAGGACATCATCCAGGCGGACTACTTATACACCAGAGCACTGACCATCTCGCCCTACCATGAGAAAGCGCTGGTCAACCGCGATCGGACGCTGCCACTTGTGGAGGAGATCGACCAGAGGTATTTCAGCATCATCGACAGCAAGGTGAAGAAGGTCATGTCCATCCCGAAGGGGAACTCGGCTCTGCGCAGGGTCATGGAGGAGACCTACTACCATCACATTTACCACACGGTGGCCATCGAGGGCAACACCCTCACCCTCTCAGAAATCAGGCACATCCTGGAGACACGCTACGCTGTGCCCGGGAAGAGCCTGGAGGAGCAGAACGAGGTCATCGGCGTGCACGCAGCCTTGAAGTACATCAACACGACGCTGGTTTCGCGCATCGGCTCCGTCACCATCAGCGACGTGCTGGAGATCCACAGGCGGGTGCTGGGCTACGTGGACCCCGTGGAAGCCGGCAGGTTTCGGACGACACAGGTCCTGGTCGGACACCACATCCCTCCCCATCCGCAGGATGTGGAAAAGCAGATGCAGGAGTTCGTACAGTGGCTCAACTCGGAGGATGCCATGAACCTGCACCCGGTGGAGTTTGCAGCCTTAGCCCATTATAAACTCGTTTACATCCACCCTTTCATTGACGGCAACGGGAGGACCTCCCGCCTGCTCATGAACCTCATCCTCATGCAGGCGGGCTACCCGCCCATCACCATCCGCAAGGAGCAGCGGTCTGAGTACTACCACGTGTTGGAAGCTGCTAACGAGGGCGACGTGAGGCCTTTCATTCGCTTTATCGCCAAGTGTACTGAGACCACCCTGGACACCCTGCTTTTCGCCACAACTGAGTACTCAGTGGCACTGCCAGAAGCTCAGCCCAACCACTCCGGGTTCAAGGAGACGCTTCCTGTGAAGCCCTAACCCTAGAAACCCTCCCTCAGTGACAAAGGATGTCCTGAGGTAGGGGGAAAAAAAACAAAAAACAGCATTTCTAGAAACCTAGTCCCTTCCCAAAGCAAAAGGAGAAACATTCTTTACCTCCAAACGTTGTTTTAGTTAAAAAAGAAAAAAAATTAAGTTATTAAGCCTTGTCTCTAAGATAACTTATAATTCAACCAGGCTATTTTCTTCTTTGGAGCAAGCTAGTCAGTGTTGTGTGGTGTCTGCTGTGTCTTGCTGGTGGCCGTGCCTTAGGGGCACCAGTGCTGCCGTTTGAGTTCTGGAGCAGAATTTGCACTAAGGTGGAGGAGCAGCCAGGAGGTGTGGGACAGGGCCCAGAGGCAGACATCACTCCACGTGCTGATCTGAAACGGGCTGAGACGTTCCATGACTGCACCTGGAAAGTTGGACCCCGGTCGCAGCTGAAAAAAGTGGTTGAAAGCTTGCTTTCTCAAGGTTTAGATTAGTGGTGACTAACTTCCAAGCAAACTGCAGAGAAAATGAATGCCGACACTCCTAGTTCAATCCCTACTTAACCTCCAGGAAGACTTTCTGAGCCATAGTTTGCGAACTTCAGTGCCAGCGGCTATTTTTTCATATTGAGACTATTTTTCTAATTATGAATCGGGGTAGCCATAAAGAGCTGTCTGTGGGCAGGGGAAACACAGGGGGATGGCCCATTTGGTTTTCTTTGGGTATCAGTGCTTTCCTCGCACTTCATTTGTGGCAACTTGGGCCAGATGTTTTCGTTTAAAAGTTCTCTGGGCTCGTCCTTCCAACTGTGTCGTGCTGTAAACCAGGTGTTATGCGAGTAGGCACCTGCCCTCGCTCCCCTGCCTGAGTTTTCTGTAGGTAGATGTTGAAGAACCTATCTGAGAAAACGTGCCACGTGGACACCTAGTAAGCATTTTTGATAATGAATTAGAGCACCAGTTTCTACTGAACAGAGCAAAAACCTTCAGCCACAGCCAGGTCATGTCCCTTTGGTCCTGGAGTTTCATCTACTTACTGCCTGGACCCCCAACTTCCACGGCCTTTGCTCTGTCCTGTGTACCCCTGGGAGGCAGAAAAGATTGCCTCAGAGTGGCCTTATTTTTCTCGTGACTTGTGAAATGATGCAGTTCTCAATGTAATATGGCCAAGTTTCCAAGCTGTCATCCTATGGAAGTAGAATCTTCTCTTTTCAATCATATGGCACAGGTGCCAATATGACTGCTGCTATTTAGTCAGAGTGGTGGAAGTCACCGAGTCCCCTTCCCAGTGATGGAGCCCGTGATGTCTAACACTGTACTGCACTTTGCCAGTGTGTGAGTGATTGCAAATATGCAGTGTTATCTTTGATTTGGGAATTCAGTTCCTGACAGTAATGAGGCCACTGCTCTACCAGAGTTTATACAGTTATTCAGTTGTATAAACAGCACATTCAGAGTAGTTTTTGAAAGGTCAAGAAAAATAAGTGAAAAGATAGGTGAAATGGCTCTAAATGGTAATTATTCAAACCTTTATAAAATGTTTTCACACTCTCATGCTGCCAGACGGACTTCTTACACTCTTCTCGTCTTGGTTTTATAAGCACACCAAGGTCGGACAGATGAGCTTGCTTGCTTTCTACTCAAGAACAAGAGAATTTGCACTTTAGCTCTATGTGAAGGATATTATTTTAACAAATTCCCGATGCTAATAAAGTTATTTTATTACATGAATCCCTGAGACTCTGCTGTCTTATTTGCGAGGTGTTCCCATCTGTTCTAAGGGCAATGGGGGTATTCTGACCTTTAGCCTTATTCATAATACTGTTCTGGGGGAGCAACAGATCCAAGATGGTGATTTCCACGAGCAAGTGAGCCAGAAGTTGCATAACCCACCCACCTAGGTGGATAAGGATGAATTACTAATTTTCTTGTTTTTTGTTTTTTTTTTTACTAAGACAAGTAACTGAAGTAGTTCCTCAGGTTTCTATTTACCATCAGTTCTGGATTTTCTAGGGAAAACACACAAACCCACTCATACGGTCCTGGGAATCCATTTGTACAACAGTCAACTCCGAACCTAAATGGGGTTCTGCTCAGGCCTGAAAAGGTGTGTCCCTGTAACAAGCCGGGGTTGACAACTGCAAGTATGACATTAAGGTCAGAATATTGGCTGCAGGCAAGAAAGCCAGTTAATGTGAAACAGCAAAAAGTAAGGCCACACCCACAGTGATCGTCATGGCTCTTCGTGTGTCAGGCCTCCAACCATGAGGGCTCCCTCTGAGCTACCCAAATCATTGCACCAGCTGAATGGCCTTCCAAGCAGCATCACAGAGAACACTGCGGGAAGAACGCATGGGACAGCAAAGGCTCTTGCTGCTGCCAATAGCCACCGCTTGAATTTAATTCAGAAGTAAAGCCTAGTAAAAAGTTTTGTGTAACAAAGAGATGGAGAGGAACCTACATTTTAAAAGACTTATGAGGCTTACCAACCAATGATCATTTATAGGAAGGTGGAAATTTGAGTGGACAGTTGATAACAGTAAGGGATGACCACTAATATTTCTAGCAGTGAAGGCCTTTCAGTACTGAGACACCTGCCACAACATTACTGGACAATCACGATGACATCTGGAACATGCCTAAAAAGAACAGAAGGTGAAGGGGAAACAGACATGAAGGAAGAGGGGCTGGGAGCTGAGGAATGCTGGAAGCCGAATGGTAGGCACATAGGAGTTTATTTTACTGTTCTACTTTTTAATAGGTTATATTAAAAAATGTTAAGTTAAAAAAAAATATAGAAAAGCCCGACTGATGCACAAAAACTTAACACAACAGATAAATGAGGAGTTGATTCCCATGACATAATACAAGGATTCCCTGACATCTTTCTCCAGACTGTGTAAATAAAGGAAGCTTCCCCTACTGAACTGGCAATGCTGTTTTCAAAGCAATAAATAGTATTTGATAAAAGATGTGAAGTAAAAAAGCTCATAAGCTCCAGTGTCAAACTGCTATAACCTAAATTGTATAAAACTGAAGACACATCACAGCTGAAATAATTTAAATCAAAGTGACAATGAGATTTGACTTAACAAAAGTTCTATTTACACATCCATTAGGTAAAGCAAGGTACACCCACTTCAAAACACATCCATATGTGAATGCACATCTGAGTACCGTTCAGCAAGAAGTTTTATGGGAACTTCAGTTTAATAAAGCTAAATGGGGAGAAGCGAAGTTTGCATTTAACATGGTATTAAACAAAACCAAAGGGCTGAAACTCATGTTTAGACAACACAGGTCACTAATCACTAGGCAAAGAAAACGGTCCACAGCAGGTGGCACAAATAATTCCTATACAAATGTTGCAAATATTCTGCTTTAAGGAAACATAAAACAATGGTTGACGTGTCATTTACAAATACAGAATATAAAAATGCACAGCCCCCTTGAACAAAAATCCAGCAAATGTTTTTAGATGACTTCCCTCAGACCCACCCCCACATTAGGCCATTCTGGTGAATTACTAGCATCTGCCGTTTCATCTTTTAAAAGAATGATGGGCACAAGTGCTGTCCAGGGTGGAAGACAAGTGTCATATAAAAAGGGGCCGGAGCCGGCCAGAAACATTTGGACAAGTACGTCTCAAAAACTCTTGTGTTCTAGTTTCGCTTCTGTACCTCAGTCTTGAAGATACAAAAGCCTCTTAGGACACCACATCCTGGGCCCAGCCTGCAGAGTGGTCACTTTTCTGCCACTGCCCTCAATATGAGGGAGCACTGAAAGGCTCTTGACTTAGGGCCTCTTCCCCTTTCTGTGAAGCAGAGGAGCCATCTGTGGTTGCGAGTGGCCAGCACACCAGGCCTGTCCATCCCCAGTGCACTGGTGGGTAGTGTGGGTGGTCCTCCGGGCCAGAGTGAAGTAAGGCATTTCCTGTCTCCCAGAGTCCCGTTCACTTTCTCAGAAACAGCTTGGCAAAATCGGCGTTGGACATCTTGGGTGCCTCGGTGGTGGGTGGGGTGGCAACTGCAGGAGCCGGGGCAGGGCCGTTCTCGGCCTGAGGAGCTGCAGCACTTGGGCGCTGCAGGGCACGAGGCAGTAGAGCCAGCTGCGTCCTTCCCTTCCCCCTCCTAGAAGAGCAAACACTGAATGGACCTTTTGAAGCAACAATTCGTGGCCCCTGGTTTATTTGTGAAAATAAGCCAACACAGTTTTAATATAACCAGAAGTTAAAAAGTGGAGAAAAAAAAAAAGGATGAGACAATCCTTGCCTCCTTAATTCTGGCTATTAAGTAAAAACTGCTTCAACAAACTTGACCTCGTTCAGTTTTGGCAAAGATCAACCCTGAGCACCAGTCACACTCAGAGGGGATCAGAGTGACTATCACCTCTCAGACCTCACCGGTCACCCAGCAATTCCGCTATCTCCTCCTCATCCCTATCAGGAAAAAAGCACAGCTTATGTGGATCATAGCTAGGGCTGTAGACTGGCCACACATGGGTATGCTCTGGACACCCTGCTCCAGTGGAGCCACAGTGATTACCACAAGAACAGCAGGTCTTGGCTTTTCTGTCCTAACAGGAAGCTAATTCATCCTGGTTAATCCCACCATGGTCCATGAACTGGTGCCAGCCAGGGTGAAGTCTGCACTAATCTACTGTGCAAGCACTTACGCTCCGTATGTCTGCGGTGAAAGCATGGGGCCACCTGGTGCCTTCCTGGCCTCCGGCTTCTCTGGAACCTTCCTCTGAGGAGGGTTGCTGATTGCCACTTTGATGACATTCTCTTTGATAGTCATGCCGTCCATCTTCATCACAGCCTGCGACGCCTGGGATTCATTTTCGTACTCCACGTAGGCCAGGCCCTGGAAGAGGCAAGATCCAGAACCAAGTCAGATCCTGCAGACCCAGGATGCAACCTCCTCCAGCAGGGCAGGCGCTGGGCCTCCTCCCAGAGACCAGCAGACCAGGACACAGCAGACGCCCCACCAACAGATTACCTTCCCCACCGCCGCATCCTCTTGTCTACAGGCTTATTTCCCCACCCTCCTCTCCTTCCCTATTGCTATTACGCGCTGTAACTTCAGATAACCCTTCCAAGTTCAGTACACCTTGTACGTGCTGCGGAAGTAGAAAGAAAGAAGGAAACAGACAGATGGACCAGTATAAATCCAGCAAATAAACCAAGAAGTGGACAGAACACAAAGCGAGCAGTCCAGGTGCCCAGGTGAGCCCTCGTGTTTCTGAGCCCTTACACCGCACCCCCCAATTTCATCCTCTTTTTCTCTCCATTAACCTGGATAAAGGGGAGGTAAAGTGGGCAGTGGGTAGACAGTAACACAAAACCACTTACTACTCAAAATGGGGCACAAAAGGACTTAGCAGGAGACTTGGGGGCAAGAAGGAAGGACAGGAGAAGATGTACTGCAATGGAGGGACTCAAGGGGCCTGGCTGGAGGCCCCATGGAAAGAGAGGCCTGGGACAGAGGGAGGAGGCTGCACCCCAAAGCCTGTGTGCTGCTGGTCATAGGGCTTCCCTTAAGCCCTATAGCAAGGGGCCAGTGTATGGTGAATTCATGATCATCTATTTCCAAGTGCCTTATTCTTTTTAGTACAATTAACTACAAACAGGTTAATCTGACTCCAAATATAAGTAGAGCTAAGTGTGCAGATCTTTCTGTTAAAATAACTTCTGTTTCTCAGCAGATGAACTAGGAACTCACCCTAAAGGTAAATAATCTTTGAACAGATACAAAAACGAAGTTTGCCTGAGCCTTGAAGAGGCACAATCTGCTCTAATGCTGACCTTTGGTTTGCCAGCCCGGTTGGTGACCAGCCTGAGGTCCTTCACGGTGCCATGAGCCTTACAGATTTCCTCTAGTTCCTCTTTAGTGCAGGAGAAAGGCAGGCCCGAGATGAACAGCTTGTGTTTCTCCAGGGAAGTGCTGTACCTGAACACCTATAGGAAGGAAGGGAGAAAAAAACCATGATTCGAGGCCTGATCTGGCTCACCTGACTCCTCTGACACCAGCCTTGTCCCCAGGAGCACGCCCAGCCAGGCAGACCAGAGCCAAGCCATGCTGAAGCTTGTTAACAGAGCCACCGGGGTGAGTCACTTAACCTCTCTAGCTTCCATGTCTTTCTCTGTAAAATGGCAAGAATAAAAGTGGCCAGTCACAGAGTCTGATAAGGATTCAATGAGGTGACACACATAAAACACATTTAGCACAGTCTCTTGTCACTACCAAGCACCCAGTGGCAAGTACCCACGCAATGAGTCAGACCTCAGTCAACCAGCTCAGGATGAACCTTGGCTCACAAGGAAGTTTAGAGCCAAACAGAGCATAAAACTTCTGTGTATATCCTAGATATCACTGCTGCAGGAAGAAAGTCCCTAAAGCAACCACAGATACAAGGCATTCTGTTTTTCCATAAACCTACCTTAAAATCGGGGTTTTTGCTCTTATCCACACAGGGGGAAACAAACATCGGCCTCCCTTCCACACTTTTACGGTCCATCTCCAGTGCCTGAAGGGCTGATTTCTCTTCTTTAAACTCCACATAACAATAGCCTCGGAAATCCCCGCGGTTGCTGAAGATGGGTCGGATCTGGACCACCTCCCCACAGGCCTCGAAGAGCGGCCTGAGCTTCACGTCCGGTTCCTGCATGCTATAGGGCAGGTTGCTGACAAAGACGGTGATGCTGTCCTTGCTGCTGTCGTGCAGCACCTTGGGCATGTCCCTCTTCAGGGAGGCTGCCTTCTCCTTTTGCTTCGAAGGGGGCTCCACATCTACAACGGCACATTTCCCAGCGGGCCCTGCTGCTGATTCCACGTTTTGTGTTTCTGCAGGTGCAGGGATGCTGTTCTCGACCCTTCTGCGTTTGGAAGGCTGCTCTACAGGTTTTCAAAAGAAAAGCAGCCTTGGTTAACCGTTACCTCTCTTCAGGGAGCTTGAACAGAGGTGTGATGTGAACGTGCTGTGATAGCTGCATGTGACACTCCCTCGCCAGACTCAGAAGGGCAAGCATCACCCCTGAGAAGTCTTTTGTGACCCACCTGAACTGTCCCACAACTTTCTGTGTGCCCCAGCTACACTCGGGTAAGTGGGCTTGGTCAAGTGGAAGTAGTAACATAAATCCCCATTGTCCACTCTTAATTAAACAAAAGCCCAGAGGGTCTCAAAGTGCAGAAGGCAAATTCCAGGGCCCCTCTCCTACAAAAGCCCAGGTCAACAGCGGTAGGACAGGACATGAGAATCTGCACTGGAAAAGCACTCTAGTGACTGATGCCCATGCCCCACAGAGCACATTTTGAAAAGCACTACAAAGGGTCTGTGGTTTCTAAAACACTTTTTTTTTTTTTTTGAGACGGAGTTTCGCTCTTGTTACCCAGGCTGGAGTGCAATGGCGCGATCTCGGCTCACCGCAACCTCCGCCTCCTGGGTTCAGGCAATTCTCCTGCCTCAGCCTCCCGAGTAGCTGGGATTACAGGCACGCGCCACCATGCCCAGCTAATTTTTTGTGTTTTTAGTAGAGACGGGGTTTCACCACGTTGACCAGGATGGTCTCGATCTCTCGACCTCGTGATCCACCCGCCTCGGCCTCCCAAAGTGCTGGGATTATAGGTGTGAGCCACCGCGCCCGGCCAACACTTTTTTCAATATTACCTTGTGTCCTTAAGAGAGCTTAACCACAATCTTCTACTCCAGTCTGTCCTCACCACTGCCTCCAGAAGGCCAGGACTAAAGCTCAACAGATGTCCGCCTCCAGCAAACAGACCTCCCCATCAGTTGACCCACCACCTTTGCAATGGGTGGAAAGCCCTGCACGCTGCTACTGTATTCAAGAGCGCCCCTGGGCTAGGTCCAGCTGACTGGCCCGCCTACCACTCCAGCTTCCTCAAACATTGCCCCATCCCTCTCCATATATCCAAGTTCAAACCCAATTATTTGCTGCTTACAGAAATTGCCAGGCTGGGCTAGGCCTTCAGGCTGTGCTAACACTGGCTCCCTGTCTAGCTCAGTCCTTCCCTTCTCAATGCCAGTCACTCGGTCTCCCCCCAGATTTCAAACCTCTTTCCCCACAGTCTTCCTGGTACAGAGCTGGCCCACTAGTGCCTTCTTTGACCTCCACCACTATTAACAACTCCATCTCCCACAGTCCTGATGACATGCCACCGTGGTCACATATCACATTTGTCTTACTCTACTAAACTGGGATGCCTAAGGGGCAATGAGCCCCCGTTAGTTATTTAGGAAAGCCCAAACAAGGTGTGCAAGCAAGGTCAACTCAAAGATGGATGACTCTATTCGCAGTTCTTTCTGGCTCACACATCTGTACCAAGAAAGTGTACAGAGTCCTTACACATCCAGAGACAATTGTTTTTTTTTTTTCTTTCTTTTTATGTGATGGAGTCTTGCTCTGTCTCCCAGGCTGGAGTTCGGTGGCGTGATCTCAGCTCATTGCAAACTCCGCCTCCTGTGCTCAAGTGATTCTCTTGCCTCAGCCTCCCAAGTAGCTGGGAAAA
Organism: Saimiri boliviensis; assembly: GCF_048565385.1. Lineage (NCBI taxonomy): Eukaryota > Metazoa > Chordata > Mammalia > Primates > Cebidae > Saimiri > Saimiri boliviensis. Next base: position 24,738,718 of record NC_133455.1, on the reverse strand, counting down.
CAGGTACCTGCCACCATGCCTGGCTAATTTTTGTACTTTTAGTAGAGACAGGTTTTCACCATGTTGGCCAGGTTGGTCTTAGATCCCTGACCTCAGGTGATCCATCCACCTCGGCCTCCGAAAGTGCTGGAATTAGACATGAGCTACTGCACCCCACCATCAGAGACAATTCTTTACATTAACTGACTCTCTGATATAAATATGACCCAGAGCTGCTCATCCCTGAAATTACAAGGGTGAAAGAAACACTGCTGGAAAATTCCACTAAGTCACAACCATTAAAAGCAGGGCCAAGGCTGGGCACGGTGGCTCATTTGTAATCCCAGCACTCTGAGAGGCCAAGGCAGGAGGATCACTTGAGGTCAGGAGTTCCAGACCAGCCTCGTTAACATGGTGAAACCCCATCTCTACTAAAATACAAAAATTAGCTAGGCATGGTGGCTGGCACTTGTAATTCCAGCTACACAGGAGGCTAAGGCAGGAGAATCGCTTGAACCCGGGGGTAGAGGTTGCAATGAGCTGAGATCACACCACCACACTTGAGGACGGAGAACAAAGACTCCCTCTCAAAAAAAAAATGTAAAAAAAAAAAAAAGCAGGGCCAAGCCTGGTAAGTCTGTGCAGGGTGAGGGCTGCTACAGTGGTGTGCAATGCTACAGCCTGAATGGAAGGAAGATGAACAACATGGGGCAGTGACAGGGACCCCGCCTGAGATATGGAAGCCAGAATGAAGATGCAAGGGGGTCCGTGCAGGGCCATACCTGGCCCCAGGTGTAGACCAGACAGGGTGGGGATGGCACCCAGGAGAAGGGGAGGCAGGAACAAGAAACTGATTTCTTAAGTACAGGTGCTGGATGGAATAAGTGAGGATGCTGGGGATAAAGGGAGCCAGGCTTCTCAAGGTCAGAGAAGGGTATGACACAGCTGGGCACAGCGGCTCATGCCTATCTTCCCAGCACTTCGGGAGGCCAAGGCAGGCAGGTCACTTGAGGCCACAAGTTTAAGACCAGCCTGGCCAACATGGTGAAACCCCATCTCTACTAAAAATACAAAAAAATTAGCCAGATGTAATGGTGTGGGCCTGTAATCCCAGCTATTTGGGAGGCTGAAGCACAAGAATCACCCGAACCTGGGAGACGGAGGTTGAAGTAAGCCGAGATCATGCCATTCATTGCAACAGGGTGAGACTCTGGGCAACAGGGTGAGACTCTGTCTCAAAAAAAAAAAATGAGTACATAAATTTTAACAAGAGAGAGAAGGTTGCTGCAAGTATGAACAGAAACCCTGTGGTGTTAGACTGGAACTGGAGGTACTGGTGTGACATCATGATTTTCAGTATATACAAATAGTTACAGAAGTAAATATCGACATAAGTGTCTGTGTACACATGCACCCACACACACACTCCCTACCCTCAACAACACAGGCCTAAGAACAATACCCAACAGCAGTGAGCATAACTAGCACCTTCTAAATACCACTCATCACTCAAAGGAACCTTGGAGAAATGACAGACTCCAGGGCTGAGTTAGGGAAGATGACCCTTGGCAATTTTGTGCTAGAAGGTAAGGAAATGATCAAAGAACAAGGGGACGGGTCAAAGGGACATAGAAGCCTGTGTGAAAAAACTCTTGCTAGCCAAACCTGGGATAAGTAGAGCATCAACATAAATAATTACCAAAAGGGCCATCACCAGCAATGAAACAAAGCGAAATCAGAGGCCACCTGATGGGACTCAATGAGCAGGCCACAGGAGCACCACAGGAGCATTCCTTCCCGAGATGCATGAGCGGAATCCAATCCCCAGGGAGCCTCAGACACACCCAGGCTGAGGGACACAACAGAGTGTGTCATCAGAGTAAAAACAAGAGTATAGGTCATCACAGTAGAAACAAAGCTGAGGAGTGCTCCAGACTGAAGGAGATCCAGCAGACAGGACAACTCGACACAACAGTGTATCCTGATCCAAATCCTTTCACTACAAAGGACATGCCTGTGCCTGGGGTCTGAATATTAGACAGGAGTAGTGCTCACTGCTAACCTTGGCTCCAATGGCTGCATTCCAGTCATGGAGAAGAGGGCCCTTGTTTGCAAGACATACACCCTAACAGTCATCAAACGTGATGGATATCAAGCTGGTAACGCATTCTCAAATGATTCAGGGAAGAACATTCTTCAAATGTTTTTGCAACTTCACTAACTTTGAGACGTTTCAAAACACAATTTCTCAAGAGCTCCTTACCTTCTTCATCATCGCCCCACTCCTTCTCATCATCCTCATCTGCTCCGCGCTTATCTGGGCCTCTGGTCTTTTTCTTCTTTTTCAGTGCTTTCTTCTCAGCCCGGGCTCTTTTCCGTTGTTCAGCCTTTTCTTCTTCTTGCTGCACAAGGGCTGCTTCCTTCTCTGCAGCCTAGAAAAGTGAGAAGATGAGACATCGCTGCATGCGGGGATGACATTCACTGTACTTACTCGTCAGGAAAGGGGAGAGGGGGTGGAAATTCATTATTAAATGAAAAGCAGATATCAGGAGAAAAGGCAGTCAGGCTCACAGATATTCCACTCCAGGGCTCATTCAGGTTCCTTGGAATTCTGGATCTGACGTCTGTGTTATATTAGCAATTTCCCCACCTCAATCATTACTCACCAAAAGGAACGGGAAAAAGTTCATAAAACTGAGGCCCTAAATAAGTTGGGGGTGTTCATGTTCCAATGACTAGGCTAAGTGAGGCTCTTGTTCATTCTTTTTTTTATTAATTCTAGTAAATTTTAGAGCCAAAATTCCCTCACTACATGAAACAAGTACTTAATATTGGGGCTGAAGTTTTAGACCAATCTAAAACGATGATACAAGACAGGTTTACGCATTGATCTAAATATTTTATAATTAATACTGAGTAAAAGACACTTAGGAAAACATAAAACGTCTTGACAAGAAACATCTATACCAAATCAAACCAAAATAGCTAACAGGGGTGCCAAAGACTTCAAACATTGTCATTACCTTCAATCTCTGCTCATTGACACGAGCTAATCGGGTTTCAGTTTTCTGAACAGCTATATCCCAATCTTCTAAAGAACCTTGAGAGAAAGAGAAGTAAAACTTTTACTCTTTAGGATTTTGAAGGATATAATCAAATAAATTTTTCTTAATTTCTCTGTAACTCTAGAAGAGATTTCTCCCATCAAACAATAAGAAAATGTAATTAATCTAGGCTTGAAGTTTAGAATTCAAATAGTCCTTTCTAAGTGGGTTTAAAATGTCCTTTCCCTTTCAGGAGAGACTTGAAACCCAGAACATGATCTATTAAGGGCTCTAGACGGCAAAGAATATGAAAACATTGTCATGCCATGCAAAAGGTACATTTATATTAAGACTGAAGAATTGGCCAGGCGCGGTGGCTCAAGCCTGTAATCCCAGCACTTTGGGAGGCCGAGGCAGGTGGATCACGAGGTCAAGAGATCGAGACCATCCTGGTCAACATGGTGAAACCCTGTCTCTACTAAAAATACAAAAAAATTAGCTGGGCATGGTGGCACGTGCCTGTAATCCCAGCTACTCAGGAGGCTGAGGCAGGAGAATTGCCCGAACGTAGGAGGCGGAGGTTGCAGTGAGCCGAGATAGCGCCATTGCACTCCAGCCTGGTTAACAAGAGCAAAACTCCGTCTCAAAAAAAAAAAAAAAGACTGAAGAATTTTAAGAGCTACTCAAATGTTCAGGCATTTATTTCTTATTTTTTGGTGGTCTTTGATTCCCAGTTCTGGGGAGTCCATACCCAAAATCCAGATCAATACCCACAGATAAATTCACATTATTTTCCTAATGGTTCTAGCTCTATAACACTGAAGACTCTGAAATTTAACACAGAACACATTGAGCCATTTGCCTCTCCAAGCTCCTTTGTTGGGCAGACACTGCATTGGAGCACAGTGGTTCTCAATGGAGGGATCCTGCCTATCAAGGGACATTTGGCAATGCTGAGAGACACTTCTGGTTGTCATGTTTGGTTGCAGGGGAAGGCTGCTACTGGCATTTCATGGCTACAAGCCAGGGATGCCGCTAAACATCCTACAACGCACAGTCCCCCTGACAAAGAATTAGAACTCTGTGCTGAGTGACATCACAGAGTCCTCCTGGTAGCTGCAGAATCTGAGAGGAGCTGCAGGAAGATTCGTTTTCAGGACACTCATGACAGTCTAAGCATAAGGCACCACTTAAGAGGTGGCAGCATAAACATAGTCTGTCCCCAGATTGTAACCACATGCTCCTACTTGAGACCAAACAGCAAATGGGTCAGGCTCCATGCAGAAGAGATCCAGCGGTCCTACCTTCTGTCCTCTCCATGGTGAGCAACACTTCGCAGACATGCTCTGGGTAGTCACTGGTGCACTGGACGGCCCGGTGCAGCGCCTTCCGGCAGTGCTGGGTGTCACCATGTGCCCTAAGGCAGAAAACAAACAGTTGCTGCCACCAGCTCACCAAAAAAAAAAAGGCACTCAAAGGAAGAAGCTGTCTTCTCCCAGGTAGAAACTCACTCTTCAGTAACTCTAGCTTCTGAGGAGATCTTAGCTTTCAGATCTATCCACGATACTTTCTCCTTCCACAGTCTCTACAGTCACCTACGAAGGCTTTCCCTAAACCACTCTCTCCCTCAGCCATGTAGGGACTATTGGAAAGCGTACCTGGGAATGAGATCTACAACCAGCATTCTGCCTTTACAGCATTCAAATTGCGCACATGGCAGGGGAATCCCAATAGCTCTTTGTAACCTGATACAGTCCCTAGGGAAATTTTACTATGGAGTCCTACCCGAGAGGAGTAGAATGCAGGGTAGTGTCAAATTTCATACCCAGAGTCAGATTTTTTTTTTTTTTAAAGATGGAGTCTCACTCTTGTCGCCTAGGTGGGAATGCAATGACGCAATTTTGGCTCACTGCAAACTGCAACCTCTGCCTCCCAGGTTCAGGCAATTCTCCTGCCTCAGTCTCCTGAATAGCTGAGATTATAGGCGCCCACCACCACATCCAGCTAATTTTTTTATTTTTAATAGAGACGGGGTTTCACCAGGTTGGCCAGGCTGGTCACAAACAGATCTATTTTGTATACTGCTAATCACAACAGCCACACAACAATTCTGTTAGTCCTAACTGTTATGAAACAGTATATCCGCATTTGTTTTTAAAACATTTTAAATCTACAGAAGTATTATATATACATATAACGACACTCAGAAAAAATTCAGAGCACTGGTTCTCAAAGTAGGATCTACATATGTATCCCCTTGGAGATCCCCTGAGGATCTCCAAAAGCCTCTTAGGGGGCCTGCAAAGACAAAACTCCTTTTATGATAAATACCAAGATGTTACTAGACTTTTTCACTATGTTGATATCTTCAAGACAGTGCATAAGAAATGGTGGCCCTTAGCACAAATCAAGGCTGTACACATTTTTTTAATGCACTGTGTGGCCGGGTGCAGTGACTCAACACCTGTCCCAGCACTTTGGGAGGCTGAGATGGGCGGACCACAAGGTCAGGAGTTCAAGGCTGGCCTGACCAACATGGTGAAACCCCATCTGTACTAAAAATACAAACATTAGCCAGGTGTGGTGGTGCATGCCTGTAATCCCAGCTACTCAGGAGGTGGAGGCAGGAGAATCACTTGAACCCATGAGGCAGAGGTTGCAGTGAGCCAAGACTGTGCCACTGTACTTCCGCCTGGGTGAAAGAGCAAGACTCCATCTCAAAATAATAATAATAGTGCACTGTGTGATGAAATGCTACGTACACTTAAAGCCTTTCTGCATAATGAAGTAAATGGTTATTGCAAAAAACAGAAAAGCATGTTACTGTTTGAGTTGCAAGCTGATCAAGCCACTTTTGTCATAGACAACATTTTTACTTGAAAGAACACTTGAGTGACAAACCAGTCAGTTACTCAGAACTGGGTATTTAGCAGACATTTCTGAAAATTAACAAAGTGAGGCTGCCACTGAGGAAAACCACTGACATTATTTGTTGCATGTGATAAAATTCAAGCTTTCAAGTGAAAATTATAATCTTTGAAAAACTTGTATCTGCCACCACAAATCTGACAGCTTCCTACTTAAAATACTTTTCTACTAAAATCAGTACAGATATGAACAAATATGATTTTTTAATACTATAGAATGAACTAAGTCAACATTTGGAAGAGCTGCATAATTTAGTGAATTGGGATTTTTCCAAATAATATCATAGAATTATAGCATCATATAAAAGATAAAAGAGACAAATGGATATTACTGTAACAGAATCTGTCGATATGGTTTCAGATTCCACGTGCCAACACTAAAGTTTTGCTATAATATGTATGAAAGAATATCCACAATTATCTGAAAATGCAACTAAAATACCTTTCTTTTCTAACCTCTTATCTGGGTAAGGTCAAATTTTCTTCACACTCTTCAATAAAAACAGATCACAAAAGACGGAACGCAGTAACAGGCATGAGAATTCAGCTGTCTTATACTAAGCCAGACTAAATATATATTTGCAAAAATAGAAAGCAATGCCACTTTTCTCACTAAATTATTTTGGGGTCTGGAAAACAGTCACTGTTCAAAAAAGTTTATTAATGTCAAATGATTTGTTATATTTAAATGAATTTAAATGTTTTTTAGATTTCTCAATTTATAAATTATAAATATCAATAGAACTCACATGTGTAAGTTTTTTGGGATCCTCCAATTCTGAGTGGAAAAGGGATGGTGAAACCAAAAAAAATGTGAACTACTGACCTAGGGGGATATTCAACAAGCTTTAACAGTGGTTATCTCTGGGGTGGGATGATAAGAAACTGTCACTTTCAGCCAGATGCGATGGCTCACGCCTGTAATTCCTACACTTTGGGTGGCCAAGGCAGGAGGATCACTTGAGGTCAGCATGACCACATGGTAAAAACTGTGCCTCTACTAAAAAAAAATACAAAAATTAGCCAGGTGTGGTGGACCACACCTGTAATCCCAGCTACTCAAAAGGCTGAGGCAGGAGAATCGCTTGAACCCTGGAGGTGGAGGTTGCAACTGAGATCACACCATTGCATTCTGGCCTGGGCGACAGACCAAGACTCCCCACCAACGCCAAAAAAAGAAAAGAAACTGTCATTTTCTGTCACATATTTGTGTAAATATTCTGACTAATTTGGGCACACAATGTTTTTTAAATAGGGAAAAAACATTCAAAAATAAACGGCAATGTAGCAATGCTATGCAATGTATAATGTTCAAGATAAACTGAAAAGTTGGTCACTTTTTTTTATGTTTTCCCCATGTTATAAATATTGTTAGGCATATCTTATTTCATCTGAATAAGTTTTAAAGGCTTGTAACACATGTATGCTTTAACTGCATTTTCATTACAAAAAAATTTAAGCATAGAAAAGTCTCAAAGAATGGGTCATGCACAGTTATGACTGGGTCAGTAATTTGAGTTTTTTTCTCTTAGCTTTTCAGTATTTTCTACTTTTCTATAAAAGCAATTATAATAAAAAATAAATAGTTCCAAAAGGTCAAATAAAATATCATGCCCAAAAATAAAAACAAAAGCAAACGAAAAGAAATGCATGGCTATAAGAGTTCCAGGCACACAATGCGATGTCTGGTTCTCTAGCCCTGTCCATTAAAAATGTACCCACTAATGAAAAAGATAGAATGAAAGAAGGCAGCCCAGTTCTAAGGAGCTTGCCCAAGCTGGTAGGAGTCAGCCAGGAGTGATGACAGGGGCATAGCTGACAAGCACCGCCTCCCTCCTCTCCCCGAGGTCAGTTACCTTTCCAGGTTGTAATACTCTAGCCACATGTTGGCGTACTTGGCGTTCCCTCTGGTCATGATGCTATCCCAGAGTTCCCGAGCTTTCTGCATGTTATTGCACAGCCGAGCCTACAGTGCATCAACAGGCTGTTAGGAGGCCTAAACCTTATGACATTGACACCCGTCATACAAGGTACTTCCAACCAACACACATAAAAAGCACCCCATGACTATCAGTGTTACAGATGACCCTGGGCATTCCCCAGGCCTCCCTCTAGTGGTAAAAGCCCCAGCCCAAACACTTGAGCCTTTCTGCAGTGACAAGTTTATCTGCCTACGTTTCCTGAGAACCGAGAGAGGGAGTGCATTGTATTTACTGGACAGTAATTTGTTTTTTATTTTTATCAAGCAGAACTAAAAGTATTTGAGAGACAATGTTAAAAAAGACTGATCTAATATTAAATGCACACTCTGCTACTAATACTTACAAATTGTAAGTTGGGCAAATTACTTAAACTGTAATTCCCAGTTTTCTCATCTTTAAAATGGTTAAAACCTAAGCATCCTATACAGAAACTACCTCACAAATGTTAGTCTTTTCCATCTGACTCTCTCTCAGAGGATAAAACATGATTAGAATTGTTACAGTCCTACCTGCTGATCAAGGCAGGTTTTGTGTTTTACTGACCCTGGTGTCCCTGACCCGGTAATGACATTCAAATGATCATATCGTCTAATTACTTGTCAAATCATCTGTTCTCCACATTAGACAGAAGTCTTACTAGCACAGGAATTGTATCTGTCTCATTCCCATAGCAGTGGTACAGTGCTGACAAACAGTACCCGCTCACTGTGCTCTCAACAATGAAGCAAAGAGGCAGAGACGGATGTCAATGAGTAAATACCTGGCATTCAGACATTTACTACACAACTTCTAGCTGGGAGCTAATATTTTCACCAACATATTTACAAATATGAGTCAAGTTAGGTAAATACCATGAACCCTTGTAGAGCCTAGACTACTACCTAGGTAAATAACATAAATCCTTATAGAGCTTAGGCCATTATCTGGGACTCTGACTCAATTTTAATTAAGGTTTAATAGGATGCTATTAAACAATGGTGGATGAAAGTGATAGATTTGTCAAAAACATTTACCTCAATCCTAGCCCAGTTCTGCATGATCACGCAGCTTGGATCACCACTCTCATTGAAACCTTCAAAAACAGCATTAGTAAACTTAGAAACTTAGAGACAAATAGCCTTTGGCTGAAAAGGTACATCAACCAGCAAATAGTATAGATCAGGAAATACAACTGGGCAGAGCCACAGGCTGGGGCATACTTACGCTCTTCCACCTCCTGTTTCAGGTACTCCAAGGCTCGAGCGAAGGCAGCCCTCAACTCCTCCAGCTCTTTACTGGAGTCTAGTGGAAAGAGCAAAAAAAGGCTTTAGGAAACCACATAGTATGGCATTGTTTGTCTTGTTTTTTTATCCTATGCTGAAACTGTCTGGAGACCCATTATGAACCAGGCATCATGCAAGGGACACAGAAATAAAATTGCCAATTCCTGCCCTCATCACACAGTGAGGGAGAAAAAAATTAGAATAGAGTATGGACAGCGTGGTGACAAAGGCAAACACAGGGTGCTGTGTGTAGGGAGTCTCCCCCAGCTGGGGTGACACAGGCAAACAGAATGGCTAAAGGTTACCTGCATGAGGTAACAGCTGACACAAGTGTACAAGTTAGGGGTTTTCTGGTTGTTTTCTGAGGAATAGGAGGGCAGAGGATCCCACAGAGGTACAAAGATTTTTCTAAAACACAGCAGTCTTATTTCAAGAAGTATTTAGGATAAATAAAAAAGGCCAGAAGGGAGAAATGACAGCTAAGACTAAAAAGACTGGCAGGAGCCAGCATAAAATGTAATGACCATTACTCTCTTGCTTTACAATCCACAGCATGACTTGTTAAAGATATAAATCGCTACGATTTCTGGGGGGAAAGTCACCCATGCCTAGTCTACATCATTTGCCCAATTACAATGTATCTGGGGAACTGGGGCATCTCGCCAAAAGCTGTATTAAGAGCGTGATCAGTTCTGAAGTGAAACACATGCGCTTACATACCTTGTTTGAAATCAACCCTCCTCCTCAGGTAATCAAGGTATGCCTGCCAAATCTCCACATAATCAGTGGCCTGGATGAAGCCGGCATTCAAAGCTTTCTCAAAGGTTACTGGAGTCAGAGAAAAAGTCAGGATTTGTTACCAATTCAAATGGAAGCTAATAAAAAGTTACTACATTCGACTGACTATAAAAGACTACATGACTTTAAAGACTAATAGATGTAACAGAAAGAAATGAGCTAGACAGGAAAGTTTAGGAAAGAAGTTGCTACAGCACTCTACAGACTGTGTTCTAGAAAAAACTTCTTCCACAAGATGCCCTGCAAGAAGAGTTCCAGGTCAAGGAAGTTTGGAGAAAAAGACTACAACTTCTTAGGAAATGCAATGAATATTAGCATGTTAAAAAGCTCTAAGAAGCCACAAATATAACCAGTTCATCTCTCACTCAGAGCCCTTTTTGTCACTACACTCCATAACCCAAAGATAACCCCAGGGAACACTGATTTAATGACTTTGTCCCAGGTCTCTGTTTCTCACTTGGGACAAATAGCTTAGAAGTTCTCCCACAAAAACATCCGCACCAGAAATTACTTGATGATCAACTCCATGTCTCTCCATGGCCAGGAGGTACCGACTCCACAAGGCAACTGTCCAGGGGCAGTTTCTAACAGCACGGTTATGTACAGACAAAACCAAATCCTTTACTTTCAGCTGCCGGTCCTACGATAAAGAATTCCAGAGTTAGGAAATTAAATTTTGTTGTCAAGAATTCATCAATCAACAAGACACTGCCAGCACAACAAATGACAAAAGAAATGTCCTTATACAGCCAGGTTCAGTGGCTCACACCTGTAATCCCAGCACTTTGGGAGGCCAAGGCGGGTGGATTACGAGGTCAAGAGATCGAGACCATCCTGGTCAACATGGTGAAACCCTGTCTCTACTAAAAATACAAAAAATCAGCTGGGCATGGTGGTGCGTGCCTGTAGTCCCAGCTACTCAGGAGGCTGAGGCAGGAGAATTGCCTGAACCCAGGAGGCGGAGGTTGCGGTGAGCCGAGATCGCGCCATTGCACTCCAGCCTCGGTAACAAGAGCAAAATTCCATCTCAAAAAAAAGAAATGTCCTTATAAACAACTCTTGTGACCTCGTTTCTTAAGAAAAAAAAAAAATCACTAGGGAGAGTGGGGGAGAAGAGAGAGAGAGGAGCAACCTACAGGTTAACACTGCCTTAAGAGACATCAGCCAATCCTACTGGATATACTTCATTTGGATGCTTATATACACACACACTGAAATATTTTGTATATACATACTGAAATATTTACCAATGAAATATCATTTCTGGATTTGCTTAGATTAACACAGAAGGGGCAAGCAGGCGAGACAACAGATGAAAGTAAACTAAAGCTATAATTGGTAATAACTTTTGAAGCTGGGTGAGGGGTACAGGAAGTTTCATTTTACTGATCTGTCTACTTTTATATGTTTACATTTTTTCCATAATAAAAAGTTCAAAGAAAAAATATCAATTTGTTGTAAGTCCTCAACATAGTTAGAATATATGCAAATTTTACTTACAGTTAGTGACCAATTTAAAAATAACTTGAAACGCTAAAACTTTCTAAATGAGTTCGCAAAGAGGAGGAAAAGCAAGAGCAGGGCCATATGCAACAAACTCCTGGCACTCTTACAGATTTTCTCTAAGTAGATTCTAAATTGGCAAAAATAAAATGAAATTAAAACAGTTATCTTACTAGGTACTGACTGTAACGGATCCATAAGTCTGGGACAAGGCAGTTCTCAACCAGGGCGCGCTCAAAGATCAATTGAATGCGAGCAGGATCGCCAATTTTCATCTCAAAATCAATATATGCTTGATATTCTGCCAGCCTTGGTGCCTCTGCTTGCAACTGGAGTACAGGAAAATTATGTTAAAGTTGAATTTAGTTAGTGACAGGAACCACAACACATCTGCAAATAAAATAAATTTTGGCAAAGTTGGCTACAGTAGCTAAGAATCACCAAATCCTTACTCAGAGCCAATACACTACGGGCTCTACAACTTCTCGAGCAGAACGAAAGTCTTCTCATCTGGCTCAAAGTGCCAGTTCATGGCAGTCATGACAAAGGCTCCAAAAACACTTTTCTAAATCCATTCCTAGACCACAGGGAATTTAAGTGGCCCATCAATCAGGAACTGAGTGAAAGAGGTCACCTTTGCCAGTGACCACTGTTAACCACCCTTCCAAACCAGAAATCATGTTCTTAGGCTACTAAGTAGAGTTAATACAATCAAAGTAGAAAAATTTAGTGCCTGGTGCTATTTCAGGTTTCTTATTCCAAATGTTAGTTCCTGAAAGAATGTAGGTAAATGCAGAAGAAGATGGAGGCAGCTGTGCTGAATGCTTACTGATCCAAAGACACACAATCAATTCTTTTTCGAAAAAAATCTTCTTATTCGACATGTTTTCTCTTCAGCCACATTTTGCTGATGGCCATGACATAATTGAATGATTGACGCTTTGTGAAACACAGGTACATGCAAGTCATCTATACATGAAAAAGAAAGGGAGGAGTGCAGGAGAGTAAGAGAACACACAGGCTCTGTATGTGGAAAAAGGATGTTTCAGAGCCTCCGTTTCCAGTAATGATGAACAATTAGTTACCCAGACACACTGTGCCATTCAAAACAACTAAAACTGCTAAATTAAATATAATGCCTTCTTAAAAGTTATCCACAAACTGGCAAAGAAACAAGGAATATTAAGGACTAAGGACAAAATCTAAGTGAAGGTGGCAAGCTAAGTAAAGGTTAAGCTTTTGCTGGCTTGACATGTAATAAGAAGTTGATTTCCACAATCCTATTGTTGGTCAAGAAAGAACAAATAGAGCCAAGAAGCCCAAAAAAACCTCAGGCCAGTCCATACATGGACCTACTGTATATGAAATTAGAGGATAGGAAACCACAACAAAGAGATCTTAAAAGCAGTCAGAGAAAAAACAGTGGCTACCTCTGAAGAAGCAAGATTTACACAAACCGCTGACTTCTCAACAGCAACAACAGACATCAGAAGACAGAAAGATACAATCAATTGCTGAAAGAACATACTATCTGTCTAGAATTCTTTCAGAACATACTGTCTAGAATTCTTTCAGAACATACTGTCTAGAATTCTTTCATTGTTGCTGTTGGTCTAGAATTCTATAGCCTAAGAAAATAATTTTCAAGAAGGGAAACAAATACCTTTTCAAATACAGAAAATCTGTTACCAGTAAATCTCCCATGCAGGGGACTCTAAAGGTCAAGTGTTAAAGATCATTTTTTTTTTTTTTTTTGAGACAGAGTTTCACTCTTGTTGCCCAGCCTGGAGTACAGTAGCGTGATCTGGGCTCACTGCAACCTCTGCCTCCCGGGTTCAATCGATTCTCCAGCCTTAGCCTCCAGAGTAGCTGGGATTACAAGCACCCACCACCACACCCGGCTAATTTTTTCCATTTTTAGTAGAGATGGGGTTTCACCATGTTGACCAGGCTGGTCTCAAACTCCTGATCTCAGGCAATCATCCCACCTTGGCCTCCCAAAGTGCTGGAACTACAAGCATGAGCCACAGTGCCCCACCAGAAAGACAAGATCTAAGTAGCGGAAACCTATACTAAGTTCACAGACTGGAAGATGTAAATTCTTTCCCAAACTGATCTGCAGGTTCAATGTAATTCCAATTAAAAAAAAAAAAAAAGATTGGGGGGGAGAAAAAAAAAGAGTTTAAGAATATAACTAGAAAAGCTGATTCTAAATCCAATGGAAGCACTGAAGGCCCCCCCACCCCCCCAAAAAAAAAAGCCAAAACTCTCTGAAGAGGAACAAGGTGGATGGGACTTGCCCTATCCAAGAGCAAAACATTGTAACTCTCATCATTACAACAGCCTAACGTAAGCCAGTGGGACAGACCAGAAAATCCAGAAGAAAGACCCACACATAAATGGACAGCTAATCTATGACAGATGTGGCACTGCCCATCCGTGAGGGGAGGAAGAAATTATCATGCTCAGTACTAAAACAACTGGTTCTCCATATGGAAAAAATAAAACCAGACCTGGTCTCATACCATACACAAAAATCAATTCCAAGTGAATGAGGACCTGAACATGAAATAGAAAACTACAAAACTTTTAGAAGAAAATTGAGAAGGGGAGATTTTAAAATATACACAACCACCAGGGAAAGAATTTTAATCTAACTGGATTTATCACTAAGAACTGTTCCTCAAAAGACACTGTTTAAAAAAAAGTGAGATGGGCCCTACGCTGACTCACGCCTGTAATCTCAGCACTTTGGGAGGCCAAGGCAGGTAGATCACCTGAGGTCAGGCATTTGAGACCAGCCACCCCGACGCTACTAAAAATACAAAAGTTAACTGGGTGTGGTGGCAGGCGCCTATAATCCCAGCTACTCAGGAGGCTGAGGCAGGAGAATCGCTTGAACCTAGGCAGTGGAGGTTGCAGTGAGCCAAGATCACACCACTTCACTCCAGCCTAGGTGAAAGAGTGAAACATCTCAAAAAAAAGAAAAAAGAGAAGAGAAGAGAAAAGCAACAAACTGAAGACAAAATCTGTAAGACATACAGCCTAAAACAAGACTTAAGACTCAGCACTCCCACAAATCAATTAGAAAAAAGATATGGATCAAAGACTTTTTTTTTTTAAGCAACAAAAGGGAAATGGGTCAAAGACTTTTTTTTTTAAGAACCAGGGCTTTGCTTTGTTACTCAGGCTGGAATGCAGTGGCAGCCTTGACCTCCTAGGCTCAAACAATCCTCCTACCTTAGCCCTCTGGAGTAGCTGGAACTACAGACACATGCCACCAAGCCTGACTAATTTTTTTTTATTTTTTTTTATTTTTTTTTTTGGTAGAGACAGGGTTGCACTACATTGCCCAAGCTGATCTCAAACTCCTGGGCTCCAGTAATCCTCCCACCTTGGCCTCCCGATGTGCCTAGATTATAGGCATAAGCCACTGTGCCCAGCCTGAAAACTTTAGCACACACAAAAATTTGAAGGGCTAATAAACATGAAAAGATGCTCAACTCCATCAGTAATTAGAGAAATGCAAATTAACACTACAATTTCACATTCATCAAATTAGGTAAAATTTAAGTATATTTAATATCCAAGATTGGCACAAGCAATGAGAACTCTCAGATACTGCTCATGGCAGTGTAAACTGGTAACCTGGGAAACACTTTAATATCACTCTATGATCCAGCAATGTCATTCCTAAGTACATATTCTAGAGAAACTCTTTTTCATGTGTACAAAGAGATACACACAAGAATGTTTAAGTGGCAGCTGCTCCTCCTCCTAGCAAAAATCTGGAAATGACCCAATTATCCAGCAACATAGATAAATAAACTGCAGTACACAGGTAAGTTTACAGCAGTGAAAACAAATGAACAAGAACCATACTTAGCAACATGAGTAAAACCCAAAAGCAATTGTTCAATGAAAATAAAATATACAGCACGGTTCTATTATACAAAAGTTCAAAAGCAAGCAAAATTAAACAATATATTAATTAAGGATTCATTCACAGCTTGTAAAACTATAAAGAAAAGCAAGGGAATGATTATCACAAAAGTCAGGAAAGTGATTACCTCTCGGGAGAGGGAGGAGGAGGCAATCGGAGAGGGGCACATAGGAGACTTCTAAGGTACTGGCAATGTTCTATTTCTTAACCTGGGTGGTAGGTACATGGATGTTCACTTTATTATTAGTATGTAAACTGTATGTATACATTTATACACTCTATATATTTCACAATAAAACAAATTTTAAAAGATACTGTTAACTTGCAACTATCCATCAGGGAAAGGTTTGTAGAAAGACGTTTACTATAAAAGCCGCCAACACTTACCAGTGTTTCTTCATAGGGTTTATATTTCTCCAACTGCTGTAGTGCTTTGTTATAGTTCTGAATTACTGAGTCTGGTACTGGGTCTTCTGACCATTCTTCGTACTCTGCAAATGTGGCCTCCATATCTATTGAAAGATAGATTCAGCCCCGTGGGTCTTGCCATTGGGCTTCATCAACCCAAACACAGATTAAGCCATGAGACTCAGGTGCCACTAACCCCTCCCAAATCTGTGGCCACGGCAGCTCTTACTGATCAAATTCTGATTTCTGCTGAGCCCAAACCTGTCTGTAGAATCTGTCTCAACACAATGTCCCAGGCAGTCCTCCCAGCTAATTAATCAGTCAATGACACTATTAGCAACAATTTAACAACACTTACCTATTGTTGCCTATGTTCTAACACTTCACATCCATTAACTCATTCAGTTATCTCCCCTCTACAAGGTAGAGTCTACAGTGATTCTCATTTTGCAGTGGAGGAAAATGAAGCAGAGGGTTCAGTTGCTTGTCTACAGTTAATGGTAGAGCAAGGCTGTAAACCCAGGCAGTCTGGCTCAAGTTCACACTCTCATCACTATGCTAGGCTGTTTCATCCCGGTATGTGAAGTGAAATCTGCAAGCTGGCTCAGCTCTAGTCTTTTCTGCCTAACACCCAACCATCTGATTAGAGCTACTTTATAACTTGTTAAATCAAATCCAATAAACCATGAAGAGAAATAACACCTGGGCTCCAGTAAAGTTGCCCAGAAGTTCTGAGTATGTACGATACAGGCCTCTGCCTAGGGATCAAACAAGACGGCCATGCCAAACTTCGCCCATACTCAGAAAAATCCTCTCAGCACGCACACACGCACAGCTTCAAAGACTCAAAGGCTTGGAATGCCAAAATGTATTTACCAAATGAAACTCTTTACCAAACCCCAAGAAACTCATTTATGAGTACTTCCAATCAACTGTACCTCTGAACCAAATCCTTCCCATAGATGAATGATCTAAACCCATGTAAAATTCCTGCTGTTATGGAAGAGGTTACTTGTTAAGAGAAAATGATCATAATGGAACTCTTGTTCAATAAAGTTTCCCCAAAAAAATACTGGTGTCACTCACTATTCCTTTCAGAGACCCTATCTCTGCCTCTTCAACCAGGTCTCAAAGGAGAAAAGCGCTCTCACCTGGGAGTCAGGGAGTCTGGCTTCCAGTCCTGCCTCTGACCCTCATAACCCTCTTAAGCATTAACATTCAAGATGGTTTTACCAAGGACCTCATCCAGAGAGACAACGTCCAAGGAGAATAAGAACACCAGCTCTACCTGCCTCACAGGATGGTGGGAAAGGTCTAATTACATGTCGTATCCCAAAGCATTTTAAAAACCATAAAGGGCTGGCTGTTGACATGTCAGTTTCTCTTACCATAGAGTGGGATCGCCAACTGTCGCCGGAAGAGACTGTGGACTTTCTCAAGCTGTGAATCAAAGGTTTGTTCCCGGTCAAAAGGGGAAAGGAAGCCAGCTACGGGCTAAAGAAGCAAATTAGTAGTAAATGACAAACTGTGGTTCTTTCTTTGTTTTTCTTTTGAGATGGATTTTCACTATCACCCCAGCTGAATTGTGGCGGTGTGATCACAGCTCACTACAGTCTCACACCCCAGGTTCAAGCAATCCTCCCACCTCAGAGTCCTGAGTAGCTAGGACCACAGGCATACACCATCACATCCGACTAATATTTTACTTTTTTGTAGAGATAGGGTCTCACTATATTGCCCAGGCTGGTCCTGCACTCCTGAATTCAAGTGATCCTCTCGTGTCAGCCTCCCAAAGTGCTGGGATTATAATCATAAGCCACCGCACATGGCCAACTCTGGTTCTTTCAACTTCAAAAAATATCTCAACAAATTTCAGTTCAAGTTAAAAAAATTTGTATGACTTCTTTCATAGGTATTACACCAAATGCCAGAAACAGTACAAAAAAAGGTTATCTATCACCCACCCACTAAGGGATTAGCAAAGATCATTTTGTTGACTATATGTGCTGCAAGATTCATCTTGGACATGTATTTCAAAATAATCTTTCCAAGGAGACTCACAAAGACAGCCCTGGCTCATTCAGAGACAAGCACAAGTACTCACCCGAGCAGCTTCCACGATAGCACTTTCAAACTCTCGGTAAGCCTCCCAGAGAGCAAGTCCTTTAGTCATATGTAAACCGACAGACGAGAGAGCCCTTTCAAACACAGAGCGAACTTTCTCAAGGCCACCTTTCTGACCAATCCCACCGACTGAGTACTGGCCGTACTCTAGCCAAATGTTAGGACCTAAAAATAAGAAGTGTTCAATTAGTTTGGGATATAAAATACCCAAATATCAAAACTGATACGTAACAAAAGAAATATGCCTACAAAAAAAGTCCTCATTGTGCTATTGCTTGAGAGGAATAGGACAAGAAAAAAAAAAGTACTCATACAGCAGCACTAAATGACAGTGAAGGCTAACAGCAGAGATGACCATAAAGGACCAAGAAAATTACAGTCTGGAGAAGACCACAGACCCTCAGAAAAAGATAACCAGTGCTATTAACAACGGCTATGAGAGAGCAAGAAGTGGGTTAACAGGATCCTCAGAAATCATGGCAACACCAGGAGCTGCTAAAACGATCAGTGATTCTAAAAGAAGACTCATGGGCCACAGAACAGAGGAACATGTATAGCTTTTAAAAACACATTTGGCCGGGCGCAGTGTGTCACGCCTATAATCCCAGAACTTTGGGAGGCCAAGGGAGGTAGTTCATGAGTTCAGGAATTTGAGAGCAGCCTGGCCAATATGGTAAAACCCCATCTCTACTAAAAATACAAAAATTAGCCAGGCGTGGTGGTGGGCACTTGTAGTCCCAGCTAATCAGGAGGCCGAGGCAAGAGAATTGCTTGAACCCAGGAGGCAGAGGTTACAATGAGCCAAGATCATGCCACTGTACTCCAGCCTGGGTGACAGAGCAAGACTCCATCTCAAAAAAAAAAAAAGGCCAAGTGCAGTGGCTCACGCCTATAATCCCAGCACTTTGGGAGACCGAGGCAGGCAGATCACAAGACCAAGAGATTGAGACCATCCTGGTCAACATGGTGAAACCCCGTCTCTACTAAAAATACAAAAATTAGCTTGGCATGGTGGCACGCGCCTGCAGTCCCAGCTACTCGGGAGGCTGAGGCAGGAGAATTGCTTGAACCCAGGGAGGCGGAGGTTGTGGTGAGCCGAGATGACACCACTGCACTCCAGCCTGGGTAACAAGAGCGAAAACTCTGTCTCAAAAAAAAAAAAAACATTTTTAGTATCATTTTATATTCATAAAACACCTCTTATTTTTATTATTCAGATTATAAACAAAAAAGTTTAAATTCTTCTTGGCTTGTAAAGATACACAAAAAATTCCCTATCTCAGAACAGTCTATCTGGTAAGCATCAATGCTTCTCATAAAGGAGAATGCTCCCAGTGGGAAGTCAACAAGGAAGAGGATGTGAAATCTGAAAGGGGAAATTTTTTAAATGCCTCTTTTTTTATTTTGAGACAGAGTCTCACTTTGTCACCCCGGCTGGAGTACAATAACACAATCTCCGCTCACTGCAACCTCTGCCTCCTGGGTTCAAGCAATTCTCATACCTCAGCCACCTGAGTAGTTGGGATTACAGGAGCATACCACCACGCCTGGCTAACTGTGTTTTTAGTAGAGATGGGGTTTCACCACGTTGGGCAGGCTGATTTCAAACTCCTGGGCTCAAGTGATCCACCTGCCTCAGCCTCCCAAACTGCTGGGATTACAGGCATAAGCCACCATGCCTGGCCTTAAAATGCTTTTCTTTGAGATACATTCTTGCTCCGTTGCCCAGGCTGGAGTGTAGTGGCACAACTTCAGCTCACTGCAAGCTCCGCCTCCCGGGTTCAAGCAATTCTCCTGCCTGAGTCTCCCCAGTAGCTGAGATTACAGGCACGTGCCACCATGCCTGGCTAATTTTTGTATTTTTATCAGAGACAGGGTTTTGCCATGTTGGCCAGGCTGGTCTTGAAATCCTGACCTCAAGTGATCCCCCAGCCTTGGTCTCCCAAAGTTCTGGGATTACAGGCGTGAGCCACCATGCGCAACTTTAAAATGCTTTTTAAAAGCATTTTGTCCATAGCATTGTCTGATGTGGTCCCCAATTCATGTACAAAAAATATTTAAAACAATTATACTATATAGAGGGGACTTAAAGGGAGATGAGTCTTGTATACTTCACTTGCACTGGTAAGATGTCAATACTAGCAGGCAAAGGTCTCTGTGGGGACAGAACAGGTCTGTATCGGGATTGCAGCAGTGGTTAAATGAATCTACACATGTAATAAAATGTCTTTCTCCCATTGTTCCAAGGTCAATTTCCTGGTTTTGATTCTGTACTACAGAAACAAGATATTGGAGGAAACTGGGTGAAGTGAGTACACAAGACTTCTCTGTACTATTTCTGCAACTTCCTAGGACTCTATAGTTGCTTCAAAACAAAAAGGGTTTCTTTTAATGTTTTCATCTTTTTTTTTTTTAAAGCACCCTGTCCAAAACCTCTAAAAACCTATTTAATGTATAAAAGATCGCCTGGAAATACCACATTAAGTTCTCACTGCCAATAAATCCTGAGTGTGAATGTATTCATTCCCTCACTACAAGTGTTTCTCCCACTTTTATTTTAAAACCAAACTTCCTCAATTAAAGACCAAAGACAATGATAAGACGACTGAACTTAAATCTTGCTAATTGTGAGACCAACTGCTAATTGTGAGACTTAAATCTTGCTAATTGTGAGACCAAATTCCCTTTTCTGGGTAACAACATCTCATAATACAGTCCTCAGCAGCAGACTGATCTACCCAACATTGCCAGGTAGCCTAAAAGTCCATGGGAACTTACAAATGTAATCCTTCACCGCTTTCTCAAAGAGGTCATACACGTGTTCTCTGTCCAGGCCGTCCTGGGCCATGCTGATCTCGTCGTGCAGCCACTCCAGCCAGAGCTCTACAAGACAACAGTACCTCCTGCATTAACACCAAAGGGTAGGCTGGGAGCAGGGACTTTACCAAGAGACATCAGCACACAAATGTTTCATCCATCTTACACGACCTGGCATTGTTTCCAGAAATTCACTTCTTAAAACCTCAACAGGCTGGACTCGGTGGCTCACATCTGTAATCTCAGCATTTTGGGAGGACAAGGTGAGCGGATCACCAGGTCAGGAGATCAAGACCATCCTGGCCAACATGGTAAAACCCTGTCTCTACCAAAAATACAAAAATTAGCTGGGTGTGGTGGCACATGCCTGTAATCCCAACTATTCAGGAGGCTGAGGGAGGAGAATCGCTTGAACCAGGGAGTTGGAGGTTGTGAGCCGAGATTTTGCCACTGCACTCCAGCCCGGTGAGAGAGCAAGACTCTATCTCAAAACAAAACAAAACAAAAAACCTGAACCAAGCACATAGCAGGTTTTATGCTTCCAAGTAAGATGAAATCACTAAAATCATAATATTCTCTACCTATCAGGCAATTTATATTTTGCAAATCACTTTTCTCATTCAGTCTTTATCGTAATCCTGTAAGGTTGGTGATAGTAACACCTATAATAATGACATCTAAGAATTACAACACGCCAGGCACGTGTTAAGTGTTATATGCAGACTAGCTCATCCTAGTCTGTCATACATTACAAGGCAGAAACCACTGTTGCCTTCATTTTACTGCTAGAAAAACCAAGTCTTACAATGTTTACCTAATTTGCTTAAGATGTAGCCAGGAATGAATCTGAGTCATCTGATTCCAGCATGTACCCTCGGCAGTTATGCCTTACAGAAGGAAAAAGGAGCAGAATGGGATCTAGGACCAAAGTGTTCTAAGTATTGCCCAAAAGATCACTTATGAATATTCATGAAGTTGTTCAGTATAATCATGTTTCTAATAAGCAAATAAATAGAAATAACCTAAATGCCCAACTATTGTGAAACAATTAAGGTATGAAACATTTAGATAAACTGTCTGTAAAAGTTTAAATATATTTACAATTTTCTGGTTTCAAGAGAATGGGTTAACTAAATAAATACTGGAATGGGAAATAGAGAAATGGGAGTCAAGTTTAAGTACATTACAAATGTTTACCATAACGTTAGAATAAAGAAATCAGAATTCAAAATCCATTTTATATGATCATAACTACATTTTGCAAAAAACTACAAAATAACAAACTAAAAATAGCTAACTGATGAGTTGTCTTCTTTCCACTAGACTGTATGTTCCAGGCTTTCTCCAAGGATCACGTCCCATTTTCAGCACTGAAAAAATGTACACTCCTCGTTTCTGTTTCTAAAAGCAGCCTGACTGCTGAAGCTTACCTTCAGTCAAGGGAAAGATCTCACTCATCTTCTGGCGAGCCATCCTCACCTTGGTAAGCTCCCCTTCCAGCCGGAGCAGCCTGATCAGGTCCACGTGGCAGTTGTAGTCATAGACATTGATAGACAACTAACAGGAAAAGAAACAAGTTGAAACTTAAAATGCCATCATCAAGTAACTTAGCTTTTGTCACTACTGGTGACTATACACACACCTACCACAAAAAAACAAATGTGCTCTCTGAGAAAACCACTGAAATAGCAACCCAACATGTACCCACAGAAAGAAGACAAAACAATAAAAGAGGCTTTTGTAACAAACATAAAGCTCCCTCAAATCTGTTACAGTTCCTGTTAGAAGACACTCGGGTTCTCTTGGAAGTAAAGAGACATTCTAATCAAACAAATAAAAAGTATGTGACCTTAGGCAAGTTATTTACTTTCCAAAGCCTCTATTTCCTCATCTATAAAATGAGGATACTACTAGTTTCTAGCTCATACTGAGTCTTCGAAGGACTTAAAAAGATAATTTCTATTATTACACTGGTCTTTAAAAAAAAACTAAGAAAAATAAAGGTAATTTCATAACGTCCTTTAGCACATGTGAGGTACACTGTAAGACCTCTTTTATTTTGCTAAATAAAAAAGATGGAGGCCAGTTGCGGTGACTCACGTCTGTGATCCCAGCACTTTGTGGGGCCAAGGCAGGTGGATTGCTTGAGCTCAGGAGTTCGAGACCAGCCTGGACAACATAGTAAAACCCTGTCTACCAAAAATACAAAAAATTAGCAGACATGGTGGCATGCACCTGCAGTTCCAGCTACTCCAGAGGCTGAAGTGGATCACC
The DNA here is from genome assembly GCF_048565385.1 of Saimiri boliviensis. Classification (NCBI taxonomy): domain Eukaryota; kingdom Metazoa; phylum Chordata; class Mammalia; order Primates; family Cebidae; genus Saimiri; species Saimiri boliviensis. The sequence goes on along the minus strand of NC_133455.1, from coordinate 24,715,657 downwards.
TGAGCCTGGGAGACTGAGCCAAGATCATGTCACTGCATTCTAGGCCTGGGTGACAGAACAAGACCTCATCTCAAAAAAAAAAAAAAAAAGGAAATCCCTAAATCCCTATTAGAGAAACAAGAATGGCAGCAGGTTGCTATCTGTTGATGATGAGTGATAGGTACATAAAGTTTTATTTCTACATTTGAAACTTTTCAAACTACAATTACTTTTTTAAGTTACCATATATGAGACAAAGAAAAACTAAAATGGTCACTAGCAGACCTACCCTTGAATAGTTAAAGGAAGTTCTTTGAACAGAAAATTAAAAGAAGGAATCCTAGAGGATCAAAAAGGATAAACATCAGGAAGAGCAGAAACATTGGAACTATGACAGATAATCCTCCTCTCCTCATGAGCAGTTTCTAAATCTTATGTGATGAAACAAATGATACCCAGCACAATAGTATTTAAACATGGAGATGGAAAGAGAACTAAAATGGAAGATTGCCACACTTCACTCAAATGGTAAAACACTAATACCATGTAAGTCAAATCTGTATATTGAGAAAAACTATTCAAAACAATTACATTAAAAAATCATTTTAAATAAATCAAGATGAAAATCTAAAAAATATTCAAATAATCCAGAGGAAGGCAACAAAGGAAAAACAGAAAACAAACAGAAAATAATAAAATGGCAGGCTTTGGTCCGAATAAAGCAACAATTGCCTTAAATGTAAATGGTGCATATATACTAATTAAAAGGTAGATAATGGCAAAGTGGATAAAAACACAACCCAACTATACAGCAAGTACTTCAAATTCAAAGACACAGGTAACCTGGTCGGAAGGAAAAGGACAGAAAAAGACAACATGCAAGCATGAATTTAAAACCTTAAGTGGATATATTAGTATCACATAACACAGACTTCAGAGCAAAGAAAATTACTAGAGATAAAAAGTATTATATTATATAATGACACATAATGATAAATGGATCAATCTACCAGGAAGACGTAACAATCCTAAATGTGTAGGAACTAAACGGTGCTTCAAAATTCATTAAGCAAAAATTATTGCAGAGCTGAAAAAGAGACACAGCAGCAATTATATTTGGGAACTTTAACACCTCCCTTTTCAGCAACTGACAAAACTACTAGACACTTGAACGTGATGAATCTGGTCAAAAACAAGATGAATAAAAGAAAAAGAAAATTAGAAAAGACAAAAGAAAATTTTACAAATTTTAAGTTTTTAAAAAGAAAGAAAAATTTTTAATTTTTTTTAAAAAACTAAACAGGGGTATAGAAGAACTCAACAACACCGTCAATGAATATGATCTAATTTATATATACAGAACAACCCACCCAACACTACAGAATACACATTTTTCTCAAGTACTTATGGAACAGTCACTGAAGCCATATCCTTGGCCATAAAACAAACCTCAACAATTTAAGAGATATGAAACCATACAGAGTATGTTTTCTGACCACAGTGGAATCAAATTTGAAACTATTAACCCTAAGAAAATCTCTGAACAGTTGGACATTAAGCAATACACTTCTAAATAATCTATAGGTCAAAAAGGAAGTCTCCAGGAAAATTTAAAAGTACAAAGAAGTAAATGAAAATGAAATTGCAGCAAATCAGTGTATAAGAAGAACTATATACCATGACCAAGTGAGATTTATTCCAGGTATACAAGGCTAATTCAATATTTGAAAATCAATTATTGTAATCCACTGAATCAAAAAGCTAAAGAAGAAAACTCACCATATCAACAGATGCAGAAAATGCATGGGACAAAAATCCAACAACCATTCACGGTAATAACGCTCAGCAAGTTAGGAACAGAGGCAAACAACCTCAACCTGATAAAGAGCATCTATAAAAAATCTATCCCATAAGTTGGGATATAGGGTTAACATAACCTCATTCTTAAAGGTAAAAGATAGAATGGTTTCATCCTAAAATCAGGAACGAGGCAAGGCTGTCTGCTCTCACCACTTTTCCAACAAAGTCCTAGAAGTTCTAGCCTGTTCAACAAGACAAGGAAAAGAAATAAAAGTTATACAGCTCAGAAAGAAATAAAACTATCTTGATTTGTAGATGATATGGCTAAGTAGACAATCCTAAGGAACCAATTTTAAAAAACTCCAAAAATAGTGAACTGAGCAAGGTCACAGAATACAAAATAAACATACAAAAAAAAAAAAAAAAAAAAAAAAACAATAAACATGTGGAAACCACATGTGGAAACCAAATTTAAAAACATAACACGATTTACAACTACTCCAAAAAACCTAAATAATTATATGTAAACTTAAAACGTTTATAGAATCTGTATGCTGAAAATGACAAACTGAAAAAAAAAAAAAGAAAGAAAACGACAAACTCCTAAGGAAAGAAATCAAAGACCTAAAAAAATAGACATTTCATGTTCCTGGATTCAAGACTCACCATAGTCAAGAAGTAAATTATCCCTAAACTGACTTACAGGCTTAATGAAACTCCAATTAAAATCCCAACAATGAGGTTTTTCCTAGACATAGACAAGCTTATTCTAAAATGTATATGGGATGACAGAGACCCTAGAATAGCTAAAAAGGATCTTGAAAATGAATAAAGTGGGAGAAGTCACTCTACCTGATTGATACTAAAACCTACAATATAGCTACAATGATCAAGGCAGTGTGAAAATGGCAGAAAGACACATAGATGAATGAAGAGAACAGAACCCAGTAACAGACCCAAACAAACATGCCCAAATAATTTCTGACAAAAGCAATGCAACGGAGGAAAAAAAGGCCCTTCCAAAAAATGATGCTGGAGCAATTAGATATCCATAAGCAAAACAAATACACCCTGACCTAAACTTCACACCTTACAGAAATAACTCAAAATTGGATCAGAGACTTAAATGCAAAATGTAAATATAAAACCACAAAATGTTAGCACAGGAGAAAATGTTCAGCGTACCAGCAAGGTTCCTTACAGTGACAGAATTGATCTGTATCTTGACCATATCAATGTCAATATCCAGGTTGTTATTATATATCATATTACAGTTTTGCAAAGTTTTACCATTGAGGGAAACTGGGTAAAAAGTACATAAAAATCTCTGTATTATTTTTTATAAGTGTATGGAAATCTAAAATTATCTCAAAATAAAAGTTTAATTTTTTAAAAAACTTTTCTGCAAATTGGGATTATAGCGATAACTCAAATCTGTACACCAAGACTTCATTAGTATCTACTCTGCCACATTTTAGGAATATTTCCCTCTCCAGAGATAAATGATTACCTATACTTCATTCAAATCACACTTTAGCATCTGACAACATACCCTAATACTCCAAGTACTAGCTATTTCATTAAAATACAGAAAGATAGCCAATGAATATGATTACTTGAACTTTAGAATAAAAATTTAACAATGAAATACCCAGTGAACCTTTAAATGGAGTGGGGAGAAGGAACCACCATTCACAGAACACAAATATGAAGGATTGCAGGGTTTTGTTCATGTGTTTAGATTTTAAACAAGAACCCATTATCTTTACTAATTATAATAGTAAAAACCTTCCATGGCTTCCCACTCTCCTAGCAACAACGTGCAAATCCTTGCCTCATGTGCAATCCCAGCATGCTAGGCTCATCTCTCCAACCCGCCTCTCAACACGGCATCCAGCTTCATGTAACTCAAATATTCCAACATCTCTCCAACCTCAGGGCTGGGCACCTGCTGCTCCTTCAGCCCAGAAGGATCTCTCCCTTCTCCCTGCCTGGCCACTCCTCATGCTTCAGGTATAAACTTCACTTCCTCAGAGGGGCCCCCCAAAAGCTACTCTTTCTTAAGGAGCCCCCCACCTGCTGCAAGCTGTTTTCTATCTCATCATCTTGCTTATTTCCATCATCACCTAAAGTCTCCATAAAATAAGTACCTTGTATGTCTTATGCCTTGACATGGTTAGATTCTTTACCTACCTGGCACACAAAATTCAATAAATTACAGGTCAGTCTCATTCAAGAGCACTAACACAAAAATCCTAAATAAAATATTAAATTTAAAAATGTATAAAGAGAACAATATATAAGGACCAAACTCGGTCTATCCTAGGAATGTAAGGGTGTTTTTACATTATAAAATCATCTAGCATAACTTTTCCACCATCAGATTTGAGGAAAAAACCGTATGATTATCTCAATGAAGAAAAAGCACTTGATTAAAACATCCCATTCGTGATTCGAAATTAAGAATTAGCAAATTGGCGGGGTGTGGTGGCTCACGCCTTTAATCCCAGCACTCTGGGAGGCCAATTATGAGGTCAGGAGTTCAAGACCAGCCTGGCCAACATGATGAAACCCCATCTCTACTAAAAATTAAAAAATTAGCCAAGCATGATGGCAGGTGCCTGTAATTCCAGCTATTCAGGAGGCTGAGGCAGGAGAATCCCTTGAACCCGGGAGGCGGAGACTGTAGTGAGCCAAGATCGTGCCATTGCCCTACAGCCTGGGCAACAAGAGCAAGACTCTATCTCAAAAAAAAGAAGAAAAAAAAAAGGATTAGCAAACTAGAAATAGAAAAGCACTTCCTTAACCTTAACTTGATTTTAAAAACGTATAATAAATATGACTCCTAATGGTAATATATTAACATTCCTTTTAAAATATACAAAAAGCTTCCCAGTATCACATTCTATTTAATCCTGTACTGGAGGTCTGGGGTTGGAACAATGAGACAAGGAAAAGAAATGGATATGAAGAGAGAAAAGGATGAGAACCGTAATTGTGATGATATCACTATATAGTAAACCAGAACTCATCTACAAACAAATCATTTAGAAATAATAAACAAGATTAGTAAGATGACAAGCAATAAGAGCAATGTATAAAAATCAATTACATACAAAGAAACAAATACTGTATGATTCCACTTATATTAAGTATCTAGTCAAAATCATAGAGACAGAAAATTACAATGGTAGTTAGCAGGGCATTGGGAAGGAAGAAGGGAGCTGTTTAATGGGTACAGAGTTACATATATGCAAATGAAAAGTTTGGAGATATGCTTCAGAATGAACTGAACTGTACACTTAAGAATAAGATAGCAAATTTAACAGTATGTTTTTTACAATAAAAAAATTAATTTTCGGCCGGGCGCGGTGGCTCAAGCCTGTAATCCCAGCACTTTGGGAGGCCGAGGCGGGTGGATCACGAGGTCAAGAGATCGAGACCATCCTGGTCAACATGGTGAAACCCCGTCTCTACTAAAAATACAAAAAATTAGCTGGGCATGGTGGCGTGTGCCTGTAATCCCAGCTACTCAGGAGGCTGAGGCAGGAGAATTGCCTGAAACCAGGAGGCAGAGGTTGTGGTGAGCCGAGATCGCGCCATTGCACTCCAGCCTGGGTAACAAGAGCGAAACTCCGTCTCAAAAAAAAAAATTAATTTTCATAAACCAGTATGCTTTAAAATGTAATTCTAAATAGGACAGCATAAACATCAAACACAGATATATTGTTAGAAATACATCTAACAATAGATGTGTGAGACCTGTATGTTTTTAAACCTGATTGAAAGATATTAAAGACTTGGCCAGGGGCGGTGGCTCACAGCTGTAATCCCAGCACTCTGGGAGGTGGAGGTGGGTAGATCACTTGAGTCTAGGAGCTCGAGACCAGCCTGGACAACACAGCAAAACCTTGTCTCTACAAAAGTTATAAAAATTAGCTGAGCATGGTGGCACATGCCTGTGGTCCCAGCTACTCGAGAGGCTGAGGTGATAGGATTGCTTGAGCCCAGCAGGCGGAGGTTGCATTGTGCTGAGATCATGCCACTGCACTCCAGCCTGGGTGACACAGCAAGACCGTGTCTCAAAGAAAGAATATTAAATACCTAGACATATGGAGTTATATGCATATTCTGGGTTAGAAGAATCATTACAACAAAGTTCTCCTTCAATTCTTCCCTAAATAATCCATAAATTTAATGCACTTTAAATATGAAAACCAACAGGGTTTTTCTAAAATAATTCTAAAATTTAGAAAGAGCCAAAACACATCCTATAGGGAAAGAAAAAAAATCAGGTAGGAGGATGTCTTATCAGATGGCAAGCTTTAGCAGCAAGTTAATCAGTGGAACTGGCACAGGATAGACAAACTGAAGAAAGACCTCAAAACAGACCACTGCAGTTGAAAACCATCATGGCTCAAGTGGCACTCGCTGTACCAACTAAAATGAATTCATGACCTATGACTGTGATCCCTAGCTTGAAAAATAGTGACTTTGAGAAACTCTTTTTTATTTTTTTTATTTTTTTATTTTTAAGACAGGAGGATCACTCTTACCTAGACTGGAGTGCAGGGGCACAATCACAAATCACTGCCACCTCAAATTCCTGACATCAAGTGATCCTCCTGCCTCAGCCTCTTGAGTAGCTGCTACTACAAGCGCATGCCATCACACCCTGCTAATTTTTTAAAATTCATTTTTTGTAAAAACGAGGTCTCACCATCTTGCCCAGGCTGGTCTCAAACTCCTGGGCTCAAGGGATCATCATGCCTCAGCCTCCAAAAGTGCTAGGATTACAGGCGTTGAGTCACTGTACCGGGTGAGAAACTCTGGCACATGACGTGAACGGCTTTGTATTTATCAAATGACATGCCAAAAGATAATAATCAATTACAGATATGAACATGATTGCTAATTTCTAAATCTTAAGACTTTTAGCAATGTTCTCCTGTTCATGATTCACAAAACTTGACAAGCTGAACCCATCCCTTGTTTACACGATAGGTTGAAAAGCACTGGACCAGATGAGGACACAAGTGTTCTAATCCCTACTTGTTCCGTTTCGTCACTTGCACCATCAAAGAGCTGGGCTAAAGCTCTGGCTCTTAAATGAGCTACCATGACACACTAATGTTTCAAAATCACCTGTCAAATGTGTCACACAAAATAACAGCAGTTTGGGATGTTTCAGAAGTTTGAGAAGGATATATTTTCTTCATTAAAGAATATTCAAGGCTCTCCCTGCCATATCACCATTCTGAACTGGAGCAAGAATACAAGTGGGAGAGCACTTACTAATCAGCGCCAGAAATACCTATGTATTCAAGTGCCCCTCACGTGAATACCATGTGTACATCAGCAGAAAAAAAAGGTATAAAAGTCGCTAATGTAATGCCTTCAAGGCTTAAAATAATGAAGATACTATAAATGGACAAATACTCTCAAAGTATATATATTAAATACATACTGAAATGCACTTAAAAGAGCTATTTCCACATGGTTCAATCCATACTGACAAATGAGTACATACGCTGGTCTATTCTGGTCTCAGAACATCATTAATGATGTCTATTTTATTTTATTTATTTTTTTGAGACAGAGTCTCATGCTATAGCCCAGGCTGGAGTGCAGTGGTTCAATCTCAGTTCACTGCAACCTCCGCCTCCAGGGTTCACACGATTATCCTGCCTCAGCCTCCCGAGTAGCTGGGATTAATAACAGATGCTTTAAAGGAAACTCAACCAATCACAAAATGATCTGCTAACTGACTTAACTCCCTAGCAGTGTGAAAAATGTGTTACCCCTACCTGTACTAGAATGGGGGGATGGAAGAAAAGTAAGAGGTCTGGTGGAAAAGAAAACCACTGGTGCAATCAAGGGAAAGGCAGGGAAGTGAGAGCAGAGCGGGCCTTTACCTGGCACCTATTACGTCCCAAACTGTGCCAGAACCTTTACACACATTGTGCCATGCCCCATGACAGCCCTGTGAGGAAAGCACTATTACAACCTTCATTTTACTAACTGGGACACCCGAGGCTCTGCGAGCTGAAATAACCTGTAGAAGGTCTTCCCACTACTCAGTGGAAGGCTTGGGTTCACACCCAATTGCAAAGCCATAGTCTCTGTACTGCTACATTGACAAACCTGCCGAAACCACCAAGAAGTGCCACTTTTAGTTTCAGCACACAAACACAAATAATGGAAAATATTTGCTTTTGTTACACAGACACCACAGCAAACTGCCAGCTTTCATAAAATATAATTGAGGCCATACATGGTAGCTCACACCTGTAATCCCAGCACTTGGGAGGCTGAGGCAGGAGGATCACTGGAGCTCAGGAACTCAAAACCTGGCTGGACAACATAGCAAGAATCCATCTCTACAAAAAGAATTTTTTAATTAGCCAGGTGTGGGGGCGCATGCCTGTAGTCCGAGCTACTTTGGAGGATGAGGTGGGAGGATCACTTGAGCCTGGGAGGTCCTGGCTGCAGGTGAGCTGTGATCAAGCCAGTGCTCTAGCCTGGGCAAGAGTGAGACACTGTCTCAAAAATAATAATAATAATAATAATAATAATAATAATATACTCAGGGATGAGAACCAGAACTCTCAAATATGGAAAGGCCAAGCTTCTTACAGACCTATTTGGAAGCCATTCATCATTATGCTCCACCATGAGAGAGTTATAGCAGAAACAAGAAGCTGTGGGATTAGGATGAAGTGGGTGGGAGGCTTGGAGAAATTGGAAAAGTCCATTTCTAGACCCCAGGTCAAAGAGGATAAGGACAGAGGGTCTTCATCACTTGCCAGGTCCCATCCTGTGTGGTCACATTCTAAACTACATCCCACCCTTGGTAACCTGTGGCAGGACAGGCAACTGTAGAGTACTAGTAGCCAGGAGACCTCTGCTCTCCCCTTTCCTGCTCCCTAGCAAGCTGTGCACCCTCCTCAAGGACTTAACCTCTCTGGTCACAAGCCTCTCTTTCCCCCACGTCACAGAATGGGCTCGTCAAAAGGCTGAGGACTAGCAGTCTGAAGAAATGATATAAACAAGGGCAGGGACACAGTCAGTCCGGTACCCAGTGTCATGCTGTATCTACCGAATGAATAAGACTAAGTTAGCTTCAGCACACTTATTTATAAAAAGTAGAAAAGGTAACTACCTGCCAACCCTAACTGGTTCCTCTGACAATCAAATGTAATGGGTGGGACAAGCTATACCAGTGGATTGACATCGCTATCTAATAACGTAACAAAAATATCAGTGCAAGACAGAGTATTAGAAGGAAAGTGACATTCAGCAAGGTTTAGTGAGTAAACTAGATTAGCAACTTCACATTCACTGAGTGAATTCACATCCACTGTGGCATCTAGTCCACACTTTAAGTGTAAATTCCACTATGAATGACTTAAAACAAATCATTTCATCATTTGTTCTGAACCTCTGTTTCTTCAACTGTAAAAAGACAATGTGGGCCAGGCATGGTGGCTCATGCCTGTAATTCCAAAACTTTGGGAGGCCGAGGTGGGTGGATCACCTGAGGTCAGTTGAAGAGCAGCCTGGCCAACATAGGGAAATCCATCACTACGAAAAATATAAAAATTAGCCAGGTGGGGTGGCACGTGCCTGGATCCCAGCTACTGGGGAGGCTGAGGCAGAAGAATCACTTGAACCTGGGAGGCAGAGGTCGAAGTGGTGCTACTGCACTCCAGACTGGGTGGCAGGGCGAGACTCCGCCTCAAAAACAAAAAAAAAGGGGAATGTGCTCCATCTCTTCTGTTTGTCCCCATCCAAATCCACGCTACCCTCACCTCCCTGTCCTGTGTCCCCGAGTATTGACCCCATGTACAGGTTTCCTGGCTCTCCAGCTTCCAGATGGGTCTGCCCAGCAGGAGGCACCAGCAGAAGTTTGGTGGGAGGAAGAGAGGGAGGTTAGAGTTATTTCTTCCCCTATCCCAATCCTTGACAGGAAACTGGGGCTGCATCCCTTGAACAAAGTTACCAGCAGCTCTCAGGTGCCCTCTCCACACAACTATTCAGAGCACTCCCTTCACCCCTTCTGGCCCAAAGATGCACAACACGTTCTGGAGTTACTAGCCAGGGATACTATACCTTCACTCGTTATTTCCCTACCCACACCTTTACAAACACAGTTGTCCCTTCATTGACTTTCTCTCAAATCATCCTAATTTAAATATGCTACCTATTTCCTGCTGAGATCCTGAATTATACAATACATACCACCACCTCATAAGGTTACAAATAAGAGATCATGTTATGACTAGGTGCCAGGCACTGGGCTATAGTTACAGTTACGACAATTACATTATGCAGAAATTATTGCTCCTAATCTGCAGATGAGGAAGCTGAGGCTCAGAGAAATTTAAGAAATTCGCTCAAGCACATACAAAAGTGGAACAGCTATAACAGAGGCCTTAACCTCCAGAATCAGAAACCTTTCCATTTCTATTATCACCATAGCGGTCAATATTTTTTCTACAAGTTTCATCACCGCCATCATTCCTACATAACAAAATAAGATTCTCTTGCGAACGAGAGTTTATATTTCTACTGTTGGACGTGTGGTTAAGAGCGGGAGTTCTAGAGTAGGATCAAAGTACAAGGGCTGACTTGCAGGGAAGTGTTATCTTGAGCAAGAGACTTTCCTCCACGAGTCTGTTTCCTCCAGTAAAATGGGGATAGGTAACAGGGCTTCCTTCACAGGGTCGTGGCGAGGATTCAGTGGGATGACGTTTGCAAAGCACCAGGCACGCAGTAAGCACTCAAATGACAGGAACTACCGTGATGAAAGCGGGTTTGCAGCCTTGGCGGCTTTACGGCCGCTGAGCACTAGGAAGGCGGGCCGGAACCCGGGGACCTGAGAACCTGAAGGACTTGAAGGAAGGTGCCCGCTGCCCACCCCCTCCAGCCCACCTGCTCCTCAAGCCTCTCAATCTCCAGCTGGTTCTTCTCCTCCTCTTCGTCATATTCCCACTCGTACTCCCCGGGGGAGCTCTCCGCGGAGGAAGCCATGGCGTACTCATCCCCATCGCTCTCACTCATGCCTTCCTCCTGCTGATCCCACCCTGGCCCCATGGTCTTGTACGTGGCAGCGGCCACAGCCCGCGATAACACCTTCCTCCTTGTCCTAGCCGCCTTAACCTCATCCTCCTCTCCGTCAGCCTTGGGCCCAGACTTGGGCTCAGCCTCAGGTTCTGAAGCCGAGGATGCGGCCGCCGTCGCCATCTTGCGCTTCTAGTGACTCTCGGGTCTTCCCGCGGCCGCCGAAGACCCGCTGAGGAAGAAGCTGCCCGCGGCGTGCGCCTGATCAAAAGCCCCCTTTCTGCCATTGAAAGGGAAACTGGGAACCTCAGATAACGGAAAAATCTCCGAATACACTAAATTCATATTATTTTTACACCCTTGCAAGAGTTCCCATCATAGAAAAAAACTCAATAACATGGCATGCGTTCCGTCACAATTTCGGACAGAAGTTGGGTCTTTGGACAGGAAGTGGAGGCCACAGAGGAAGTCATGGAGCGAGAGTGATGTCTGTAGTGAAGAATTTGGCGCCATCTTGAGAAGGTCACAGTGATTCTTAAAATAAATGCCTTACTTACCGCCTAGTGTGACCTGGCGCTGGATTTAGTCTCCCCAGCAACTGCGCCTCAAACGGAGAGAAAACTGCAAGTCCTCGAGGAAGGATCGATTGCACCATTCAAAAGAAAACCGCATTTCCCAAAGAGATTTCTCCCCTTTATGTAAACGCCTGGTACCTAGCAGGCGTTAAAATACACGAGAGTTTTTTTGGTTTTATAAGATCACATACTGCAAACCAACAGTAAATGATTACATTAATAAGCACTTCTTTAGAAATTCTTAGTTGCTAGGCACTGACATATAAATTGAGTTTGCTGTTGTTTTAGAGAGAAACATAGACATATATTCATTTTTTTTTCCATCAGGACATGGTGTTTGTTTCCTTCTTAAGCTTCCCATGTTTGAGGTAGGAAAGTATTGATGTGTGTCTCGATCTCCATCTACCTTGCTCCCTCATTAGCAAGTTTAATGGCAGGAATTACGTCTGTTTTTGCTTTCCGTTGGATCCCCAGGTCTAGTATAGCGCCTTGACACATAGTAGGTACTCGACACAGATGCTGGCTTCATGATGAAAGAGTTGTCCTCGAATTAATACAAAAGGGAAGGTTCAGGCTCAGCGAGTTGGTACCACTTGTCTAGGGACACACAGCCAGGAAGGAACCAAACCAGGATTCTAACCCAGGATCATCCAAGTTCTAACTGAACCTAAGTCCCTGAGCGACCCCGGACGAGTGACTAAACCGCCCTAAATCTCAGCTTCCTTAGCTGCAAAGTAGGGTTAGGAAAAGTGGACTGGGTGGTCCTCTGCGCCGCATTCCGGCAGCGGGCTTTGTGAAAGCGAACTTGAGCCCCACACGGCAGCAACCTGAGGTCCTCTCCACCAGAATCTAGCACCCGAGACAAGACCTCCGGCGACTTCAGACCTTCCCGCTCCCGACCCCGCCCTCCCCGAGAGGCGTGGTCAAGGCGGGGCCAGAGCGCAAACGCTTGCACCGAACTGTAGGCGCAGGCGCAAAGCCTCGGTGAGTTCGGGGGCGGGTTCCCAGCTCGGAGCCGACTCGCAGACGCGCCCCGCCCCTTGGCGTTGCTCTGAACTGGCGCAGGCGCAGGCGTAGGCCGGCAAGATGGCGGCGGCTGGAGCGGGCCGTCTGAGGCGGGCGGCGTCTGCCCTGCTGCTCCGGAGCCCCCGCCTGCCTGCCCGGGAGCTGTCGGCCCCGGCCCGGCTCTATCACAAGAAGGTAGGGACGAACGAGGGGATGAGCGGAACGCCGACTCGGCGGAGGCCCGGGCTGGCGGGGCGGCCGCGGGGTGCTGCGCAGCCAGGACTAGGGGCCGTCCCCTCCCACGTCTCTGTCCTGACTCACTTTCCCTTGCTGCGCAGAGGCTGACCGCAGCTGATAGACAAACGACAGTTACCCTTCCTCGGGCGGCGACTTCTAGGGGGCCGTGCCGCTGACCGCGACTTCGTACGTCCCAACTTTAAATGCTTCAGCAGCCCAGGAGGCAGGGTCCTGTTGAGACTCGAGTTTCCGAGTCCGGCGACACACACCTCCGAAGTGGGCTCGGTCCTCAGCCACTCTGCCGCCCTGGCCAGGTGGCCTTGAGCTAGTCACTGCGCCTCTCCGCACCTGTTCACCCAGGTGTAAATGGGGGGCTCTCAGCTGTCCCTTACAGAAGATACTGTACGCGGAGCCCTGGCACATGGGCCCTAGCACCAGGAGATCGCTTCTGTTACTGTTTTAGGAGTGCACAGGGGAGTCAGGCTTGTAACCAACATGCGTAACCTTTTTGTTTTGTGTTGGAGGGTTTTTTTGGCGGGGAAGGAGGGATTGATGCATAGTTTACAACCCCTTGCCGACTGGTGGTGCGAAGTCCCCCAGACGTGAGACTTTCACTAGAGAAGCAAAGAATGCTATAAATCAACCTGGCACAAAAAGCCCCCAGATAAGATACTGTCCTGTAGGTCCTGGTGCTTGGAGTCAAAATCTGTAGTCAGATGGGGAGGGAAAGGGAACTGGAGGATCGGGTACTTACTACTAACCAGTAACCAAACCTCAAGGTTGAGGCCTTCTGTGTGGCAGTTTAAGCGGATGTTTATCCTGGTCTGGCTTCTGCCCTTTCGCCAAGGCCTTCTTCACTCCTCCCCCACCCGGGGGTGTGTTCTGTTGGGGGTACACTGAAGAAACTCGGACACGCAGCGTTTCGGCAGCCAGGGTGCGCTGCTGCACCAGGGTGATGACAGGCTCTGAAACAGAGTAATGGCACTGTTTTTATTTTAAAAGACACATAAACATACACATTCCATAGCATTGTTCCCTCTGTAACAGTCACCTTGAGGCTTCTAAGAAAGCTTTCCCTCCCTGGGCCATAGTTATTTTTAGAGTTTTTAAATAGTAATCATCTTTTGAGGATTGGCTTTATTTGAAAATAACAAAACTGCTGTTTGAATTCAAGTCTGGTGACATAAGTGGGTAGAAGTCAAGTATCTGTAAAAACCCTGTGGAACTAAGACATGATTTCGCTGATTTTTTTCTCTAGGTATCTGAGATCTGTGAAGTAGTTGTAGAGGAGACACAAAAGGAGTTCGGGTCACAAATAGTTCTCATTGACATGAGTGTAGAGCTTTCTACTCAGGTGAAATTTGGTATTTAGTGATTGCCTGCCAAGTTCAGGTTGCTGACTTCGAGGAGCTTACCATCAAACCAGGGAGACCAGTACCAGTGGCGAGTGAACATGACTTCTCTTAACCCTCTCATTTTAGGTTGTTGATCATTATGAAAATCCTAGAAACGTGGGGTCCCTTGACAAGACATCTAAAAATGTTGGAACTGGATTGGTCGGGGCTCCAGCATGTGGTGATGTAATGAAATTACAGGTATGGCTAGTCTTTAATAGTAATAACAATCCCTTTAAGTTTACAAAACACTTGCACATACAGCATTTCATTTGGTCTCCATCTTTATTCATATGAGATGGGATGTGTCCGCATTATACGTGATTGGAGCAGGGCTCAATCGTGGCTCTCCTGCTAGGCTAAAATACGGATGCCGACTTTTTCTGAAATAGAAAAATAATGTCATTTTTTTTACTCATTGTATCAGTTTAAATTTCAACTTCAGCCAACTAAAGAGTTTTGTGAATTTTACTGATCAAAGGAAAATCCCAGTGATCTAGCAGTCCCTGGTGAGACAAGAAACACAGTAAATTAAACCGGTCCCCAGACTAGGGGCAACATGAAAATAGTGTCTAGTGCTTTGGGGAAACTGTAGTTGTAGCGCCACTCTGCTGCTTCATGGTGAGTGGGCAGCCTGCCAGAGGTCTGCATACCTATCTTGGAATACAGAAACAAAGCAGTAGGAAACCTCTTAGTATAATCTGCTGCCCAAGAAAAAAGTATTAACTAGAGACCTTTATTGTGGACTCTCTCAGTGTTTAAAGAGGCAGATTGCCCCAGCAGCTGTGAGCAGACCCTCAAATAGAAGTTCATAGTCAAAATGCAGGCTAGGGTTGCAAAACAAAACAAAATTGGGGTGAGAAACATATTTTTCAGCTGATCTTTATCTGTTGGGCCTGGATAGTTGTTCCTACATTTCACTTTTCATCACTGAGCTCTTTTGAAACAAGGCAAAATCAGTAATGAGTGCCATCACCTAATGTGGAAAGCAAGCCCGAAACCCTTGGGGTAGGCCCCAGTTAACCCGCTTGAGTGCCAGGTTCCAGACGGTGGCCCCAGAACTCACCACTTAACTCTTGTCTCTTTTCTAGATTCAAGTGGATGAAAAGGGGAAGATTGTGGATGCTAGGTTTAAAACATTTGGCTGTGGTTCTGCCATTGCCTCCAGCTCATTAGCCACTGAATGGGTGAAAGGAAAGACGGTAAGGTTGCTCACAAATCTGACAGAATGAAATTGCATTGGCCCCAAGCCTGTCTCTCAAAGGGTCTAACGGGTCAAAAACAAGCAATCATGATTTTTTTTTCATATTCTAATTTTCTTTAAATTTCTACACAAATGTTGATTATATTATCAATTCTTCAAATTGGGAATTATGGGTCTTTCTACTAGGTGTCGGGGTTTTTTTGTTGTTAATCATTTTTATTTGTTAGTTTGGGTGTTCTGTTAATTACATACAGAAAAGACCCTCACCTGTCCCTATAACAAAATAGAATTTAAAAGAAATCTTTGGCTTTCTCTCAGGTTACTGATGCTCTTGTAATTTCTCAAGTCAGAGAGTTGTTGTATGATAATTATTTTCTTGTTTATGTCCTCTCATCATGTTTCAGGAAGGATTCTAGGTGGCTTACAAGAATTGGTGAAATAAACTAGCCTGTGTTAAAAGATAGATTAAAGAATCAAAAATACCACAAGGGTGGGGGCAAAATGAACAACGAAATCAGAACAGTGATCCAAGTGGCTGATCACAGGCCCTCTAAAGGCAGAGATAATAAAGAGCTAGAACTTCTTTTCTATCCCTTTCTCTCCCAAGTGTCTTTCCTCAGTAGCTGCACGCATAAAAGGTCCCAAACTCAGTGAAGAGTTGGACTTTCTAAAATCCAGTTGCTATCAAAACTTCTCAGATAAGCCAGCCGGCAGGGCATTCATCTTTGCTGCCCCAAGGGATCCAGTTTAAGGAGCTGAGTCATGGAGGAGCATGCTTGGGAGCTGGCCAGCTCCACAGCAGAGCGGTTTGCCAGGCCACATGCCACCTGCTTCCTGTGGCTCAAGGCCTGGCTGGCAAGCTTCTCTGGGCCAGGAAGCTCAGACCTAACCTGCTCTGGCAGGAGGTAGCTCTGAAGGGATTTGTCAGGAACTGTCCTAAGGGGAAGGGAGAAATGAGACAAGGCACCTATGCTCCCAGAACCTGTCCCATGGGGGACTGTGAACTGTGATCAGAAAATGGGAGAGAGGACATTTCTTTAACCTTAAGATCTCCCATATGAGTTTCAGGAGAACCTGAATCAACCAAGAGGGGTTAGCAGAATTGGGAAATTGAGGGATAGTCAGACATAGCCAGGGAGTCCGGCTGTTGGAAGATCTGACTTTCTCTAAGGCAGTGGGGCTCTGTTCCACATTGGCGAGGACCGGCCTGCCTCACATCGTCCCCCAGGGCTGTCAGCCAGACCCCGGGCATCCACTTCAGTTGATCTAGAGGAGATGCTCCAAAGAAAGCGCTCAGCCTGACCCGGCTGTGCCACTGCCACAGTGCCACTTACCTGACATCTTCCCAACCTCTCTGATGCCATTTGGCACTTCTAGTCTAAAGGATTTATTCTTTTTTTTTTTTTTGAGACGGAGTTTCGCTCTTGTTACCCAGGCTGGAGTGCAATGGCGCGATCTCGGCTCACCGCAACCTCCGCCTCCTGGGTTCAGGCAATTCTCCTGCCTCAGCCTCCTGAGTAGCTGGGATTACAGGCATGTGCCACCATGCCCAGCTGATTTTTTGTATTTTTAGTAGAGACGGGGTTTCACCATGTCGACCAGGATGGTCTCGAACTCTCGACCTCGTGATCCACCCGCCTCGGCCTCCCAAAGTGCTGGGATTACAGGCGTGAGCCACCGCGCCCGGCAAGCTAAAGGATTTATTCTAACATTTCATATGGAATGTTAGGATGTCAGAGAAGCTAATATTCACAAAACCAGCATAGGAAGTCACTGCCTTTTAAGGAAAAGATTCCTATTACAGGCCACAAACAGATCCCTAGAGACTTCTCACAGGTTCCTTCCTGGCTTATAGAAGTGTCTGGGCTGTCTTTGCTTACCCAGGCCAGGCAGTGTAGCTGTGTATACTTCATACTTGAGAATCCCAGCTGCAGCTTTGATACAGTGGGAGTCCTGAGACGACCCTTAGCCCTTTGTTTGAGTTGTTAAACAGAAATCATCCCCACCAACCCTGAGGGCCTCTTTGGCCTCCCTTTTTTATTGTCTGGGGCTCGCAAGATAAAGCTTTGCTAAAACTGCCCATCTTCCTGTTATGCCTCTCAGGTGGAGGAAGCCTTGACTATCAAAAATACAGATATCGCCAAGGAGCTCTGCCTTCCTCCCGTGAAACTGCACTGCTCCAGTAAGTCTCTGCTCTCAGTGCCAGCCAGCTGGGACACTTGGCACTAATTTTGGCTTGAATTTGCAACAGTCCTTTTAGGTCATGGAGCCCATCTTTATAACCCTCAGAATTAGAGATCATGAGTCTGTCCTTATAACCTCAGAGGGTTAGAGCCCCCGTGGTCTCACATTCATCTCTAAGAGAATCATGCCAGAAGGAGGTATGTACCAGCAATCATACTAAGCACTTGATGGGTATAATTTCTAAACCTCAGAAATATCCCTGCGTGCACAGTAGGTGTCATTACTTCCCTCTTGCGGATGAAGAAGCTGAGGCTTGGGTTAAGACACCTACATCACATGGCCAATAAGTGGGAGAGCCAGAATTTAAGCTCTAATCTGTGATCCCAGAATCTGCTGTTTCCAGCAAAGGAGAAAACTCAGCTTTCTGCATAATCCTGTTTCCTGTGTGTTTCATCACTTCCTCTCTGGAAGCTATTTCTGTTGGAGTCTGTTTCTGTCTATATGGAACAACTAAGCCCAGTGGTCAATGTCCCCCGCTCTGCTGTCCTTTAAAAAAAGCCCAGATGCCTTAAGACTTACACTTGGCTTTCCAGTTGGGTCTGTCTATTACATCTAATTGTTTTTGTTGTTTTTTTTTTTAATCATTTCTTAACCTTCTCAGGGAAAGAAGGAATGAGAAGCAGACTTAACGCATCAATGGAGGTTTACTAACCAAATTAGTTAAAAATCATCAGAGAGTCAGGCCTCTTGCCAGGGTAATACTCACAGGAGAAGAGCCAGGTGCTGGGGTAGACACACTAACTCATTCTTCAGGAAGCCTGGTCAGACCCAAGTTCTTTCCACTTGATCTGGAATTTTAAGTACCCATAAGGAAACATCGCTTGTAAACATTTTCATGTGGTTTCAGGAAAACCCCAGCCCTTTTATTAGGCCTTTTTAGATGCTGAAACCTTTAGCTGGTGTTCTCTGCTATTTGCTTTCTGCTGTCCTTCCAGCTCCCTTTTGATTTTCCCTATAGCCTCACGTTGAATATTGACTCCTAAATAAAAGTGGTCAAACTCTCGATCACGAGAGGGTGATATGGCAAATGCCATCCCATCAACAGATTGACATCATCTTTTTCCAAAGGACATGTCAACTTTTTATCATGACATGATTTTGTCCAAAGCCAGACTTTAATGGGAGCAGGTGAGAACTAACATTTGCCATGTCCCTACTATCTGTCAGACATCTTCTCTAAGTCCCCACACTATCCTGACAAGAAAAGCATGATTATCTCAGTTCTATAGAAAGGTTTGAAGACCCTAAGGAATTAGCCTGGGATCACAGATATTTAAACCTACTCTGTCTCCAGGATCACCCACAGGAGTAGTTCAGCTCAGGAGGCAGCTCCTGACCTGCCCGGCTACTCCTCTCCCCAGCTTTCTGGCTTGGTTACCCTGTTAGTCCCTGCCAGCACCACTGCCTCTCAGCTCTTAAAGATTCTATTCCCAAGACCATTTCTTCTGCATCTAGAAACTAAGGCTGCTTTCCTTCTGTTACTTCTAGTGCTGGCTGAAGATGCAATCAAGGCCGCCCTGGCTGATTACAAGTTGAAACAAGAACCCAAAAAAGGAGAGGCAGAGAAGAAATGAGCCCTCCCTGGGCGAAGCCTCCAGCAGGCTACACCAGCTGTTTCCCACCTGCTGTGCAATCACCTTAGATGTTCAGAAGCCGCTCCCTCTACACTGAAGAGCTATGAGATACGCACAATACTTTCTGTTCATGTTATGACTTATGCAAGCAAAATACACAGTTTCATTGTTCTGAATCCATGGTTTCTTTAAGCCCACTCTTATCGCCTTAACCTAGTTAATGTATATTTTGAATTGTGTGTATGGCCTCAGAACTGAAATTAATAATGAAGACTCAAGTTTTGATAGCCCATGAAGTGTATAAATATCATAATTTTACCTGATTGATTTGGGGGGAAATTACCAGTAGAATGCCTTGGTCTGATTATTTGATAGAACCAATTGCTGTACATAAAACATCTGCATATATATATATAAAATAATAATAAAATAATGGAAGATGATGGTGTTCTCTAGTAAGCCTTGTCTCTTGGGCCCATCATTCACTCCAAAGTGGTACCCAGAGCCCCTTAGAGTTCCCAAAGGCTGACCGCAATGGCGTACACAGCTCTCTAAGCAAACAACAGTAAAGGTCATGGACAAGATTTTTTCCAAAGACAAATATACATAATTTTTTTGGAACAAGGATGAAAAGAGATGATTATCACTTTTCATTGTTCTTTGTGAGATAATAGTCGACCGCTCAAAGTGAGTCTTGATGATTCGTTTTATAATTTCACTCGTTGCTGAAATCTAAGACGCACTGGTTTAGCACCCTAAAGTGGCGGACCAGATACGTAAAGAGCACCTGGGGAATGAGTTTAAAAGGCAGATTTCTAGGCCCACAGTTCTGACTTCTGTCGGGGCAGATGACTCTAGAGCCCCTGACATTTAACAACCTCCTGGGTCTTTTGCGGTCACAAGTAAGCCAAACTTTAGGGAATAAACTTCTGAATGTTTGGCTCTGCACAGCTGTAGTATTCAAGTGGTTCATTCTGAACTGCCTGTGCCTGCAGAGTGTACCTAAGGTTGTTTAAAAAACATTCATCCCTGGCTTGGGCATAAATGAGTCTAATCATGGTCCCTCCTTCCCTCATGTCTCCCTATTCTTGGCTACCCTTAGTCATGCAAATCCCAATAAGGACGCCCTATCTTCTAGTGAAAATGGGTTATTGAGATACTACCACAGTCTCAAATGTTCAAAGGTAAGATATGTTTGTTTTTTCTGGTGGTGGCTTTTTTGTTCAGGCGTAGGCTGGCTGCCTCTTCTCTTAAATATACCTCCTTTTTTTTTTTTCTTTTATGCTTTGGGTTCTGGTCGAGGGGACAGAACTTCAAAGACTGTTCCTCTGTAGTCAGTCTGTAAAGGCAGCCACAGACAGGGCCTTTATAGGAATCTCAAATTAGAACCCTGGGTAGAACCATGTAAAATTGTCCTGTGTGGCGCGTTCTGCTATTTAATTCATAGTCCCTCTAGGCTGAGCTTGTCTCTCCCTTCTTTTATTACATGTGGCACCACCACAATTCCCCACCACTTTTCTTTGTGATTTTTTTTTTTAATGAGACATTTCTATTCCAGTTAAAGTTGAACATCAGGAGGAGCTTGTAAACAACCAAAGCAATATTCCCAGGGTAGCCCAAACCTTCAGATGTGGTTGCATTGTTAAAATGAATGGATATTTTTTAAATTCACATTAAAGACACCTTTCCCCAAACAAATCTAGTTTGAGCCACACGAGGGCATCATGTGCCCTTCAGTGAGCTCAAGTCTAGGGACTTTTGCAGGCTCGAAATAGGTCTTAGCATCTCTAAATAAATCCCTCCATGGAAAACCTCAGCAGACCAATTAAAATGGTCTGTCAAGCACCCGTGCGCCGTGCCAAGCCCTTAAATTTGTAATCCTGTTAATTCTCATGACGGCCCCCTGCGATGGGCATTGTTTCAAACAAGGACACTGACTCAAGAGGCCAACTGACTCTTAAGCCAGCTGGCTTGACTTGGGTGACCCAAAGCCCATTCGTCTGCCTCACCCCTCCTGGCAGATCACACGAGGGATTCAAACTGCACATCAGAGGCTCACCTGTGCCTTGAACATTCAGTGAAGAAGCTGAACCAACACAGGTTGAGGGGCCTGGGCACTGGCATTAACTGATGGGCTGGGTGGGTTTATGGTGGGTGGGTAGATGGATGGATGGATGGATGGATGGGGAAGCAGAGGTTCCAAATGACTTGCCTCAAGGCACACAGCTAGGAAGTGGTAGAATCGAGCTCTGGCTGAGGTTTTCTGCCCACCTCCACCCCTCCTGGGTGCCACACTACGGACGTGACCACATCTTTTTTTTTTTTTTTTTTTTCGAGATGGAGTTTTGCTCTTGCCCTGGCTGGCGTGCAATGGCACTATCTTGGCTCACCGTAATGGGTTCAACCAATTCTGCCTCAGCCTCCCAGGTAGCTGGGATTACAGGCATGCACTACCATGCCCAGCTAATTTTTCCATTTTTAGTAGAGATGAGATGTTGGTCAGGCTGATCTTGAACTCCCGACCTCAGGTGATCCACCCATCCCAGCCTTCCAAAGTTCTGGGATTACAGGCGTGAACCACCACACCCAGCCGATATGACCACATCTCTAATGTAACATTTCCTAAGTGTGATTCTTGGACCAGGGCCACCTGGGACCACATCCAAATACACAGTTTTAGAACCTCACATTAAGCATTGTCCTGTAAAAACGACTCATCTCTTTTTCTTAAAAAGACAAGAAAATAAGGCTGACTTCTCAAGACTTTAGGCGCCTTAAACTTGAGGCAAGAGTGCAGACCTTGTGTCTATCCTCATGACAGCAGAGAAGACTTCTAGGTCCCACCAAGTTTTGGTGGTGTTAGAGGACCCCTACAGATGAGTTCCAGCCCCAACCAAAGATGGATGTTGAGCACGTCCCCTGCCAATGGCTCTTTGTGACCTGTCTGCTTGCTTTCCCCGCCCTCTGAGATGACATCAGCCAGACCCTCAAAAGGCAACCTCCGTAGAGAAGATCATCTCCACCCAGGGAGGAAGCAGCAGGGCAGAATGGAGTGAGCTTTGAGCACTGACTCAAATGCTGGCCACCACTGTGTGACCCCGAGCAAAAGACTCAACCTCCCCAATCCTCAGTTTATTCATCTGCAAAATGGGAACGATAATAGTACCTACCTAATCAGGTAGAGGTGATAATTAAATGAGATAATACATGGAAAGCACATGGCACATAAAGAGTGCATTGTTGGCCAGGTGCAGTGGCTCATGCCTGTAATCCCAGCACTTTGGGAGGCCAAGGCAGGAGGATTGCTTGAGCCCAGCAGTTTGAGACCAGCCTGTGAGGCAGGATAGGGGGTCAAGGAAGTGACCATGTCCTCAAAGTGCAGCATCAGTGGTGACCATTCAGTTAACAAAATAAGCCTCAGCATTCGCCTTGTAATTGACTTCACTCAAGCAAAACTATCTTCAGAAAGGACTTTTCCCTCCAGAGAGCATGCTCACTTTGATTTTACCAGTCCTCAAACTGACTCTTTGCTCATGAAAATAGTAAAAACGAAACATCCCTGGGTGGAGATTCAAGATGCTAATGAGACATGTGACGTATGAACAAGCGTACTGTGCATGGGCACCGAGAGGACTGCCCAGAACATGCTTACTAGTAACGACTCTCCCAACTCGTTACGAATAATCATGTAAAACCCCCATAAAGGAAGTCTCCCAGCAATAATCAATGTTGTCTTTTCCTTACAAGCAGCCTGCCCTGAATCCCCTCTCTCTCAGGGTGTCCGGTCCTTTCTCTACCTAACTTTCAAAATGTTCTTTTTCCTCTGCAATGAATTACTCTATACTGCACCTCCCCTTTGCTGTGTGTCTCTTGTTTAAATTCTTTTAAACTAAGAAGAACTCAGATCTCACAACAGCTGTCAACACCTGGGCAAGATGGCAAGACCCCAACTCTACAAAAAAATAAAAAATTAGCTGGCTGTGGTGGCATGCACCTGTAGTCTCTGCTACTTGGGATTCTGAGGTGAGAAGATCCCTTGAGCACAAGAGTTCAAGGATGCAGTGAGCTGTGATGGCACTACTGCCCTCCAGCCTGGGTGAGGAAGTGAGACCCTGTGTCCAAAAAAAAAAAAAAAAAGACTAGGCGCAGTGTCTCATGCTTGTAATCCCAGCACTTTGGGAGGCCAAGGCAGGTGGATCACAAGGTCAGGAGTTCGAGCCCAGCCAATATGGTGAAACCTTGTTTCTACTAAAAAAACATAAAAATTGGCCAGGCGCGGTGGCTCAAGCCTGTAATCCCAGCACTTTGGGAGGCCGAGGTGGGCGGATCACAAGGTCGAGAGATCGAGACCAACCTGGTCAACATGGTGAAACCCTGTCTCTACTAAAAATACAAAAAATTAGCTGGTCATGGTGGCGCGTGCCTATAATCCCAG
The DNA here is from genome assembly GCF_048565385.1 of Saimiri boliviensis. NCBI lineage: Eukaryota > Metazoa > Chordata > Mammalia > Primates > Cebidae > Saimiri > Saimiri boliviensis. The sequence continues at coordinate 24,692,147 of NC_133455.1, read as the reverse complement.
CTACTGAGGAGGCTGAGGCAGGAGAATTGCCTGAACCCAGGAGGCGGAGGTTGCGGTGAGCCGAGATCGCGCCATTGCACTCCAGCCTGGGTAACAAGAGCGAAACTCCGTCTCAAAAAAAAAAAAAAAAAAAAAAAAAAAAAAAAAAAAAAACATAAAAATTAGCTAGGCGTGTTGGCCCATACCTGTAGTTCCAGCTACTCAAGAGGCTAAGGCAGGAAAATCGTTTTGCTGGTGGAGGGTCTTGCCTCAATGCTGACAGGTGCTGACTGGTCAGGCTGGAGGTTGTTGAAGGTTGAGGTGGCCGTGTTGAAGTCTTTTTTTTTTTTGGAGTCTTGCTCTGTCACCCAGGCTGAAGTGCAGTGGTGCGATCGATCTTGGCTCACTGGCTCACTGCAACCCCCATCTCCTGGGTTCAAGCAATTCTCCTGCCTCAGTCTCCCAAGTAGCTGGGATTACAGGCATGCACCACCATGCCCAGCAAATTTTTTTATTTTTAATAGAGACAGTGTTTTATCATGTTGGCCAGGCTGGTCTTGAACTTCTGACCTCATGTAATCCACCGTCCTCAGCCTCCCAAAGTGCTGGGATTACAGGTGTGAACCACTGTGCCCAGCCGCAACTTCTTAAGACAACAGTGAAGTCTGTCACTTTGCATGCCTTTTCCTTTCACAAAAGATTTCTCTATAACATATGGTATTACTTGATAGCATTTTACCCAGAACTTCTTTCAAAACCGGAACCAATTTTCTCAAACTCTACCACTGCTTCACTAAATTTCTTTCTTTCTTTCCTTTCTTTCTTTCTTCTTTCTTTTTCTTTCTTTTCTTTTCTTTCTTTCTCTTTCCTTCCTTCCTTCCTTCCTTCTCTTTCTGTTTCCCTGCCTCCCTCCCTCTCTCCCTCCCTTCCTTCCTTCATCCTTCCTTTTTTTCTTTCTTTCCTTATTTCGAGTCAGAGTCTTGCTCTGTCACCCAACCTGTCGTTCAGTGGCACGACTTCCACTCATTGCAACCTCCGCCTCCTGGGTTTAAGTGGTTCTTGTGCCTCAGCCTCCCAAGTAGCCGGGATTATAGGTACACGCCATCACGCCCAGCTGATTTTTGCATTTTTAGTAGAGACAGGGTTTCCCCATGTTGACCAGACTGGTCTTTAACTCCTGACCTAAAGTGATCCACCCACCTCGGCCTCCCAAAGTGCTGGGATTACAGGCATAAGCCACCATGCCCAGCCCAGCAACTATATTTATGTAATGTTCTAAATTATTTATTGTTCTCTCAACAATGTTCACAGCTTCTTCCCTAGAAGTAGATTCCATTTCAAGAAACCATTTTCTTTGCTTATCCATGAGAAACATCTCCTCTTCTTCAGACTCCAGTTCTCATTCAAGTTCTCTTGCTATTTTTACCACATCTGTAGTGGCTTCTTCCATTGAAGTCTCGAGCTCCTCAAAATCATTCATGAGGACTAGAATCAACTTTTTCTGAAATTCCATTTCCCAACTGCAGCCACTCTGGGAGGCTGAGGTGGGAGGATCGCTTGAGCCCAGGAGGTTGATGCCACAGTAAGCCATGATCGCGCCACTGCACTCCAGCCCGGGTGACAGAGCAAGACCCTGCCTCAAAAAAACAAACAAAATAGATGTACTGTCATCCAGGCTTTGTTGTTCCATTTATAGAGCACAGGCCAAGTAGATGTAGCACGATTCTTACGGTTCTGGGTTTTGGGGAATGGGAAATGAGCATTGGCTTCAATTTAAAGTCACCAGCTGCCTTATCACCTTATGAGAGAGTGAAGTTTGAAGCCTGGCATTGAATTCTCTCTAGCTATGAAAGTTCTAGAAGGCATCTTCTTCTAATTGAAGGCTATTTCATCTACATTTAAAATGTGTTATTTATCTATTTATTTATTTTATTTTATTTTATTTTGAGATGGAGTCTCACACTGTCACCGAGGCTGGAGTGCAGTGGCACAATCTCAGCTCACTGCAACCTTTTCCTCCCCAGTTCAAGCAATTCTCCTGCCTCAGCCTCATAAGTAGCTGGGAATACAGGTGTGTGCCACCACATCCAGCTAATTTTTGTATTTTTAATAGAGACGGGGTTTTACCATGTCGGCCAGGTTGGTCTCGAACTCCTGACCTCAAGTGATCTGCCTGCTTTGACCTCCCAAAGTGTTGGGATTACAGGCATGAGGCACTGTGCCTGGCCAAAATATGTTGTTTAAGTCCGTATTAATAGAGATGGGGTCTCGCTATGTTACCCAGGCTGGTCTCAAACTCCCGGCCTCAAGCTATCCTCCTGCGTTGGCCTCCCAAAGTGCCGGAATTACAAGTGTGAGCTACCGCACGCAGCTGAAAATCTGTTGTTTACTGTCGCCATCTTCGTCAGTGACTGTAGCTAGATCTTCTGGATAATGTGCTGCAGCTTCTCGATCAGCACTTGCCTTGCACTTTTAAGTTACAGAGATGGCTTTTTTACTTCAACTTCATGAACCAACCTCTGCTAGTTTCCAACTTTTCTTCTGCAGATTCCTCACCTCTGTCAGCCTCCGCAGAATTGAAGAGAGTTAGGGCTTTGCTCTAGATTGGGCTTTGGCTTAAGGGAATGTTGTGGCTGGTTTGATCTTCTATCCAGACTACAATGACATGCTCTCCACATCAGCAATAAGGCTGTTTTGCTTTCTTATCGCTCATGTGTTCACTGGAGTAGCACCTTCAATTGCCTTCAAGTACTGTTCCTTTCCATTCACGACTTGGCTAACAATTAGGTGCAAGAGGCTTCCTTTCAGCCTGTCTCAGCTTTCAACACGCCTTCTTCACCAAGTGTAATAATTTCTAGCTTTTGATTTAAAGTGAGAGGTGGGCAACTCTTCCTTAGACATTTGGGACGCCATTGTAGGGTTATTAATGGGCTGATTTCAATATTTTCGTGTTCCTCTAGGAATAGGGAGGTTACAGGAGAGGGGGAGAGGGGAACAGCGCATTGGTGGGGCAGTCAGCACACACACAACATTTACTGATTAAGGTCACCGTCTTATATGAGCACAGTTCGTGGTGCCCCAGAGCAATTACTGATGCATGTTGAAAAGTTTGAAATATTCTGAGAATTAACCAAAATATGACACAGAGACACACTGCTGGAAACACAGCGCCGACAGACTTGCTCAACACAGGGTTGTCGCAAACCTTTAATGGCTAAAAAACACAGTATCTTTGAAGCACAATGAGGTGGGCCACCGATGACCATGACTAACACTACCTGTTGGTCCTGTGACTACTACTGTTACTACCGCTATTGTGAACTATTTTAAAAATATGATCACCTGGCCGGGCGCGGTGGCTCAAGCCTGTAATCCCAGCACTTTGGGAGGCCGAGGCGGGTGGATCACGAGGTCAAGAGATCGAGACCATCCTGGTCAACATGGTGAAACCCCATCTCGACTAAAAGTGCAAAAAATTAGCTGGGCATGGTGGCGCGTGCCTATAATCCCAGCTACTCAGGAGGCTGAGGCAGGAGAATTGCCTGAACCCAGGAGGCGGAGGTTGCGGTGAGCCGAGATCGCGCCATTGCACTCCAGCCTGGGTAATAAGAGCGAAACTCCGTCTCAAAAAAAAAAAAAAAAAAAAAAAATTATCATCACCTCAAGGCTTCCAAGCTCTGGTATCTTTGGCATGGAACCAACCCTCACAGTCCAGCCTCCAAAATTATGCAAAGCTGTGGCCTGTCTGCATCCGTACAGGAGTCACCTCAACATAGATGTTAACACAGCTAACATCTTGACGTGGCTTGATGGGCAAGCTCACCCCACAGCAAGTGGCCAGCCACAGGGCACATCTGTTCCCCAGGCCCATTATCTGATACCACCACCCCACCTAGCTATCTTTGGACATGTCACATTAGACACTCCAGCCCATGGCCTCACGTCAGAGAAACCCAACTCCCAGAATAACTCCAAAAGCCCCCTCACATGAGGACAACTTTATTATCCTGGAGCTACCGGTGCAAAGGGGTTTCCGGGGGCCTCCCATCCTGCCGCCAGGACCTCAGGCCTATCCGTCAAAGGAAGCCCCAGTGGGAAACCGGGTGAGATTCCCTTCTGCCCCAAGCCTCCTCAATAGGCAGCCCTAGGTCATTGGCCCCTTTGGGCAACAACACAGGACATTAGGGAACAACTTTGGGACTCAGGTTCTGATCCCAGCTCTGCCGTGATCTCTCCACGTGACCCTGCATCAGTACTTAAGCTCTCTGAGCCTTGGTTTTTCTTTCTGAAAAATCAGGAGACTACTAGCTCCTAAGCCACAGGATTACTGTGAGGATTAAGTGAATTATCCCATGTAAAGTGAAAAAAAACACAGTATCAGACATATAGTAGGTACTCAATAAATGTTGGCTATCATCACCATCCTCACCATCACCATCACCACCACCACCATCACCATCATCATCACCACCATAAAAATCATCAGCTCTGCTGTAGTTGTTATTGTTATCAATCCCTGCTACGGACTAAGTTATATCCCCTCAAAATTCTTATGTTGAAGCTTTAATCCCTAATGTGACTATTTGGAGATAGGGTCTGTAGGAGGTAATTAAGGTTACATGAGTTCATAAAAGTGGTATCATAATCTGAAGGAACTGGTGGTCTTATAAGACGAGGTCTGGCCCAGCACAATGGCTCACACCTGTAATCCCAACACTTTGGGAGGCTGAGGTGGGAGGATCGCTTGAGGCCGTGAGTTCATGACAAGCCTGGGCAACACAGTAAGACCCCATCTCTAAAAAAGAAAACAGCTGTGTGTGGTGGTACAAGACAGAAGTTCTAGCTACTTAGGAGGCTGAACTGGGAGTATTGTTTGAGCCTAGGAAGTCAAGGCTGCAGTGAGCTATGATTATGCCACTGTACTCTAGCCTGGGTGACAGACACCCTGTCTCAGAAAACAAAACAAAAAAGGAAGTCTCTCGGTGTTTACTCACATGAAAGGCTATGTGACATCCGAGGACAAAGTGACCATCTATAAGCCTGAAAGAGGAGGACCCCTCACCGGAAAGCAAACATGCCAGAACCTTGATTTTTGACTTTCTGTTGTGTAAGCCGCTCAGTGTGTGGTATTTTGTTATGGCACCATGAATAGTAATACAATCACCATTATCATCATCATCATCATCACTATCATCATCATCATCATCATTATCATCATCACCATCAACAACCCATCACCATCACCAACAACATCCCATCACCATCATTACCATCAGCACCATGGTTATCATCACCATCACCATCATCATAATCATCATCACCATCATAATCATCATCACCATCATAATCATTGGCACCATCATAATCATCACCATCGTCACCACCATCACCATCACCACCATCCCTATAACCATCATCATTATCATCACCATCATATTGTCATCATCACCTTCATAATCATCATCACCATCATAATCATCGTTACCACCACCATCACCATCACCACCACCACCATCATCGTTATCATTATTACCATCATGATCATCATCACCATTATCACCACCATCACCATCACCGTCATCACCATTATCATCATCACCATCACTGTAATTGTCACAGGGTGGATTCCCCAGGAACCTGACCCTGAGATGGAGATTAGCAGAGAAGTGTTTATTTGGGAATGTTCCTGGGATCAGCACCTCTAAAAGGGGGTTAAGAAATCAGGACTTGGCAGAGGGAGGAGACAGGAGGCAGTGTAATCCCAACAAAGGCTTCAGTCAACCCCATGGGGAGCTCTAACTCAGATGGCCCCTCCGAGTTGTCCTGCACTGGGGCCTCTATCACTTACAGTCTAAAAAGTTTATCACTCTATTGAGTTCAGGGTTTCATCTTCCCACTCTTTTTCCAAAGGAGATTTGCATTTTACAAGAAGAGCTAAGGACAATGCTTACCACCAACGAATAAACCACTGGAATTCCAGGCATCTGTTGGGCTCACTGGGGGCAAAAGAGTTTGTGGGAGCTTCTCTAACTGTCCCATTGGCCCTTCAGCCCCAGAGTCTTGCTCACTTTCCCACAACAGCAGGGCCCCTGGGGACCATCTCCCATCAAGGGGGTGCTTATCCCCTCCAACCCCCAGTGACTCTGGACAGGGTAGCCCTGCTTCCTGGCAAAAACCAGGCTCTGAGTTTTTGGGCAGCCACCAGGCTCTGAGTCTCCTCTTGTCCTTTCCCACCCTTTTCTCCAAGGAGCTGACACAGAGGACAATCTGCTGGTGTGGGCAGGTCCTTCTCCCGCTGAGTTAACAGAGCTGAGGGCCTGAAGAGAGAGAGCCTGGGTCAGGGATGCCTGCACTGAGTGCCCGCAAGCAAGCACCGGCTTCTCTCTCTTGTCGACAGCCCAGAGGATTGTTTGCACGACTAACGGAGATTACGTGGATAAAGTGCCCAGCACAGTCATGCACGTGGCAAATGTTTACTATGCTCATTTGCCTGCAGGACAGGCTCTTACCATGGTGCAAGGGAAGGAGTCGGGGTGGGGGGGGCAGTCCCCTGATCAGTGCTGAACAACAGCTTCCCATGGAACCTCTCTCTTTGGCCTCCGAGACCCTGACCAGGCTCTGCCCACCTCTGTCCCTACTCAGCCCCCTCCTATCTCAGCAGCCTCTCTGCTGTCCCTCAAATTCACCCAGCTCAGTCCCATCATTGCACTTGCTGGTCCCACAGCCCAGAGCCCTGTTCCCTGGAGCTTCACAAGGCTGCGTCCTCCTTTCAGTTCTCACCTAAATGCCATCCCCCAGCTAGGGTCCCTCAACCATCCAGCTAAATAGAGACACATGCCTGGTCACTATGCCATCACCCTGTGCCTTTTATTCATAGCTTAGATCACACTAGATTCACCCCGCTCAGGGAGAGAGCACCTCTGAGGGGTCACTATTAAAATTCTGATGCCTGGGAGAGTAGCTACATAAAATAACAACACAGGAGGTGCTCCTCAAGCAATAACAACACAGGAGGCGCTCCTCATACAATAACACAGGAAGTGTTCATTATACGATAGCAGCCCAGGAGGTGCTCCTCATACAATAACAACACAGGAGGTGCTCCTTATACAATAATAACACTGGAGGTGCCCTTATACAAAAGCAGCCCAGGAGGTACTCCTTATGCAATGGAAACACAGGAGGCAGGCCTTATACAATATAATTTAGGAAGCGCTCCTCATAGAATGGCGAGGGTGAAGAGGTCTTCCTAATACAACAGCAATACAGGAGGTGCTCCTTATACAATAATAATACAGGAGATGGTCCTCATAGAATGGCAGGGGTGCTCCTCATACAGTAACAGCACGGGGGTGCTTCTTACACAACACAGCATAGGGAGGAGGGTGGAGAGAATGGTGCTCCTGAAAGTCTCTTGTTTGCCCCAGGCCCTCAGCCACAGTCAGGGACCTGGAGAAAGCTCAGAGGCAAGAGATCCATTTCTAATTCCCTGGGCAAATCTCTCTCCCTCTCTGTTTTTGCAGATTTCTCTGCAAACCGAATGGACTGCATGTGATGAACCATATTCCCTTCCAGCTCAAACAAAAAGATTCCACAGACCTGAATAACTTCTCATTTTAGCCAATAACCAGCTCATGCCAAAGCGTGATTCATCTCTGCTGATTCTGCCTAGCAACCAGGCCTTCTCCCCACATCCCAAATCAACTCTCCCCCAAGAAAAATCCCTCCCCACTACACACCCGCCCAGCCCCCAGCGTCCCAGAGAGGAATGCGAGGCTTCAAGATCCCCTCCTCGCCTGTCTGCCAGCAGCATTTTAGCCCAACCTCAGAATGTCTCCGGCTCTGTCTGGAACAACTGGGGGAAGCTGTACCCCTCCTGGGATTAGAACAGGAAACAGCAGCAGAAGTGAGGCTGGTGAAAGCGCTGACCCAGCACGAGGAGATCATTTCTATTCTGATGCCTCACCCTCCTCTTCTGCCCGGTTCCTCACGCCTCGCACATCGTCTGCATTTGAGGGAGGCGGGGAGGAAGAGATGGGTCAAGTGAGAGGAAGGGAGGTTTCATGCTTGAGACAAAACCAGCTTGTTCAGACTGCCTAGGATGTTTTCATCCAGTTTCCCACAGTGAGGAAAAAAACTGTATCATCATTTTAGTAGATTCGGGTAAACATTTGATCAGCTCCAATGCCCATTTGTGACAAAATCTTGGCAATCTAGGAAGAGAAAGGAATGTCCTTAACTTGATACGGGACATTCACAAGAAAACTACAGCTAGCATCTTGCCCACTGGTAAACCTTTGGAAGTATTCCCATTAAGATCAGGAACAAGGAAGGATGCTCACAGCTACCACCACCATGATTGCTATCACCACCTCCACTACCATTACCACCACCATAACAACCTACACCACTACCACCACCACCCCCATGACCACCACCACCGCCTCCACCACCATCACCACCATCACCACCACCACGACCACCCCTACTACCTCTACCATCACCACCACCATTTCCACCACCTGCACTACCACCATCACCACCACCACCATCACAACCACCATCTCCACCACCTACACCACCACCATCACTACCACCACCACCACTGCCACCACCATGACCACCACCATCACCACTGCCACCACGACCACCACCATCACCACTGCCACCATGACCACCACCATCACCACTACCACTGTCACCACCACCATTTCCACCACCTGCACCACCACCATCACTACCACCACCACCACCATCACCACCACCATCATCACGACCATTTCCACCACCTACACCACCACTGTCACCACCACCTCCACCACTGCCACCACCACCACCAACACCACCACAACCACTACTACCTTCACCACCATCACCACCACCACCAGGACCACCTCCACCTTTCCCACCTGCACTACCTCCTCCACCACTCTTACCTCCTCCACCTCCACTATTACCACCATGACCTTCACCTCCACCATCACCAGCACCATCAGGACCACCTCCACCTCCACCACCTCCACCTCCATGGCCATAACCTCCACCACCACCACCACCACCATCACTATTAGCACCACCTCCACCTCCACCAGCACCACCTCCTTTTCCACCTCCACCACCACTGCCTGTTTCACCTTCACCATCACCACCATAACTTCCACCACCATCACGACTTCCACCACTACCACCTCCACCACCACACCCAAGACCGTCACCATCACCACTGCTTCCACCAACATTATAACTATTTCCACTCAGCACCTCCACCACCACATCACAACCACCTCCTTCTCCACCTCCACCACCACCACTTCCTTCACCATCATCTCACCACCACCTCCTCCTCCACCTTCACCATCACCTCTACCACCACCACTACTACCAGCATTGCCACAGCAATCACCATGACCCCGTCTTCCACCATCTACCCCACCATCACTATCACAACCACCATCTCCACCTCCACCTCCACCATCACAACCATCACCTCCATCATCACCTCCACCATTAACACCTCCACAACCACCACCATTACCATCTCCACCTCCATACCATCTCCCTCACCATCATCGCTACCTCCACCTCCATCACCACCACCACAACCAGCACTCTATTGAATTAGACGTTTGAGTGATTACAATAAGGCACAGAAAAATTAATGTAGTAAAGAGCATAGAAAGGAAGTGATAAAACTTCCTTTCTATGGATGCTTCCATCATCTACCTAGAGATAATTCTTGAATGAGCACTGGACAGTCAGGTGACCTGGATGAGGGACTGCCCTTGGCCATGACCTTTCTGGGCAACTTGAGTCTCAGTTTCCCATTCATAGCTTGAGTGGTGGGACTAGTACTCAACTATGCTTCACTGAGCCTGAGGCCCCTATGGGGGCAAAGGGAGGTGAGCCTTGAAAGGGTATCCCATCCCTTTCAAGGGTTTAGCTTTACTTTCATTTGACTAAAATGTCAGGATTCCTTTATTTGAACAAAGGCTTCTGTGCCTTAAAAAAGTTGAAAATCACTGGATATACAACCAATATAAGTACAGACTACAGATAGAAACGAGTACTTCACTGGAGAGAAGCAGAGAAGCCGGAGCTCCATAAGAGAAAGGCCCCTGGCTGGGTGTGGTTGGCGCATGCCTTTAATTCCAGCACTTTGGGAGGCCAAGACAGGAGGATCACTTGAGCTCAGGAGTTTGAGACCAGCCTGAGTAACATAGCAAGACCCTGTCTCTACTAAAAAGAAAAAAATATTAGCCAAGCGTGATGGCATGCATCTGTAATCCCAGCTACTCCAAGGGAGGCTGAGATGAGAGGATCATTCGGGCCTGGGAGATCGAGGCTGCAGTGAGCTATGATTGCACCACTGCACTCCAACCTGGGGTGACAGAGCAAGACCCTATCTCAAACAAACAAATAAACAAAAGGAGTCAAAGCCCTGAGCCTCTCACTGGACAAGATCACTGTTTCTTCAACGCCCCCTACACTGTTGGGCACATGGGTGGTCTCCTTTTTTTTCACTTATGTTTTTTAAGATGGAGTCTCGCTTTATTGCCCAGGCTGCCGTGCAGTGGCATGATCTCAGTTCACTGCAGCCTCCACCTCGCAGGTTCAAGAGCTTCTCCTCCTTCAGCCTCCCAAGTAGCTGGGATTATAGGGTCCAGCCACCACACCTCGCTAATTCTTGTATTTTTAGTAGAAACAGGGTTTCACCACGTTGGCCAGGCTGATCTGGAACTCCTGATCTCAAGTGATCCTCTCACCTTGACCTCCCAGAGTGCTGGGATAACAGGAGAGAGCCACCGCACCCAGCCTAGCCCTTTCTTTTCACTTATTCTAAACAACACTGGCATGAACATCCATGAGTACCCATCTTAGCATCCAAACACAAGTATTTCTGCAAGCAAGTTTCAGAAAAGAATTTCTGAGTCAAAGGGCAAGCACATTTACAGCACTAGGTAGATGCAGCCATGTGACTCTCCAAGAAAGACATTTATCTCCATCCCAGTCTGCTCCAAACCAGACAGTCCAAAGAATCAGATCTGGACAAAGACGAGATGTTCTTATCTTAGGAGAGGTCATGGGAAGAATTCAAGAGTGTTACTGGCTCCTCAATAGCTGGCCCAGTCCTCTACCCAGAACTCTGCTGCAGGCCAGAATGTGGGGAAACCGGCCTTTGACCCACCCTGCTTGACTCAGGTTATATAGCAGAAAAGATTTCCAGAGAGTGAGGGGTTGTTAGATCACCGAGAAAGGATCGAAGTAGTTACATTTCTCCCAGGAGTCTCTTAAAATAGGGGGTAGGCAGAGGAGTTTATCTCTCTGGGATGGATTAAAGTGGGGAAAGAGGCTAGTTTCTCCCAAGACCTTGTGCAAGAATCGAGTGGGTTTTTTGTTTTGTTTTGTTTTGTTTTTGAGATAGGGCCCACTCTGTCATTCAGGCTGGAGTGCAGTAGCACGATCACGGCTTACTACAGCTCGACGGCCCGGTCTCAGTCAAGTGATTCTCCCACCTCAGCCTCCTGAGTAGCTGGGACTACAGGCATGCGCTACCATGCCCGGTTAATTTTTGTATTTTTTGTAGAGACGGGGTCTTGCCACGTTGTCCAGGCTGGGCTCGAACTCCTGGGCTCAAGCGATCTGCCTGCCTCCGCCTCTCAAAGGGCTGAGATTACAGGCGTTGAGTCACCATGCCTGACCCAATTCTTTTTGTTTAGAGGAAAACGCTATCCTGTATCTTCTTTTCCTTTGGCGCTAACCACAATGCTGCACTGGAACACGGGGTTTGGGACTCACCAGCTCCCGGAAATTCAGCACAAGCCTCTTTCTTCCCTTCCTCTGCCTAGCTGTGGTCCAGAAAGGGCAAGCAACCTGCCCCAGGTGGCACAGCCAGGGAGGGGGCAGGGCAGGACCTTCACCCTGGGGCTCCCAACCGAGGGACCCCCCGCCCGCCACCTCCACGTCGGATTCTGGAGAGCCCCAGGGCTGCGGGCCTGGACCCCAGACTCCGTGGACATTCAGTGCCTCCCGCACGCAGCGCCTGGAGCAGAAGCAAGAGCGTGTGAGTCTAACGGGCCTGGCGTGGTCGCACCAGCCACGAGCCCCGGGCTAGCAGGCTACGCGCCCACCAGCTCGGGTTCCCCTCCCGGGCTAGGTGTGCGCATGCGCAGTTTGTGAGCAGGCAAGCAGGGTTCAGCCCAGCGGAGGCGTTTGTGATCAAAGCCTCCAGGCCGACCACGAGGGACGCAGCACCCGGCGGCTGTGAAGATATCCGCTGCTGCCGGCTGAGCTGTGGTGTCACGCAGACGTTGGACACATTGGCCTTGGGCCCCAACCCCCATTCATTCATTCATGCATGCATACATACATACTTTCATTCATGGGATTGCAGCCACGGTAAAGGAGTGGTTAATGCTACAGGGTCCAACAGCCCCAAGAGGTTCAAAGCTGGGCTCAGGCACTTTCTGGCTGTGTGACCTTGGGCAATCACTTCACCTCTCTGGGCTTCTAAACCTTCCTCTGTAGAAAGTGGAAAATAGCAGTGCTTCCCACAGCCTTGTGAGGACCTGAAGTATAGTAGGTGCTTAGTGCCATGCCTGGTACACAGTCGTGCTCAAGAAGTGATGGAAATCCTAATGGTTAGATTTAAACACTGAGGAAGGACAGAGGTGGGAGGTATGGGGATCAAGGGGTTTCCCTGAGCCCCTCATATCACAGCCACCACCCCAGGGCAGGAGCAGAGGAGATATCCAATTCCTCTGATGCGATGCATCCCCTCTGCTCCTCATTCAAGGGCCCAGCCTTGAAGAGGGCATAGTACTCCCTTCTCAACATTTATTGAGCACCTACGGAGTACCTAGCTCCACACTGGACTCTAAGCATCAGGACTCAGAGGAGGAGCCAACGAATTTCACAGGCAGCGTGCTCTTTAGAGCTTTCTGAGGGCAGGAGCAGCAGCGGCACTGGAGGAGCCCCTATTCCATCCTGGGCCCTGGGCCATGCACCCCACCAGCGTTTTCTCCTCTGGGCCCACAACAGGGCAGGACCTGTGAAGCCCTGAGGCTCCAAGAGGTGGCGGAAGCTGCTCCACATCACAGCCTGGATGTGGAATTGGAAGGCTGGGATTTGAAACCAAGTCTCCTGGGAGGTGAGTCGGACATCTCAAGTTCTTCCCCGACTGTGCCTGAAGGACATTGCTACCCAGGTTCCATGCTGAAAAGTTTATCTAGAGGGGGACACAGCAGAGAGCAGGGGAAGATCCAGGTCACTCAGCTGGGTAATTGGCCCAGCTGGGTCCCCCTTCTCCTTCCACCTAGAAATGGCCCTGGCGCCTGCCCCAGACCAGCCCTAGCCTCTGGGCTCCCCCATACGTCTCACCAGCTACATCTCCAGCCACACTGGCCCAGACAACATCTAAGCCTTGGTTGTGGTCGCTGCACCTCAGAGGAAGACAGGGAACAGCTGAGGTATCACCCCTCACGCCACTGGGTGCACAGTCTCCACAGAGGCATGCACGGATTGGAGGCCTTTTTCCCGCCCAGAGGGTGGTGGGAACTGTCTCTTCTCCTGCCACATCCTTCGCCCCTCTCTGGGGTTTGAGGGTCTTACTGGGCTCCTGGCCCTGCTCTGGCCTCTCCAACACTTCCTGGCCCCTCTGTCCTGCCCCCCAATGAAAAGATGTTACGACTGTAAAGTTTCAGGCATCTGAGACTCACTGATCTTAGGATTCTGAAGCTTCTAAACCAGAACCTGGAAAGAAAAGGTGACTCTAGAACAGCTGGATGTTTAGAGATAGAAGTTTCCCCCTTTCCCCTTCTGCAGCATTGCACTGCACAGTTAACAGCTAACCACAGCTTACATTCCCACGGGGAGCCCATTCCAGGCAGTTTTAAATGAACTCAACTCTCACCCACACTCCAAGGGAGGTACCACCATTATTGCCATTTCACAGATCAGGAAACTCAGGCCCATAGCGGTTAAGGGACTTATCCAAGGTCACACAGCCAGGAGATGGTAGAACTAGGATTCCAGCCCAGGTCATCTGACACCTGCACCCTTAACCACCACACACACTTCTTGGAACGTTTGTAAAGTGCATTCAAATTTCTTAGCCTCACTGTATTCTAAGGGGAGAGTAGAGGCAGGGCAGCGGCTGTGCCCCCAGTGCCCCTCTACCTTCCTCTGTCCTTTGCTGCCTGTCATCTTTGACCCTGTGACCCCTGAAGGGGGAAGAAGAGGATGCAATCCCCATCCCTCTCCTTTCCCCTCCAGCTCTGCCTATTGAGCCTGACTCCCCAGACTCTAAGGGAGAGACTGCAGGTGATTAACCCAGACCTGGACTCTCCAGCCTCCCAGGGCCCCCCAGGTGTCACTACAGGGCCCCAGTGGTGGCAGACGTCACAGGGTCCTCTGGCATAAGTGTCCCTGGCCAGAGTGGATTTATGAGCAGGGCTGTTTTTTGCTTTGCAGCTGCCGCCATAAACCCTGGACACCCCTGGGGAGAGGGAGCAGCTGCTGGGAAACCTCCCGGGCCCTGGAGCCGTCACCAAATCCCTGCTGCTATTTCTGAGCAGCCAAAGGAATCCTGAAATTAAAACCTCCTGAAAAATGGCAATTCCCCATCCCATCCCAGACAGATGAAGATCCTTCTCCCAAAATAGATGAAGAACCAAGGAGGAAGCAGAGCCGAGCTGGACACAGCTCAAGACTGCCCACAGGAGACTCGATTCCTCCCAGCTCTGCCCCACCCCAGCCCCTGTCTGGTTCCCACATGCCCAACTATAAAATAAAGGGCTGGGATACTCAACTTCAGTACATCAGAATCACCTGCAGAGCTAAAACAGCACTCGGGAGTACCAGGTGAGGCTGATGCCCCCTGAACCTTAGAAGCTTCCCCCAGGTCACTTTCAGCTCAAACATCCCCACTCTTTAAGGTTCAACACTCCCAACTACTGGCTGTGTGATGTTGTATGAGTCACTTGACATCTCTGAGTCTCCATTCTTCTTATCTATATAATGGAGAGAAAGAATGATCACCTCATCTCGAAGGCTGTGAGGAAAAAAATCAAATAACATTAGTAGTTCATAGCAACTTTCTTCGTAATATCCAGAAACTGGAAGCCATCCAAGTGTCCATTAGCAGGTGAATGGATAAAGAAAGTGTGGTGCATTCAAACAACAGAATGCTACTCAGCAGTGAAAAGGAATGAGATACTGATACATACAAAAACATGAATACTTCAAAGCCAGGCAAAAAAGACAGTACACGTTGTATGTTTCCATATGTGTGAAATCCAGAAAATTAAAACAATTCATAGTGACAGAAAGCAAATCAATAGTTGCCTGGTCATTAGGGGAAGAAGGAAGGATGAGAAGGACGAGTAAGGGAGGATTATGAAGCAGTACCAAGGAACTACGGGAAGTGATGGAATGTTCATTATTTTGATTGTGGTGACAGTTCTGGTGTAAACACGTGTCAAAAATCACCAAATTGTACCCTCTTCTTTCTGGAATTTTTTTTTTTTGAGACACAGTCTCGCTGTCACCCATGCTGGAGAGCAGTGGTGCAGTCACAGCTCACTGCAGCCTCAACCTCCTGGACTCAAGTGATCCTCTCATCTCAGCCTCCCAAGTAGCTGGGACCACACGCACACCACCATGCTAGCTAATTTTTGTACTTTTTGGAGAGACAGGGTTTCACTATGTTACCCAGGCTGGTCTCAAACCCCAGGCCTCAAGGAATCCTCCCACCTCAGCCTCCCAAAGCACTGAGATTACAGGTGTGAGCCATCAGTATCTGGCCCTGGCTAATTTTTTAATTTTTTTTTTTTTTTTTAGAGATGGGGTTGGGGGGCAGTCTCACTACGTTTCCAGGCTGGTCTCAAACGCCTGGCCTCAAGTGATCCTCCTGTTTTGATTTCTCAAAGTGCTGGGATTATAGGCCACTGGGCCTGGCCAAATTGTACACTTTGAATAAGTGGATTTTATCGTGTGTCAGTTAATCCTCGGTAAAGCAGTAAAAAATACTATTGGTAAAGCGTCAGCCATGTACATGATAGCCCTTTTACAAATGGCAGCTACTCATGTTATTAATCACTGTAGCTACCTCTAGATGATTCTTTGATGAATTTTCATCTGTTCCACTAGAATACAGCCTCAGATCTGTTTTGCTAACCCTGTGTTCCTAATACCTGGCACATAGTAGGTGCTTATGAAACAGTCATGGTTGGAAATTGGAGAAGCTATGAGCCTGCTACTTTCTCCTGGGCCACTTCAGAACACAGAGGGTTAATTAATCCCAGCAGGAGCAGATTGCATGATTCCAGGACTGTGTGAATGAGAACCAAGACAGGCGTCACCCACAGTCAACACCCCCGGGAGGAGGACAGGGGAGGTCGAAACAGGGCTGCAGGACCCATGATGAAACACACACCGCCCTGCACCGATGGTGGAGGGCTTGGCCTTTAGACCATTGATATGTCCTAAAATGAGGCAGCTGAAGACTCTTGAGGAACTAGACAGACTGGGTGCAAATCCCAGCTTTACTGGGCTGTATGACCTCAGACAAGTCACTGCAACGCTCTGAGCCTCAGTTTCCTCATCTGTACAACACAGGTACTGACATTGCTCAGGTCTCTGTGGGGAGTGCAGTGACGGTTAAATATGGTTATGGTTTATGGTACATTGATCCACGTGCTCTCCTTCAGGCTTACACACTTGTACTTGCACACACATGGGACCCCTACTGTGTGCCAGGAATCACGCCAAGTGCTAGGAGGCAGTGCTAGGCCAACCCCCAGGTCTCTCTCCTTGTGGACTCTACATCTTGGCAGTGACAATTGCTCAGCTGTATCCTCAGAGACTCTGATGTCATTGGTCTAGGTGGGGCCCAGGAGCCAGTATTTTTGATTTTTTAAACAGACAGGGTCTCACCATGTTACCCAGACTGGTCTTGAAATTCTAATCCCAAGCAATCCTCCTGTCTCAACCTCCCAAAGTACTGTAATTACAGACATGAACCAGCATACCTGGCCTAGATGTCAACTTTTTTTCAAGACAGGGTCTCGCTCTGTCTCTGAGGCTGGAGGGCAGGGATGTGATCGCAGCTCCCTGCAGCCTTAACCTCCTGGGCTCAGTCAATCCTCCTGCCTTAGCCTCCCAAATAGCTGGGACCACAGGTGACCACCACCACTCCTGGATATTTTTTATTATTATTATTTTAAAGACAGGGTCTCCCTGTGTTGCCCAGGCTGGTCTCAAACTCCTAGTACAAACTCCTGCTTTGGCCTCCCAAAGTTCTGGGATTACAGGTGTGAACCACCCAGCACTGGCTGGGAGCCAGTATTTTGTTAAACTCCCAGGTAATCCCTATATGCAGGGTGGAGACCCCTGTTACATGGGGTACGGTCATTCCCTCTTTATACACATAAAAACGGAGGCCCAGAGAGGTGAGGTGACTTGCCCAAGGCCACACAGCTAAGAAAGAGTGGAGATGCGACTGAAGGAAACCAGATAAGGTGACCATGGGACCAGAACCACCTTAAACATCACAAGAGAGTTAAAGACAATGTGCCCAGTGGAGATGTGCCCACAGCCCGATCCCGCTCTCACCTTCAACTTGACCCAGCCAGGGAACTCCCAGCCCTCCTGGGCTGATCAGAGCAGAGCAAGGGGCTGGGAAGGAATCCCGCTTCCAGCCAGTGGCCCTTTAGCACCCCCAGCACCCACACAGATGACCAGAATCCCCCACCTCCACCCTGAGCTGGGGTCCATGTCTTGGGGTAGTTCTCTCCTCCTGCCCCTCGCCCTTTAAAATGACAGCCGGCCTGGCTCGGGGACAGGGTCACAGGCTGGGAGCAGCTGTGCCGCTTTACAAGCCCAGAGACAGTGGGGGACTGTTCGGGCCCTGGCAGACTCCTGGGCCCCTGAGAACAGTGGAACCCTCTTCCCAAGCCTCAAGCCCAATTCTCTCCCGACCCTGCCTACCCCGCCCCCACCCGGCAACCACCGTCTCCCTCTATGGCCCAATGTTCACTGGTGCCAGCTAGATGTGTGCCCATAAAATGCCTCTTCTAGGTAACCCCATTGCAGATTGGAGGGGATTTCAGCAGGAGAGGAGCTCTACTATCCTCTCCCCAAGGGATTCACTCACTCACTCATTCATTCATTCTTCAAAGAAGCATTAGAGCCCATTGGAGAATTCAGACGCTGGGGTCAGACTGCTGGGCTGGAATCCTGGCTGTGGGACCTCAGCAGCCGACATCATCACTTCTCTTGGCCTCAGTTTCCTCATCTGTGACACAGGAATAATAACAGTTCCCACCCCAGAGGGCTGCAAATCTCAACGAGTTAATGATGCTGAGTGCTGAGAGCAGGGCCTGGCACACAACAAGGGCTATTAATTGGAAGCTATTATTATCATTGAGCTAAGGGACTGTGGAAGAGGGGTGGGGTGGAAGCTATCAGGGATGGCTCCCAGGAGGAAAGGACATCTAGACCAGAAGCTAACGGATAAGGGAGAATTAGCAAAGCAGAAGGGGTTGGGAGGGGTGGAAAGGTGTCATAGGCAGAAGGAACAGCAGCTGTAAAAGCTCAGAGGTGAGGAAGAGGTGAACTGCATTGGTGCTCAGGCCGCCTCCTTCACCCACCTCCCACCAGTTTTGGGGGCCACAGGCTATGGCTGAGGTCATGAACTCCATGTCCTCTGGAGAGCCCCGCTGATCGTTAGTGGAGGGCTGCCATCAGGAGCTGCTGATCAGGGAGCTTGTCCCTGCCTGCTCCCCAAGGGTCTCTAATGACTGCTTCTGTTTTACTAGATTTTTGTGTATTCAAGGGAAGCTTCACGCACTTCCCAGTCACGTCCCAACACCTAAGACCCCTCATGAGCTTGGCAACAAGAAGAAAGCATAGCCCCTGAACCCATAGAGGTTGAACAATTTGATCAGAGCCTTGCAGAACACAGGTATTCCTCTTCCACACTCCTGCTGTTTGCGGCAAGCCTGGCTGGGCTGAGAAAGGGAGGGTCCTTCCCCACTGAGTGAGACAGAGGCCATTGTGTGTTATGAAACCCAAACCCCAGGGGCCCCCTCTGGGTGGAGGTGGGGTCCGTGGAGGGGAGGGGCTGCAGGGGATGGCCTACTGCCCCCCAACCCCAGGGACCCAGCACATGCTCCCAGCCCCAGCCACATCTGGATTCCAGCTGGCAGCTCCTGAGGCCCAGGGTGCGGGGGAGAAGTCGCTGCAGGAACTTGCCATCAAAGACCAAGAGGAGGTTGGTGGGCCGCAGACAAAAAGCAGAGGCCGACTGCAGGGCCAGAGCGCGGCCTCCTACCCACAGTCCTGGCCAAGGCTGCGGTGAGAGGGGCACTGTCCGAGACCCACCCCAGTCCTTAGCCACCTGCAGGGAAAACAGAGGTGAGTGACTCTCCCACAGCCACAGTCAGTGGCGGAGCCGGGTGTGGAACCTGGGTCTGTGTGGCCACAAGTCCAGAGCTGGTCCTCCACCCCTGGGGACACGAGTTCCAGCCCATTCCTCAGAGCTCCAGTCTTTCCTTTCTTTCCCTCATCAATCTGTCCCTTCAGCCTCCACAGCTGGGCTGACGTGTTTCCCCCGAAAGTTACCCCCATCCCATGCAAGAGCCCCTCCCCAGCAGGCTCATTCCCCGTTCCCCCTAGAAAACTGGTGAGACTTCAGGCCAGAATAAAGGTTTATTGTGCTGATGCGTTATATCTTAGCACCTGGAGAGCTGTGCGGAGGTTGGGGGAGCCCCAGATGGAGGGATGGAGGAGAGGACCCCTGCCAGAGCCTCCATAAAGCAGGATGGAACCCAGGCTCCCTGTCGAGGACTGAAGAATATCGTGGACACAGGCTGCCAGGCAATGTGTGAGCGACGGGGGGTGGCCAGGGCCCCCCTGCTCCAGGCTGGGCGTCAGAAACCCTCCCTGAGTCCCTCAGACTTCCCCAGGGTGGAGGTTCCCTCAAACAGCCGCTGGCTTCTAGGCTGCTTCGGAGGCCAGATGGGAAGAGTTCCATTCATTCGCCCCCATGAGAAATTCACCCCCAGGCAGGAGTTGCTTGGGGAGCGCTTGAGAGGGTTTAAGTGTCCTACCCTCCACATCCCTAATCCTGGACCAACCAGAAACGGGGGCACCTTCAGGAAAGTTAACAGCAGTATTTTCCAGAGTGGGTGCTGCAGGACTTTACCCTGTAGCTGTTTCAAAAAGTAGTTTGGTGTAATCCCAGCACTTTGGGAGGCCGAGGCGGGTGGATCACGAGGTCAAGAGATGGAGACCATCCTGGTCAACATGGTGAAACCCCGTCTCTACTAAAAATACAAAAAATTAGCTGGGCATGGTGGTGCGTGCCTGTAATCCCAGCTACTCGGGAGGCTGAGGCAGGAGAATTGCCTGAGCCCAGGAGGCGGAGGTTGCGGTGAGCCGAGATCGTGCCATTGCACTCCAGCCTGAGTAACGAGAGCGAAACTCCGTCTCAAAAAAAAAAAAAAAGAAAAAGTAGTTTGGGCTGGGAGCAGTGGCTCACACCTGTAATCCCAGCACTTTGGAAGGCCAAGGCAGGTGGATCACCTGAAGCTCAGGAGTTCCAGACCAGCCTGGCCAACATGGTGAAGCCCAATCTCTACTAAAAATAGAAAAATTAGCCAGGCGTGGTGGTGGGCACCTGTAATTCCAGCTGCTCGGAGGCTGAGGCAGGAGACTCGCTTGAACCTGGGAGGTGGAGGTTGCAGTGAGCTGAGGTTGCGGTGAGCCAAGATGGCGCTACTGGACTCCAGCCGGGGCAACAGAGTAAGACTCCATCTCAAAGAAAAAAATAAATCTTGATTCCATAGAGCGCCTCAGGGAACCTAGTCTGGGAAATGCTTATTTAAGGACCTGTCATCATGTGTGTGTACAGGGGACTCTTCACAGAAATGTCCTGATTAACCACACACCCACTTCTGCTGCTGGAGCTCTAAGCACAGGCAGAACAACACTAAAATATTCAGCTTTGAAAGGACACGAGAAGGGGACCATTTTCAGTTCCAAACTGTTGCCTCTCGCCAGGCCGCATGTTGTCTTACAAAGACTGGGCACCTCGGCGTCTCTCATCCAGCCTCTTCCAAAACTCCCACTTACTCTTTGCTCCCTTGATGGAAAAGCAGTGATATTTGCCCCATGGATGGCCTGCGACCTATGATTTCCAAATGATGTGGCTGATTTAGTGGACTGTTTTTGTTTTGTAGCGATGGGTGTCTCACAACGTTGCTGGGGCTGGTTTTGAAATCCTCGTCTCAAGCGATGTCCGGACTTGGCCTCCCAAAACGCTGGGATTACAGGCATGAGCCTCCGCACTCAGCCTCGCAGGATGTTTAATCTTGGCTGTCACAGGGACCTGTGGCCTCCCTCGCCTTGTCAGGCAAGCTGTGCTTTAGAATATAGCCCTTTGGGGCTGCAGAGGTGAAGGATGTCGGCACTTGGTGAGATTCCTCCTGGGGACTGGGGACCAGCATCTCTGCCTGGTGTAGAATCAGGACATGCTGGGATTGGCACCACAGGGTGGCCAAGGAGGGAGTGTCAGGAAGCCCTCAGGACTGAAGGCCTTTTCATGCCCAGGGAGGTGACCACTTGGGGCCCCGACAGTCAGGGCTGGCAGCCTGGGAGGCCTGTTAGACACTGGGGTGGACGCTGCTGCAAGCGCAGGAGGCTTCGGGGTGACCCTCTGGTCCCTGGGCTTCCTGGGCTAGCAAGAGGGGCCCTTCCAGCTCCCCTTGGCCCTCACCGGCCACCAGAGCCCCCTCAGGCCCCCCTGAGCATGGTTCCTCCTGAACCGCTGGTGTCTTCACTGGGACCCCATGTCCCCGGACTTCCTGGTCCCCATCCTGGCTGCCCTTCTCCTCTTCCTCCGTTCCCCTGCCCTCCACCATCCTGGCTCCATCCCCACCGCCTGGTGCAGGCCTGGTGGGGGACTTGAGGTTCTGGGTGGCAGCCAGAATGTCGGCCTGGAGCTGCTGGGAGGAATCCAGGGCTTCCTCGGGCCGGCTGTCAGGGGCCCTGTCGGGGACCTCACTGAAGGCCCGGGAGCCCCCAGCTCGGTCACTCTGGTCCACGTACTTCTTCTTGGGGAAGGACGACGGGTAATAGGCCGAGGCCTTGTGCTTCTGCCGGGTGATGACTGCGGCGCAGACGATGAACATCAGCAGGAAGGCCAGGGAGCCCACCACAGCGATCAGCATCACATACTGGCGGAAGAAGTCCACGATCCCATCCAGGAAGTTGGTGGGGTGTGAGGGCCCCCCCAGGGATGTGGGCTGGGGTCCCGTCGATGTGGGGCTGAGGGCCGGGGTCCAGGCTGGTGGGAGGCTCGGGGAGGAGGTCAGTGAGCCCTCGGCCTCCCCACTACCTGCCACGTCCTCCGGGAACGAGGCCTTCAGGGCCACAGAGCGGGCGTTGGTGGCGGGCACAGACCCCAGGAGCAGCAACAGAGGGATGAGGAGGCCGGAGGCTGCTGCTGAAACCATGGTGCCCCCAGGACCTGTGAGACACGAGGGAGGAGAGAAGTCATGGTGGAATTCCAGGGTGTCAGATTCAGAAACAGGCTCACCAGCCCCCAGGAGGAACGGGGAGCATGAAACATCTTCCAGCAAGTCCCTTCCATTCACAGGGCCCCACTCGTTCAGATGTGGGGTACAGATGTGCTCCCCCACTTCCCTGGAGGCCCAGGATGAGTGAGATTCAGCCTCCTCAGGGTTTGGCCCCATATATGGTATACAGTAAGTGCTCAGTAAATGTACTTTGACTGACCTGGCTGAATTAATAATAATGATAACTTACACTTTCATGGCTTCATGTGTCAGCCACTGTTTTAAGTTTCTTACACGGAATTTCTCATTGAATCCTGATCACTGCCCAGTGTGGAAGGTTCTATGATTAAGCCCATTTTGCAGATGAAAAAACTGAGGCTGAGAGGGACATGGTGACTTGCCAGGGAAGAGCTAGGGTTTGGATCCAAGCAGGAAGGGAGAAAGGATGGCAGGGTTGAGTAAGTGAGAAACCAAGTGAGTGACTGAGGGAGCCGAGTGACACCCCACCCCCTACCCACCACCCTGGGACCCTTCCCTCCAGCTCCCAGCCCCTCTCTGGTCCCGTTCCCCTTAGGCTCTTGTCCCCATGCTTTGGGTGGCCAAAGTGGCTCCACATGGCCACATCCTGGTGGCTCTGGGGCTTTCTCAAATCTTCCCCTGGCCAGCTCTACCTTCTTCTGCAAGAGATTCCTAGGGGGCCAGGCGGAGTGGCTCATGCCTGTAATCCCAGCACTTTGGGAGGCTAAGATGGGCAAATCATTTGAGGTCAGGAGTTCAAGACCAGCCTGACCAACATGGTGAAACCCCATCTCTACTAAAAATACAACAATTAGCTGGGTGTGGTGGC
The DNA here is from genome assembly GCF_048565385.1 of Saimiri boliviensis. Classification (NCBI taxonomy): domain Eukaryota; kingdom Metazoa; phylum Chordata; class Mammalia; order Primates; family Cebidae; genus Saimiri; species Saimiri boliviensis. Next base: position 24,668,744 of record NC_133455.1, on the reverse strand, counting down.
ATGAGCCTGTAATCCTACCTACTTGGGAGGCCCAGGCAGAAAAATCACTTGAACCTGGGAGGTGGAGGTTGCAATGAGCCGAGATGATGCCACTGCACGCTCCAGCCTGGGCGACAGAGTGAGAACCTATCTCAAGAAAAGAAAAGAAAAAAAAAAAAAAAGGAACATTCCTAGGATTTGAAGCCTCTAGGTCTCTGAGCTAGGCAGGGGCGTGGATGCCAGAGGCATGCATGGGCCGCCCTTCCCCCCACCCTGTCCGTGGCTGCCCTCACCCCCAGGCTCCAAGCAGGAGCCAGGATGGGCCCTGGGGTGGGGAAATCCTGGTGCCTGAGACTAAGCTGAGCTGCCGACGCTCCCCACCCCCACTCGATGGGAACCAGATGAGCCCAGGGCCTCCCTGCCCTGCTGGAAGGGCTGCTTCTGGGTGAACCCCAAGACCCCACCTGGCCCAGACAGCACCACTGAGGAATTAATTCCTCATGGCCAGAGTTTGATGGAGGAGCTGAGTTTCAAAACACTAACTCTCCCAGCCGGCATGAGCTGGGGGCTCCCAGCTGCTCAGACAAACCCAGGGACAATTCACTGTGCTGTCCTCTGACAACCCCTGCCACGCCCAGCGGGGGCCCAGGTCCCCACAGCTGGCTTGAGTTTAGAGGCTCCAACACAGAAAAGTCTTAGGATCCCCTGTCCTGAGGCCTGAGGGGACTGAGGTGGAGAGACAAGAGGCCCAGAGAAGGCAGAGGGCAGGCCTGGGGCCACACACAAGTTCCTGGGCTGGAGAAAGAAGTCAGGCTCCCAAGGCCTGGCTGTGGTCGCACCGCCAGCGTCTGGGCCTCCGGGCCTGCTTGGCGAAGCAGAGTACACTACCTTCCCCACAGGTACCAGGAGGCTTCCGGAGAAGAGGTAGAACCCAGGCTGGGCCATTTAGGGGCTTGTTCCAGGTGACCTGAGGCTTCTCCGTGACACGGCTTTCATTGAAATTAATTGCATCAGCCAGGTGTAGGGGCGCATGCCTGTAATCCCAGCACTTTGAGAGGCCAAGGTGAAAAGACCACTTGAGCTCAGGAGTTCAAGATCAGCCTGATCAACACGGCAAAATCCTGTCTCTACTAAAAACACAAAAAATTAGCCAGGCATAGTGATCCCAGGTACCGAGCAGGCTGAGGTGGGAGAATTGCCTGAGCCCGGGACGTTGAGGCTGCAGTGAGCAGAGATGGTGCTGCATTCCAGCCTGGGTAACAAAGCAAGACCCTGACTCAAAAGAAAAGAAAAAAGAAAAGAAAGAAATTAATTGTGCTGACATAAATGTGAACAAACTGGCTTAGATGGCAAAAAATAAAAAAAAATAATTCCAGGACATGAAAAGAGGCAAAACTGGCCAGGTGTGGGGGCTCACACTTGTAATCCCAGCACTTTGGAAGGCCGAGGCTGTAGGATTGATTAAGGGCAGGAATTTGGGCAACATAGTGAGACCCCATCTCTACAAAAATAAAAATAAAAAATTAGCCAAGTCTGGTGGTGTGTGCCTGTTGTCCCAGCTACTTGGGAGGATCACTTGAGCCCAGGAGTTCAGGACCAGCCTGGGCAACATAAGGAAACCTCCAACTCTATGAAATATATTAAATTATTTCAATTTTTTAAAAAAGAGACAAAGCTTCTCGGGCTCATTTTAAATGAGCTGGTCGCCATGCCTTCCTCGGGGGTACTCGTCTGAGCTCTCTTCATGCCTTTAATCCTGCAAGAGCCATTTTCTCCATTTTACAGGTGAGGAAACGGAGGTTCGGAGACAGTGACTTGACCAAGGACACACAGATGGTGAGTAGCTGAGCTGGGATTCGAACCTTCCTCTGTCTGATCCCAAGAGTTTACACGCATCACACTCACACTCATACACAGCCATAGACACACAGGCACACACACCACACACAGAAAACCATGCACACATGCCACACTCACACACACCCATACACAACTATGCACACACATCCCCCCACATACACACCCATCATACACACATGCATATACTACACACACAATGATACACATGCTCACACAACCATTCACACAACCATGCACACATGCCACACATCCATATATACACACATGCACATGCTACGCAATCATACACACACATGTACACACAACCATGCATGCATACCACACACTCATATACACATATGCACATGCTCCACACAGTCATACACACACATGCACACATAACCATGCACACATGTCATGCACATACACATACTACACAGTCATATACACACACGCACACACAACCACACACTACTATGCACACACACCACACACACACCTATATACACACATGCACATGCTACACACACAATCATACACACATGCACACACAACTGCACACACAACCATGCATCCATGCCACACACCCATATACACACATGCACACGCTACACACACAATCATACACACACGCATACACAACTGCACACACAACCATGCACACATGCCACACACCCATATACACACATGCACACACTACACACACATACACATGCACACACACAACCATGCGCACACACCCCCATATTATATGCACAGACTACATACACATGCACACACACATGCATACACTCCACATACAACCACACACTCTCACACAACCATACACATATACCACACACACTCACCTACACAACCACACACACATGCACACACCACACACTCTAAGCCAAGAATGGCTTGTTCCCACTGGCGGACATCACCTGTCAGATGCTAAATGAGGCTCAGGACCCCCTCCCCTCTCTGGCGCCTGTTAGCAAATGTTCCTACAGACACCCTTGAGCTTTGGGGCTGTGTCCTGCCTGTCACCTCCCAGCTTCCTGCCCCCAGTCAAGCCCAGGAGAGAGCTTTCATGGCAACAATGGCCACTTCTCACTGCAGAGGGCATCTGGGACCGTGGGTGGCTGGAGGCTCGCTCAAGTTCTGGCTGGGCCAAGAATCCCAGCTCCACTGCGTCCAGCTCTGCATCTGGCTTCTGTGGGCCTCACTTTCCCCATCCATAAGTTGGGACAGGGTGACCACCGGTGGCACTTCCCAGAGCTGTTAGGACCACATGAGACAACTTTCAGAGACTGCTTGGTGCAGAGTGGCTGAGCCCTGAGGAATGGTGAGGTCTGGGATAGCTAAATTCCTGCCCTAGCCGAGGTCCGGGTTCAGCCAGCAATTTCCCACCCTGAGCAGATGAATGAGCACCCTTGCCGGATGGGAACATGTGCTCACCGTCTGTTCCAGCCGCCGCCCAGGGAAAGACCAACCTTTTCACCCCGTTCAGCGAAATTTCCTCAGCTCTGGTCACTGAGGAATGCAGAACCAAACACAGGTACACACACACACACGCACACACACACACATATACACGCAATACACACACACACGAAGTCAGAGGGCAAGAAAGGAGAACACACAAACTACCGCTGGCTCTTCAAGGCTGAAACCCTGACTCTCAGAGTCCCCTGCACCCCACAACCCCTCCTGGCTCCTAGGGAAAGGTGGGGGCAACATGTGGAGGACCCGACCCCACCTGCAGCCAGCAGAGCTCGCAGGAGATGGCTGTGTGGCCCTGGGCGGCCCCTGCCCTCTCTGGGCCTCCATTTCCCATCTGTGGATGAAGCACTGGCCTGGCCGGCTCTGGAGGCATCATTCTGTCTGCCCGGTGCCCCCCACCTCCTCCTGGACCCTAATTTTTTCAAGCACTCAGAATATCACAGGCCATTAGGTGCTGGGGTGAGGCCCAACACTTCCTGCTTCATCCTAGAGGCAACTCAGGTCCAGAGACTGGGAACCGCCTGCCCAGGTCACACAGCAAATCAGGGCCAAGCCTGGCAGAGCCCTGAACAGAGAGGCCTTTCTTGGTATATCCCAGAGGAGGTCACTTCCCAGCTACATGTCCTTGTGCTGGGCATGTCACCTCTCTGAGCCTCAGTTTCCATACCTGTACAATGAGGATAAGAGCCACCTCCCTGGACTGTTGTTAGGACAAGATGCTGCCGTGCTTGGCACAAAATGAGTGCCAATTAGCAGGGACCATGTGATTGCCCAGGACTCCCCACCAGGGACACCTCAGGCAGGGCTGGCCGTGTAAGTGTGACAAACTCCCTAAGACGGTCCTGAGTATGTGGAAGAGTACATCCACCCCTTGAGGCTTGGGGACCCCAAGACTTGGGGCTAGGGGGCCGAGGTCTGCCCCACTCCCACCCAGAGACTGGTGGCCTTAGGGGGAGGGGCAGCCCTCGGAAACCTGGCTTCAATTAGTGGCCTTGTGTGGGGGAGGGGGTTCTGGTTGGAGCGCTGCACATGCCTCCCACCCCAGGGCCAGCCGAGGACAGGAATCTGGGCCCCTGGAGGTCTGGATGGGGAAAGAGGTCCTGGGGGCACAGCCCCCTCCACACACACACACACACACACACACACACACACAGCTGCATGGACACACAATATAAAGACACACAACACAGGCACACCGAATCACGCAGCACTGAGACACCCGGCAGCACTCTCACAGCCCATACACACCATACACAGAGATCACGGACACACACATACACAACCTCCAACACACAGCCGATCCCACACGCAGGACAGTACGGTCCGCACCACCCTCAGATGAATCCTGGAAGCAACAGCCGGGCGTCCACTTGCAGAGAAGTGGAAGCAACACACCCCCTACACCAAGGCCCCAGCCACACAAGCACAACACTCTGGCCCACCCCGGCCCACCCCAGCACTGCACATGGGTCTCAGATTCCATCTCACTCGTGCACATAACACCAAATACACACTCAAAGCACACACACACTTAGAGAGGCCCCCCAGAGTGTTCAGAGAGTCCCCAGTCCCTAAGCTCCAAGATAGTCCCAGGCTCTCAGGACAGAGGAAGGGACCCCAGGACTCACCAGTTCCTTGGCTCACAGGACTGGGTGCTCCTGCAGAATGGAGCGAGAGTGGGGGGCGCCTGGGCTGGGAGACAGTCTGTGCTGGTGCCCGGGGCTGCTCTGGGCTGGCGCCCGCCTGCCCTCCCTCCTCCTGTCCCTCCTCCCGTCCCTCCTCCTTCCTCCCTCCCCGGCTGGGCCTCGGGGCCAGCTTGATTTCATTAAGAGGGTTTGGGGTGGGGACAGGGGGAGGGGAGGGGCTGCTCTCGGGCCACACGCAATCCCACTCTTGCTCACACTCCTGCTCTGGGGAAGACCAGATGCAGTGCTTCCTCCCTGACCTCAAGTCCCCAGAGCAGGCTGAGACAGACAGACAGACAGGGCTGTTCTGCAGCACTCGCCCCCACATTGAGCTGAGGTTCTGCCCACTCCGCTCCCCAGTATCCGCAAAAGGGGACAAGGTCAGGGAGGTTCAGAGGCCTCTGAAGTGGGAAGGAAAACTCCCCATCCCTGTGTGGCTCGAGCTTCCAGGCTCAGGGTGCAGCGTGGGAGCTGGGATTCGTTTTAGAGAGAGGCCTGATGGTGGGTCCCAGCCTGAGACAGGGACCCCCACTCTGCCCTTCCCCTCTCCAGCCCTCAGTTTCCCATTTATAAGGATGAGCGGGAAGCTTTCTGGGCTACCTCTGACTCTGATATTCTGGGATCTGTGGCCTCACGATGCTCCCAAATGATAGCAGCTCGAATAGGAGTTGGAGCCCCATTTCACAGAGGGGGAAAGTGAGGCAGGTGAGTTCTAATGGTTCAAGCAGGCTCCTGGGGTGAATCAGGCACAGCCCAGCCTTAGGGACCTCACAGACTCCCAGGGAGAAGGACACCTAAGTAAGTTACTTTTTACAAAACTGAAAGGGGTCAGGTCACGGGCTCAGAGAACCCCAAGACAGAGAGGCTGAGGGAAAAGGGGCAGGAAGCCATCCTGGAGAGCACACCTGTGAAGAAGCGGAAGCTGGGCAAAGCAGGCCCCGGAACGGCATTGCACATGGGCAGACCAGCGTGGTAAAGGTACAGTGGCTGGGAATGGCACCACGCACAAGTCGCCACGATTGTATTAGGCTGGAGCGTGGGCCAAAGAGAGGATCACGTAGTAAGGATCAGAGCCAGGCAGGAGCCAGGCTAAAGCCTCGGAAAGTCATCCAGGAGGCAGTAGGGAGCCAGCGAGGGCTTGGAACAGCGGAGTGCATGAAGAATGAATGCGTGCGCTCCCAGTAGGAACCAAGACTAGATTATCATTGTCCCCTGAAATGGTCCCAGCAGTCCTCACTCACCCCCAAAAAACCGGGGCGGTCCTTTGCTTGGGAAATAAAGTCAGAGACTTTCCCATCTTCTGTGGAAATCATCCCAAACCCTGCATCTTAGAGGGAACAGGGGACCATCCACCAATAAATGCTCACACATTCATGCACACACATGTCCCGGGGCAAGTGGCCGCCCACAAACATGTTGTAGTAGCTGCGCCCACTTTAAGATGGCCATAGGGTGGGTTCCCTGTCTCAGGCTGGGACCCACCATCAGGCTTCTCTCTAAAACAAATCCCGGGTCCCACACTGCACCCTGCCCTGTCTTAGACCAGACGTGGGGCGGGCAGGAGCGGCCAAACCTCCCCCAGGGCCACCAGCAGGGGAAGAAGCCCTTCCCCAACATTCTAAGGGCTGCAGGCTGGGGACCCTGGGAAGTCGAGGAGCAGAGACCCAGTCAACCCAAATAGAGACTGCTCCCTGCACAGGTGGCCCCGGAGGCCCGACCTGAGGGAACCCCTCGGAGTCCTCTTCCCCTTGTTCTGTGTCTCTCCTTCCTGGGCAGAGCACCCCCCTCAAGGAGGGGTAGTGAGAGTTGGAGACATTGGCAGGACCTGGACTAAAGTCTCGGAAGATCACCCGGGAGGCAGCAGGGAGCCAGTGAGGGTTTGGAGGGTTTGCTCTGGGATCTGTGGCCTCACGAGGCCCCCAATGATAGTAGCTTGAATAGCAATTGGAGCCCCATTTCACAGAGGGGGAAAGTGAGGCAGGTGAGTTCTAACGGCTCAGGCAGGGTCCTGAGGTGAGTTAGTGGCAGGCCCTGGAACCAGGACATCTGGCTGACCTGAGGAGTCCCGTGGATGAGTGGCCCCTTGCGTTCATTCATTCATTCATTCAGCAAGAGGCAGACAGACCCAGTTCAAATCTTGCCTCTACCGTGTCCTGCCCCACCTGGAGCCTCTGTTTCCTCCTCTGTAAAATGGAGATGGAGACTCCTTACTACTCAGAAGCTGGCAGGGGAAGCCAGAGGAGCTAGGGAGCAGACACGTGCTCAGCGATGTCGAAAGCACAGGCCAAGGCCAAGGGTATGAGTTTCCTACTGCTGCTGTAACAAATGACCACAGATTCAAGGCCAGAAGCCACTCACAGTCATGGTCTTGCAATTCTTGCAGTCAGGAGTCCCAAACAGACCACACGAAGCTAAAAATCAGTGTCAGCAGGGCTTGCGTTCACTCTAGAGTCTTTGCGGGAGAATCTGCTGGCAAGATTCTAGAAGCTGCTGGCCCTCCTTGGCTCTTAGGCTTCTTCCTCCACCCTCCTGGCCAGTGGTAGTGGGCAGGGTCCTTTTCATACCGTCATCTCTCTTCCGGTTCCCTCTCCCATGTTGAAGGCCCCTAGTGACGACATTGGGCCCACTCTGATAATCCAGGATAATCTCCCTAAGATCCTTAAATTAACCACATTGGCAAATCCCTTTTGCCAGATAAGGTATAACACACTCAGCTGGGTGCAGTAGCTCACACCTGTAACCCTAGCTACTCAGGAGGCCAAGTGGGAGGATCACTTGAGGCTAGGAGTTCAAGACCAGCCTGGGCAATCTAGTGAGACCCTCTCTCTAAACATTTTTTTGTAATTAGCTGGGTATCACACACCCCTATGGTCCCAGCTACTCAGGAGGCTAAGGTGAGAGTATTGCTTGAGCCCAAGAATTCAAGGCTGCAGTGAGCTATGATTATGCCACTGCACTCCAGACTGGGTGTGCACAGAACACGACTGCAAATCTTTAAAAAAAAAAAAAGTTAAAAAAAAAAGGTAACATATAGAGATGTCTTTGTGGGAAGGGGTATTATTCTGCCTGCCACCCCAGCTTGAATATTACTATTACTGGCTCCCTACGGGACTGGAATCATCCACCCTCAAAGCACTGGGTTTTCCTCCCCCTATAGATCCCAGCACCATGCCTCAAACACAGCAGGCCCTTTATGTGCTTGTGGGGAACTGAATAAATGCAGGAAGGCTGTTTGGTGGGCACAGAAACCGAGGTTCATGGTGGGGTGGTGCCGCCTCCCCACAATCCATGAGCACGGTGGGAGGTCAGAGCCTTTTCTTTTGCACCAGCCCCTGTGTCAGAGCCTCTGGAAATGGGACCAGCCCCCTCCCAAGAGGCCTGATCCCCAGAATGGGGCTCCTACCTCCCTCTGTCCTGTTGAAGGGCTTTCAGACTATGTTAACACACCACACATCACACCACACACACACACACACACACAGATACACAGGCTGTCCTTAAACTGAGCATCCCAACCCACAATCTAAGGACAGGACAGCGACAATGTCAGTCACTGATTGGAGGGAAAAAAGGAGCCCTGAGTCCCAGCCCCAGCTCAGGCAAAAACTGTGGGCAGCGGAGCAATCACTGCCTTTCTCTGGGCTGCAGCTAAATGTGGGGTTGGACTAGACGCTTGGCACAAGCCTGCCAGCGTGAAGACTCCAGTGCTCTAGAACTCTAAATTTCATTTATTCTACAAATATTTCTTTTTTATGTCAATTTATTTTTAAATTTTATTTTGTTTTTTATTTTTTGAGACAAAGTCTCACTCTGCTGTCCAGGCGGCAGTGCAGTGGCACAATCACAGCTCATGGAGCCCTTGACTTCCCGGGTTCAGATGATCCTCCCACCTCAGCCCCCCAAATAGCTGAGATTACAGGCATGAGCCACCGCACCCGGCCAATGTATTTTTAAATTTCTAAAAAAAAAAATTTATGGACAATAATAGTTGTACCTGTGTATACATATATTCCTTTTGACCTTAATTGCACATAGGTCAAGGTCAGGCCCTGGAGACAGTGACGGGCTAACAGGGGCACAGAGTTTGCAGAGTCGTAGGGAGACTTGCAATGAGCAAGTAAACAAACAAATGAATGTCTAACTGCAAAGTGGGCTAAGAGTTGGGAGCGGTAGTTCAGGGGCCAAAAGAGCACCTGGCTGGGAGGCTAGTCTGGCCCTGAGCTTCATAGGGGCCTCCGTGAGGAGGTGACAGTGGAGCTGCTCTTGAAGATGAGGAGGAGGCATTTAGAAAGTCAAGGACACAAGAGCGTGCTCAGCCACCAGCAGCACATGCAAAGGCCCTGAGGTGGGCAGCTGCGCAGCACCTTCCAGGCAGCCCCTGAAGATAATTGCCATTGCAGGAGTCCAGGAGCCAGGTCTGCAGGCACCAGGAGCTCTGCCTGTTTTGTGAACCGCTGTAACTTCGGCATCCAGGACAGTGCCTGGAACACCGTTGGTGCCCATAAATGCTGGTAGACTGTGTGAATGACCGCTGTGATCTCCACGGCTGCATTTGCAGGTTTTCACCAGATAGCACTCTGAGGGTTCGCTGCAGCGGCTCCTCGTTCATTCTAAGGGCCTCACATTCCACGTTCTCCAGTTTGGGGGCCTGCTGTGGCCTGGCCGGATGCTCCCTGTGGCCTGCCCTACCGTGGCTCCCAGGGGCACAGGCAGGCTTCGCGGCTCACTTGTAGCCTGTAATTTCAGAGGCATAGAGTGGCACCTGGGCCCTCTGCCCAGCCTAGAAGCGGTTCAGAGACCTCACCCTGCACCCACTGTGCAATTAGCTGCCAGGGTCCACGCCCTGCTGGGCAGCCACGGCTAGGGAGGTAAGGAGGGTGAAGGAAAAATCACCCCACCTCGGCCTCTGCCAGGGTCCTCCCATCTGTGCCTAGGGCGGCCACCCTGCCCACCACAGCCCCCAGCTCCAGCCCCTTGTGGGTGCAGGGCCTTTTCTAATTACACAGCCCTGGTGGCCAGTGGAGCCTGTCCTCTGGGCAAAAATAGGCCCAGCCTTTCTTGTGGCAAGAGAGGCCTGGGCTGTGGCCCCATTACGACACAGGCCTGGCCTTTGGAAGGACACCCATGGAGTGGCCTCTCGCCTGGTGCTCCAAGGAGGAAGAGTAGCTTTATCCCTGAGGACCCTGGCAGAGACCCGAGATGGGGTGGGTTTCTCCCTCACCGTCCCTGCCTCCCTGGCATGGCTGCCCAGCAGCGCAGAGTTCTAGGTGTGTTGTGAAACCTCCTTGGGCCTCAGTTTTCCCACCTGTAAACCAGACATTTTTGCTTATTTCCCAGCTGTTGACTGAGCACCCGTGTGTGTCAGGAACTGTGCTGGGCACAGAGGGACAGCAGCATAGGAGACAGATGCTGCCACACCTTTGCTTGAGCAGTTGCCTCTGCCCGAAGCACTGTCCTCCCCAACCCCTTTGCCTGACCACCCCTACACACCCTGTATCTATGTCCATCACCATCTCCGGGAAGCCCTCCCTGAATGCCAGCCTCTGGAGAAGAGCAGCAGCCTCCTCTACACCCCTGGCTTGGAGCCCTGCGCACACTGAGCTATAATGCCCTGTTTACATGCATCTCTAGATTGGGAGCTTCTCAGGGCCAGAATCCAGGCCTTTACGGTCACTGTGTTCATGTCACTCATGCCTGGAATACAGCAGATGCTCAATAAATGCCCTCTCACTAGCCAGTGCAATCTGCCTGTGCTATCGAGGGGAAACCGAGGCTCGGGAAGGAGACAGGATTCGCTGGGGATACACTGACATTATTTTGCTTGTTCGTGGGTTGATTTAACCAATATTTACTGGGCAACTGTTCCACACCAGCTCCTGCAAGGACACTGAGGGGTAGCCAAGAGCAAGACAGACCAGACCCCCACCTCAGAGAGCTCCGGGTGAGGGAGGCAGACGAGAAACAAATCAGCCAGCACAGAGGGAAGACAGCCCTGTGCTGTGAAGTGCTGTCAGGGGAACGGAACGGACCTGGAGACAGGGAACAGCTGGGAAGCTATTTCAGTGATTGTGCTCAAGGATGGCCTCGAGACAGGTGTCCGGATGGACACCTGCAGAATCAGGAGAACCAGGCATGCAGGAGCAGGAGGGAGAGCTTCCAGGCCGAGGGGAGCAAGCGCGAGGGCCCTGAGGCGGAAAGGGCTGGGCATGAAATCTCCTCTGGGGAAGCAAGACTGAGCGCTGCTGATCCATTCTGGTCAGGGGCTGTTAGAGCTGGGAAACTGGGAGACCGATGGTAGCCCCTGGCTCTGCCCCTCCCACACTGTGACCTGAGCCTCAGTTTCTCTTCCTAGACCAGGAAGGGTCAGAGGAGGCGTCTGTGAGCTCTCAGGTTCTGTGATTCTCAGCGCATTTGCCACCTGTTTCAACAACCCACCTTGTCCCACCCCCAGCAAATAACTGGATGCTGGTGGGAGAGGAAAACGGCACAGCCACTTTGAAAAACCGGTGTGGTGGTTTTTGTATAGTTAACCATCCACTTCTGGTCTGACCCAGCAATCTCCCTCCTAGGCATTATCTGAGGGAAATGAAAACACACATCCATGTAAAGACAGAAACACAAAAGATACAAGTGTCCATGGCAGCTTTATGCATAACAGCAAAAAGACCTGGAAGCAACCCAGAGGTTCATCAATAGGAGAACAGATGCACAGATGGTGCGGTGCCATGCTCGCGTGATGGAATACTCCTCACCAGTGACCAATGGTGCCATGCTCGCGTGATGGAATACTCCTCACCAGTGACCAATGGTGCCATGCTCGCGTGATGGAATACTCCTCGCCAGTGACCAATGGTGCCATGCTCGCGTGATGGAATACTCCTCGCCAGTGACCAATGGTGCCATGCTCGCGTGATGGAATACTCCTCGCCAGTGACCAATGGTGCCATGCTCGCGTGATGGAATACTCCTCGCCAGTGACCAATGGTGCCATGCTACCATGATGGAATACTCCTCACCAGTGACCAATGGTGCCATGCTCGCGTGATGGAATACTCCTTGGCGCCATGCTTGCGTGATGGAATACTCCTCATCAGTGACCAATGGTGGCATGCTCGCGTGATGGAATACTCCTCACCAGTGACCAATGGTGCCATGCTCGCGTGATGGAATACTCCTTGGCGCCATGCTTGTGTGATGGAATACTCCTCATCAGTGACCAATGGTGCCATGCTTGCGTGATGGAATACTCCTCACCAGTGAACAATGGTGCCATGCTCGCGTGATGGAATACTCCTCACCAGTGAACAACGGTGCCATGCTCGCGTGATGGAATACTCCTCACAAGTGAACAACGGCGCCATGCTCATGTGATGGAATACTCTTCACCAGTGAACAACGGTGCCACACTCATGTGATGGAATACTCCTTGGCGCCATGCTCGCGTGATGGAATACTCCTCACCAGTGACCAATGGTGCCATGCTTGCGTGATGGAATACTCCTCACCAGTGACCAATGGTGCCATGCTCGCGTGATGGAATACTCCTTGGCGCCGTGCTTGCGTGATGGAATACTCCTCATCAGTGACCAATGGTGGCACGCTCGCGTGATGGAATACTCCTCACCAGTGAACAATGGCGCCATGCTCACGTGATGGAATACTCCTCACAAGTGAACAATGGTGCCATGCTCGCGTAATGGAATACTCCTCACCAGTGACCAGTGGTGCCATGCTCGCGTGATGGAATACTCCTCACCAGTGAACAATGACACCATACTTGTGTGATGGAATACGTCTCACCAGTGACCAGGAACAGGGGTGGACAAATGCCATAGACACGTGGAGCAAAAGAACCCAATCCAAAAGAGCACACATGTCTCCATGAAGTTCTAGAACACAGGCAAAACTAGTAGGCCAGGCAAGGTGGCTCATGCCTGTAATCCCAGCACTACAGGAGGTGGAGGCAGGGAAATTGCTTGAGGTCAGGAGTTCAAGACCAGCCTGGGCAACATATGGAGTCTCCCATCGCTACAAAAAAATTTTAAAGGTAGCCAAGTGTGGTGGTAATCATCTGTAGTCCCAGCTACTCAGGAGGCTGATCCAGGAGGATCGCTTGAGCCCAGGGATCAAGGCTGCAGTGAGCGGTGATCATGCCACTGCACTCCAGCCTGGACAACAGAGTAAGAAAACTAAACTAAGCTATGGGGTCAGAAGTCAGAAGAGCAATTACCCATGGGGAATACTGCCTACGAGGGGCACAGGGACCCTTCTGGGGTGGACCTGTGTAAGAGCTATACCTAGTTAGTGTAAGCTGGGTGGCTAGGTGGGTGGTTAGTGGTGGTTAAGTGGTTAGGTGGTGGTTAGTGGTTATTAGGTGGGTGGTTAGCTGGTTAGGTGGGTGATTAGTGGTCAGTAGGTGAGTGATTAGGTAGGTGGGTAGTTAGTGGCCATTAGGTGAATTATTAGGAGGTTAGGTGGGTGGTTAGTAGTGGCTAGAGCTGGTTAGGTGGGTGGGTAGTTAGGTGAGTGGTTAGTGGTGGCTAGGTGGTGAGTTAGGTGGTTAGGTGGGTAGTTAGTGGTGATTAGGTGGTTAGGGTAGTGGTTAGTAGTGCTTAGGTGGATGATTAGGTGGGTGGTTAGTGGTGGTTAGGTAGTTAGGTGGGTGGTTAGTGGTGGTTAGGTGGGTGATTAGTATAGTTAGTGGTGGTTAGCTGGGTGGTTAGTAGTGGTTAGGTAGGTGGTTAGGTGTTAGGCAGGTGGCTAGTGGTGGTTAGGTGGGTGATTAGTGCTAGTTAGGTGGTTAGTGGTGGTTAGGTGGATGATTAGTGGTGGTTAGGTAGTTAGGTGGGTGGTTAGTGGTGGTTAGGTGGGTGATTAGTATAGTTAGTGGTGGTTAGCTGGGTGGTTAGTAGTGGTTAGGTAGGTGGTTAGGTGTTAGGCAGGTGGCTAGTGGTGGTTAGGTGGGTGATTAGTGCTAGTTAGGTGGTTAGTGGTGGTTAGGTGGATGATTAGTGGTGGTTAGGTGGATGGTTAGTGGTGGTTAGGTGGGTGGTTAGCAGTGGTTAGGTAGGTGGTTAGTGGTGGTTAGGTGGGTGATTAGTGGTGGTTAGGTGGTTAGTGGTGGTTAGGTAGATGGCTAGCGGTGGTCAGGTGGGTGGTCAGTAGTGGTTAGATAGGTAGTTAGTGGTGGTTGGGTGGTTAGCAATGGTTAGGTTGGTGGTTAGTGGTGGTTAGGTGGGTGGTTAGGTGGTTAGGCAGGTGGTTAGGTTGGTGGTTACTGGTGGTTAGGTGGATAGTTAGTGGTGTTTAGGTGGATGTATGCATGGAAAAATCAAGCTGTGCTCTTTAGATGTGTGTACTTCATGTAGGTTGACTCCTTTAAAAGATTTTTTTAAAAAATAACAAAGCACCCTGCATCCCTTTCTTTCAGGGGAAGTGTCCCCCAGCCTGAAGACTGGGGGGTCTCGGAACTTCTGGTGGCTGCTGCAGTGGCCCGGCCAGCTGCAAACTCCATGTCAACATTTACATTCCCCAGGGCCCAGTGTACGAAGCGGCTTCATCAGCCAGCATGGTAGCCAGCTGGGCCCGGCAGGAATGGAAAGGCTTGCTGCACTGCAGACATGGCTCTGGTGCCCAGCTCTGCCAACCGTTCGCTGGTGCCCTTGGGCCAGTCACTGCCAGGAGCCTCCCTGGCTGGCACGAGAAGGAATGGAGGTGATGCTTCTGAACGTGCTTTGCAGCTGTGGTGGAAATGGGGGCCCGTCTGTCTTCGAGTCCTTGAGCAGGAGAGGGGCTAAGGGAGAGTGAGAAGTGGAGAGGGCTTGAAGCTGAACTGCAGGGGCCCCGAGCTACCGAATTCTCAGGTAAGTCACCTTGCATTTCTCCTGCTCTCCCTCCACCTCCTCGCTTCACACGGAAACCATCTCTTTCCTCTTCCTCTCCCCTTCCCTCCTTTCCTTCCCCTCCCTGCTCTTTCCCTTCTTTTCCCTTCCCTCCCTTCTCCTTCCCTCCCTTCTGCATCCTCCCCCTCCCTCCTCTCCTCCTCCTAACCTCCTTCTCCTTCCTCCCCTCCTCTTTCTCTCTCCCCCTTCCTTTCCCTTCCTTCATCTCTCGCTCTCTCTCAACAAATACTTACTAAGCACATACTATGTGCCAGTTTCCAGGCAAAAAACAACACAGATTAAAAATCTCTATCCTAGCCAGGTGCGGTAGCTCATGCCTGTAATCCCAGCACTTTGAGAGGCCGAGGCAGGCAGATCACCAAAGGTCAGGAGTTTGAGACCAACCTGGGCAACATGGCGAAAACCTGTCTCTACAAAATATACAAAAATTAACTAGGCATGGTGGCACTTGCCTGCAGTACCAGCTACTTGGGTGGCAAAGGTGGTAAGATCACTTGAGTCCAGGAGGTCCAGTCTTCAGTGAGCTGTGAGCATGGGTGACCTAGTGAGATCCTGTCTCGGAAAAAAAAAGAAAAATTCCTGTCTCAGCCAGGTGCAGTGGCCCACACCTGCAATCCCAGCACTTTCTGAGGCTGAGGCGGGAGGATCACTTGAACCCAGGAGTTTGAGACCAGCATGGATGTCATGGCAAAATCCTGTGTCAGTCGGGCGCGGTGGCTCACACCTGTAATACCAACACTTTGGGAGGTCAAGGCGGGTGGATCACGAGGTCAACAGATCGAGACCATCCTGGTCAACGTGGTGAAACCCCGTCTCTACTAAAAATACAAAAATTAGCTGGGCATGGTGGCGCGTGCCTGTAATCCCTGCTACTCAGGAGGCTGAGGCAGGAGAATTGCCTGAACCCAGGAGGCGGAGGTTGCGGTGAGCCGAGATCACACCATTGCACTCCAGCCTGGGTAACAACAGCGAAACTCTGTCTCAAAAAAAAAAAATAAATAAAAAAACCTGTGTCTACCAAAAAAAAAAAAAAAAAAATTAGCCAGGTGTGGTGGTGAGCACCTGTAGTCCCAACTACTTGGGTGGCTGAGGAGGGAGGATCGCTTGAGCCTGGGAGGCAGAGGTTGCAGTGAGCTATGATTGCACTACCCTGGGCAACACAGCAAGACCTCGTCTCAAAAAAAAACACAAACAACAACAACAAAAAAAAAACTCCAGGTCCCTGCAGAGGGACTCCACAGAAGGAGGTCAAGCAATGAAAAGCTCACTTCGTCAGGTCTGGAGGAGGTGGGAGTCAGGATGGAGTAAACAAAGGAGGGGGGATGGCCTCCACCCAAAGGCCCTCAGGAGGCGGGAGATGTTCAGAGGAGGAGCCCCAGCAGAGGGAGGGGCAGTGCTAAGTCCTGAGGTTGGGGCATCTGCGTGTTCCAGGAGTGGAAGAGAGCCGGTGTAGCTGGAACAGAGTGAGTTAGGGGAGAGGGGGAGAATGTGGGGCCTCTGTGGGCATCGGCAGGGGTTTTGGCTTTTTACTACGAGTGAAGAAGCTCACCGTGGGTCCCCGAGTATGTGAAGTCTCACTGCTGTCTTCCTCTCTTCGTGTCAAGCTCCCTCATCCCCATCCTCACCGCCCCCACCCCATTCACACACAGGCACACTCCCGGGACCCTGATCAAGAGAGCGCAGAGCCCCATCTCTGGGGACTGGAAGGTGCTCTGCAGTAAGACCCCACGAAGGTGACCAGCCCGGCCAACATGGTGAAACCCCACTCAAAATACAAAAATTAGCCAGACATGCTTGCTTGAGCCCTGGAGGTGGAGGTTGCATTGAGCCGAGATTGTTCGACTACACTCCAGTGTGGGCAACAGAGCAAGACTCTGTCTCAAAAAAAAAACAAGACTCATGAAAGTCATGCAGGACCCCAGGCCTCCCTTGGCTCCCTCCACACCTGACACCAGCTTCCAACCCAGCTGTGGCTAAAAACTTGGCACCTGGGGGTTCCTGACCAGCCACCTCCTCCAGGCAGCTGCCACAAGCCAGCCTCCTGCCCCTTAGCCTAGGGACAGCCTCACAGAGATGGTCTTCCACGATGCCCAGACCCACCCACAGGTGGGAAAGGGCCACATCGGGGGTGACAGGACAGAGGTAAAACCATCAGGATGAGCCAAAACCACCTGCCCTTCAGGGACTTCTGGGTTCTGCTGCCCTGAGCTGAATGACCTTGAGCTAAGTTGCTCAGGCACTCTGACCCTCAGTTTCCTCATCTGTTAAAATGGAGGTAATAACAACACCACTTCTCTGGGTTCTTGTGAGAATTCAGTGAGCCCGTGGCAACTGGCACTTGATAAAGATACTAATAATAACAGTAACAGCAACAGTAGTGACCCCTGGATGGAGAGTCTTTTTTTTTTTTTTTTTTTTTTTTTTTTGATACGGAGTCTCGCTCTGTCACCCAGGCTGGAGAGCAGTGGTACCATCTGGGCTCACTGCAACCTCCACCTTCCAGGTTCAAGAGCTTCTCCTGCCTCAGCCTCCCGAGTAGCTGGGATTACAGGCGCTTGCCACCATGCCCAGCTAATTTTGGAATTTTTAGTAGAGATGGGGTTTTGCGGTGTTGGGCAGGCTGTTATCGAACTCCTGGTCTCAAGTGATCTTCCCACCTTGGCCTCCCAAAGTGATGGGATTACAGGTGTGAGCCACCACACCCCGCTGACAGAGAGTCCTTATCATGCCATCTGGGCAGCAGCTAACACGGAAGCCTGGTATACAGCAGGCACTCCACAAGGCTACCGGGAGGAAAGGGGCAAAGTAGCCAGCCACCCAGCCCTATCTTCAGGGGAATGTGCGTGCAGACCCAGGGCTCGTCTCTCCGCTTTAAACACACAGCCCAGCTGGGACTCGGGTGCGTGAAGCCAATTGACCTTCCCAGGGCTAAGTCCAACCCTCGTGAGCTGGACACACGTGGGCGCTGGCCAGGGGGGATGGGCCCCAACAGCTGGAAACATCTGCTTTGAATTGTCGGTTGGAAGCACCAGCCAGGCGGCCAAGGAATTTGTGAGCTAATTTTAGGCCAAGAGACAGAGAGCTCTGCAGGGCGGGGTCTTGCTCCCCAAACCGCAGGGGCGGGGGCCGCAGGGGCCTCTAGGACGTGGAATCCTCCCTGGTACTCCTTGGAGAGTCCACGCTGACTGGGAAGCCGGGAACTCTCTCTCCCAGGATGAGGATTAATTGGCACCAACTGTGTGCCAGGCTGTCCACGCTCATCCCACCCTCCCCAATCCCTAGGAATAGAAAGGATGCTTCTCCCCATTTCCTGGGTGAGGAAGGGAGGCTGCCAGAGGTTAGCAAGTTGCCCAGGGTCATGTAACTGCTAAACAGTGGAGCCGGGATTCGAACCAGGGTTGCCGACTCCAAGCCTTAAACCTAAGCACTCCCCTCCCCCACCACGCTCTCTGCTCCTGCTGCTTACATTTTGGCAACACCATTGCCTCCTCCTCCGCCCCCACGCGCTGCGCTCCGTAAAGCTTCCCTTACTAGTCCCTTTATTCAGTTGTTTCCTGACTCCCTACCTTGTGCCAGGTGCCAGGCAGGGACAGGGAGCAAGTGGACATGAGGGCCAGAGGCCCCACCTGCAAGCAGTGCAAATCAATCAATATCACTCTGACAGTCACCAGCTCCTTGAAAGGAAAAGGGGGTGACCCAGTGAAGATCTGGGGCCAGGGCTGCAGAGTGGACCTCTCTGAGAAGGTGTCGTCCAAGCGGAGACCTGGAGGATGAGAAGATGCCAGCCATGCAGACTTCTGGGGACAAGGCCCCGGGCAGAAGAAACAGCACGTGCAAAGAGGCAGCACTACCCGTAAAAGAGCAGGAGCCTCGTGAGCCAGTGCAGAGTGGGCGGTGACGGGAGCTGTTCTCCACTCATTCATTCAAGACGACTGTCAACAGACAAGATGGCATCTCAGCTGGGCAGGAGTTGAGGTCCAGAAGCTTCTGCTGGTGGGATTAGACAGTCCCACTAGTCCGCACATTTGTGTCTAAAGATTTGCTGAGGGACTGCTGAATCTCTGGGGGAAATCACTTGAAGTCTGTCCCTCTCAGGGGCTCGGAGGTTGGGCACAGGCCAGGTAACAGGGACTCCAGAAACAGCTATCTCAAGGGAGCAGTGGACAGCTCAGAACCAGGTCTGAGACTGGCCGCCACTGAGAGCTCACCCTCACTCGGCCACCCTGGCAGTGTCCCTGTGCCTGTGAAAGGGGCTGTGCATGTGCCACTTCTGTGCTTAGGTCTCCCTGCCATGGGACCCTTTCCTTTCTCCTTTTTTCTTTCTTTGTTATTTTTTTTTTCTTTTTTTGAGACAGAGTTTTGCTCTTGTTGCCCAGGATGGAGTGCAATGGCGTGATCTCGGCTCACCGCAACCTCCATCTCCCAGATTCAAGCTATCCTCCTGCCTCAGCCTCCCAAGTAGCTGGGATTACAGGCATGTGCCACCGCGCCCAGCTGCTTTTGTATTTTTTTTAGTAGAGATGAGGTTTCTCCATGTTGGTCAGGCTGGTCTTGAACTCCCGACCTCGGTGACCTGCCCACCTTGGCATCCCAAAGTGCTGGGATTACAGGAGTGAGCCACCACGCCCGGCCTCCTTTCTCCCTTTTTTTTTTTTTTTTTTTTTTGGGCAGGAGCAGCAATAAGGCTGTCCCAATGCACATCTCAGTGTGGCATTCTGGTTCTGCCAACCTTGGGCATGGGTGTGCCCGGTTCTGGGGGCTTCCCATGTGTGCTAGAAAAGAGACAGCAATCACTGCAGCAACTGTGTTTATGACAACACAGCAGCCCCTCTGGGTTTCTAGAAATCTCTGGGAAGGGAGTTCTGGGGACCCCACACTGCTGATTGGGAACCCGCAGAGCTGGGTTTCTGTACCGTGGCACATTTGGGCTTCTGTGTTGTTGGGGGGGGCTGTCCTGTGCACTGTGGGATGCGGAGTGGTACCCCTGACCACCACCCACTAGATGCCCCCGGTTGTGACAAGCAAACGTGTCCCCAGACATTACCAAATGTCCCCTAGGGGGCAATATCGTCCCCAGGTGAGAACCACTAGCTCACAGCGCTCCTGTTCGGACGTGAATAGGATAACGTCTGGGGCCTCTAGATTCCCTAACACTTTTGAGTTTATTTCTGTCCATTTGGGAATATTAGGAAAACATCAAAAAGTTAAAAGAAGCAAATGAAGCTCACCCCAAGTTCTACACTCTGTGGCTAACCTCTCTGAATAATTTGGTATGTTTGCTTCTGGGCATGTTTTCTTTACACTTGGCAATCCTGCCAGCCACGGTCTATGGAGGACTTACCTTCCACCAGGCACCACGCAGAGCACTTTCCCTGCCAGTCTCATTAAATCCCCAACACCCCACAAGATGACGCTATGATTATCCCACTGTAACATCATTTAACATCACATCGTGGCCGTTTTTCCATATTATCCTTCGAAAACATCACTTTCAATTGCTGAATAATGTTTGATTGATCATACACCTGAGCCTGCCTCATTTTCTTTACCTCCTCCAAGCTGTTGGAATATTCCACACACATCTCTGAGTCAGCTCCTGTGGGCTAGGATCACACCAAAGGCTGAGGGCAAAGATGAGTCACAATTCCTTCCCACAAGCACACACCATTTCGTGGCCAGGGACTGACTGTGTGGGTGAGGGCATGAATGAGGGGCCCAGAGATCTTGTGTCCCCAAATGCTCAGCAATCGGGTCTCTGCCCACTTCTACCCCTCGGGGGCGCTGCAGCGTGACTGCCACAAAAGCCCTCAAGGCTAACCAGGTTTGGACCCTAATTCACACGATGTCTCAAACACAGAGGTTTGATCCTTTGTCGACTCTCTCTACAGGCAGTTGGGCTACATCCGTGAAAGACATTAGAGAGCTGATCGGCCGGGCGCCATGGCTCACGCCTGTAATCCCAGCACTTTGGGAGGCTAAGGTGGGCAGATCACTTGGGGCCAGGAGCTCAAGACCAGGCTGGTCAACGTGAAATCCCATCTCTACGAAAAATACAAAAAATTAGCTGGGCATGGTGGCCTGTGCCTGTAATCTCAGCTACTCGGGAGGCTAAGACAGGAGAATTGCTTGAACACAGGAGGCAGAAGTTGCAGTGAGCTGAGATCAAGCCACTGCACTCTAGCCTGGGAGATAGAGTGTGACTCTCTCTCTCACACACACACACACACACACACAAAGGTTGTTCACACAGGAGCTGTTTGTCATTATGTGGCTTCTCTCCCGGTAAATATGAAAAATATCCTATCATATGGGATGTGAGAACATCTTTGCCATTACCAAGAGAGGTCGATCGGAAAAGGCTCACATCCCTCCCGCTGCGTGGGCTCTCTCGGGTCAGTACCCATTACGTCCACCGGTTCATTCACCTGCACTCTGCCGGCCAGGTTGGGGTGCAGTGTTGCAGTCACAGCTCACTGCAGCCTTGACCCACCAGGCTCAAGCGATCCTCCCACCTCAGCTTCCTGAGTAGCTGGGACTACAGGTGTGCACCACCATGCCAGGCTAATTACTAAATTTTTTGTAGCGATGGGGTCTCACCATGTTGCCCAGACCCAGGCTGGTCTTGAACTCCTGGCTCAAGTGATCCTCCCTCCTCAGCTTCTCAAAGTGTTGGGGTTGCAGGCGTGAGCCACAGGAACAGCCAGGCTGCATGTTGTACTGTGTGATTCCAATGATAGGATATTCTGGAGAGGACCCGTGGTTTCCCTTGTTGGGGAGGGAAGGATTCGAGGGGCTCGCAGGAATCCTCTGATATGATGGAAACGTGTCTTATTTTGGGGAGCCATTGATAGTCTCTGAGCAGGGGAACATCCACAGAAGGGAAGGACACTCACAGGGGACCTCCAGGCGGTGTGGCTTCCGTAGACCTTCCCGTCGCCTGGTCTCAGGGAGGGGCAGGGACGGCAGCTGTGGGAGCTCCAAGGAGATGGCCGAGGCGCGCTGCCCTCACACACGCCTCGGCAGACCTCTGGGCTCCCACAGCCTCGTGAATTCTCCCCAGATCTGCTTCTGGCTCCTCGGCTGTCCCTCCAGTGGGAACTAATACAGATAGCTCCCATCTCATAGAAGGAGAGCATGGGGCCTGAGAAGGTGGTGGCATGCCCAAGGTCTCATAAGAGTGAGTCCAGGGACGGTGGAATGAGGCAGCACCCTCTGCTCCCTCTGCAATCCTTGGCATAACCTCCTCCCTGGCACCCAGCCCTGTAGAGGCTTCATGGACGGGCCGTGCCCAGTGACTGCCTCCCAGTGACCCTCTCTCCCAGCTGGGGATGCTATGAGCACAGAGTGGCCCCCAGAGAGGAGCTTTGCCACTGACAAGAAGTCACACCAGGACCTGGCTTGGAGAATTGGAGATTTGGAGATCTGGGGACTTCCCAACCCCTTCTCAAGGAGCCAGATTTTAGTGGCTGGTGGCCCCAGAAAGTTTTAGGAGTTTAGTCCCCAATCCGTGATTTTTTCACGCTGTGTAGCCTTAGGTAAGTCACTGAACCTCTCTGGGCCTCCTTTTGCTCATCCATAAAATGGGGTTAAAAATAAGACCTAACCTCACAGGGTAGGTCGACTTCTGCTTTGTCGAGGGTAACTGTTTACAGTGCCTGGGGCCCTGTGACCGTCCCATGTTACAGTGTCGAGGGTAACTGTTTACAGTGCCCCAGGCCCTGTGACCATCCCATGTTACAGATGAGGACCGTGAGCTTGGAAGGACACATGGCAAAGGCAGAACCAAGTGTCAGACTGACTTCTGTCTCCTTCCGTAGTCTCCGGGGAATGAAAATTCCTGCCTTGTGTGACTCTTATCTGAGTGGGAGGGACAAATAACAGTGGCCACTTGGGGGCATGAGCAAACAGAGGCTTCCCTTTTACACACGAAAAGGTTGAGGCCCCAAATGGAGGAGGAATAGCCTGGAGTTACCTATTGGCTGGCCAGGCTGGTCTCCGTGCCCAGGACTGGGGCAAAGATGGGGTGAAATACTGCCCTGCAGGAAGCAGGGCGATGGGGGAGCCCAGAGACATGGCTGGATCTAGGAAGCTCTCCAGGGCCTGGGAGAGCTGAGCCCTAAGAGTGGAGAAATAAGGCAGAGGGGGCAGGAGGCACGGAGCACGGGTGAGGAGGAGGGAGGGGGCCAGTTTGCCCAGACAGGCAGAGTATAGGCGAGTGGGCAGCAAGCGAGGAAGCTGGAAACTTCTGTGGACTTGGGCACTGGGGCGCCATCGATAGTCTCTGAGCAGGGGAACAGCCACAGAAGGTGAGGACACTCACAGGGGACCTCCAGGCGGTGTGGCTTCCTTAGGCCTCCCCGTCACCCATTCCCTGCGAGGCGCAGGGACAGCAGCCGTGGGAGCGCTAAGGAGCATGCCCACAGCCCTCTGCCCGCCCTCATGCCTTGGCAGACCTCTGGGCTCGCACAGCCTTGTGAATTCACCCGCCTGCTTGCTGATTGCTTGTCTTGCTTCTGGAGGTATATTTTATACACGGTAAAAAGCACCGATTGTAAAAATGCAGCTCAATGAGTTTTGGCAAATGCAGACACCTGTATGGCAACCAACCAATCAAAAATAAAACATGCTTCCATCGTCCCAAAGGGTTCCTGCGAGCCTCTCCTAACCATTTCCCACCCCTGAGAATAACCACTGATCTTTCCCAGAACTTCTTATTATTGAAATCACACAATATAGCAAACAGCCCAGCCGTGGCTCATGCCTGTAACTCCAACACTTTCGGAGGCTGAGGCAAGAGGATCAGCTGAACCAGGAGTTCAAGACAAGCTGGGATTGGGCAACATAGCAAGACCCCATCTCTACAAAAAACTTCAGTAATTAGCCTGGCGTGGTGGCACACTCCTGCAGCCTCCGCTACTCAGGAAGCTGAGGCAAGAGGATCGGGAGCTTGGCAGGTCAAGGCTGCAGTGAGCTATGATTGTGCCACTGCACTCCAGCCTGGGTGACAGAATGGGACCCTGTCTCTAAAAAGAAAAAGAAATGCAGCCTTTTGTGTCTAGCTTCTTTCGTTCAGCATGGCGTCTTCAAGATTCGTCCATGTTGGTGTGTATATCAATGCGTCACTCCTGTTTATTCAGAGTAATGTTTCCTTGCATGGATTTCCTTGCAATCTGTGTCTTGCCCCAGCCCACAGCAGACATTCCCACCCTCTTCCATCAGCACCCCCAGGACACCTTTATCCATTCACCAGCTGATGGACATTTGGGTCGTTTCCAGTTCGGGGATCTTATAAACAAAGCTGCTGTACGCACTTGTACCAGTCTGTGTAGGAACCTCTGTTTTCATTCTCTTGGGGAAATATCTAGGAATGGATTTCTGGCTGGGTGGTGAGTACGTGTCTAACTTTACAAGAAACTGCCCAGCTGGTTTCCAAAGCGGCTGAATCATTTCGCATTTCCACCAGCAACATGTGAGTGTTCTAGCTTCTCCCCCTCCTCACCAGCACTGGGTGTTGTCCGTCTTTCTAATTCTAGTTCTGCTGGAGGGTGTGAAGTGGCATCTGACTGTGGCTTTAATTTGCATTCCCCTCATGGCTAATGACCTCAAGCATCTTTTGCAACAGCTTTCCTGGAACCTCCACCTGGAGGTTGAGCAGGCCCTGAGACTTGACTTGGCTGAACCCCAGGTCAGGACACTCCTCTCACCACCAGCCCCACAACCTCCTCCTTCCATGGCTTTCCCAGCCATCCCGTGGTGCCCCTATCAGGAAAGCTGCCCAAGTCAGAAACCTGAGCTTTCAGCCTCCTTCTTCCTCACTTCCAACCCATCAGCAACTCCTACCCTTCCTTATTCTCAATTATCTCCCGATTCCACACTTGCCTTGCACCCTGCTCTACCTCAGACTCCCTTCGTCCTCACACAGCCTCTTCCTCCTCCCTGCAGCCACCCTGGCTCCTTCCAGCTGCCTCCACCTTGTCCGTTCCCCTAGTGAAAACTCCTGTGCCCATGCTGTTCCCACTGCCCGGAACTTTCTTCCCTTTATCCCTTCCCTCCCAAGTCAACAACTCTGCATCCTTCAAGTTCCAACCATCATTTTCCTGACCCACGCCCCCTCCCCCAGGTCTGACCCCACTGCTCTCAGCATCTCTCCTCTGGGCTCAGGCCCAGCCATGATCTGGTGATCATTTGATTAATCTGTCCCCCTCTAGACCATGAGCCCCACAGGGTGCCACCAGGCCTGTCCTGCTCACATGGCATCGCAGGGCCTCTCACAGTGCCTGGCACATCCATAGCAATCTGTGGCTTGGTTGAGTGGCAAAGAGGGATGGGATCTGGAGGAAGAATTTGGGGAGCCCCTGCCAGATCAGCGGCTGGATGAACTACCCCCAGGGGTGGCAGCCCCAGCCTGCAAAGAGACAAGGGACCCGGAACAAACTGAGCCCGCCATCGCCCGCCCCCCGTTTCCTGTCTGCCCTCCTTCCTTCCCTGCTGGCAGAGCTGAAGTCAGCACAGTGTGCTTTTCTAACCGTGCGACCTGCTGCAGCACGTGGCTCAGCTTTCTGAACCTCAGTTTCCCTGGCAAGAAAATGGAACAATCATGGCACCCCTATTATAGGGTTGTTGTGAATCCTAAATGAGATCATGCAGACAAACTGGCAAGGTTCTAGGTAAGCAGTAGGTGCTCAGTAAAGGCCAGCTGCTTGCCCCCGGCCATGCCTCTTCATCCTGGGCCTCAGCTCTGCTGTGTTGCATTCTCTGCAAGGAGAGGGCTGCACTGTACTCAGTTACCCTCCCAAGTAGCAGCACCTTCCCTCAGCAGCCAGGAGCCACAAAGGGTGACAAATGGGGGACTTCCAGGCTCCAGGGCAGGTCAGCAGGGCTGAGGTTTGGGGCATGGGATTCCCCCAGAAGCCCGCTGTGATCTCAAGGACAGCGTGACACAGAGCTAAGATCCTGGCTTTTAGGTCTGGGCTCCGATCTCATGATCCTCCCATGTGACCTGGAGCAGGTGATTCCACCTAGCTCTCAGCCTCAGTTTCATCATCTATAAAATGAGGAGAATACTAGAACCTCCTGTGAAAGCTGTTTGAAGGGATTTACAGTGATATTGCAGCCTGGTGTGCATTCGGGATGTGTTTGCTGAATGAGTGAGTGGGGTGATCCAGGCTGGCGAAGTTCAAGGGCATGAGAGGGCCAGGGAGGAGAGGAGGGCCCGGGTGTGCAGGAGCCAGACTGCATCTGCAGGTGAGAGCTAATCAATAACATTTTCAGAACTTTGTGTCAGTTGTTTAATAAATTAAATTCTATTATATTAAAAGCCAAGATCATCAGTACTGAAAACTCACCAATTCCTAATACTTTTACTACATTATTCGGTAATCATTGCTCTTGTTACTAACATCTGTTGTATCATCGCCTATGTAATGAATGGTTGGTAGCTCAAAATTAGCCGCGGGAGTATTTACATGGAGGACATTGGCAAACGCTACAGATCAGGGCTTTTTCCGATTGGAGGCCAGTTGTTAAAAACTTACCAGCACGCCACTGGATTTGGGGCTCCTTTCTGACTAAAGGATCTCCAAGTCTGCACCGAGGGAATCTCAGGCTTCCACCTGCTCTAAGAGCTGGCGGCGGGCGCCCCCTGGTGGCCGTTTTGAGCACCCAGTACCGCCCACCCTGAATGAAACCCCTCACCTTGGAGAGAACTGCAAAGGGAAGGTAGCCCTCTTCCAACAGAGCTGGAAAGCCGTGGTCACACAGCATCCTCAGCAGCTGTCAGGGACTAGGGGAAAGGCCCCAGAAAGACGGGGTGACAAGATCCCCTGGGAAGCCACTCAGAGGCCCCCACGTCCTTCAGCCTGAGTCCACAGCTCCCAGCTGTGAAACCTTCAGCTCCCCTTCTGATTTTTCTGATCCCTCCCAAAGGGGAGGTAGACTCAGTTTCTCCTGACCCGTCAAACTGCCGTCCCGGGTGTTACCTGCCCCAGCCCACGACAGGCACTCCCACCGCTTCCATCAGCATCCCAAGACACCTTCCTGTGTGTATCAGGAAGGTGTCAACACACCTGCCTGTGTGTATCCGATTTGACCGTTCTAGGGCAGACAGTGCGTTTCCGACATGTGCGGACCCTCTCCCCACTCCTCCCGACGCCGTCCCGGGGCCCCTCCCCCGACAGCTCTTTCCTGCTTTTCCTTGTCTCTCTTCTTCCCTCCAACCCATCTCCCGAGCCACAGCCAACCCCTCTCCCGAGCCACAGCCAACCCCTCTCCCGAGCCACAGCCAACCCCTCTCCCAAGCCACAACCAACCCCTGCCAGACCCCGCCTTCTCTGTGAAAGCTCCTCTTTCAGCCTAAACCTTCGGGGGCAAGAGGGGATGTCCTTCACCTCCAAAGAGACCATCGAAGGTATTTCTCTTTTCTTTTTCTTGTCTGTTTTTTGTTTGGTTTGGTTTTTGTTTTTAGACAGCCTTTCACTCCTGTTGCCCAAGCTGCAGTTCAATGGCGCAGTTCAACGGCTCACTGCTACCTCCACCTCCCAGGCTCAAGCGATTCTCCCACCTGAGCCTCAAGAGCAGCTGGGACTGCAGGCGCACATCACTGCACCTGGCTCATTTCTGTATTTCTTTTTGTAGAGACGGGGTTTCACCATGTTGGCCAGGCTGGCCTCAAACTCCTGAACTCAAGCAATCCTCCCGCCTCAGCTTCCCAAAGTGCTGGGATTATAGGCATGAACCACTATGCCCGGCCTGAGGTATTTTTCTGGAAGAAAAAAAAAAAGATAATCCCCTGAGATTACTTTTATCCCTCTTCTAAAAGGTAGAAAAGAGTCTGTTTTAAGCCGCAACTTCCTTCTCTCTATATGGAAATGACTGGCAGGTATTGGGACGCAGAAGACGAAGAAAGAGTCCTCTCCAAACCTTGGTGTTCTAGTCTGATGGAAACTGCCTTTGCAAAAATTACAACTGAGGAAATTATGGCAGTAAAAGAGAACAGACCTAACAGACTCCACCTTGCTTCCAACCTTTAAGCTGTCCTTGTTCATTCCTTCCCAAAGTTAGGCTGAACTAACTTTGGGAAAGAATTCAGTTCATGCTTTGACCCTGAAACAAAATTGATAACAGCCCTTTCCCCGAAAAGCCCCCCTGCTTGCCTGGGACCAGTCTACCTTTGCAGGACTGACAAATGAGCTACAAGATTAGAAATGATGGTTTAGGGGTCATGCAGCCTCTGGCTCCAAGAGATGAAACCTCCCCAGATTTCTCCTGGGGATAGCATCGGTGTTGTAAAACCTTAAATCACTGCTTGAGATAGTTTGTAATTCCTGCAGTGGATGGATCAGCGGACACCACCCAGCCCGGTAACCTGACTCAACCAGTTCTGCCATCCCGCCTGGGACCAGAAGACATTAAGAAAACCTCACTTGGGCCCTCTATGATTCCATCTCCAACCTGACCAATCTGCACTCCCCACTTCCCAACCCCTTACCCACCAAATTATCTTTAAAAATTCTGATCCCTGAGTGCTCGAATGCTCAGGGAGACTGATTTGAGTAATAATAAAACTCCCAGCTGGGTGTGGTGGCTCACGCATGTAATCCCAACACTTTGGGAGGCAGAGGCAGGTGGATCAGAGCGTCAGGAGTTTGAGACCAGCCTGGCCAGTATGGTAAAACCTTATCTCTACTAAAAATACAAAAATTAGCAGGGTGTGGTGGCGGGCACCTATAATCCCAGCTACTTGGGTGGCTGAGGCAGAAGAATTGCTTGAACCTGAGAAACAGAGGTTGCAGTGAGCCAAAATTGCACCACTGTACTCCAGCCTGGGCAACAGAGTGAAACTCCATCTCAAAAAAAAAAAAAGAAGAAGAAAAATCCCCTGTCTTGATAAATCGGCCCTGTCTAGGCAGCAGACAGGGTGAACCCATTGGGCGGTGACCTGACCCTCACAAGGTCAGTGCAGGTTTTGAATGGGATAATGCAAGTGTTGCTTAAATAGCGGGGCCAACCTAGTTTGCTGAGTTTCGTGGAATATGGGACTTTCAATGCTAAAATCAAGAAAGTCCTGGGCAAACCGGGAAGACTGGTCGTCCTATGCTTAAAATCAGGCATCGGCAAACTGACAGAGCTGAAATGAGCTTGCCGCCCATTTATAAATAAAGCTTTATTAGAACACAGCCATGCCCATTCATTTATGGACATATTGTCAGTGGCTGCTTTTGTACTACAAGGACAGAGTTGAGGTGTTGCAACAGAGGCTATGGTGTCACAACAGCTAAAGCCTACAATATTCACTGTCTGGTCCTTTAAGAAAAAGTTTGTCAGCTTGACCTTTCCCACCATGTCACAGCAAATCAGTGCTTCTCTGAGTTGTACAAAAGGTTGCAGGCTGCACCGAGGCTCACCGATAAGCTACTGGCTATTCATGGGGACAGGGCCTGAGTGAACAGGAGAGGTCAGGGTGAGCTTCTGGAGAATGGTAAAGATTCTGTGCTTGGCCAGGCTTTAATCAGTCGGGCCCCTGAGTCCTCTCCTAAGCCCATTTGTGCACTTTCTTGTAAAATTCAGTTCTGGGCCAGGCGCGGTGGCTCATGCCCGTAATCCCAGCACTTTGGGAGGCCGAGGTGGGTGGATCACCTGAGGTTGGGAGTTCGAGACCAGCCTGACCAACATGGAGAAACCCCATCTCTACTAAAAACACAAAATCAGCCAGGTGTGGTGGCGTGCACCTGTAATCCCAGCTACTCGGAGGCTGAGGCAGGAGAACTGCTTGAACCCCAGAGGCGGAGGTTGCGGTGAGTCGAGATCACATCATTGTACTCCAGCCTGGTCAACAAGAGTGAAACTCCAACTCACAAGATAAATAAAATAAAAGCCAGTTCTAACAAGAACTCTGCTAAGTCAGTTTAGCAACAGCCCTCCCCCCCCACACCATATCTGATCAAGTTCCACATCTGTCGTCATCCCTAGGTGATGTCTGAGCACCCTAGCCCGTCTCCAGCAAGAATCTTGTCAGGTCAGGTCAGTCCGGCCAGAATCCCCGTTCCTCCAGTGCTTCCTCCTGGTAATTTTCCAACTGCAGACCTGCAACCCTGCTTCCTGGCGACCAGTCCCACTTCCCCCTATTGTACTCGGAGCTGAGCCCAAACTCACCCCCCACTGCAAAATCCCATACCTGCAGTCCCTGCAGTGATGGAGAGGGTTCCCCTCACCTTGAACAAAGTCTTCCTTATCATGTGTAACAAGTGTCATCGAGTCACTTTTTTTCTTTAACAGGAGGCTAGATCGATGTTTAGAGAGATATTGGTCTGAGATTTGGGGAAGACCAAATTCTGTGGCCAAAACTGGGTCATGGGAGAAGTCAAAGTGGTCACTGGTGGGGACCACCAGTGGTCCTTTGCCCCCCACCCCACAGCCTGAACTTTTCCTGGCCACCCAAGGATGTACAAGATGTCCCTGATGTCCAAGAGGCAAA
The DNA here is from genome assembly GCF_048565385.1 of Saimiri boliviensis. Taxonomy (NCBI): domain Eukaryota; kingdom Metazoa; phylum Chordata; class Mammalia; order Primates; family Cebidae; genus Saimiri; species Saimiri boliviensis. Next base: position 24,638,382 of record NC_133455.1, on the reverse strand, counting down.
AACGGAAATTAACCGAACATCCCATGACAGAGGCCACGGGGGACTGAGGGCTGAGGGCAGACAGCGGAGCACCAACCCCCACCCCGCACTGGGGGATGGAGAATTCTGGGAAGGCTGCCTGAAGGAGACAGCCTTGATACCTTGAAGGATTCAGCCATCAGTTGTCCATCACACATTTATTGAGTGCCTGTGCTGTGCCTGCAGTTGGGATACTGCAGTGAACAAGACAGCCCACCCTAGAAAGTGGCCACAGGGGGAGGTGGGAGAGGACGGCTGGGGGGGTCACCTGTCCCTAGATGGAAGCTCCTTGGTCCACCCAGTCCCAAAGAAAGATCTGCCCTTGGGCTTGCCAAAGCCATCCCAGCCCTCACAGGCTGAGCCTCTCCCTGGGTTTTCCCAGAGAGGTGCCCAAGAAGACCCCAGCTGCCCAAGGTCGGAGGAGCAGCAGGAAACAGCCTCAGGAGTCCGTCACTGCTCAGTACTCCTCCCCTAGAATGTCCCCTTCCTGTTTGGTGACCATGGCAACCAGAAGAAAATGGCGCAGTGGGTGGGGTGGGAGAAATGGATCTTCCTTGGGTACATGGGATGAGACTCCAGTGACATGGAGAAGTGGAGAGAGCCACGGGAGACACTAGAGGGACCCAGAGAAGATGGGGATAGGAAAAAGGAGGGACTCTCTCTTGAGTAAATGGCCTCCTACCCCGGCTCTTGGCTGAAATGTGGCCTGTAGGCGTCTGGGAAGTGGCCGGGCTTCATTCAAGGAGGGAGGAAAGAGGTGGCCACCTGCCAGTCTGCTTGGCCCCAAGACCTTGGCTGCTCTTGTCCTGTTTGGGCGGCCAGGGTTCCTTCCCTGAAGATCCCCATCCCCAGGGTCTCTGAGGAAGCCCAGAGCTGTGGAATGAGGTCCGGGCACCCAGGGGTGGCCAAGGAGAGACCGTGGAGGCTGGGATCTTGCTGAAACAGATGACAGAGGGAGTTAAGGGAGGAAGCTGTGCAGGGTGAGGTTGTCCCCCTCATGGTCCTCCCCAGGTTCTGGCATCAGGCCCTGGCTCTTGGCCTTGGGCAGGCCCCCATTGGCTGTGGCAGGAGGGCCCTCACCCCCATCAGGCAGCAGAGAGGAGATGCAGACCATCTCGGTGGGGGAGTAATTACGCACGGGGTACATGTGGCTCTTGCGGGAAAGGCGGACTGCCAGCACCACAGTGCACACGAGGAAGACAGTGGCCACCATCGCCAAGATGAGGATGGCCAAGAGGCACTGCTTCACAGAGATGTGGTCTGGGGCACCCACTGGGTAGCTGGTGGACAAATTGCTGGCTGCCATGGGAATCTCCTTGTGAGTAACAGAGGACACAGGAAAGGGCGTGACCAGACCCCTTTTGGTAGTAGGTTCTGTGGACAGGGCCTCCGTAACATTAAGTTCTGTGGACAGGGCCTCTGTGGCATTGGGTTCTGTGGACAGGGCCTGCATGGCTGCTGGTGGAGTGGTCTGTGCCTCCGTGGCCACCAATGGAGTGGTCTTTGCCTCTGTTGTCACCGATAGAGTGGTCTGTGCCTCCATGACTGCTGGTTGAGTGGTCTGTGCCTCCGTGCCCACTGATGGAGTGGTCTGTGCCTCCGTGGCTACTGGTTGAATGGTCTGTGCCTCCATGGCCACCAATGGAGTGGTCTTTGCCTCTGTGGTCACCAATGGAGTGGTCTGTGCCTCTGTGGCTGCCGGTTGAGTGGTCTGTGCCTCCATGGCTGCCGGTTGAGTGGTCTGTGCCTCTGCGGCTGCTGCTTGAGTGGTCTGTGCCTCCGTGGCTGCCGGTAGAGTGGTCGGTGCCTCCATGGCCACCAGTGGAGTGGTCTGTGCCTCCATGGCTGCCGGTGGAGTGGTCGGTGCCTCTGTGGCTGCCGGTTGAGTGGTCTGTACCTCCATGGCTGCTGGCTTCATGGACAGGGTCCCCATGTTGGACAGCTCTGTGACTGCCCCTCCTGCATCCAGGCCAGTAGAATGCCTCGTAGCAGGCTCCATGGTGGTTGGCTCAGGAGTCCCAGGCCCAGTCAGAAGAGTGGTGGTGGTGATGTTGTTCAGTATTTCTGGAGCCTCTGTTTCCGGCTCAGGCTCATCATGCAGGTCATAATCTTCAATGGCCTCTCTCCGGCCCCGGGCAAGCAGGGGGCCCAGGGCTTTCTTGGCTCCATCTGCCCAGGGGTCCCACAGCTGCAAGCTGCTGCTAGGGCCCAGTAGGATCAGCAGCAGGAGGAGTTTCAGAGGCATGGCACCTGCGGGGAGACAGTGGGTGGAGGGACATCAAGACAGCTTCACCCACGGTTTAGCAAGCACCCTAGACCACCACCCTCTACGGCCATAGCAGTAAGCAGTCTGGTCTGGAGTAGGGACTGGGGATTTAGGATTCCCCAGGGATCCCTGACATGCCTGGCATGGAGAAGACCCTCATCCCTTAACAGTTATTATTATTACTAATCAACATGAATAAAGCCATCCAGGAAGGCCCTTTAACTTCTAGATGGTGCATAGAAATTGATTTGCCTCCCTCTTCTTTTTGGTTAAGCCATTTTATTTGTGGACAAGACAATCCATTGGGGTATAGAAAGAATTAGTGCTTCTAGTTCTATTAACTTTTCATGTCACTCTTTTTTTTTTTTTTTTTTTTTTTTTTGAGGTAGGTGTCTCACTTGACACCTAGTCTGGAGTGCGGTGGCACAATCTTGGCCCACTGCAACCTCTGCCTCTCAGGTTCAAATGATTCTCCTATCTCAGCCTCCTGAGTAGCTGGGATTACAGGCATGAGCCACTGTGCCCAGTGAATTTTTGTATTTTTAGTAGAGATGGGGTCTCACCATGTTGGCCAGGCTGGTCTCGAACTCCTGGCCTCAAGTGATCCACCCACCTTGGTCTCCCACAGTTCTGGGATTATAGGCATGAGCCACTGTGCCCAGCCTCATGTCACTCCTTCTTAACTTATATTATTGCATATATTTATAATCTATCATAAGAATAAAGTAGTACCTGTATAGAATTCATAAATAGATTAACCGCCCATTACAAAGTCCACAAGCGGAAGAGTTTGGAAATGACAGACCTCCCAGATAAAACTGCTTATTGGACATTGAGGCCTCTTGGAGTCTGATTCTGCCTGCTACCCCCTCCCTGCCCACTGCCATGCCACCTCTACACGTCTGTCTTTTTCCTATCTTGGCTTCCACCCTCCACGGCCCTTGCCAGTCCTCAGAGTCTGTTTGCTTCATTCCTTTTCAACGTCTTGGCTTGGTCCTATCCCCTTTGGTGGTGTCCTCACTTGCACAACGCACAACAGGGATGACGTGCCTACATCCTGGGCTATTGTGAGGCTAAAGTGAGGGGATGCATGCAAGACCCTTAGCACTTTGTTTGCATGGCAACCTCTCAGCAAAAGTTGATTGATTTAGTTCTTTCTGTTAACCTATACCATAAGTCTTTAAGGGCCCAGAGCCATTTAACTACACTCTCCATGGCCAGGAGAAAACTCAAAACTTTTCAGAACAACCCTGCTCTCAGGGAGCTTAGAGTCATTGAGTGTGCCTGTGGGTAGCAACACTGTCTATTCAGAGACTACATCAGGCGTCCCCAAACTACGGCCCATGGGCCGCATGTGGCCCCCTGAGGCCATTTATCCAGCCCCCCGCAGCACTTCAGGAAAGGGCACCTCTTTCATTGGTGGTCAGTGAGAGGAGCACAGTATATGGCGGCCCTCCAACGGTCTGAGGGACAGTGAACTGGCCCCCCATGTAAAAAGTTTGGGGACGCCTGGTCTACATTGTCCTCCCTACCAGGGAGCCAGAAAGGATAGCTCCGCTTGTCTGCCCTTCTCACTGATCTTTCCTCGTGGCACTGTGAACACCCGCGCTTTCTTGTTCTCTCTCTCTCCCCTCATGCTCTCCTTGGTGCTGGTTGGTGTTTATAGAATTCAAAATCCTGTGCTGAGAATCCTACAGTGAGTGACAGCCATGTTCTGGGGCAGGATTCGGATATTCCTGCATTCCCTGGACATAACATCCTTTGGCAGCATACAACCCTTAGAACGGTGTCTAGTGCAGAGTGGGCATTCAGAGATGGCACCTGGACAACTTCCAGTCTCTTCCTTTGTACTTGATTCACATGGTTTGGAGGCAAGAGCAGTCACTCGTTATTCCTCGGGTGGCTGTAACTCACAACTCACTCATGGGCCTCGGCTTCCAGGTTCACTCGGACCTCTTTCACATGTTAGCTAGAATTATGTTGCTTCCTTTTCTTTTCTTTTCAAGACAGAATCTCACTCTGCTGCCCAGGCTGGAGCACAGTGGCATAATCTCAGCTCACTGCAACCTCCGCTTCCCAGGTTCAAGCAATTCTCCTCCTGCAGCCTCCCAAGTAGCTGGGACTACAGGCGCACACCACTATGCCTAGCTAATTTTTGTATTTTTAGTAGAGATGGGGTTTCGCCATGTTGGCCAGGCTGGTCTCAAACTCCTGACCTCAGAGATCTCCCCGACTCAGCCTCCCAAAGTGCTGGGATTAAAGGGTGTGAGCCAATACCTGGCCTATGTTGGTTTCAAACATGCAAATCTGATCACATCTTGAGCTAATTTATTTCTATTTATTGATTTACTTATTTATTTTAGAGACACAGTCTTGCTTTTCACTCCATCTGGAGTGCAGTAGTGCCATCATAGCTCACTGCAGTCCCCACCTCCTGGGCTCAGGTGATCCTCTCACCTCAGCCTCCTGAGTAGTAGGAACTACCTGTACATGCCACCACACCTGGCTAATTTTTAAATTTTTTTGTAGAGAAAAGGTCTTGCTATGTCGTCCAGACTGGTCTCAAATTCCTGGCCTCAAACAATCCTGCCTCAGTCTCCCAAAGCATTGACATCAAAGGCATGAGCCACCACACCCAGCCAACATCTTCAACTAATTTCTTAGAGGCCATGCGCGGTAGCTCAACCCTGTAATCCCAGCACTTTGGGAGGCTGAGGCAGGCAGATCATCAAGTCAACAGATCGAGCCCATCCTGGCTAACATGATCTACTCGGGAGGCTGAGGCAGGAGAATTGCTTGAACCTGGGAGGCAGAGATTGCGTGAGCTGAGATTGCACCACTGCACTCCAGCCTGGCAACAGACTGAGATTCTGTCTCAAATAATAATAATAATGATAATAATTTCTTAGGGTGGGTGCAGTGGCTCACACCTATAATCCCAGCACTTTGGGAGGCCGAGGTGAGCTGATCATCTGAGGTCAGGAGTTCAAGACTAGCCCAGCCAACACGTGAAACCCTGTCTCTACTAAAAATACAAAAATTAGCCAGGCGTGGTGGCGATCCCCTGTAATCCCAGCTACTCGGGAGGCTGAGGTAGGAGCATCGTTTGAACCCGGGAAGCAGAGGTTGCAGTGAGCCAAGATCACGCCACTGCCCTCCAGCCTGGGAAACAAGAGCAAAACTCTGTCTTAAAAAATAAAAATAATTTCTTAAACCAAAGTGTATGATATTTGCACCAGACACATCTGGCCCTCACAGTTATCCCCATTTTACCAAGGATGACACTAAGGTTCAGAGAAGTCAAGTGAGAGGCGAGAGGTCAAGATCAGATTTAAACTCAGTGAGGTTCAGGAAGGCGTAAAGCTGTCAGGAGAGACCGGTCCTAGTTAAGTAGACAAAAGGCTGGGCTTGTGGACGTGGGTGGGCGAGGGAGGACACAGCAAGAAAAAGGAGGAGCTGGAAAGCTATGCCCCCCAGAAAGGCCAGCCACATACTTACCAGGTGCCGTGCAGGGCATAGGGTTGAAAGCGTAGTCTATGGATTCAGATAACAAGAATGTTCAAGTCCCAGCTTTGCCCTTTACAAGCTGTGTGACCTTGGCACAGATGCTTGCCTCCCTGAGCTTCCGTTTTCCCACCTGTATGGAGATAAGAAACAGTGCCCTTCTCACAGGGCTGCAAGGGGATGGGTTCAAAAATTCCAGGCTGGTGGGCGTGGCAGCTCACACTGTCACCCCAGGACTTTGGGAAGCTGAGGCGGGTGGGTCGCTTGAGCTAAAGAGTTCCTGACCAGCCTGAGCACCATGGTGAAACCCCATCTCTATGAAACACACACAAAAATTAGCCAGGAGTGGTGGTGCTCCCCTGCAGTCCCAGCTGCTCGGGAGGCTGAGATGGGAGAACTGCTTGAGCCTGGGGTGATCGAGGCTGCAGTGAGCCGTGATTGTGCCACTGCACTCCAGCCTGGACGACAAAGCAAGACCCTGTCTCAAAAATAAATTTTAAAATTTTTAAATAGAAAAATTAGCCAGGCATAGTAATGCACACCTGTAGTCTCAGCTACTCAGGAGGCTAAGGCAGGAGGACTGCTTAAGCCTGGGAGTTGAGACTGTAGTGAGCTGAGATCGTGCCACTACACTCCAGCCTGGGTGACAGAGTGAGACCCTGTCTCGAAACAAAACAAAACAAAACAAAACAAGAAGACAAAAGTTCCAGGCTTCCGATAGGTGCTTAATAAATGTCACAGACACACACACACACACACACACACACACCCCTCTGCTTCCCAATTTACCTTCAGGGCAGCA